>NC_064766.1:36996077-37654966 GCF_011397635.1 Epinephelus fuscoguttatus
ACAGAACAGGGCTTCTTACAAAATGTTGCAAAGAGCAGGAAGAGAAAAAAAATGAGCAAATCGTCTGTCTGTGTACTCACTGCATTCCAGGTTATTTATACAGAGTGAAAAAACTGTGTAGACTTCATGTCTCTACTTGGTGAGAACTATTAAATTACTGGTGGATGTTTTTAATTACTTCACATAAATGTTGGAACACAACACTTCTCCAGTGTTTTGAGGAGGAGGAGGGGGGTCTATAATGTCTCACATGTTTAGGGAAGCACTGGCTTGCACTTAATCATGGTGGTCCCTGTGTGATTCTGGCGTTGGAAATGTGGCTTTGTGAGAGAAAAGTGAGCATTCCTTCTGCTGGCGCAAGGGAGAGGAAATGGGTAATAAAACCAGGAGAAAAAAAAAAAAGCCTCGGCGGCGTGCTGGAGCCAGTGATTCTGGGATCCACTTAATTGCTCTTAAATGAAAAAGATTTTTGGCTTCCCATTTGCTGTGTTTAAAGAAAAGTCAAGTCAAATCCCACATGTATACCAGCCAAGCGGTGACTTCTCATTCAGCAGTATGAGCACTAATCCCTTTCTTTCAGTGGTGCCATCGGTAATATTATTATTAATATTGAGAAAGCTGCTGTTCACAGTCAGCAAACGCCAGAGGAGGCAGAAATTCAGCTCTTTTGCTCATTTACTGAGGCCAAAGAAGTCACTTGGGAAGGGAGGATATCAATACAAGTTTGTTGAATGTTTTGTCTCTGCGGTTCTCAGACTTCTTCCTGACAAATACAAGGACAGAAAACCGTCTTTGCTTTAAAATTATTAATGACAAGGCTGCTTTTCTTTGTTATTTTATAAGATTTGGGACAATGTTGCAGTAATTCTCCTTATAGCTACAGATAGCAAGGAGCTCTGGGAAAAGCTTTTCAGATTTACTTAAGCAGAAGTGCTGCAGTATAAAACATATAGCTTACTTAAAGTAGCTGTATGTGACTTTTAGAGCATATCCATGCTTCAGAGTCTGAGCTGGGACTGTCTGCACACGGCTCTCAACATAGAGGTGGATGAGACGGTGGCTAGCAGCTAATGGTGTCAAAAAAATCAAACCAAAGGCACGCACATCTCACCGTGCGAGGGCAGGTGCTGAGTCCATAGTCATAGATGAAAAAGGTTGAATGACTCGCAACACTGCAGGACTCTTTGCAGAAAAAAATATAATTTATTGCACTGTGCACGGGGCCGCGTAACTAGTTAGCATGCCGGAGTCTCATTCGTTATCGGAATAGTTACGCAGCCCGTGCACGGTGCAATAAATTATATTTTTTTCTGCAAAGAGTCCTGCAGTGTTGCGAGTCATTCACCCTTTTTAGCAGCTAATGGTGCTCACAGCATGAACAGTGCTAACAACAGCAACAGTGCTGACAGAGCTAACGGTGTTAACGCTTCTGTGACAACACTGTAGGTCGGGATAGTGTTATCTGCGATAACTGCTATATGACCTCAGTGTAGCCACAGTGATTAGCTAGCCAATGGGACGCACATGCAGAGACTCACGTATACTAAGACCGTTTCATATTAGGTACAATTGATTAATACCACGGCTCAGGACGATTGCGCCCCCTCAGCTTTTACGTGAATGTTGTTTCGCACTGGAGTACGCTAACGCCATCTACATGACATTTTTGCTGTGCTGCAGTGTAGGAAAGGACGCCACAGACAGATACTGCTGCCCTTGGAACCGGCGTAGCAACTCGGAAAAGCTGCTCCTAGCTTTAGTAGGAACTGCTGCTCTTGGACACGGAGCTCTCCGCCACCCGTTAGAGCTCTGACTGCAGGTCGAAGGCGGCAGCAAAGCCAAATCTGGGTCTGTCTTCAACAGGCCGTGATGCTGTCTGATATAGAGACATCCATCTTAAATTGAGGCTTTTTCATTAGTGGTTAAAAACTCCCTGTGGTTAAGTTTAATGGCATACTATGCCTATGTATGGTGAACAGTGTTCACAATAATAGCCCCAACACGTATGTGCAGCCGAACCATCTACCACAACATAGAACAGAGAAGCTCGGATTACAACACTCAGCTAGGGAGCATGACGCTCAGGATGCCATTACTCTGCTATATCTTTACATGGCAAATAGTTGCTTGCTACATGTTCTCAATGTTGCATACGAAAAACTTTAAAGTATTTATTATTATATCTCGTTAAGCAGCAGCATGGCCTCTCTAAGTGTTACATGATAATACTGGATTATGCAGTAGGCCATTCTTTGTTGTTACTGGTTGAGGTGAAGGAAATATTGACTACTTTATATACTGCTGTGTAGCTTTATAATCTTGATCTGCCAAGTTACAAATAACAATAGTTGTCAAATAAATCCAGTGGAGTAAAAAGTGTATTTGCCACTGAAATGTGGAGGAGTCAAAGTACATGATATCATAAAATGGAAATACTAGAGAAAAATATAACCTCAGGATTGTTCTTAAGTACAGTACTAGAGTAAATGTACAGTATACTTAGCTACTTTCCACCACTGAGCGCCTGAGAGTGTTTTCATGATTTTCTCATCTCAGTGCATCACTTTTTCAAGAGTGTGACCTCCTGTTGAATTAAACATTCTAGCAAGTCATTTCCGTGTTGCCATCATTGGCCATTTTTGCTTCAGAGTGTGAAGGCCGGGTGTGAAGATGCCACTCAGCGAGCCATTAAGGCCTGAAGTGCCACGCTAAGCTGTCATGTCGCGTCATCCGCTTCTTTTGTACTCATTAATTGTTGAGAGAAGTGTGTCACATCCTGTCAGGCTGACTGCTGGTGTCCCTCTGGTCACCCCTCAGTGCCCGGTGCCCGCTGATGCTATTGTGGCAGCGATGGCTGCAGTGGACAGGAGAGCCAGGCCCTGCAGGATGTGAGACAATACTGGGAAGGAAGAGGAGGGAATCCCGGAGCTGTGTGCAGAAGCCCGGTCAGCCGAGTGTCTCTGAGAGCACTCCCCCGTGACTTCTCCCCCCTCTTCCCCCGAGGATAGACTTTGTCATCCTCTCACCTTTTGTATGTGAAGCGAATGAGAATGGAGATTGCTTTTTTTCTAGCTTCCTTGCAGGCTTAAGGAGGTGATATCTTTATTTGGTTGGCTTTAGCAGAATTCACAATATTTTAACCCTCTATTAAGCATTTATAAGCAGCATATAAGTCCTTATATAACACAAAAAAATATAGTTCTATGGCGAAATAAGAACATTAAGGTTGGGTGGATCATGTAAAAGTAGTAATACTATAGTGTAGAACTACTGCTGCAAAATTTTAATCAAGTACAAATGTATTAACGCAAGAATAAGAACCCAGAGTAAAAATACTGCTTAATATTCTCGGTAATTTAACCTATAATAAAATATCATATTTCACTTGTTGATAATATTTTGTTTATTAGTAACTACATTGATCAATTGAATGTAGTGGAGTAAATAGGTACAATATCTGTGTCTGAATTGTAATCGAGTAGAAGTGAAGTAAAAGTACTTCCAAATTGTCCTGAACTACAGTACTTGAGTAAATGTAATTTGTTACTTTTCACCACTGCATTTGATGTATGGAAAGTGCGCTTCAGATGTGGTGAAAAAATGACTAGAATCAGCGATTTTTGTTTTTAATAAATACATAGTTTCTTCATAATTTAGCTCAAAATGCTTATTTGAATACAACACCTACATTATTTACAGTTTTCGACGTTATTTTTATTTCAAAGCTACGCTCTGTAACCACAAAACTGCATGCTACAGTATTGTTAGCTAGCAAGTAAATGTTAGTAGCTATTAAAAAGAATAATTACTAATTTTATGTCACGTAATTTTAAATCATTGCAAGTGTTATGTGAAACAGCTATCAATTTAATGATATAACTTATTCCAAAGTATGAACAAAGATTGTTACACGAATCAAATATTTTGCAGTGTAGTGCTAAGTGTGCAGCTAGCACCACTGAGCTAGCTAACTAGCTAACGTCGCAGCTCAGTTGGGGAGGACGCCATGTTTACATTTCGCCTCGTCATAAGTCTCTTATCCGTGAGTAGATGCACTCTTCCTTCTGTGTGGTGAATCGGTTGGTGGGTGTAGTTTGGTAGAAAGAAAATAGTTCCTACATGAAACTGCTCACAACAAGTTCTCGCGTAACCAGGTCATGATTTCTGGAAAGAGACATTGCTGTTGAGTTTTTCAAATGTATTTTTTTTGACGCTTTGAGCACCACAAGCTGAGTGCCATCTAGTTCCATTATATTCAAGAGAAGGCAGACGTCTCGACGGCCGATATCTCCAACACTCTGCAGTTAACAACAAAACAATCTAGACATGATAAAAAGCTCTACAGGGAAGAGGAGTAATGTGTATTTTTGATTTTGGGGTGGACTGTCCCTTTAATTTAAAGTGTTATAATTCACCTGCTGTTAGTTAAAAGCCGAAAGTTGAACCTCTTAAAAGACGAAATATAATCCAGATGAAAGATTTAATGTCACCTCTGTGAGCTCAGCGAGCTGCCTGACTGCAGAGACCCAGGCCCTGTGAGCTCATGTTAAAGAAAAACCAATTACATAAGATTTTCTCATGTTTCCACAGGCAGTTTCACCACATACAACACTGCTTCATCATACCAGCAGTGACCATTTCTGTCTGACTGAAAACAGGCCGTCACCGTGGCCGTGCCATTATGGACCACTGCGCATGAATCAATGCTCGAGCAGTGATAGACCACATGGCACGGATGGAGAATTAATGAAGAAGAATCTGCGGTGTCGGGATGCGGTTGCAATTTGCTCCTGCTGAGTGGCTGAAATGCAGTCACACAATAAAAAAAAAATGCAAGGCCCGACCTTTTAAGGTTCTGCCTCTGGCCACTTGAAAACGTGTCTCTCAACCACAAAAGATGATGCACTGGATTGCACTACAGACAAGCGGGGGAGCAAAATAGATGTCCAAATATTTCCATGGCTCCTGTGGCCTTCTGCTTGCATAGTCCTGGCATGAGCTCATCGGCGTGCGGCTAGTTTGTGCTCCCTCAGCACTGTTCTTTCCCAGTCTGTAAGTATCAATGTCGAAGCTAACTAGGCATTGACAAAGTCCTCTGAGCTCCCTTTCCCACTACCCACTAGACTGTGGCTCCGCTCGGTATTGAGGGTAGAGGTTTTCATAAAGGCAGATTATATCTTTGTGTCACCTAATACTGACAGAGTGCGGGTCACGCTCTCAGGTTTGACTTAATATCTGGAACACTTACAGTGGTCATCCTCGGGATGATAGCGCCATTTATCATCAGCTGCAATAAGGTATGCATTCTTTGTGGTCCGTAATGTCTTTTTAAGTGAGCTCACTGTATGAAGCTGTTATTTCTTTAATTCCCTCTCAGTAGTTATTTTTGTAAGCGCTGATCCAAATGGAAAAAAGGCATCAGAAAGCGTTGAGAAGACCCTCTTTTGGGGGATAAGCATTCTTTTCAAATGCAGTTCAAATCTCCCAAAGAGTGACTCTCTTGTGGTATTTAACCAACGAATAAATTGACATGAAATGTATTCCTGATAATGCAAACATTGGGAACAGAGGAGCCAGAAATAACTCTCCCAGGCAAGATGTGGAAGAGATTAAGGCTGAACCAACGAAATAAGCGAGGAGTGGAGGCGGGAGGTTGGAAAATGAGATGGGGGAGGAGGGGAAAGAGGAGAGGTAAGAGGAGGTGAGGAGATGGTGTCTGCAGGGGTGAGTGTGAGTGTGTGTGTGTGTGTGTGTTTTGGGGGGGGACTCAGTCCATAGAGGGTTCGCAGAGTGAGTCGACAGGCGAGAACTTAGCTTGAGAGGGGGGTGGCCCTGTGAAAAGGAACTCATAAAAGTCACATTTGTTGGTGATGCATGAGGAAGTGAAGCCAGCTTTGGCACATGTGTCTGTGGTGCTAAATTAACTGTTAACACAAATAATCAAAGTGCAGGGCCCATTGAGCGCTGGCGCCAGTGAAATGAGGGGGAGAGGCTGGCTCACTTCTCTCTCTGAGAACTTGCAGCAGACTAGTAGTGAGCTAGCAGGTGGAGGTCTACCAGGGGCTTTCACAGGATGGAAGTGCTTACAAAACAGGCCGACCAGCCCTCTGACAGAGGAAAGCACCGCCGCACTCCTGCTTTCCAGCTATTGTGTGGAAGTGTGCTTCTCTTTTTAGATCTTTCTTTGTAAATCCTGACAAGTCAGAGCACCGAAGGACATGGCACCAGCAATTACCTCCATGACTGGCTGATGGTAATTAAAAAGCCACTACTGTGACCTTGGGAGTTTTGTTTTTTATCCCAGGCTTTCTGGGCTGCACACAGGAGGTCCAAACAACTGGACTGCCACTTGACAAAACCATGCAGTCACAGAGCTGCTGTCTGATTATCTCCTCACTGCTGATACTGATGGTCTTTTATGAGAGTCAACATCCCCATTGATTTATAAAAGTGAAATAAAATATCCTCTTACTGCTGTTGGAGCGAGTTAGAACAAGCTGTTACAGCCTGTTTGTTCTCTGTCATACAAGATGAAAAGTGCTGCTGTGCTTGTACTCATCTAATTCTTCTCAACGCTACTTAACATTACATCACTGGTCTCAACCTTTTCGCCCGTATTGCTCTTTTAAAGTTCCAGTGTGTAGGTTTTGGGGGATATATTGGCAGAAATGGAATATAATAACTATGTTTTATTTAGTGTATAGATCATTTTACAGAATGACTTTCTTTGTTGGGCGGGGCTTAGCTGGAGGCAAAACAATCCTCCACAGACATTAGCTAGTGCTAGCTAGCAAGTTCTGTTGGCTTGTTTTTGATAATAGAGGAAGATGATGCGACCGTTTGTAAATTCATAACGCTGTCTGAATGTACCGTTCGGTTATCGAGTGATGTCAGTGATTTGTTTTCCTCTCGGCGCTAGTGATAAAAACATAAGGTATTTATCACTAGCGCCGATAAGTTTTTTTTAACATAAGGTTAAAAAAAAATCATTTTAACCTTATGTAGCATAGTTAGCTGGTATGCACTGACTAATATTTGGCACAGCACATGTCGTTGTTTGCCGATGTAGTGGTGATGTTGATGCAGCAGTGCTAAGTTCATTTGTAAGCTCGTAAGTAGTCCGAAAAGTGCTAACAAAACGTAAACAACCCGGCATATATCCGCCATTGTTGTTGTGGTTCCTGGGCGCCTAATGGATATACGCAAACTGGGTTGCAACGTCATCGTTTTCCAGAATCTCCGTCTATCCTGTTTACACGTCTCCATAGAAATGGATATTTTTAAAAACTTTCACTTTGGAAGCCGTTTTTGAAAATCTCAGTTTTCGTTGAGAAAAACGCTGGTTATGTGTAAATGATAGGTGCAAACGCAAAGATAAATACCCGTTTTCAGAAATATACGGAACCGTATAAACAGGCCCTTAGTGTAGCTACAGTGTCAGACTGAATTTACGAACGCACCATGTCAGATCACTCACTCTCCGAGACCGCAAGTGTTACTTTAAAACGTAGACACTTACCAAAATGCTCTTACTCAGTGGATGGATGATGTCACAGGAAGCCAATCTTACAAAGGAGGACGACACTTAAACGGTTTCCTCTGTTTCATTTTGCTATCAAAGCTAACGTTAGCTAATGCGTTAAATAGTTAGCATTACGGAGAATCCAATATTACTACAAGACGACATTTAAGACTCCTGTGTAGCCTACAGCCCTGTGATGGCGAGTCATGTCTTGTCTCCAGCTAACAATCTAATGTCATTGTGAGGTCAGCTTTAAAAGCATCTAACATCACCTGAAAATAATAGTCTTTGTGTTTGCATTACCTTAGAATGAGCTATTTATTTCTACATAGGGAGCGGGTCCTTGTCCACGGAGATAGCCATGTTGCATTGTCACGCTTCTACAGTAGCCCAGAACAGACAAACCAAACACTGACTGTAGCAAGGGCCACTCACTTTTTCCCTTCAGCCACCATAGTTAGCATTGTCTCTGTGACAAGCCAAACAGTGTTGGAAAACAAACACAGATTTGGAACCTGAAACTGCTTTATTTAGTGTTTTTATTGATTTAAATCATCTGGTCTGTTTGTTTTTTTGGACATGAAGAGACCTCTGTGGATAATTCGTCTATTGATAAAAAGCATCCTGAACATCTGGATTTTAAGTTGAGGGAAAAAAGCTGAGCAGAGATTAGTAGGTGCTGGGCTAGCGGCCTGAGTCCGACATGCCAAACAGCTTCAAAGAAACATCTGTAATGTGAGACTGCTTTATTCAGTGTTTATACAGGTTTTAATCACCAGATTTGTTTGTTTTGGAGAGGAAGAGACCTCTGCGGATAATTCGGCTCCCGGTAAAAGCTTCCTAAACAGTGAGCACTGCAGGAATCTTAACCAGGAGTTCATGCTTGGCACACGGGAGAAGTTTCAGCTGGTTGTAATCTGCAGTCCTCACTGCTAGATGCCACTAAAACCTACACACTGCTCCTTTAAATGTTCTAATTTTTCAGTGTCTAAATATTTTCTTGCATTTAATTTTTCTTTCCCTGTGCACAGTCTGTGGACATGGTAATTAAGCATTTCACTGTATGACTGTGCATCTGAGAAATAAATCTTTGAATCTTGAAAATATGAAAGCTGTGAGATAAAACCGCATTAAATGATAATTAGCAGATGAAAAAGCACACATGAAGAAAACTGATTCAAACAGATATTATTTGCAGTGCATTATCTCAGCCCTCTGAACCGAATAATACTGAATTGAGTTATAAAGTAAATAGATCAAGATGTAGCTGTATTCGCAGAACTCGACTCAAACATGATATCTTTGATGCCTTTATGCAAGATTAAACAAATGAGCTGCATTTAAATTTGCCTTTACAAGACCATTTCAGCTCCAGTTTCCCTCTGCCAAAAACAGTCAAGTCGTGAGGGGAAAATAAATACAACAATTTGGAAAAAGTAATACCCTGCAGCTTTGTGACATCAGCACAAAAGAAGCATGGCCCCCGATGCTCTCCACTTCCCATGCAGCCCACAACTGGGCCGTAGACCGAGGTTGCCTGGCGCCACAGTCATCATGTGTGTCAGTCACTTGCAAAACTCACTGTTTTCCTTAGAGGATGAGCTAAGCTCCTCCTTTAGCCCTAACGATTTATTTTAGACTCCAGCGTCCAGAGACCCCCTTTCTTGAAATCCCAGTTTATCTTGGCCATGTTGTTTCAATATGAACCAATCAGCTTAGCCTCCAGTGGAATGTCCCCTGAGACTCGACTTGGTTTCCCAATAGGCCCATTCATTTTGAGGACACAAGTTTAACATCTGGTTTGTATTAACGCTCCCTACAATAGCTCTCATCTTGGGCTCAGTCGCACAGGAGGGACAAGAGGGCAATCAGTCCCAACAGAAACATTATTTGGTATTTAGACATGTGAACGAATGATTAGCTACCTTAAGTTTAATATGGGATACAATTGCTTCAAAGAAATAGTTTGACATTTTGGGAAATATACTTGTTTGCTCTCTTGCCGAGAGAAAGATAAGAAGTTCAATACCACACTCACTTGTGTATGATTAATATGCAGCTGGTGTCAGTAGCCGGTCAGCATAGCTTAGCATAAAGACAGGAAGCAGAGGTGAACAGTGAGCTTGGCTCCATCTTAGGTAACAAAGTCTGCCTCTAAGGGCCTTCACACACCAGGGGACACCATGTTTTTTTCATGAGTATTTTCAATATTCCTCTCCTTCCGTTCTTACCTTTCACAATAAAAGCCCTAGACATATACACTTCTTAACTGTTTATCAGAGGGAACTCAAGAGAGGGCATTTTGCTAAAAGGAAACTAAATAAAATAGCTTGTAGCTCATATGACTTACCTCAGACAGACTGCCAGATGCTGACCATGTAAACAGGATCCCAGTAGTTGTTGCAAAATTGCATTGCAGCCTGCGACTCTATTACCATCAAAACCTTTATTTAACAAGTGTTGCAACTGTCATAAATTTGCATCGCTGCCTGTATCAATAGTTTTGACGCAAAATTTTCACAGGCAAGTCTTTTCGGTATTGTGCCAAATATTTTGTCACACCCCGAATAAATGTAAAGGCCTTAAAGCACCTCTTACACTAATTAATACATTATTTTTAATCTATTCAATCTGTACAAAATCTGAAGTGGAAACCTATGCAGACTGTTTTGCCTTTTGGACAGAGCCATGCTAACATGGATGCAAGTGCAGTCCATTTACTGTTCTTCAGCATAGAAGCAGTGGCAGGACAGTGGGGAGCACTTCCTTTTTAAATGATGTGTTACTCGTGAGTTTTGTTTACATGACAACAATATCTTGACGCTAATGTTAGCTAGGTAGCTAACATAATGCAACATTAACAGAAGTTAACAACAAGCTTCCAAAATGTGAGGTGATGAATGAAAAACACTTCACAGCAGCACGCAGTATCAGCTAATCTGCTCCCATAGATGGGTTGATCTGTCTTTGTTGTGATAGTTTCGGACTCTAGTGACGTCATCAGAGCCCTGGGAGCAGCTGCAAAAAAAAAAACCCCTGTATTGTCCTGAAAATAGACGGTGGACAAAAGATGCTGGCGTTCGGAAACAACGCCATGTGGACACAGGCCCTGAGAGGTGCTGGTAGGTTGATTTTGTAACCTACAGACGGAACCACGCTAGCTGTTTCCTACTGTTTCCAGTTGTTATGCTAAGCTAAGCTAACCAGCTCCCTAGCAGCATATTTTGGCCTAGCATACAATGAGAGGTAACAATCATCTACTGTTTGGCAGGTAAGGGAACACTCATACTTCCCAAAATGCTTAACTATAGTAATAATTTAAAATGGGTTATTCTTAAGTATCCATGGATTTATCTCTCCATAGTGTCTCATTGCTCATCTAGCTGGATGTCTTAGGCTTAGTTTGGTTGACCTCCAAATGTGTGAAAATTAGGCTTTGTGCCACTGCAGAGTGCTGTGCGGACAAATCTCTGCGATACCAGACAAGAACACTTTAATACTGCGGTAATTGGCCTGCATACTTCCCAGTGTATCCAGATGTACCATCACGGGGGGTTTGTCCTCCCCGAGAACACACTGAGCCAGCAGGTGCACGTCTCAGGTAAAGGCTGCTGCTCTCAGCTCCTGATAACGGACCACTTCCCCTCCCCCATCACCACGAGTGTGTCCTTCTCCCTCTCTGCCTCTCTCTCACTTTATCATCTGTACCACCCTGGAGTGCAGTGCATTGAGGTGCCTGCCAAAATGCATGCCAAATGAAGAGCAAGAAGGGGAAGCAGGCGAGGGTGCTTTAAGTCTCTTATCTGGGTGTTATTGAAATTTTCTCTAAAGAAATAAATCATTTGAAGTATCCTTCAATTAAGCTGTGCACAGAAAAGTGTAGTCGTTTGACTGCTGTGTTAAGGCACTTTCACTATCTGCCTTATCATACAAGTATATCAGATGGAAAAAAAAACTATTGTGCTTTAAATCAACATTGTCCACTCAACAAACTGTCTGAGGGAGTTCCTGTTTAACTTAATGGAGCCTTTAAATTCACGAACATGAATTATAAGCTTGTTATCTATTGTTTTCACTGCCCAAATTGCTTTCTCGGTATTCATAAAACAACTCAGGCATATTGTTTATGTCTGCTTCATTAGTATTTACACTGCTATTTCTGTTTATTGTCGCTGTGGAGCCCACAGTGGATCGTCTCGTTGTAACCAGAAACTATTCTGTCAGACGTTTATATACGATATCAGCGAAATCCAATTGACCTCTTTTAAATCCTTTTTGCTCTGTTAGATCATTGACAATTCATGCGACCAAAGAAATTGCTCTTCACCTTAGTGTGTCTGAAAGCAGCACAGCTTGCCGTGCAGCCTCACAGATCAACATGACACACTTGCTGCAGTCTGTTTGAACAGGGTTAATCCAAACGCACACCCCACAGATGAGAGACATTTCCACACTGGTGATGTGATATGATGTTCATTCATCCGACGTCACCTCTCTGACTTTGCTCTTACTCGTCAGAACGAATGTATCATCGGGTTTTACGAGGTATAAAATAAACTGTTTCCATCCTTTTGTCTCAAAAGGAGAAGACTGTTACAGTCATCTGTTTATAATTTATAAGCATGAGATTATTTACTTGTGTATTTACTTGCGTGATTCTGTTGTCTGTTTGTGTATGATCTACATCAGCATGTTTTCTGTAGTAATTATTAGTTTTGAAAAGCAGTAGCAGCAATCGTTATTAGTTCAAGAAGCCTTTTGGCAAACAAACATTAAATTTATTAAATTTTAATATACAGACATACAGTGTCGTTGCTATGGCGCTGCTGCAGAGCTGCTTGCTGCTGTATCTACTGTATATACTCAATGCATTATCAACAACACAGTCATGCAAATATTTTACAATAAAAAGCCTCATGCCTCAAGCCTGATAACGTTGTCAGAGGGCTTTAATTTTGAAATTGAAACAGGAAAGGTTGAGTTAAACAGAAGTATTTATATTTCTTCATGTCTGTCAGTGATCCAGACTATGAATCTGTAGTGAAAGGTATTATAATATCAGTATGATTATCAAAAGACCATTTTCACTGTCTGTTTTTTCTGAGAACTGAACACATCATGCGGAAAAAATCGGCAAGCCTGGAAATCTCTCAATGTGCTGCAGCTAAACAGCAGCCAATCTGAACCTGAGCAGCGCTGCTCACGCGGGCAGTGTGGCTGCTCTTACCTGTTAACATGGGCGCCGAATGGACAAAAAAAACAACAGGTTCTGCTCTGAGTGACAATGCAAATGTGCAGTGATCAGTGTGTTCACCATCTTAATTTAGGGTGACCATATTTTGATTTCCAAAAAAGAGGACAATCGGCCCGGCCACAAGATAGCCTGCTTAAATGATACTCGCAGTTTACTCAAAGATGCCTTATCATTTTAATATATTTAAAGTTTATATGTATGGATAGAATATTCAGTTATATTACAAAATAATATCTCTCAAAGACAGAAATTCAGATAGGCCCCTATAGATAGGACACACACACACACACTAGAGTGTGGCTACCCGATCCAAGCCCGATGGGTCCCAACCTGGTCCCGACGGGTTGGTCAAAAATGTATAAATTATATTCGGGCTCGGGTCAGATTCGGTCAGCTTTCAGTGAAAATGTAGTGTAAAAATAAATAAAATCCTATTGTCTGTCCTGTTTATTGCTTGGGCACTGTTATTTACGTGACAACACCTGAACATAACACACACACACACACACACACACACACACACACACACATTGGCTGTTTGTTTCTGCCTCTCCCCTCGCTGGAAGCCTCGGACCTCCCGCTCCCGTCTCAAACACGGAGGTCTCCCTCCCCGTGGAGCACCCACGGCGCACGCCCGGCCTGTTAAATAGCCTGTAACCATAACAACTGTGTGACAAAGGAAAATCGGACATTATCATCAATTTATAAACATCCCCCGGACGCTCCGGACAGGACGTGAAAAGTGGACATGTCCAGGCAAAAGAGGACGTTTGGTCAGCCTACTTAATTTAGCTTTTTAACATGCTAACATGCTATCCTTTGCTAATTAGCAGTAAACACAAATTACAGATTAGACTGATGGGAATGACAGTTTTGCAAATATTTAGTCATTAACCTAAGTATTAGACAATTAAAAATTTTGATCTGATGATGCCGCAAGAGGAGGACATGCACACGTGTACACCGTGGATCTAGAAAGGTAACTGTGTTGGTACAGTGTTGGAAGCGAGGCCCTGTTCATTCCTTTGAAAGTTGCTCTGTGTCACATAATGCCCCAAAACGTTTCTTGGTACAAAAATAACAATTTTTTTTTTCCTAATGTCCATTGAGCAGCGCACTAGCTTTTCCTTTAACACCACGTCCCGTTTGCTTATCTTGGGCTTGCTCATATGAATGACAGTTGGAAAACAACTCACAACTTTGAAATAAAAAAGTGAAAAACTGAGTTACAGACGTCTCTTTCACAATGTAAGACTATGGGGAAATGTCTTTCTGGGCCCCATGGCATCACGTGACAGACCCAGAATTTGTAATTTCACAGTCTGGCTACTGTGTCGAATTGGCTTCAAAGCATGATACTGTTCATTAATAGTCAAAAATGTCATCCTCATGGTGGCGCTAGATAAAAAGGTCAGGATTTTCTAGGGTCCATGAATGTCTGTAGAAAGTATGATTGCAATCCACCCAATATTTGTTGAGATGTGGGGAATCGACAGGCATCCATAGAGAATCGTAAGTGTAGACAGTGAAATAGAAATGAAATATAACATTCAGGCAAAAACAGAATAAACCAGTTAGAAACACTGATTATACGGTAAACTGAATACAGTATTATTCAAAAAAATAAGGGTATGTTTGCCCTCATAATAACCTGTCTAATGCCTGGATGATCTACATCTAGACTTCCTCTGTATTGTCTTCCTACAATATACAGAGGGTGGAAGTTAGGGTCACTAATTCACAAGCAGTAACTGTGTGTCAGACTTCATATTAAATCCTGGCCATTCTCAGCCTATGGCATCTCTCTGAAGCCCAAACATTTTGACCTCTGACCTCATGGGAGGTTTGGTTTACAGCCGGAGTTAACAGCGCTGATAGCATGCAGAGAACCTGCCCATTTGATCCAGGAGACTGCTCGCTCTGGACTGTTTTACAACCCGTGTCATCCAGTCGATTATCAAAGAACAGTTCATTTATAATCCTGTAGATAACCACGTGAATGTTTTGTTCTCCATTTCCATGAATCCATGTTGTCATCCAGCCTAAATGAGAGATTACAGATACGCAACAACATGGACTACATTCAAGAATTCATATATAACACACGTTATTTGTTCCACAGTCAAGATTGTAGTAAAGTGTGGTAGGTAATGTCATCCAGCAATTATGGGACACCGACAACACTTCCTGTATAATCTTAGACCAGAGAGGATGTATAAACATGACAAGTCACTTTCTGTGTTTTACACAAGGCAGGACAGACTCAGTGCTCTGTGATGTACTCGTTAAAGACTCTCTGGGACTTCTCAGTGGGGGATGAACTGGGGAGGGATCTTGCCCAGTGTGAGCATGGTGTGTGGGTGATTATTATGGGTGGGGAACAGCATTAATGTCCTGATACATTTACAATCCTGAAAGCTGAGGTAAGGCAAAGTCTGTTAACTTAAAAAAAGAGTTTATTTCAATAATAATAATAATAATAATAATAATAATAATAAGTGTGACAGTTAATTGTCTTACAGAAGAGTATGAGGATAAGGAAAACAAAAAGGGAGGAGGAAGTTTCATTGTTTAATTTTGCATTTCGAAAATAAAGCTGATATGTTGAAAATAAAGTTTAAATGTCAAGGGGGAAGTTAAAATACTGTTTCGAGGATGAAGTCAACTCCTCTGGTCCATCAAATTATGTCTTGTGACTCACACAACATACCCAGCCGGTTCTCATTTAATGTCGTCAAGTACTGCTGCTTGGTCAGTGATTTCGGCGTCAGACACTAACGCCCAAAGCCACCTTTCTCGGGGAACTGCCCATTGGTTCGACATCCCATTGTTCCGACCATATTAAACTCATTGTTTCGAAGACCGTTCCGAAATCATCATGATGCCCTGTGGTTAAGGTCTGGTTAGGGTCAGGAAAAGATCATGGTGTGGGTTAAACTGAAAAAGAAAGTGACAAACACATAAGCCGTGAGCCTGCTCCGCCTCAAGCCGGTCACGGCGCACCATACGCCTGCTGCGAGCCGTTCAGCACCGCAGACAGTCGGACTAATGGGAAGTCGAACCAATGGGCTGTCGAACCAATGACATGGACCCCCTTTCTCGGTGGTAGGATATGTCACTGGGCAACGTCAGTTTGTAACGCAGCTGGACAGTACTGGTAGCAGTGTTAATATACGCCACCAGATGGCCAGACGGCACTTGTCGCAACAGTATGATTCGCGGACTGGCAGCGTCAGTTCGTAACACGGCTGGCTGTCAGGGCGGTATGATTCGCCACAGAACAGCATCAATTTTAAACATTGCTAACAACATAATAATAAGCAACTGGATAGTCCCTGTGGGCCAAGAGGAAGGACTGGTGGATGGGTCCAACAACACCGGACTTTCACCTGGGAGCTCAGTGTTTGCTTCCCATGTGAAAATAGAGCCAAACCATGATGTTTTTTTCTAAACCTGAGCACATGCTGCTGTTGCCGAATCCTAACCATGTGCTTTCCCTTTATGACGTTCTGGCGTTGGTTGCCACGTGCTGTTGTTGCCTTAACCCAGGGGTGTCCAAACTTTTTTGAATGGGGGCCAAATAAAACAACGTGAAAATACCTGGGGGCCAACTGATTCTCGCATCAATTGTTTGTTTGTTTTTTTAAAAAAGGGAGACAATTGCAACCATTTTTATCTTTTAATGAACCATTACTACTTAATGCCTGTCTACAAACTGTATGATAGTCCTATCATTGTGAGGTGAAGGGTAGGAATGCGAAGTGATCTTGCTTGATTAACCATTATTGTGTAAAGGGCCACGTATGGTATATTTTGAAAGTCAAGCCATGGCCCAATTAAAATTGGTCTGCGGGCCACAAGTGGCCCCCGGGCCAGACTTTGGACATGCCTGCCTTAACCTAACTATGTGCTTTTGTTGACGTCCTGGTATTGGTTGCGGCGCCCAGAACGTCAACAGCAGATGCAGGAGGATACCTAGCACTAATATGTAGACCTGAAAGTCCACTGAGAAACAGATGATATGTGATAACTTGGGGTGAGAATGTGTTGCTGTATCTTCTCTGTAATGCACACAGGTGTAGCTATCGATATCCTCACATCTGTCCATCACCAGTTTCAGTTTGCATCAATGTGTCCACTTCTACCAAGTTTGGGTGGTTTCTTCTGAGAGAGTCACCACACTGTTTTAATGCACTACAAGAGAAATCATCTCCTTGCTACTAAAACGAATTCTCAAGTATAATTTCACAAATTAATTTAAATGAGACATTTTTTATAGGCAGCCATATGTGCCAATTCCTCCTGATTTATTTTTCCTTATGCTTGGCACAAATACTGATAGTTGTACTTCAGTTTTGACATTCTGACTTTATTCCTGACATTTCTCCTGTATTATCATAATGCCAAAAAACAAACAAACAAAAATCCTCCTTGCATTTTTTTCCTCATGAATGGCCTTTGACACAGCTGTAAAAAATAACTTTCACTGCAACTCTTTCTAATACAGCACATTTATATTGAGTCTCTAAGAAGTAGTGGCTTTATTACGGGTTAAAATATTAGTTTTTAATGTTTTATCTGTCAGTTATGAGCCAACTTTTCTGCAAATCCCTTCGACTAATGCCTGTTTTTTCAGTTTAGTTATAATGTAATCCATTAATAAATGTTTCTGGGTTTCTCATCTTCAATAATGCCACCAGGTTTGCAGTTGGAAATGCTAATAACTCATTAAGAAATGTTTTTACAATTTCTTAATGAGTTTCAAATGCTAACTTACTGATTACACAGTGCCTTATTAGAAGGCGATAAAAGGGAAAAGGCCACCAAAATCTTCACTCAGCCGCGTCTCGCAGTCGTCATAAACACATACAGTTTCCTCTGTTGTCAGGGACAGGGCTCTGTTGTCATCTCATATGACCTAAATGCAGGACTCTGGTCACGTGATAACCAGTGGTCACACAAGGGAAGGACTTTGTTCAAAGATTGTCTGTGACGTTGGATAAAATTGGCCTTGTTGATTTTCTCCTGTCCACTGAACACTGGCTGATAACTCTGACCCTTAACACAGATGAGTTTGCATGTACACTTTACACTACTCCTGACTTTACAGGCAGCCATTGGTTTCTACTAATTTTACCTCAGTATGAAATTCAGCGTAGGTAATCAACGGTGGTAGAAGTCTTCAGATCGTTTACTTAAGTTAAGTCAAAGTCAAAGTGAAAAAGTATGAGCATTAAAATACATTTTAAGCACTAAAAGAAAAAGTACAAATTTGACAAAATTGCGCATTTCAGAGTCACATTTATTATATTTCTGGATGATAATTAGTGATGCATTAATGTGTTCAGTGTTTAAATGTTGCAGCTGGTAATGGTGGGCCTGATTTTAATTACTTGATATTGAGCACGGTTACATGCGCACAATAATCAGATAACTGGCAATAATCAGATAACTGGCAATAATCAGGTAATGGTAATAATCCGATTTGACGCATTTACACGCACTTCAATAATCTGACAATCAGAAAAACCTGGTTTACATGATTCATTCCTTCAGTTGTATTTCTCCTCAAGTACATGACATAAAACTCAAACTTCCTGTTACAGTAGGTACTCATATCTTTGAAAAACCTTGAAAAGTACGCAAGTCATATATTTGCAAAATAAAGCACTCATCATGCTGACAGTTTATATTCTTACAGTACTGTTTGTTTTTATCATTAACAAATACATGTGACAGCAAAGTGCATAACATGTAAGTAAGATAAAATAAAAGTGACAATTTAAACGCTGAGAATATAAAAATATATTATTTTATGTAAAATCTTTATCTGAAAGAAAACAAAAGCTGTCAGATTAACGTAGTGGAGTAGAAAGTACAATATTTCCCTCTAAAATGTAGTGGAGTGGGAGTATAAAATAGCAAAACCAGAAAGAAACCAGATTAAAGGGTATACATGCACCGAATAATCTGACTATTGGGGGAAAAAGCTAGGTGTGTTTATCTGATTTCTCATAATCAGATAATGACTTTTATCTGATAAAGCCTATCGGATTATGCTGTTTACATGATCACTTGAATAATCAGGTAACTCCAGAAATCAGATAATGATCGGTTTATTAGTGTGCATGTAAAAACGCGCTCACTGTCACAGCCTGCATTCTGCTCCTCTTCTCTCCCTTATTCACCATTCACCACGCCCCCTTCATCAAGACAACTCCACTCACCTGTGCACGCAGCTGCTGCTTTTCCATCAGTGCCGGATTGCTTTTCAACCTCATGCAAGACTTTCCAGCACTCCCTACCTGCCTCTCAGCCTTCTGTCCCTGACCTTGAGTTCCTTGTTCCTTGTCAGTTGCCTGCTGCAGCTCAGAGACATCTGTGAGACACCACACACTGCCCTGTGTGTGTGTGTGTCCTCCTTTCACCTACCTGTCGACCCCTGTACCCAGAGCCTGCGTGTGCGCTCTGAGCCCGAAGACCTGAATACCTTCGTCAGCAGGTTTCTGCTTTTTCTGTGTTTAAATAAAAGTCATTACCAACTGTCACTGAGTGCTGCATTTGGGTTCAGTCACACTCGTTACATATACACTGCTGGTTACCTTTACCCAGTGATTCCCAACTGGCGGGTCGTGGGTCCATTCTGAATGGCCTGAAAGTGACTTGCTAACATGCCAAGTTTGTGAAAAAACACTCACACTTTATTTTTACGTACAGCGAATTTCCGGCACAAGGCTTATATTTTATGGTGCCATTTCCCTGCAGAGTGAGTGACTAACCAACAGCTACTTGACAGAGACAGCAAACTAGGTCAACAACATGGCCAAACACAAGTGTGACGCTTAATGTGTTAAACTGTGTGGCCCTTAAAATAATGACTATGGAGAAATCTGGACCCCAGGGGCTGGACCATTTCGGAGTTGCTGTCTTAACCTATAATAATATTTCCTCATTTATTTGTTAATTTATCCATTCGCTCATTTCATTCATTCATTTCTGTAACCGCTTATCTTCTCGAGGGTTGCAGGGGGGCTGGAGCCTCTCCCAAGCTATTGAATAAATGTAGTGAAGTAAAACAATACAGTTGCTGCTTCCAAAATGGAATGGAAATTCTCCAGTAATGGTCAGTATGACAGTGAACAGCATTGCTTTGTCAGCGAGGGTTATGTTACTGTTGTGTAATGCAGTGCAGACTCTTCAAATCAATAGGAGCTTTGTTTGTTTGAATTCTTTGGACAAACAAACAGCAAATACGGATGTTGTGAAAAGGATAATGTGCATTTGGAAGCTACTTTCATCACTTTTCATCAGTTTGTTGTCCAGCAGTTGACTCACAGGTCTTGGATGTCACGGCGTCACAACAGCACATGAACACACACAAAGCAGCCCGTGCTTACAGTTGTATTACCGTGCAACAATAACATAACCTACAAATAAAGAAAACAGACTAAATGTTGACTTTGGTAAATTAAGTTTCAGATGTTTCCGTGTTGGATTTCATAACTGCAGCGTTAATACACCAAAATGCAGCCTGGTTTTCTTTGTAAAACGGTCATCAGAATGTAAAGTATATGTGACTTCTAGTGAATTGGAATAATTATGCAAAACCACCACTGTGACCTTTTGGGTAAAAGTGAGAGGCAGCTTATTACGAATGTAAAAGGTCAGTAAGTTATATATGAACTATCTCCTGCAGTGCAAATGAGTTCAGTGTGTGGTGTGTTAAACACGTTGTAACAGACAAGTTAGACCTTAGAAAATATACCATCATGAAACGCGTGTTGCCAATTAAAGAAGCTTAAAAAGTTTCCTGCAACGTGGACGCTGACCATAATCTAATCAGTGTTTTCAGACTCCAGAATAATCTGAGTCACTGATGCAACAACTGATTTGTAACGCAGGACATTTGTCATCATGGCAGCCAAAACCTCCTGTTTTTAAAATATGGAATGACTTTGCGACTGCAACAACATGGCATAACTTTCTGTTGATGAATGAATGGGAGTATGTGGGAATCCATCTTATCAGCCACTGAAACAACAACATATTTGGTCAGGGGCCAGTTCTGGCATCCCTCTTACCCCACCGACAGTTAACACTTGATTTCAATTTGCTTTCAGGATCATTTCCGCCTCCTTAATTGAGATAGAAATCCATGTCGTGCCAGGCTGAAACCAATGTGACGCTGCAGCGCTTCTGAGTGAGTCTCGCTTCATAGACCATCTGTCTTATTGATGGCCCAAAATATCTAAGCCCTCGATTTGATGTCAGAAAGTTGAAATTGAGGGCACAACAGATAGGTGTTATTTCAACAAGATATATTGCCTCTAAAATGGAGGCAATAGAATTTTTTTTTCTTTTTACATATGGGGCAGCTATTTCTAGGTCAAGATGCCCTCTGGGTCAGACTGGAAAATACATGAACCTGAAGCTATAAATCACTTGAACTCAAGATGATGTCATGCATAGTGCTGGATTGAAAGCAGTTATAATATTATGGTAAATATCCATGTTTCAGTTACTGATAGAATAATTACACATAATATTGTCCATCCATCCATCTATTCATTTTCTGTTGCTTATCAAATGGACCAATCTGTGCCTTAAGATATTTCAAAGGGTAACAGATTGAGGTTTGCCCTTAAACTGTTCCTTAACTTGATGAGATGGACTGTTGCTCGGACAGTAATGGCATTGTCAACTGGACAGTCAACATTTCTTAAAGGAATACTTCCCTCCTGTTGCTTCTTTCACACTAACAACAGGCATTTATTCGGGCATTTGTCTCTCTGAAGCATTTCCTTCTTGTCACGCCGTGAAAACTATTTTTAAGAGTAAAGGTAACAGAGAATGCATCAATACAGTGTACAAAGTGTAACATGAGAGAAGAGAAAACAAAATGGCGGTTCTCAAAGCTCAGAGTCCTAGTCTCGTGTGACCAGCCTCCCTTACTTTGGAATGGGTGTCTGGGGACATTCGTCTTTCATTTTGTAATAGAAATGGGCAGGGATATCCAGACCAGGTACGGCACATGTGTTACATGTAATAGAGACGTACCAGAAACACAGAGAGCAGGTTACCGGTCTGCGGTACTGTGATGTAGATTCGTAATGTAGTCAGTCATGGCTCAGGCTACTACACCGAAGAAATGTGTGGATATTTGTCGGGTTTGTTTGGAGTTGTACGGACAACAATTCGGGGAACAGCAATTTAGGTGTAGACGGGTGTAAGGCAAAGCTAATCAGCCGTTGGTCGAGGAAGTACACGGATTTGGATCCAATCACATCACTGCCGCTAGGAGCCAGCACTAGTTCTATTACAACTTTCCTATGGGAATGTCCACAGACAACAGAGTCAGCCAGCGTGCTGACGTCATTGGCGTCTGTGTAAGAGACTAACAAAGTCCTTCAGGCGTGTCTCTGAACGTCATTCCCACCATCCACTTCACCCTCAGACATTAACAAAACAAAAATCAAGCCAAGCAAGACATTCGCTCACCTCAATGGTGAATGAAAATTCTATTTAAAACACTTCTGCCTACAAGGAGTGCACCTTGGCAAGCACGTGCATTTGAAATCTGCTTGTGCATTCCATTGAGCTCTAGTTCAAAGGTTGCCTGTGCGTTATACTCGTCTGTTTATGCGGAAGGATTTTAATCGTAAGGTTTTAACAAAAATGCATGTGTTTGGGACGTACTGAGCGTACGACTGGATGAATTAGACTTGGATTACATTGCACAAGTTGTGTGAAAGTTTGTAAACAGATGTTTGATATAGTTTTTTTTTTGTTGTTAAACCTGGACCCCATTTACCTCAATTCATCAAGAATTTTCAAAGTTTTTGGATTCTTCGTTCACTGTGGAGATGTCCAAGAAAAACACTGATTTTTTTAAGGACTTCAACATAACATGGGATGATTAACTGATATACAAATGATCATTTTGTAGGTGAAGTATTCCTTTAATGATCTGATGTGTAGAGCATCATCGGACACAAGCTCCATAGAGTGTGCCAGTAAACCCGAACCTGATATGCCTTAAATAAGGTCTGTGGTCAACAAAAGCTTCAGCGAGTTTCAGGTTTTGTTCTACGACATAAAACACGTCAGTAAATACCCTACTTGTGAATGTTGAAGCTTTTACGTGTCGTAAAAAAGGCGGTTGCTAACAAGTTGCTCAATACGACTACAAACTCTGTCGGGGACATTAAACGTCATCACCCCCGAACAGGCGAGAGTGCTGGCAGTCCGCCATTACAGCTTCTTATTTAGCTTAAACAGTCCGATTTCCCCATTATACAATGTTTTTAAAATAAAGTGGCCGAAATCAGTTGAAAGCTTAGTGGCAGTTACGTCAGGAGTCATGCGATCGTGGAGTAGTCATGTAGTCCGTTAAAGCCTAACGTTAGCTTTTTACTTCTGGCGATCTCATTTAAGCTTCAAATGCGGTATGAAAGGTGTTCATATGTGAAGATTATCTCGCTGAACAAAACCTGTAAGTATCATAAACTTGTGTTAGCCACAGAGCTTATTTTCTGACATAATCCAAAACGCAATGCAAAAATCACATTCACTTTCTCTTCCGAGAACCAGCGCGATGCTAAATTTCCGGGTTTTGACGTCAGCCCTGGCACACTCTATTTTCAAAATTAATTAACTATACAGATGGATTAGATCATGAATTATAGTTTTCAACTGTAACGCTAACACAATTTGCTTGAACATGATTGAAGCCGCAGAGACAATGTACAGCTAAAAAAAATACAGTACAAGTAGCTAAGGGCAACATTTTAGACAAAACATACTTGATTTAAGGTAAATTTATTGGCTGACTAACAAGGTTTTACAACAACAGCATCTAATTGCAATGTGTGGACTAGTTCATCCAGGAATATTGGTATACATCTCAAGTGTTGGTAGCACTTTAAATCCACGTTTATTTTGGTTTACAAGCTCTAACAAATGGTCTTTCAGTTGTCAGAGTCTCCACAAAATATCAAATGAAGCCATCGCAGATAAGCACTGTGGCCGTCTGGTTTTTGGGTTTGGTAGTGAGCAGTCCATATCTACAGACTATTACTGAAATATGCTTTTGTATGAATTATGCTTCAATGCATGACATGAAATTGCCAAGATAACTGACCTGATATTCGGCAGCTACACTGCACAGCGTCTTTGATGCTGACTTTTGGTGGCGCCTAACAAAACAATCAGTGTATTCTAAGAAAAACACAGGATCTGATGCAACACTATAAAGGGAAAATAAAGGAGCCTTTCTGATCAAACAATGCTTTGTGAGACTGAAGCTAATAAGCTCTAAGTGTCCATTAAGAGGGTTCCACATTAACTACCTCATCCCAGACTTTTTTACCACACGTTTATTTCCCAATTAGCAGTAATCCTCTGAATGGCTGGCAGAGGATCTTGCTAGCCTCTCTGAAATAGGCCACAATTAGACGCATTGTATTGAATTAGCATTGTGGAGCCTGAAGCCGCGCTCCTGTGAGGGCTAGTGTTTTATTTGTCACCTGGGAGCACTGCTCTGAGGCCAGGTCACAGCTCCACACAGCAGGGACCCTGTAAATCGCCTGGTGCTGCCGCCTAGGCTGACCTGCAACAGGGCAGCCATTCAACCATCTTGTGAGGAATGTCTCCTGCACCAGTGGGGGGGTTGAACGGAAGTTAGATGTGGTTTAAAGGGAACAGACGGATGAACCGTGTGTGGACAGTGTTTCCTTTGAAAAGCCATTCAAAGAATCCTTTGACAGCCACTGTGTCAGCTGATTACAAGTCCTTTGACTCTTTGGTGGTGTTGAATGTGCTGAAACACTCCAACCACTGACACTGCAGAGTAACACTCTATTGTATATTATACTTACTTGAACTTCAGTACTTCATTTTACACTAGTTTATATTCCTAGTAAATACTGAAGTCCTTATTTGAGATTTCAGCCTCTTTAAAATATCATCTAGGTCTGCCTCAAAAATGTGATGTATTGATTTAACAGTTTAAACTTCAATCAGCTATGACATTAAAATGCTGCTTACATTAATGTGTCAGTAATAATAATCCAATAAAATAACAGCCATAATAATACTTAAAATTTGATAGGTATATTTTGCTGATTTTTTAATTTTACTTGAGTAAAATTTTGAATGCAGGACTTTCACTTGTGACACAGTAATTTAAGACTTTTGTCTTACCATTTTTATTTAGGTAAAAGATCTTAATGCTTCTCCCAACATTGCTCGTGTATCACTGGAAAATATCTGTTTTATTTTCTTAATGTCAATTAGCTAACGACAATCAACAGTCTGTTTAAGTCACTGACAGCTTGTAGCCAGACCCCCAGGAATGCTGCTCAGGTTTGCGTCTATTTTTTTCCCAGTGGCCACTTGCGGTATGGCAGCAAAAAAAATCCTCTGCAGCCAAAAAAGTCTTTTCCTCATAGACCACCACTGTAAAAGAGACATCTGCAAAACTGTTGGCAGGACTCGAATAGCCCATATCATAATCATATGTATTGTTTTTCTGGATTGCAATTAATGATGGCAGCACAGTGGTGCAGTGGTTACCACTGCCACCTCCAAATACATGCAGGTTAGGTTAATTAGTGACTCTAAATTGCCTGTAGGTGTGTCTCTATAGCCCTTTTAAAACAGAGATCGTGCTACAGAGCCGCTACAAAATCCCTTCTTTATGCCTCATTTGCGTTTTTACACAGAACCAAACGATGGCGGCATCAGTGTGCTATCATACACTGCATTGCGACTCTGCGGCATTGCAAGAGGTGTGACGGGCATGACGTGTAACATATCAGCATCAGCCTCTAGTGTGACACATAACATACACATCAGCAGAACATTATACACAACAACAATGGCATTAATATGTCACTAATAATAATTTACCCATGGCGGATGATCTCTCAGAGGGTTAGGGTTTGTAGACATTTATGATTGCTGTTTTTCTTCGAGTTAGCTGCTAACTGCTGACAGCTGCTTTTTAAATCCTCCATGGTGGGTTGCACACGTACAGCCATGTTGCCCATGATCCCGTCCCGCAGACTGTTTTGTTTGTACAGACACCTTTTCGGCTTTGTAACTACCTCTCCTGGCAGACTAAAAGTGAGACCACTCTGCCCCTCTATTTTGCTGTCATACCTCATAGACAGCACAATGAGGCGGTATATCGGCGTGATATTTCCACCTTGAACGGCGGTGGCTGATCTGTCAGCCTTGTGAAAATCTGGCGACTTGTCCAGGGTGTGACCCGCCTCTTGCCCACGGTCAGCTGAGATAGGCTGTAAGTGGTTGTGGATAATGAAAGAATAATTAGTGATGCATCAATGTGCTCATCACTTTATTGTCTCAGCTGGTGAAGGTGGAGCTAATTTTAACAATGCTCTATACTGCTTAGTTTAATCTGTAATAATACATCATAATTCATCATCTGAATTATATTCTGTATTAATAATCTAAATCTGCAAAGTTATCAAATAAATGGAGGCTAGTGGAGAGCCACTGTGCCTCTCACATGTAATGGAGCAGAAGAAAAAAGCAGCATAAAATGGAAATACTCAAGTAAAGTATTAAAGTACTTGAGTAAATGTGCTGAAATACTCTCCACCAATGGTTAAATGTTGACTCAGTGTTACTGTAAGTACTCTAGATTTGGTTTCAATAGTTAGATTAATGTGCTCATAGAAACATTATGATGACACACCGGAGTCAAAAGAAGGAACATTTTCAAATGATTAACGGGGTCAGACGAGATTTCTGGATGAAGATGGAAAAATGGCGTGAAGCACTCAGACTCGGTCTCTGCAGCCAAACGCACCACGACTTTTGCGTCATCAAATTACCTCGAGTGCTGCCAGTCTCAATTGTAGGGTAACATAATGAGTGTGCTTTGCCGTAATAACAAATAATTGCAATTCTAATGGCACGGCATATTTGACTTCGGCTCTGTGTAGTTTCATCATGCCTCCTACTGTTTTTTCTTTCTTTCTTTCTCTAGTTTTCAGTTTATCAGTAACCTTTCAGCCTGCTGAGATATTATTGTTACAAGACTGTATTCACATGAGACAGTAAGTGCCACGGAACATTACAGTGGCTCTATGAGCCTGTGATTACATTTATCCTTCGGCAGAACCACTATCATCAGCCGATTCTCCATTATTCAAACACAAATGACGAGAGAACCACTTGAGCAAGAGTTTCTCAGTCAGTTGATACTTGCCTCCAGCTAGCTGTGACAGTGAATCGTCCATGACTGGAGCACAATTAGCTGCAGCAGCAGGAGGCCGATCTTAACAATGCTGTTGTTTTCCTCCTGCCATTGCGGTTCAGTTTTATGGCCATCCTGAGCACACGTTTTCACCTCTGTTTTGCATTTACAAGGTACGCAGACAGTGGAGACGTGATGTAAGGAGTGAGGAAAGACGATAAAATATTTAGCACATTTATTATTTAGTGTAGTTTGGCTGGTGGCAGCGTTCGTCACCTTCTGGAAGACAAAATATTCTATTTGTAGTCTGCATTGCAGGGAGAACTACATAATGAACTTCATCGTATGTTTTCAGGCTGTCAGGTGGCAGGTTCACGAGTGCATCGATGCAGCAGGCAACTGACATAAGCAGCTAGGGGTGAAATGAAATGGCACGCTGAGGTGACCTGTGCCAGCTTGTGGTTGGACCTGTGAGTGTGTGTTGCCGGGTAGAATTGGTGCAGTCAGGGCCGAGAGTTGAAAGGGCGAGGGAGGTGGTGGCAGGAGTGCAGCACGGAGCAGTCAAGGATAGACCTCCAGTGTTTGTGGAGGGAGGGAGGCCGGCCAGCTCGGGTTCTGGGGGGACTGTGGGGCTCGTGGGCTGGCTGGGGGGGGTGGATGGCGGTGGTGGCGGCAAGGAGGGTTTTCTAACCAGGAGACTGTAACTCATTGTAGCTTGACTCCGCTGGCTTGGGTGGCAAAGATCGTGAAGTCCTGGACATTCATCAACCTGCCGAGGAGGGCCGACTGACTGGAGCCAGGGTCTGTTTTCTTCCCCCCTTCTTCTCCCTCTCACCGTGTCAATGGGATCCAGTGCGACTGTGCCGAGGCAGCCGCCCCGAGGAGACAGACCCGGGTCAGTGCAAATAATCAGGCCTCTGACGCCTTGCCTCGTTACTGGGCAGAGGGGGGGGCAAAGTCGAGTGTGGGGGATCCCAAAGGAAAGCAGGGACAGGGGTCGGGCAGTGGGTCTGTCTTTCGGAGAGGAAAAGGTCATGATATGGGCATGCCTACAGAAGGATAACAACACGGATATCATTACAATATATATTCAGTTTGGTGTTAAAGTTTCAGTTTATGTTGGACTGGATGCATGAGCATGTAGCAAGGCGATAAGAAGCCCAGTTATGTGGCCAAGAAATCAGCGTTCTCCAGGAGAAATCTAGCTGAGGAGATTAGGTAATTCTCCACTCCTATTATGGACGCTGGGTGTCTCATAGACGTGATGTTTAAAGGTATATTGTGCAGAAATAGTCGGTTGCTGTTTGTAAACAGTATTGCCAATTTCTTTCAGCACTGTGTGCACGACTGGATGCGTGCTGCTGCTTAGCACCCAGTCACTGCTTCTTTCTAAAGCCCTGACCTCACCTGTGTGCTGTGCCCATAACGCCCTGAACACAACAAAATAAGAAGAAGAGAAGAACATAAACATGTGTGTGGCAGATAAATACTGCCACACACTTCTAGTGGGTCTTAAGTGGTGATTGAGAGGGATTATTTTATATGAGTCTATACAGTGTTTTATTTTTTTAAGGAAAATCCTGCATATATCTTTAAAAAACAGGTTACTGCATAAAGCCATCTTTAACAGCACCTATACACTACGTCATGGGAATCAGGTTTTGGCTACAGTCTGTATCACACTGTCCAGTAAACAGGCTTTGTCCATAGTGTTTTTTTGTACCCAAAACATTCATAAGAGGAAGACGAGGAGACTGTCGACCCAGTTGCAACTGCGCAACATGAAATGCCCGTTCTGCAAAATGCAAAGCTTGTTTACAATGTTGTCTAATTGGGTCATTTGCATTACTTTTTGTTTGATTGCTGACTGCTTCCTGTATCATTTTTGCAGGTTTCTTCAATGAAGACTTTAATTTTAATGAATCGGTTTCCTCGGAAAAGTGAGATCAACACGTCATCAGTGGACGCCAGCGTCAGACACTCTCACCCTTTGTGGCGGTATGAAGCTAGAAGTATAAAGAGCAAGAAAGACCATAAGGGTGGGCAGGAATGGAGGTAGATGGGTCAAGCAAACATCGGACTTTCACCCACAAGCCCACTGTTCTTTTTCCTGTGTGAAACCAAAAGTCAATGGTTAGTAACAATGCAGTGTGCTAGCATGTGTAGCATGCTATGATAATGACATATGTCACATGATGAATGTGGCTTGTACTTGGCTTGTCTCCATTCGATTTTTTATATCAGAGGTTCCCAACTGGTCCAGCCCCAGGGTCCAGATTTCTACTTAGTCGTTAGTTCAAGGTCCACACAGTTTCAGATATTAGGCATCGTGGAGCTAGTTTGCTGTGGCTGTCAAGTAGCTGTCCAACTCAGTCTACAGCAGGAAATGGCACTTACGGTACTTCAAAATAAAAGCTCTTTGCTGGAAATTCACTGTTCTTAAAAATAAAGTGGTTTTTTTTTTTCACAAACTACACATTTGCGAGTCACTTGCGGTCCATTCAGGGCAGACACATGACCCACTTTTGGATCCAGTTGGGAACCACTGCTTTAAATTATGTATATATATACTATACTGCATCTGTTTGTATAAGTGAACCTTTTTTTTGTTCAATGAATATTATAACTGGGCTTCTTGGTAAGTCATATCTGCCTACATTAGCATTGTCTTCTCCATCCTTTCATGTTGAGGTATAAATTTTGGACAGTGTTGCTGGACTTGTCTCGCAGTGTTATCAGAGACCCTTGTTTCTGATTGACAACCAAGGCTTTCACCATGGTTCTCGCACAGCTTTTGTAAAGGACAGCTCAAAATTGCACCATGTAAAAAGGCAATAACCCACTCACTGAAGTAAACACACTTGTCTTAATAAAGCTTTTAAACAGGTGACGGTTAAAACAAAGAGTGATCAGTCAGCCACTTAATTTCTTTCGTTATCTGCGGCTTGTCTCATGCCCCGGGCTGCTCAGTGTGACAGAAACATGGCTGACCTCTAATAACATCAGATGGGAGGAAACCACATCGAGGACAGAGCTAAAACATTCGTCTGGACATGAGGGCTTCACTCTGTAAGTCATCAGCAGCTTTCCTATGACTTGTTCCCAGTGATAATGGCGCTGAGTCAGGGCCTGAGCTCTGAGCATGGGAAAATGTAAAGGGAGGAATGTGCGGGGGAAACACTGTCTGCCCTGATGGCACTCCAGAGTCTGCTCTGTGTCCTCTTCGAAAAGAGCTTTGCCTTTATTATGACTCAAGCCTCATATATTTACATTAACTGAGTGATGTTGTATTAATGCTATTAACATTCTCTCTATTCATATTTTGCTTTTGGTGCTTCTGCCGACTTCTTGTAATCAGCAGCTCTTTAAAATCATTTTGTGTTTGATTTCAAGGCAAAGTCTTCTTTTATGAACTTGTATCATTATATCTACTTGGAGCTGGTTGATTTGATTTAAAGCATGTTGAAATATCCCGGCTGTGACCTGCTTCCACACTCTTGTCTCCATTTTCAGCAGCGGATAAATTTCCCTGGGAAACTCATCATTTATTCTCATGTCGACGTCATTCTCCTCCGCTCATTTAGCGTCCCGCCACCGAGCCAACTGAGCTCATTATCCCTTTGGACGAGAATACTCAGACATTTGCTGCACCTTTTGTGCGCGTTAACAGTCTCTGTCCCTTGCTACTCATCATTTTCAGTTTTGAGTTCTCACTTCCAAATATCCTCCCCTGCCCCCTTTTTTTTTCTCCCCTGCAACACCACCCACCTCCACCTCCCCCAAGGCCTCATGGGAGCTCAGCAGTACAAATTTCCGTTTATACCAGTGGCTGGGGCTGACGACACCGCAGCGCTCTACCCCACAGATTGACGAGCCCTCAGATGCCGATTTACTGTACATGGCAGCCACTCTGGAGCCGCCGCACATCTGGAGTGGAGTACGCTTACTGAAAAACAGGGGCCAACCTTGGCCCAAACAAGTGTAGCAGAGCAAAACCGATGAAAGGCAGGCTCCCCCCTCCTTCCACACACACATCCTCGAAACCTCCCCCCGTTCTCCAGAGCCCAGATCTCTCAAGCTATTACAAAGACCTTGGAAGGACTGGATTCTGTAAACAAAAACTTGAGAGAGGCATTAAGAGACATGGTGGAGCTAATGATGTGATTGTGGTGGGAATGTCTTCACCGGAGCTGCTGAAATCTCCACTTTGAAAGTGTGACTGTGTGTGTATGTATGTGTGTGTGCACGTCACAGTGAGCGCAGTCGATTCTTGGAAAAACAGTCAACCTTCAGCTTTGACAAAGTTTGCTACAGGAACATTTCCAAAAGTGACAACTTAAAAAGAGGGAGAAAAACGAGCGAGAGATTTGAATGAGATTATATGTGACACATTTATTTTCTTTACATTTCCGAGGAATTCATTTTATTTGGCTTTTAGGGGTTTAGCCTAAAAATACAAATATATATATATAAAAAAAATCACAGAATGTGAAAACATAAATAATTAAATGCCTCGGAGGTTCAAAAAAATGATTTCACAATCTGACATGGCATCCAAAAACAACACAAGAAAGCAGTTGGCTTCCTGTAGGAACCTCATATTTTGTAATCTTGTCTTTTGCAATTCACAGCTGACATTGTTCCCCACAAGAAGGAAAGGTTTCATAAAGCTGGGACCAGGCCAAGTCAGGAAAAAGACACTGTAACATGTCAAAATGTCACGCAAAGGAGAAGTCAAGTCTCCAGCTTTTTTTTAAAAGATTCTGTCAATAATTGTGCTTTTCTGTCACAAGATGAGCTTAAAATTGGTCGGATTTTGTGGACTGTTACATTATACTCTCATGTGTAAAACAGGCTCTGCTCAGCTCGCTAAATGTGCTCTACATCCTGCCTGTATTACTCTCAGATCTGGCTGTTGCTGAGCTCAAACCACAGAGACGGCGTCAGGAGTCTCTCCTGTTCACCATATTGAAAGTGTGTTACTGTGCGTTCTGAGAGTGTCGGTGCGTCTGTGAGTGTGTGCGAGGTAAAAAGTGTCAAGGAATTCATTGTCTGTTCTCCACCTGTTATTATTCTGGTCCCAATCAACCTGCTAGCCAGTCTGGAGCCAGTGGCCATCTGGAAACACTGCTCTGTTTATAAACTTGGCAAGGATCAGCACTCCGGGGCTCTGACCTCCCACACAAATCTGGAAACAATTAGAGCAAGACAGTCTGGCTGATTACTGCGAAAGGGCCCAGCGTGGATCCCACTGACGGCTGTGGGGACGCCAGACCCTTGTTAGAGAAAATGCGAACTCAGTACTACACAAAAAACCCTCACACAATTATCACACAAACACTTACGCTTTCAGGGTGGTGTTGCCTTTTCATCTACTGTCTCTATTTCTGTATTTATGACCCTTTTTTTTTTTTTTTTTGTTCTCACAGACGGTGGACACGCTCACCCACCACCCACGCACACAAACAAACACTTTTTATTGATCTTTTTGCATTGTTCATGGGATGACTTGCACCTCGCTTGTATTTAAGGAAACTGGCTCCCGTAACCTCCGTCCACATGTTGACTCATGCTCATGAAAACTGCCGACATAAAATCTAAATTTAGAAAATGCCTGTAAAAACAATAAAAGGAAAAGAAGCTGGGTGGTGTTTTTTTTAGATCACATTTAAACTTTTTTTGTTGTTGCCATAAATAACCATAAATTTAAATTCATTAACCATGCCTGTGTAATTCCAACATGCCTCAGAGGGATTTAAAGCAGCTCAGCTTGATGACAGCTCCGAAAAGGGGTTTCCCTTGCAAAGAAGCAAGGAGTGACACAGAGGTCACTTTACATCATGGTGTTATTGATTGGTTGTCTGCATCGCTTGGCTCGTCCTAGCCTTCAATAAATCAGTGCAAAGACATGACATGCAATATGGTGACACGTAATTGACAAACAAGCGCTTGAGTTTACACAAACATTTGATTAAATTCTAATTAAATGGATTCAATTAATTAGCATTCATTGCAATGCAATTTATGCATATTAAAGCAAACACAAAAAAATCTGAAATAATTAGAAAAAATAAAGTATTTCCTCATTGTGATGTTGTAAATTGATGTCTGTGCAGTGATCCAGGGTCAACATTAATAAAAGACCCCCAGAAGATTAATTAACAGCACATATTTTTCCTGTTAGAAAGGTCTTATTCATTTCTCAGACACACAGAAAAGCACCCAAAAGCTTGACTGTGTCAGAATCTGATTAAAAATACCCCGTATCCATTCATCACTGGCAAATATCAAAGCAATACATCAAGAAATGAGAACTTACAGGATTTACATTAGTTGATGGTGTTTGTCCAGCACTTTCTGTATCACTAATTACCAGCAAATTAATAATAACATACATTTTCTCAGTAAAATAAGTCCCATAAATGAAGAATCCCCTCTGTGGAGTATTGAGTGTAAAAGCACATACAGCATAAAAGAACTAGTGGCAAAGAAGGCCGACTGCTGCATCACCTGACAGCGCCTGTGTCACGGCCAAAAAGTTGCACTTGAACACACCGCCAAGATTACACCCAAAGGCCAACTACCTGTTGGCTGCAGTGTGTGGAAATGAGTCTCCATAGCAGCAGGAGGAGGTAGACTGTATTTGTCATCCACAAAGGGAAACCAGACTGACAGGACAGATTCAAGACGCTATTTAGCCAGTTAGCACATTAACAACACAACCAGTTGTTGAAAGAACAAATGATGTTTATCATGTGCCGGCAAACAACATGAAGAATTACAAGCCGTTTCTACCAAAGAGCTTGATGGCAAAAAAAAAACCAAAAACTTAGTCTTAGTTTCAGCCTTCAATCTTACGCCCTCTCTCACCTCGTCGTTTGTTTACTTTCCTCAATTCATTTTCAGTCCGACCTCGTCACATATCGATGTTTGGTCACGGACCTTCCATGTCCAGATACGATGTGAAAGGTACCCTGGGTGTGTTGGATGTTGACGATCTGGGATGTCAAATTCTGCCTGTTACATGCATTGTCTTCTTCCAAGTACACTTACATTTTCACAGGAAAATTACCATTTACATCCTGTCTCTTTCAAAATAAATGCACTATGTCAGTACAACAATTTTTTTTTCCTCCAACAACTAATGCACGTGTTATAACCTTACAGGACATGAACTTACCTTTCATTCTCGTCCCGCCAAGTTTCCCCCTGACGCTGCAGAGCGCTGTCAAACTATAATGGCAACTGGCCGACGTTAAAGCATGCAGCTTTCCTGGATTTTGACAACTTTGGAGTGAGACTGGGTTGGTCTCTCCCTTCATGCACTGAGCTTAAGTGCTAATGTCATTCAGCGACAGGCTCTGGCATCTCCAACGCTGACTTTACATGCTGAATCGGCTCAAAAAATAAAATAATTAAAGCCGACAAGGGCCGACTAGTGCCAGTGATGCAGGTCACCCTGCTAAAACTGGGACCAATGGCTGACCTTGGGCTTGGTGTTCCAAAATTGTCCCTCTCTGGCTTTAGAGAGCCAGTAATTAAGAAACTAATAAATCAAAATGTTTACTCACAGCAATAAGTATAACGTGGGTAAAACAAGAACATCACTTCATTGTCTTACATATCACTCCGCCAGTCATAACCATTGTTAACATTACAAGGTGCACCATGTTATGTAGTTCCCTATCTAAATGAAGGGACAGAATAGTTTCCATTAATCAAATTATACAAATTATCTCAATAAAGATGAGAAAAATAAGATAATTACAAAATAAATCTCCTCTTACAATAATAATGATGATGGTGAATAATTACTCGTCATTGCTCCCTCTCTCTCTCTCTCATCCTCTCCCTCTCGGCTTCCCTCCTTTTCTTTCTCTCACTCATTCGGCCTTTTACAAGGATTTATGATATTCCATTGCACAGAGCATGTGAATAAAGCAGGACGGGCTGCTTTTAATTAGCAAAGATTATAGGAAATGGGCCCAAAGCCCAATAGAACATTTCCAGCTGGAAGTCCACCCTCTGTGCTTAGCAGCAGCGCAGCTCGGCAGCTATAGAGCTATGGAGATTGAATGCAGATACTACATTACATGGTACTTTCCCATTTCTGTTTCATTACTTATGTTGTTGGCTGAGCTGCTCCTGTGCTCCCAGGGGTGGAGGAAGTAGGCAGAGTTACTGAAGTGAAAGTACCAATACATAAGTAAAATGTATGTCAAGTATCAAAGTGCTTGTGCTGCAGTAAAATACCCTCTGTAACTGATATGTTATATGTGACATTATTACTTGTTACACTGATAGATCAATGCATCAGCAGCTTTTAAATGTTGCAGCTGATTAAAGTAGAGCTAGTCCTGGTACCAGTGGTTCCCATCCGAGGGATCCGGCCTGTTGAAAGGGTCACATCATTAATCTGAGGGGTCATAAGATGAGTAGTTCTGCCACACAAATTTGCATACATTTCGTGGAGTCTAATTTTTGCTTTTTTGGGGAAAGTTGGGATCATTTTACTTAATTGGGCCTTGAGCAGTATCTGGTGTGACTGATGGACATCTAAAATAGCCCCTTTTCCACTGCAGGAACTTTTCTCATTTACCCAGGATTTTGAAAAACCTTGGCGCATTTGCACTGAAATGACCCAGGGAAAAAACTTTCCCTCAACCCCAAAATTTCGCTGAAAAAAGTACCCAGTTTGGGGGTAGGACTTTTCAGATTACCAGGAATTCTTGAGGGGCGGGGCTGTTTGCTGAAGAACGCTGATTGGTGGAACACACACTTGCAGCATTCTTCACTTCCTGGCACAGGCAGCCGCTGCAAACTTTATTCAATTTCTATAAGCTTTACTTCGTTTGTGTTTTGATGGGTACTGAAACCACTGAACTCCTCCACATACACATATCCACACACGCACGCCTACACAACACGGTAACCGGTGAACAGCCGAGCGGCGGCGGTGGAAACAAAGTGAAGATAACTCGAAAGTGACTCGAGCTGATGGCAGCTACACTCGTTACTGTAAGTGACATTAACCCTTAGAGAGTAAGAAGCCAATACTTTATCCATACACGTGCTCAGAAAGCATGAACATGTAGACATGTAGACAGAGATATTCAATATGCTCCGTCCACAGTCTCTCATCCACCGACACTAACGTTATGTCTTACACAAGGACAGCACGCTAGTTCAGCTGATAGCGAATTGTTACTAATAAATATGTCTGTAGACTAACTTAGTTTTACACTTAAAATACTCTTAAACTTAGCTGCTGGCTGAGACAAACAGCCCCAACTCTCTACACCAGCAACTAACCAGCCAATAAGCTGGTGGAGCCAAATACAAGACACACGCCGAATCATTTACGTCATCAGCCTGATTTGGATAAATTTTCCAGAACTTTAAGGTGCGGTGAAAACACAAACCACACAGATTACGAGGAATTCTTTTACCCAAATAAATTCCTGGTAATAAAAGTTCCTGGAAATGTTGGTGGAAAAGGGGCTGATGTGACACAAGGCCCCAACTAGACACAAGTTTTTTTGTTAGAGGTCAAAAGCCTAAACACTCGTTAAATTTTTAAAGGGGACATATTATATGTTTCTTATTTTCTTTCATTTATTTGTTACGGTGTCAGAAAACGTGGCTAAATGAGGCCACAGTAGACAAGACTAGACAAGTAGAAATTGTCGCTATACTCTGTCACAGTCATTCCCTTGGCTACATGGTTGGTACAGTGACACAGAGATACAAAGGACACAGATATGCTGACCAATCAGTGCAGACTGGGCTTTTTCAGGAGGTGGCCTTAAGGAGGCAGGCGCTAAAACAGAACGTCTCAGACAGAGGGAGAATATAGGTGTTCCAGCACCGACAGTATGAGGAAGATAAAGTGTTTTTTGAACATTAAAGCATAGTAGAAACCCAAAACACAAGTATGAACGCTGAAATGTGAATAATTGGTATTTTATAATCGTATTATATGTTTTTTTAATGTAAAGTCTTAATCTGGAAAGTGGAAACAGTTGTTACACCGTAATCTGTGATCTGATGAGGAAATTTAGCGATACTGCAAATGCAAACATTTTTATCTTTCTTCATTGCATGCTTTCTTTCAGTAGCTGCCACCAGGCTCTGTGGTGTTATCTCAGTGTTGACACACTAATAATAATAACAACACCATCCACATCACTCAGTGACATTAATATCTCCTAGTGTCTCAAACCAAAGAGGAAATAAAAGCAATCCGTCTGTCTGACATGTGATGATATAAAACGACACAGAAGCATAAAACAGTAATTTCAAAATGGTACCCAGGTACGGTGTCAGGGTAAATATACTTCCCGGTTTAAACACAGCAGCTACATCACTACAGTTCAGATTAAAAGGTCCAAGAGAAAATCTTGAGCTTTCAGAAGCACTTTTAATAATGTCAAGTGACTTATGAATCAGTGTCACTTTGATATTGTGACATAGATTCAGAAGTTAGTTATAGCTCAGTGAGTCATTGCAGTGCTGCAAAAATCACTTCCTCCTACAACAAACCTTCAAACCCCTGAATATCTACAGTCCATAACGTGATCAGCTATCAGTTATGCCTACTTGGTCATATGCTCCCTCTAAAATTAAACACCATGATCATGCTGAGGAAATTCAAGCTACCTTTAGAGTAGCAGCCACGTTCGGTCACATGTGCGACAAAGAGCTCGTGTCATGTCACATCGACCCTCCTCCTTTTTGGAAACTATGAATGTCTAACAGAAAGAAAATCAGTGAAAACAGGATCCTGATCGGGCACCGTCTGGTGCCTGTGGCTGGTGTATTTTTGACGTAGCAGAGGAAGAGCGAGGGCAGTGTCCTTCCTGGTGTTCTACAGCTTCCTGTACAAACTGGAATTTGATTCACAGCCACTTGTTACATTCACTCCCAGTGCCATTGTTTCACTGACCATTGATCTTCGGAGATTTGCTTCCGCTGACAGCATGGCTGCCCTGAATAGTCATAGAATGTAATTGAGTACATTTACTCAAGTAGTAAGCACAGTTCTGGGGTACTTAAATGTTTCCTTATTGTGCAACTTCACCACTCCACTACATTTCCGAGAAAAATATTGTACTTCTTTTCTCAAACAGAAACCTCCGGTGGCTGAAAAATAAACTCAGTAGTGCCACAAATGGTCGCTTGATGCTGGCTCCAGAAGCGATTTAATCCCCATAGGTCCCCCATGTTAAAATGTTCAACTTTACAGCAGAAATAAACATGTTTACAGCCTGTTACAAAAACAGTTTTGGTCTCTATACCTAATTGTCCTATTCATGCCAGCTGTACGGGGTTGAATTTTTGTATTACTCACCCATTTCCGTTTAATTAAGGCTTAAAGTTACGCATTGTAAAGGGTGCGGTCACTTTGAGTAACAGGATGTCCTCCAATAGTGTCTTTGAGCTCTCGGTCAGATCCAAACCTTGCTCCTCTGTAGCGCTACTACTCGTCCAAATACAGTCACTTTTGGCTCCAAAAATCCAAATTGGTAAAGGTCGAAATGCCAAAATAGATGTCTCAAATGGCTACGTCCATTATTTTGTGGGGTAGTGAGCTTACCTCTGGTGCATCTGCTTTTATAGACTTGTTTTTTGTTTAAATGAGCCCAGGTGGCTAGCTGATGGTAGCTATCTTGCCAATAAATACCAAAAATGATGATGTTATTGGTACCTTTTTTATTTTCTTACATTCCATGTCTGTCTCCTGACTCTCATCTCTCATCTGAGTTTGAATTTTTCATGTTTAATACCCCATAATTACAGCTGATTACACACAACAACAATCCTTTTCAGGCTGTTCTCATAAACTGTTTGTATATTTTCCTTTGCAAAGTACAGCACCCAAATTTGTGTATATTCCATGTAATCATGAGGCAGTAATTTGTGTATAACCCACGTATTTTGGAAAGCTGTGATCACATGACCAATGTGCTGAGAGGAGTTAACAAACAAATTAGTCCTAAATATATCCAAATGTAAAGGTATTGTTTTTGGGTCACGATATAAATTGATTTCTAAGCCTAAACTGGAGCTGTCCATATCTGGAGAACCCATAAAACACGTGGACAAAGCCAAATTGCTGGGCCTAGTCCTTGATAGTCATCTATCATGGACTGAGCACATCAATTCAGTTGTCAGTAAAATGGGCCGAGGCATTGCAGTTACAAGAAAGTGCTCTCCTTATGAACAATCACACATGCTGGGTCAAGTGTCCAAATCATTAATTTTGAGCCACTTGGACTATTGTTCAATAGTATGGTCATCTGCATCCAAAACTAATCTTGCAAAATTACAAGTCTCACAAAATAGGGCTGCTAGACTTGTTCTGGGCTGCTCAATAAGAACTAGCACTGAAAAGTTGCATTCTGGCCTCTCTTGGCTCACCATTGAGCAAAGGATTTTTTTAACTATGGCCACATTTTTTAGCTGCATTATTAACTTAAAAAATCCAGTATTTTTATTTGAGCAAATAATTTATTGCAATAACACACATAAACACAACACTAGATTTGCCAGTAATGGTCATATTGTGGTTCCCAGTCTAAGGACTAACTCATCGCAAAAAACTGTCATTTACAGAGCCATAACATACTGGAATAGTTTACCTTTCAAAATCCGGCTAATTAAAAATAAATTATCCTTTAAAAAGGACATGCAGAGGTATCTGCTGGCCTGTAGATGAATGTGAAAAGTAGAAGGTATGCTCTGTGTGTGTTTCTACAAGTTGTGCTATTTTTTCTTTGTCTTTTCTGACTTTTAAAAATATATATATATATATATATTTTCAATATATTGGTTATTTAGCATTCTACTTTAATGTATGTAGCCTACAGTGTACCCAATTTTGAACTGAAATGACTGAATGTAATTCCTTTTTTTTCTCTTCTTCTTCTTTATTTTCTTTCTTTCTGTTTAACTTTCATATAAACATAAACTTTGTATTTTATAATGTAAATTGATGAAGTTGTATGTTTTATATGTAATGTAGTGTAATATATTGTATGTAAGGTGTGGACCCCAGAAAGACTAGCTGATTGCCAAGGCATTCAGCTAATGGGGATCCTTAAAATAAACAAATAAATAAACAAAGAAGCTGTATCGAGTGCGAAGGAGGCAGGTTGGGGCGGTGGATGTGTCAAAAAACACAGGACTTTTCCCACGAGATTTCCCCAAACGGGTGTTTGAACTTTGAGTGAACTTTTAAGGTACCTCCTCACCATGTTTCTTTTCCCTAAACATAACCTCCATAACTTTACCTTAATTAGGCCTATGTTACTTTACGTTACAAATGTAACGTCATCCGTGGGGCACTGATTTGTATCATATCAAACAAATCACTCTATGAGGATTCATTGACCTCTGCTGTTGGCTGAAGGTGCGACTTCTCCAGTCACCGTCAAAGTTCACCAGAAGCGAATATCCTATCCGTCCCAGTGTTAATTTTGAAATGTGTCGCTGTGCCCTTAGACTGCAAACTGAAATATAATGTATAATCTTTACTTTATACCACACTGTACAGTTTAATAAGACCAAGATACAAGATTAAAAATGCTTATGAATCAATAATGTATTCTACTTGCATTGTTTCCCTTGAGTAATGTTTTGAAAGGCAGACTTTTCCTTGTAAGAGTATTTTGACATTGTGGTATCGCAACTTTTACGTCAAGGATCTGGATACTTCCTCCATCTCTGTTTCTGACTAATCCTTCTCCTCCTCTTCAGATCATCACTAACAACCATGTGAATCATTACTCGTGGCACTCATGCACCCGAGCACGACACGCAGTAACATGGGGAAGGATCTGTCAGGTTTCATGTGAAATGCCATCAGTAAGACGCCATGCTCATCAGTATCACACAGAGCCGCTAAACACATCACAGCCGTGATTGTGGGATGATTGCTCTTAATTAAAAAGCTTGTTTTTCTCTCTAATAAACAAGCTCTGCAGAATTCAGACAAATTTCCCACATTAATTCCACATTTTCTCTGTGACCGACCAAATACCTTTGTGTGTGTGTATAAACAGCACATGCTCATTAGAGTGAATGAACACACCTGTCTGTCTGGAGTCCAGGTGTTCCCTGCAGGTGATGATGCACTGCAGCTCTGCTCCAGCTGGTGGCAACAGGCCCTTATTTCATCAGGTGCAACAACCACCTTACGCTCCTACGCCCTGCAGGTCTGTCTGAGTCATAATGGGAAGCTTAAGTTGTCTACAGGCAGTATGATAAATACCTATGCCCCAAAACGTCTGCATTAAAATGTTAAATGTCTCTTTGTGCATATGAGCATTAAGCGTTTTATTAGCCTCAAACTGTTTCTCATTTTGCTCTGAAAATAGGCACTGAATAAAGTTACTGTAATCAGTTCAATTCATTTGTTTAACCACCGTTTAGTGTTAAAATAGCCTCATTACAGCAATTCTGCATATATTGTCTGATCAAAGATGTTTAATGCTGGCATTGTTGCATTTTAATTGTGTGTTAAACTTACTGCCTTTTCCCCCCCAACAAAACAGCCAATAACAGGCAATTTTTAGACAGTCAGTACATCACCATATGGCTTGGACTTAATTGACACCCTCTTGCAAACAATTGCTGACATTTGTCCAGTCAGTTGAAGTTTGAAGCAGGTCTGACGTCTTCCTGGAAATCCTCCACTCAGTGGGTTTGCGTCATCCGGATTGGACAAGCTGCAGTGGCTTTGTTAGACACGCAGCATCCAGAATTGTGACTGTTCAGGCTGAGAGGATTTATTCCTCCAGTTCATCCATTAAATGCCAGTTTAACCGAAAGTACATTTATTTGTAATGTGGCACACAGAGCATTATTTTGATCCTGGTTTAAATATACTGTGTGTGAAACACAGTGGTGGCAAGTTACTGAACATGCTTACTCAAGTATTGCATGTAGGAGTTTATAATTTTCTGGAGTATTTCCACTTAACGCTACTTTACAATCCTTTTTTATATATATTTTTTTAATACAAGTACATAATCTCCGTCTGAACAGATGTACATTTATTAGTGCAGAGGAAAAAAGAAATTAAAAAAAATATAGGCCTGTGTATATACATAAACATAAAAACGTGTACTTTTTACTCCAGCTGTAGTTACAGGTTACTTTGAGGATGGATGTTTAAAATATAATATATAATCACCCTATGTAGATATAATGTATTGTTATTGATTATACTACCCAACAGTATATAAAGAAATTAAGATTAGTTTTACACTGACCGTCTCCAACATTAAAATCCTTCACAATAATAATCTAGTGATCAGTGGAAAAAGTATTCAGGTCCCTAAATTAAAAATACTCCATTTCAAGTTGACGTTATGCATTAAAATGTTTCTTAAGTATGTATTACGGGGCACCCAGTGGCTAAGTGTGCATAGCAGGTGTCCAGTATACGAAGGCAATGTTCTTGCCACAGCAGCCACAGGCTCGTTTCCAGCTGCTGGAAATGCAGCAACATCTCGCTAACAAAATGTTTGGTAGTCTCAGAGCCGTGGTCTGCAGCTTGACAGCCATTTCACCTAAGTGACTAGCCATCAGCTGTCCCCTTCACCTCTCAGTGACAACATATATACAACATCACACATATGAAATGTGCAAATGTTGCGCATTCGTGGTTTGTAGAGACATCCAGTATTTTCTGTCTTCCTCTCCAGGCACATTCTCCATACCCGGGCCCCGCCATTGCCATTTCCCTTCCATCCACCAGATGCCCTCAGACTTTTCCCTACTTTCCCCATCACCTCACTGCCCCGCCCATCTGCTCACCTGTTCCCACTTCCCCCATCAGCTCTGCTGCTCTGCCATGCTCTCCCCACTCACCTCCTCACCTGCATCTCATTTTCTAATCAGCCGCTCTGCACATATAACAGCCCAGATCCATTCCTTTCCTTTCCTCTGTCAAGGTTGTCAAGATTGCAGTGTGCTGTTTGTCATTGCTTTTGAACTGCTGTTACACTCCTGCTTGTTAGCTGCCTCCCTTCCTTGTTTGCCTTCCTTCAAGATATTTCTTCACAATAAACCACTGAAATCAGCACCTGCTGCCTCAGCTGCATTCAGGTCCTTCTCTTTTTGCTGCTCTCCCTCACCACATTGTGACACCAACAAATGGTCTGAAACTCAAATACGTTTAATTCACCATCTTTTATGACAAAGAAAAATCATTTGTGATGCTCTCATTCCCAGGTCATCAAATGCCAATGCTTTCTCATGCCCCTAAGCGTGTGATTACATGCCAAATTTGCCCTTTAGCATCTTAATGATGTGCACCAGACTTTTAACTAATTCCATGTAAACCCATCTGCAGCAGTAAGTGACACTCAGAGGCCGTTTACACGTACACGGTGATTTTGATAAACGGAGATATCTTCCTTCGTTTGTGCCCTTCGTTTACACGCAAACGGAGATTTCTCCTCTTTCTAAAACGAGTCTTCCTAAAAACTCCGGCCAGAGTGGAGATTTTGGAAAACTCCGGTTGCGCGTTTGCATGTAAACTGAGATAAACGGAGATAAACAGAGTTATAGGCAGCCGACGTCACAGTATGCGCCGTAATTTGCGCCTGTGTCAAAAGTGCAACCTATGTTGCTATGGTGACAATGGATACATGGAAGGCTTGAGCTTCTCGTTACACTGCCACCTACAGGTTTGGTGTGCTCTTGTGTACATATACACGGGTAAGTGTAAAGGAAGATCTTTTTGAAAACGGAGACGGTGAAATGTCCGTTTATGAAAATAGCCGGCAACGTGTAAACGGCCTCTTAAAGTATCTGACATAGTATAGGGAGCTAGAAAATCCATATAGGGCAGGAGAGTGGAGAGGTGGATGGGTCAAACAAAACTGGACTTTCACCCAGGAGACAATTCACGTCGCATGTGAAACCAAAAGTCGATGTTGTTTCAATGTAATGCTATATAAATTATGTACCTACATCCCATTTGAAACCAAGAATCAACATTTTAACGTAACATTAGGCAATGATCTTTTTTCCAAAACCTAACTAAGGAGTTTTGTTGCCTAAACCTAACTTTGAGTGTTTCACAATGTTTATAACATGTTGCGATGTGTTTCAGTTGGCTTGACCAGTTGCAAAACATTCTCACTTCGATTTCATCACATATCAAAGTTTAAACAATCTAAACATTCCACGCCCACATACGTCATGAATCAGAGGTACCCTGGGTGCGATGGTTGCTGATGTTCTGGGACGCCGTCTCAAGTTCTGCCTGTTACATACAGTGTCTTCTTTCAAAATACACTCCCGTTTTCACAGGAAATTTGCTGTTTACATACAGTCTCTTTCAAAATAAAAGCACTACATCAGTCCAACAATGCTAATTGAAGTTTTTCTTTATCCACCAACAGCAAACACCTGTGTTTGGGTTTAGGCAACAAAAACAGATGGTTAGGTTGAAGAAAAAAAGAACAGGGTCTGGCTTTATAATCTTGCGGGATGTGAGCACCGCTCTCCCGGGTGAAAGTCAGTGTTTGTTGAACCCATCCACCACCACTCCCACCCGCTGTACTTGGACTTTCACCCTTAAAGGGAAATTTCGGTTTATTTCAACCTGTCTCCTATCATCCTCAATTTGTTTCAAGTGACTAGTGACATAAAAATAATAGTTAGCATGTTAGCCATTAGCCTAGATACAGCCGGGGCGCATAGTAGCGTCAGACCTGTTAAAATGTAAGTGAACGGGCAACCTTCAAGTGCAAAGTTAGTCCACTAAACAAGCTTTTTTTCCACAAAGACCGCCTCATATCGTTAGGATAAATGTCAGAGAACATATAGAAAACGACATGTAAACGTGTTGTCTTACCTTACCGGTGTGCTGCCATGTTTGTTGTTTACCATTTAGCTCTGCTTTCCAAAGCGCAGCCGAAATATATCTCGCGAGCTCTAGATAAAGCCCAGCTGGATACTACTCCAGGTGGAGGTGCCTCGTCCTCGGTCACATCCAGACCTTGAAAATAAGGCTGCAACCGGTCCTTATATATTTATCCTAACAATATGAGGTGGTCTTTGTGGAGAAAAAGCTTGTTTAGTGGACTAACTTTGCACTTGAAGGTTGCCCGATCACTTACGTTTTAACAGGTCTGACGCTACTATGCGCCCCGGCTGTATCTAGGCTAACGGCTAACATGCTAACTATTATTTTTATGTCACTAGTCACTTGAAACAAATTTAGGACGATAGGAGAGAGGTTGAAATAAACCGAAATTTCCCTTTAAGTTTCGTACTTGTCCCGCCACGTTTCCCCCTGACGCCTCTGAGTGTTGTTAAACTATAATGGCAGCTGGGCGCGTATCATGCTGACAATAAAGGACTGCCCGAGCGCCAGATTTCAACGACTTCGGAGTGAGACTGGGTTGGCATAACATAGATACACAAAAGGGCGTCCTGTGCGTCACTATAAGACATTAAGAGGCATGAGCATCGGTATTTGAAGACCTGGAAATGAGACTGGGCTGAGACGTTACACATGAGAGGCTGGAACTATGAAATATGCTGCATTTTTGCATGAAAAATGACCTAAATGATCAATCAGTTACAAAAATAATTGCAGATTGCAGATTATTTTTCTGTCCATGTATTTATGGATTCTATCTAATTGTTTCAGCTCTAACATTTTTTGCTCTTGGGTAACCTGGCAGAGTGTTGTATTTTATGCGCTCACCGTATGTTTTGTAGGTAAAATCTTTTCTTTATAAAGCAACTAGTAACTCTAGCAGTAAAATAAATACAGTGAAATAAAAAGCACATTTCCCTCTGAAATGTAGTGCAGTGGAAGCATAATGTGGCATCAAAGGATGAAACTCAAGTACAAGGGTCTCAAATGTGTACTTGAACACAAAGCGAGAGTTAATGCACTTAGTTACATGCCATTTATATAATATAACACTAAGGTGAAGGTCAGTCTGCTGTGTGATAAGGACGCCCACTTGTAATGCTTTAGCATATTTAGCTGTTAATACTTCTGTGCATCTACTTAAGTAAAATTATGGATGCAGGACTTTTACTTGTGATGGAGTATATTTAACATTGAGGTATTGCTGCTTTTACTTAAGATCCCAATAATTCTTCCACCACAGATGAAAAAAATATAATCAAACTAAAAGCTGCTGTCTGGAACAAGACAAAGTGAGCATAAGAGTCACACTCTCTGCATGTCATGTGAAGATGTGAAAAGTGGACAAATGAACCACGGGCATCAGACAGGATTGTATGCAACGGAGCGGGTCCAAAGTGCTGCAAAACGGCAGTGAATTACAATGAGAAAGGCAGCGAGGCGGAGTGAGAAGGACCAGAGCAGCCAAATACGCTTGTTATCAAGTCAAGTCAAAAGGGGATCAGCAGAGCATGCTGGGCAGAGCTAACACAGCCGAGTGGAGACACAATCTGTTATGTCCGGTGGAAACCTGTAGGTGGAGTGGATCCTTCTTCCTGTATGTTCCCAGCAAGCATGATCATCAGTCGGCCATCTAAATCACACTGATATGTCCGCCTGTAATCACCAGTTCTCCTCTTTATTGCCTGGGAATATTGAGCCCTACACGGTCAAACTACAGAGTCCGTCTGATTAATGTTTCAATTAAAGAAAGGAAAGAGGAGAAAGGTTACTGAGTGGATGCAGGGAGTGGGTATTATTATTGGGAACATTTTCTATTTGATTATGTTGGATGGGAGCTCAGGAAAGTTCCTCTCATAGCTCAAGCAACCCCTGGACAGCTGGAATGAGGGTGGAAAAAAAGAGGTTAGGTTAAAAGAGACGGGGATAAATAGCAGAAAAGTGGGCATATACAGGAGCTATGAAATATTCTTATGAATGTTTATTGGACTAAAAGTTTTAGCACAGATGTGGGAAAGATACGGCTCTGGGCTGAGTTAGTATTTTTTATGGCTATTTTAGGGTTTTCTGCAGTGAGCCAGCTGGCGGTGGACACTGTGGAGGAAGCAGGTGTTTCAGATTTGAGTGGCAGGTGGTGATCTATGCAGATCTATGCAGCCAGAGTGAACCACCGGATAAATCCATAATTTCTTATTACAGCATGCAAAAATCCGATGAGAGCCACTTCTGTATTGTGGGTTTTATTTCGTAGCACTGGTGAATACACATTTATGTTGCAAATGAGGCAAACACACATAAATAAAAGGGCAAACATGCTGCTGCATTATATTTTTAGTTGAAAGGAAAAACTTGACATTTTTGGAAATATGCTCATTTGGTTTTTATGCTGAGAGCGAGATGAGAGGATAGAAACCACACTCATGTCTGTACAGCAAATATGAAGCTGAAGCCAGTCAGCTTTGCTTAGCGTGGAGGCTGGAAACGGAGGGTGCTTTTCAATATGCTAAAGTGTCCTTGTTCACTCGTGTCTCTTCCTCGCGTCTTAGCTAGTCCCAGCAAGGATGGGAGAGAGACATGCGAGGAAGAAACCAGCAGATTACACCTGTGTTTCCTTGATATCAGGTCCAATGGGAGCCTCCTCTCTCATCCTCTCTCTCCTTTTTCTTTGTGGTGCGTTTAAAGCCGCCATGAAACCGAAGTTAAAGTCTCTTTAGCTTCTGAACTGTGACGTATTAGTGAAACAGAATATTTGAGCGGTGTATAGTTGATTGGACCGCTAAAAAGTCGGAGGTTTAGAGGTTTGCGCGATAAAGAGCTGCAGGGTGCTGTTGCCTTGACAAACACCTCCCTTGCCGTTAGATCAGGAGGAGGACGAGGGAGAGATGAATGAGTCAAATTTAACGTTTTTACCCACTGATATCCAAACACACATCTCTTCCTATCTCTCTCCATATTGCCCTGTTAGCTACTATAACCTACAAATAGTGAAGTGTGGTTTTATATAACTCACTCAAAGTCTTTGTCAATCGGATGAACTTTCGTAAACGCCCCTGAGCGCAGGAAGAGTTATCAAACATAAAACCATTTTACCTGTTTTTTTGGAAGAGAAAAGACAGGGATTTGATGCAAAAATACTCTGATACTGATTTTTCTTTTAATATATGTGGCATATAAGAAGTGATAAATGATCATTTCACACATGGACACAAGGTTACAATGGGGGAAAATGTATTTTTCATTTCATGGGGACTTAGACGATCCTCCATGATGGCATAGGGGGAATGATTTCCAGGTGACAGGGGGGAGATAGTACAGAGATAGTAAGAGTCTCAATGCAATAAAATCTGCCTACATATTTAGACCTCACAAACTGACGTATATCAGGAATGACGTGCCCGAGGATATAAGGCTGTCTGAGTCACTGGCTTTGTTTAAGTCTCTCCTAAAAACGTACTTCTATTGGAAAGCATATCCTGACTTTATCTGAGCTGTCTATTTTATTGCTATCTTATTGATGTTATTTCCCATTTCTTATCTTGATTTTAGTTTTGGCCCTCCTTATTTTATCTTTTACTTAGACGACATTTTATGACATATTATTTGTTTTATTCTCCTTGTGTTTTAAATTTTGAAAGGTGCTATATAATTGAAGTTTATTATTAGAATCATTTCTTTAAAACTGAAGTGCAAAAACCACAAGATGTTGTTTTACCATAGACTGTATAAATAATGGACGTAGCTACCGTGACATTACCCACTGATTTGTGGACTCAAGTTTGACATTTTGGTCGTCGCCATTTTGTTTTTTTGGAGCCAGAAGTGACCATATTTGGACGAGAGGCTGCAGCTGTGAAGGAGCAAGGGGTGGATCGACATACAGACTGCGGTCACCGGTAGCAGGACTCGCCGACAGTCTGTCAATCAAGCGGCTCCACCCTTGAATATGCGCAACTTTTTTTTTAAAACAATGAGGGCTAGCTGTTTGCGCCTGATTCCAGTGTTTGTGCTAAGCTAAGTGCACCAACTGGCAGTTACAAGAACCAAAGAATAAAAAAAGTCATTTGTGATGAAAAAAGCATGCAAAATACAAATATCTTGGCTCGTGGAGTCAGACTTTTGGACCCCATCTACCTGTGTTAATTGGTGTTTGAGCTGAGCTAACTGTAGCTTCATATTAGACGTGTATACAAAAGTGCATCGATCTTCTCATCAAACTCTTAGCAAGAACCTGTGTAAGCATTTCGTCAAATATTAAACACTTTCTTTAAAGCATCAATAAACCTTGAAGAATATCCAGCCCCATTTTCCTCAGCAGGTGAAGCCGATTTTCCATTTCCACCCTTCAATAACACCGGACAACCACAACACACAATCCTTGTTTGGGAAATCAATCCCGCCCTTGTCCTAAAGCTATGATCTCTAAACACTAGCTCTGAAAGTATTTACTAAAACAGTGGTGGCTCCTGGCTGCGTGTTTTAACTTGTAATCTGTGCTCAGATTCACAGCTCGCAGCCCAGGAATGTAGGGCTTTTCTACTTGCTTGGGGTGGTGCTGTCGCTCCCACTGTCAGTCTATCATTATGCCAGAGTTGATACAAACACACACATACGTGCATGCACGCACATGCACACATAAATATGTGTACACAAACACTGCGAGGTATCGTATTGTAAACTTTGGCCTGCAAAGATTTAGCCCAGTTTGAGCACTAAACAGTCCTCACAACATGATATTATGATGAACGGAGAAAATCAACATTTAAAAAGCTCGGGAAAGTGTTTTGAGCTGAAATAAATTATGGATGAGTACGGATGTTGTGTCAACACTCATTCATTGTACCTTCAGACCACACCAGAGTGTATTCATTGAAATGTTAGCACACACAAAAACACTCCTACACACACACACACACACACACACACACACACACACACACACACACACACACAGGATGCATTAGGATGATGATCACACCTGTTCTCTGTATCTGAGAAGCTCCAATGATCAATGAGACTATGAGATGAAAAGGAGAGGGGAGAGGATTCTTGTTGCGGTACAGAAAATGATCCCAATCAATTTGAGGGGAGAGACACACGCCGTTGCGCTGGAAATGTAGATTTTTACATCCTCGCCTCAAATGACAGCTGATCTTTTCTTAGAAGTTCCGGGGAAAAAAGCATTGACTCCCCTCCAGCTCCTGTGAAAACTTTACAACCCTGACCAGAAAAAAATCCTTTATCCTCACCCAAAAGGGTACGACGACACTGTGAGCGTGTGAATGCACTTCTGTGAGGAATCTACATAATGTGTAAGCATGTATTTGCACTGACACGATTGTTCTGACGGATTTTGAAATTGCTGTAGGCATTAGGCTGACTGGCCAACACTGCATCTCCTTCCCTGGACATGTTATCCACCTTACAGGTCACCGTCCTCTGGGTATCTCTGAGGGCAATCTGTATTGTCTCTGCTGTTGTATATTATCATCCTGAGGTGAAAGGAGATAGCAGCAGATTGGATGACGTCAGATTTATTCTCAGTCTTGAAAAGGACACAGGAGGGTAAAACATGTGCAAGGTGGCTCAAGACGAAAGGAGACTGTGAACACCCTCAAATCGGTGTTGTTACATTTGCACATATCATACACATCATGCCAATGTTTCTAAAGTGACGTAGCATATGAGCTGATTTTGTCATCAGGACGTGGAGGGGATGGTGGATGGTGTGCCACCTGAGTGAGGTGCCTGCCGACCACTGCAGACCACCATTAGAGACCAACAAACAACAAAACCAGTTGCTTTTTAGAGAGAGATTAATGTGCTTCCAGCACCTTTATAGGCACCAAACATGGATGTTTCATAGCAACCTGTCGCTGTTCTTCCCACCGAGATAGTGGCATGAAAGGCTGGTCAGTCAGGAACACTTCAGTCAAAGAAAACTTTATTCCCATTTGCATATTATATTTGGTGGTATGGCTCTGTTCTGGGGCCTCTCTGCCTTTCCTAGACCTATGTGGAAAGGCTTAAGGCAAAGAAAGCACACCTCTCTGCCCTTCCATGCGCAAACGAGGAAAGCCTGAGGCAGAGAGAGCAAAGCAGCAGCAAAGACCCCTAGGGAACAGAACAGAGCAGCATCAGTGACAGACAGAAATGACATTGATAAGTCAAATACAGCATGAAGGAGGAGCTGGGGTGGAGGACGGTTGCAGAGGAAGCAACAACAGTAGGCAGGCCAGAGCAGTTTAAATAGGGCGCCCTGAATTACATTTGCCAATTGGTTGCATAGAAAGTAATCATGTGATCTATCAGCTGACTCCCTTCATCAGTCAGCTGCTCCATCAGTTGATTGGGCTGTTTGAGATCAGCTGATGTAGCTGGGATGTGAGCTGTCCTGAGATTGTGCCCCCCAGAAACGGGTATTTTAAACCAAACTTGATATTTTCCTTAATGTAACCAAACATTGAAAACAGCGGTGTTGAAACATAAAGTTTCATCATATGCACATATACATAATGCAAATGGAACATATTCGTAGTTTGCTGAAACGTAAAATGCCAGCATATTTTCTGGCAATTGGGCTGCTCCACTTGACCTATGGCTAAGCCCCGCCCTCAAACGCAATGAGCCAATCACAGTGCGTATAGCCATTCCCATACACTCTGCCTGGACGTTGATTGAAATGCATTACAGAAAGTCAGTTTTGTTCGGTTTTATGAGCTTTTTCTGATATTTAAAGTTTAAAAATGGTCAAAAGGTGTGCATGGGGTACATGCGACTCCGACACAAGGTATCCTGAGAGGCTGGGCGACCAGGTGTATTTTTTACACTTTAAACCACATCTCAAGCGAGAAAAGTGTCTCCTTTGGATAAAGTTGTGTGGTAACGTTAGACCACAACATCAACTCAACGTGAATAAGATTAACAATGATGTCTACATCTGTTCTAAGGTAAGTCAACATTGTGTTTGAGGCAACATATTGTCACTTTGCTGGAAAGAAATATAAAGTTATCTTTAACATCTCTAGCTAACGTTAGCTAAAGTTAGCCTAACGTTAGCTCCTAGCTGCGTTGTTCATCATGTCACCTTGTTTGCTGGGAGTTCATTAGCCTATTTTGTTCTAGTTTTGTACTTTGGTGATGGTACATCATTGTTAGCTGTTGTCCAAAGGGCTCTAGTTAAGCTAACGTTAACTTCTGGAGCTTAGCTTCATTAACTTATCTGTAATGGCAGAGATAACAAAGGTTGGCAAACGTTATGCTGAATGATTCAGTGTAAATACTGTAGCACCAAACTAACGGAGAGACACTCTTGGTAAAGATGGTAAAAAGGCCGTTATCCTTTTCTCATATTCTGAGCCAAAAACCTTAACTTCAGTGGCACTTTAACTTGTTGTCTTTGATGGTGACGGCAACGAGATGCGGTTCACAAGCGTACACTGTGACCTGTAAATTTTGGCTTGTAATTTAAGCTTTTCATCAACCTTCTCAACAATAAAATGATGAATATATCCCTCCAATGCGTAGTTTAGGCCCTTTTGGTTACTTCTCAATGACATCTGATCGATATGTCCCCAAAAATCATTAATTGCCTCCTGCGAAATGATGAATGTAGTTTTGATTATACTGGATTTCATTTCTGTTGCTCTGTCATTTATTAGCTTTAATGTCTTTCATTGTGAAGCACTTTGTGACATCTGCTCTTTACAGGTTCTAAATAAATAAACTAATTTACTTACTGTGACTGTGGTGTTTTCTTTCTTGCAAATGGGAATATCATCTGGTAGTAATAGTAGGCTAGTCCTATGATTTTGAATAGTAGGCTATATAACAATACATGCCTTATCATATTTTTTTATTTTTGTTGTATTTCAGGATTACAATATTGCAGCTGTTCATACGTCCTAAAAAAAATGGGTCAAATGACCAGTTGGTTTCTTATGCAGCAGGAAACAGTCAGTAGAGGAGCATTGAGCGGACTGTCCCTGTAGTTAGCCCTTTAAACAAATACACAAAACTCAATTAAATAAATGTATGCAAAACAGCAAAAAACATAAGCAACAATACAATGAATTTACCACGAAACTCAATACAAAGCATCAGATCATTCATAGTTTCATGACTGATCCCCTTTAACAGTTGTTTTAACGTGAATATTCTGCTTTTAGGGTGCCTTTTTAGCATTCAACAAGAACAACCGATTAAATCTAGCCTCCTAGGCAGCCTCTGGCTCTGTTATTTAATTTATTCAATAATTCATAAACTTACAACACAATGAATATAATTGCATTTATGAAAAATAGTGATAAAGGAATAATTTGTGTTACCGTTTTTGTATTTTGTTCTAAAGATGTTGGCATCAACTTAAAATATCTGAGGTGCTGTCACATTATATTTTTCAGTGTTTTACACTTTTGAGTCAAATTGTGCCATATATGCCCTAAAACAGCCCTCTTTCAGTGAAGTCATTACACAATATGCTTGAATAAATAAATACTTGTGTAACTGGAGGAGTCGCTGAGAGATATTGTGAGCGATGAACTATTAACCTATTGCCTTTGGGCTCTTCACAGAGGAACTTCCTGTTGTTTTCTTAGTTACACGGATTGAAAACTCTAAATAGCTTTTGAAAAGCTGTCTTCTGCTCTCAGCCCTGGGCTATGATTATAAAATAACAGATAGCTGTAGGCAATGTGAAGATACTTTTAAGATAAGAGCTACTTGAACCTGTTCTCTTCAAGGCTGAACATTCAGTGCGTCTTAATAAAAGGCTAAGTGGACATTTATGTATGAGATAATGCCTACAAGTAGTTCTATGATGTATAATTCTTTGAATGCATCAAAAACTTTAATAGCGTGCACATTCCTGTCTGAGAGAAAATTGGTATGGGGGGTTTTATGTACCCTGGCAAATACTTTTTTGGCATCTCATTTTAAGTTAAACTTTCTCTATTTGTGCAGGTATATTTCCCAGTAGTCAGAGCTCCCTAAGTCCACCGTGCAAGTACATGTCTCAGGAGATTGAGTGACATCCCCTGCTTTTAAGAGGATTTTATTTTGTGAAGCCAGGGAGATGGACCGTGGTGCTAATCTATTCTGACACTGCCATGCTGGTGGATCTGCTATTCATTCAGGCAAAGCAAACAGAGGAGGGGAGGCAGATCGTTTTGCTTCCTCTGCCCTCATTGTTAAAACCCTCCACTCCTTCAGGTGTCTACGATGATAATTGCAGCTAAACTTTTTGTTTTTAGATCCATATCATCACATTTGCTCCACTAGCTGCTGAGAATAACATAAAAAAAATTGTAATAGAAGCATGCAGTGTAAGTCCACACTGAAATTACCTGCTGATAACATTTTCCAAGCTATGAGGCTTAAAGAGAGCTTAAAGAGGTTTATTTAAATTCCTGTGACTCCATGTTGGTGGGCATTGACGTGATCTTTGATTTTCCCAACCAGCATGAGGGCTAAAAATCTTCCATATCATCTCACTCAGCGATTTTTTTTTTGTTACAGCAGGCTGAAACAGGCTCTGGATTGATAAATTCTGGTTACACACCACCATAGCGAGGAAGCACCCTTTCTCTGCAGTATGTCAGAAATAAGTTTTCATGGAACATCTTTGAACCTGAGAAATGATTGCCTTGGGCCCTCCATCGCCCCTCCTACAACAAGAAAATGTTTTGAGCGAGTGTGGCACATGGTGAGTCACGTCTCCTTCAGAAGATTCCTCCTTACATTTTTCACACTGAAGCTTTTCATTCGCTTTTTTCCTCACTCAACCTCCTCTGTGCAGATGAGCACTGTTGCACTGTGATGACAGGAATACCATGACATGGCCAGACTTGCAAGCTTACATTTGTTGGTGATTCACTGTGCTGTATAGGCAGCTACAGGTGCCTCTGTGGTGTAAACACCAGACAGTCCATCCTTACACACCGCTGAATGCAGTTAGGGCTTAAAGACGTGTTTCACAGCTGGGGAGATGGTCTCTTCACTAAAAAAATGGGCTTTCTATGCAGTGGAAAGATGCAAAAACAATTGTAAATGGTGCTATATGACCAGAGACAACAGAGGAAAAAAACCTACAACTACCTGAAAACACATAATGGTGACATAATGCAGCCTGGCTTTTATGACCAAAGGTGTACAAAGAGAACTGGATACAACAGTGAAGGTGGGCCCTCATTCATTCCAAGAAAGTTTCTCTGTGGCACATGAAGCCAAAAGGGCTCAATTTCAACAGTATGAAATGACTTGCACCTTTCGCATTTCGCATCCCACATTTGGACGCTGTGTAAAATTGGCTTCAAAGCCCAGTGCTGTTTCTGGAGGCAGGTGTCCATCTGCTAGGAAACAATCTCAAATCACAGTTAAGCAGTGGACTAAAATATGTTTCTGAAAACATTTTTGGAGTCTCAGTTCATATTTGATCAACTCTGCATAGTTTGTAAGTTTGAACTCAGTATTTTCACCCTCTGTTTAAACAGTATGGCACCCACCGCCTGTTAACAAACTCTCATATTACAGCCAAACAGTGCACTAAAACAAAGACATTTTAGGTGAGAAATAGGCAACACAGTGACTAAATCTTGGTTTATATTTGATCAGCTCTGCCTAGTTTGATCTCAGTATTTTCACCTTCTGTTTAAACAATACAGGAAACAGTATGGTGCCCACTTCCTGTTCCCAAACTCTCATATTACAGCTAAACAGTGCACTAAAACAAGTCTATAAAAAATAGGCAATACGGGAACAAAATTTAGGTTTACATTTGATCAGCACTGCCTAGTTTTATAGTTTGATTAAAGTTTGGTCTGTGTTTGAGAGCAAGAGATAGAGAGAGTGGCAGGTCTCTTTCAATCCGCTTCTATCTCTTTGTGTTCATAGTTGAAGCAGGCTTACAAAAATGAGGAAGTACAATCTGTATTTCCAGCAACAGCCCTAAAGCCAGCAAAATTGAGCAGGGGGATCTGTGTGCTGGCAAGATGGAGAGAATCTTAACATAGTTCATTTACAGATACTACCCACAATGTTATGATACAAAGATGGTTGTATCACCTTAATAAAAAGGAAAATATGACTTTATTGAGAAATACAGTCACATTTCTGAGGAAGTCTTAAGTGGAAAATCAGAATATGTATGATGTAAAGCTTTATAAGTGCTCCAGTTATTTCAAACCTTTTGAACTCTATCTCACGGATTAATCCACTCCTATTAAAACTAACCTTTTGAATTTTGAATATGAATGCCGAGCACTCTGTCAGTGATATATGACTTTATTTTATAGTCTGTAAATGCTTTTAGTGCTTTTTTAGGGCGTAACATAAAAGAGACAATCGCTGGGATTGTAATTGCTGTTATGATGTATTATCTTCCACATTAGCCTCCATGACAAGCATCACAACAATCCTATAATTTTATGTTCGAGCCCTGGGATTTTCCAGTTCCTCCATCACATCTTTAGAAGTGCAAGTCATAGTATGCGGATCTGGTTAGCCTTTCAGAGCAGGGTGGTGACTGAGTCTTCCAACTTGTCCTGACAACTCGGCAGGTTGGGTACTTCTCAATAGAAACACCTCGGCAGCGTCACGTCTGCTACCTGCACCTGCCACAGGCAAGTGCTTCTGCCTTACAAAGGCATAACTTAATGCTGAAGCAGGTCCCAGCCTGCATCCTACCCCCCCGCATCCTCTCACCCAGCCCTGCCTTGTTGTTCTCACCACCTTATTGTCAGACCACAAGGAAGGCAGGAAAAAGTGACTACTTGACCTTCTTTGCTTGCTGTCTTTGCCATGAATTTCACATGAGAGAATAACTTTTTATCCTGGAGGAACTGTTGGATTGTCTCCAGCGTTAGGAAGCTTTCCCCGAGAATTTGAAATCCTCCTCCCAGCTGATATTATGGCACACAAAATGAGTTGCACAGATAATACTGTTTACAAGCAGCTCACATTGTGCCTTGTACATTAGCATATCCAATTTGTCTTCTGTAGTGGCCGCTGTGTGCGCTGTGATCAGGTGGGGATAGCTATGTTTTATTAAAGGCTTCTTTCAGAGATGCTACAGTATTCCTCCACAATATCACCGCCGCTGCTGCATTGAAATGTCAGATTTCCATAGCTTAGACCACTGTAAAACGAAAGCACTTGAGCAACAGTGAATCTGCGAGACAAAAGTCAAAACATGATCTCTCTGTGTTCATGATAACCCCCTCTGTGCATGCCCAAACAGATATTATTTTGAATTCCTCCTCCTTTATCTCTATCTTCCTCCGCATCTGCTGCCAATTACATCATCAAAATGCTTCAGTTCCTGTTTCCTCCTCTTGAATGGCTGATTCCCCCTCAGTGGCAGCCGAACAGACCCTCCGAGGAATAAATTTAGAAGGTAAATGTATTAGTGTATGTCTGAATGGATGAAGGGGAGTTATTAATGTCTGGGAGATACAGTTCGTGTTCCAGCAAATATATATTATTCTGCTCCAAAGGCTGGAAATAAATTCATAATGAGGATTTGCTTAAAGAGAATTCTCTAGGGCACTTAATATGTACAGGTGATGGACATAATAACAGGGACGTCACCTTAGGCTTTTCAAATTTGACTTATTTCTGACATTTTACAGACCATAGAATAATCAAGAAAATAATGTGCAGATTAAATGATAATGAAAATAAATGTAAATTGCAGACCTAAGCCCTGTTAGCACAAGACGACCTCAGGACTTCTAGTAATTTGTAATAATTGCGGGAGTCGTCTGTGATCTTTATGCTGTGCAATTCTGCCATGTCCATAAATTGTATAGTAAAAATTCCAGCTTTAAAATTACCTTTCGCCAAACACAGAGGTCATGTGATAATATTTGTCCAGGATCTGAGATTTCGAGATTTGGGGTTGTATTACTTTTAGTTTTTTGTTTTCTCTATACCTTTTTTTCTGCCTCTTTCCCAGCTGAGAATTATGGACGCTTATTTTATGCATGAAACTTTTGAAAGCATCTTGCAACACCCTGCACAGCACTTAAACTGAATGCCTCGTCATGCTACCACTGCCTCTTCTTAGCGCCCATTGCCATCGTGATTCAGGAAGCAGATGTTCTGCAGAGCCTTGACATCATATCCGATATGCAGCAGGCTTTGACGTACGTTTTCTGTCATGTAGTGGGAGTGTCTGAGGTGTTACCCAATTAGCAGCGACATGTGGATAAAAGTCTAGTGGATCTTTACTTATTGCAGATACATTTTTTATTCATATTTCACACTTGCTTTGGCAATGTAAACCCTTGAACTGAGCTGAATTCAACCCCAACACACTAAAAAATGGTGTGCCTTTGTGTGACACAACAGGGTGCGAGAACATTTTATTTCAATAAACGTTTTTGTCAGGGCTGAACGCAGCCACAGACTTCGCTTATCCCATGCAAATGTGCCGCACAAAACACAGCGGGGTTAATTTCTAAACCACATGAGGTCCCCTGGTAATACTAGTCCCATGCAAATAGAGCTCTGATTTACTAATTTGCCTCAAAGGACTTAAATGTGTTCAACAGCTTGTATTCATATCAGAGTACACAGAAAGAACAATGGTAATGACTTGGGAAAAAAAATGAAATATTCTATATTTACACTTGGAGTATGGTCCCAGTTTGTAGTTTATGTGTTTATGTTGTTGTGTATCTATCTCTTTGGGTATACTTATTATATTTTGTGGTTCTTGTGTGTGTGTTTCTGCTGCATGTATTTGTCTCCAAAGCCTGGAAAGGAAGCCAAGATGGGCTTTTTAATGAGTATTTATTTTTGATTTGTCAGTGTTATGCATGAAATTATAGAGTACATGCTTTGTCAGTGATTTATAAATTTGCCATAGACACGAATGTCTGAAAAATATTGATAGTACTGGCAGTACTGATAGTAGTGTTGTTAGAAAATGTACACATTTGCGGCGTCTTGTAAGCCCAAGTGGTTTGGCCACAGCTGCCTGCATGACACAGTAATAAAATCTAATGCATTCATTGATTCAGAGTGTAAACTTATGTGGGAAATATGGATCACAGAAGACGTTTTGTGGCATTGAGATAGATTTTAATGCCACGTTGCTGTTATTTTGTCCACCCCCTGTTTATGCCTGTTCTTGAAGTCTATTGTCAGACCACTACAGCCAATATCCAGACTGAGTACATTTACAATGTTTGGCCTAGTTGAGGCTCAATCAATGCAGATATTGAAAAAATCCCTTTTGTAATGACTTGCTTCAGGTGTTGTCACCACTCAGTCTGTTACTTTATTGTATTTTTTACTCCTGAGTCTACTCTGAATGATGGACGGGAATATAGGTCAATAAGATGACCACATGAAAGAGGCTGTTCTTTTCCTACTGTGCTTCATAAAAAAGAGCCGAGTCATTTGTCATTGATTTTTCCCTGCCTCGCCTTCAGATTACTCTTGCTCCACCATGATGCCTAATACCTCTGGGAGAGCGCAGGAAAAAAGAGGACAGCTACACCTGCGGCTGCTGAACAAGTGTATCACTGTCTGGGTGCTCTGTCCCGGCTTGTCGGGCCCTCTCACCTGGAATGTGCCGATGAGACAATCAGGTGCAATAGGCGCGTGGCAGCTTGCTGCAGGGAGAGATAACCTGCTCTGAGACACCAAGCTAAAAGCGGCGAGCGACTTTCTACCCTTCGTCCACACATCTCTAAAACCCTGAGACGTGCCGATACACACAGAGAGAAAGAGAGGCCGTGTGACACAATGGTGAGCTTGGTGGCTGATTTCTAAACAGATCTTCTCCAAAAGTAACGTCTGTAGATTCATCATCGTGTAGGCTTGTTTGACTATCCCAGCATGACTCACTGAAAGGGTGGAGTGCTGTGAGATTTTGTTTAGCCTGAGGGAGAGAAAATTTCATTTCTATCAAGAAAAAGGTCATGAGCAATGTTCCAGCTTCACAGGAAATGCATCAACGCACATAATTGGATAACCTATCAGTTTTGGGGGCACTGTGATTGAAGTGACACTATTTGCCAGTGATATTTGGTCAGCTGGATTGAAAGTGAATAAAAAATGCCAAACGCCAAGAAGCTCCTTGGCTGTGAGGGATCAACTGTTGCTGTGGTAGGGATGTCAGTTTTGTTTAATTTCACTTTTGATAGCCTGACATCCACGAGGTGCTAACTAACTGGCTAATTCTTAAGAAAAGGAAAAAAAAAACACACAAAATGACATGAGATACAAGAGGCCTTTCCTTTCAGTCTGGCGCACCAGTGACTCAGTGAGCTTTAGCACCACATTTTAAAGCACTATCCATTTTGAGGTGGTAATATCATCATGTTTTATGATGTAAATGTCTCGCCTTTTATTTTCTGTTGGCTTTGCTGACAGACAGTTGCCTAGCCGCGTTAACATCTCGCAAGACAGGCTAGTTTAGGGTGTGCAAATACTGATTGGACCAAGGACTGATCTCCTCAAAGCTACTGTAATTTACAGAGCCATTGCAAGAATTCTTTTCCAAATCACCTAAAAGAAAACATTAAAATAGTACTCAATGTAAACTATATGAATGAACAGGAAACGAAATGACGTAGCTTCTGAAATCTTGCTTGCAGTTTTTTGTTTAAAGTGTCTCAACATTTGATTTGTGGCTTTTCTATGTATGTGATGTGAGTGTTTATAATTGTTTGTTAAATTGTATAATTTATGTGTTGAACCCCAGGAAGACTGGGCCTAGTTGACATTCGGACATTAGCTTATGGGGATACTAATAAACTTCACTAAACTAACTAAACATGTGGAAATATTAGCCCTTTTTAGATAGGAATTGTGCAAGTTTGCAGGAAAGCCCAGTCAGTCTTTTTTCAGCATTGGCAGTATAAAAACAAAATCAGGGAGTGCAGCAAAATGCCGCCTACCTACTTTTGTTTATACAGAATGCACCTTTTTCGGGGCAATGGGGGGCGTGAGCAAGTAACAAAACCTGTAGCTCAGCGTGTGACGTAAACAGTGACGTGGGAGGGAAGCCGCGGCTGGTCAGTCCTTCAGCGATTCTCTCATAAGTCGGTCCGTCCTTCACCGTCCCCGTCATGTGACGGTTAATGGCCTCTTCGTTTGTGAGGACAAGGAGGGCGCGCAATTCCTTGTCTCCCCAGTTGCTCATCTTTACAGTGTCTGTCAGGTTTGCGTTTCCCTCTTGCTACTAGCTACTCGCTAATTCCTGCTATCAGCTGTTTCCTGTTTATCCACCCCACGTGCGGCGTCATCAACAGCTCCTCCCACAAGTCTTCAACAGCTCCTCCCGTTGCAGAAGGCCGCCTCTGTCTGTTTAAACTAAAAAGGTTCCACCAATATGTCTACCCTACGAGGACTCTGTGTGTATAAATGCTCGCAGTTTGCCGGCAGAACGGCCCAACATTTGCGGAAAATCTGGCAGTGTAAAAGGGGCTATAGTGACCACTGCTAACCCCATGTCTCCACTGGTAAGCTAACGTTAGCCTTAGCCGTCCTGTACTGCTTACCAATCAGGTCAGATGAGAGCTGGCTAGCAGCACCCCTCATGTGGTGATTACCACTAGGAACACAGAAACTGCGTCCACCCTAGAGCTCTGATTCTCTGCCTGAGCCCAACTGGGCCTCACCTGACTCGTTGGCTTCGGGCTGGGCTGTAATTTCTTTTTATTTCCCCAGGTCAGGTTTTAATCAGTTTTATTTTGTTGTTTTGTTTTGATTTTTAAAGAAACTGTCAGTTCTCAAGTGCAAATGACGGGAGTGAGCATGAAGTAGGTGACTGCGACTGTGTCACAGTTCTGCAATACTGGTCACCTGCTCACTTCTGCCTGCCCAGTCACCCAGCTCTCATTTGGTGGTTTTCCATCCACCCTGGATTTCTCATGCCTCAGCATCAGGTACGCCCACTTCAACAAGGCAACTCAGTTCACCTGTTCCTGATTACACACAGTATATATACCCCTGCCTCACAGACACTCTTTGCCAAATTGCCACTTTTTTCCAGACTGATTCCCGTTACTGACCCTGCCTGCCTCTGACCTACCCGTCTCATCTGATTCCTGGTAAACACACCATCCTTCTGTCCCTGGACTTGAGATCTGCTGCTCTGCCTGTTTGCCTGTTGCTGCTTGGTGTGACCATCCAGCGACATGGCAACAGTTGAGTGTTCTCATCTGCTTACCTGTGGTTTTCTTGCCACACTTACCATTGTGTGTGCATCCTTTGAGTACTTAACCTGCTGGCTTCTCAATCCTCCACCTGGCCTCGCCCTATACTCTCTGCCTGTCCCCTCCTGGTTCGTCTGCTCGGACTATGTGCTTACCGGGTTCCCGATCTTCTGCCTCCCTGACGATGTCTCCTGCCTGCTCCTATTGAACTGAACTGTGTGCATGTTTGGGCTGAATGAGGTGACTGCTGAATGAGGAGCGCTGCTAGCTAACGTTAGCTCCTACCTGAACCAGGTGCTGAGCAGTGGCAAAATTAACCAATAGGCTGTCGTGCGTAACCAGTCAAAAATATTCTCTGCAGTTAACATATTAATGGTAATTAATTATTTAATTTCTAAGAGAAAAATACAACAACTAACAGATAATCATTGACGTCCCTGTGATGTAGCATTAATCTTTTATTTGCATGTTTTGTGGTTGCAAAACATCCTGTGTTTAAATTTGCTGTCACAAGAGTTGTTGAACTTTAGATCCAGCATTGTAATATATTTATGTTTATGTATAAACTGCTAAATCGACTTATCTTTCTGATTTAAAATAACATTCCTACATTGTTATTTTTATTGGCTGGTTCATGTTCAGATTTTTCTAAGTGATACAAATAACCGCATGACCTCTAAACTGTTTAATTTTCGGAGAGTTATGAGCTCCCCCCCCCCACACACACACACACAGTTAAACAACTTAAGTCTTGGGTCACAATGTGGTTATAGGCTCTTTTTTTTCAGTTTAACATAAGCCACCATAACCCTTCTTTACTTGTAAATTTAGATTAATGGTTTGATAACAACAGGTCTTGTATGTATTATCTCGAGGCATTTTTGTAAAGCTGCATGATTTTCCCCTTCTGAAGGGAATATTATTTACCGCTGAAACCCAAGCAAGACGTTTTGAGGAGAAAACGACCCCTCTCAAGTGTTCATTTTTCCAGAATGTGTGTGTTTTTGTTGTCTAGGCTTTCCTTGGTGGCAGTGAACAAAGCGTTCTACTGTGGAGTAGTTTCAGCGATCGCAGACACAGTGTCTGTACAGGGAGTTCCTGTCCCTGGCCCAAACCCACAGACCAACAGCAAAGAAGGACAAGGTCAACCATTGCCTCTGCTTTCTCTTGGCATCAAGGCAGAGGAGCTTTACCTCACCCTCAAGCTGTATTCCTCCAGGCTTCATGTCGGTGGATTTATTTTGCTGTGAGAGATGGCTTTAACAAACTTTCAGAATATGTTTTTACAGAGGCACTTCATTAAATCAAATCATCAGGCCAAACAGAGCCATTTTTTAAAAAACACTGTTAATTGCCTTTCTTATCAAATGAAAACACAACAATGCGCAGACGGGGGAAGACAGAGACAGGGATGACAGTACAACAGAAGAAAAAGAAGTGGGGATGGATGGGGGAGGGGCAGTTGTTTCAAAGATTAGCAGGTATTACAATGTGATGGATGATAATGATTCTTCTTTTCAGTGTTAATATAATTCATGAATTCATGGTAGTTTTTCGTATTTATTTGTGTTTATGTATATTTGTTTTTCATCTTTTCAGGGTAACCACAAAGCATACCTGTGTGACTCTAATTTAAAGCAATAGCTTGACATTTTGAGAAATACACTTATTCTTTCCCTTGCCGAGAGTTACATGAGAGGATCAATACGTCTCTCATGTCTCTACCTTCAATGTATCCTCATGCAACGGTTCGTATAATATCCTACGATTTAGTGCCCCACAAATGATGTTATCTCCTTACCGTTAAGTCATGTAATTAAGTTACAAAGGTTAGGTTTAGGGAAAAAAAAACATGGTGAGGACGTACCTTAAAATGACTCAAAATTCACCCGAAGTTCACACGGTTCTGAAAAACGGTCTCCCGGGGAAAGTCCTGTGTTTTGTGACCCATTCACCACCCCAACCTGCCTCCTAATTGGACCTCACAGGACTCCTCCTTCTTTACTTCTGTAAGTGCATTGCCTGAGAACAGTCTGCTATGTTCGATTTTAATCTACCACCAGCCTAGATTAGCATAAAGACTGGAAACTGGGGGGGGGGGGGGGGGCCGCTCATAATTGCAAATCCCCAGTATTCCAGGAATATCCCATTGGACTGAGAGCTTTTGTCCAACAGCCCATTATCCTGAAAACTTGCATTTCTCCGAAGGGCCATTTCTCCTTTCAGTTAGAAGGCATGATCCACCCTAATTGGCCACTAATTGGCTGTTACTTGTTGCCTTCATTGGATGGGTTGGTCAGGTTTAGGCATGAGGAGTGAGGTTGATTACAGTTAAGGTAAGAATGTAAGGGTAAGGGCGGGTCATGCCTTCGCCATAGCTGGAAGGTCCAGTGACTACGTACACTATTGAGAAACATCCCTCAGGTGGAACAAAAGATGTCTTTTTGGAATGCCAGGCAAATGGGCTTCTGGTCCAGTGGGGCATTTTTCAGACAATTGGGGCTTAAGAATTATGAACCACTGGTACATTCGTTGGGTTTCTATCCAAATATATTACAAATTTTAACTGAATGTCCATGAAATCAGCCTGATCAGAAAATGCAAATCTTTTTTTCTATCCACTACTGTCCACTTCTGTGAATTTTTGGAGTTGGTTCATCGCAATAAGCAGTAGGTGGCACTTATCCAGTCAGGTACCAATATACATCACTGCAGAAGAGGAACGGCAGTCAAACTTCAAACAAAAGAAGACAAAGGGTGTATTAATGGAGAGCACACTGGACGATGGAAAAAGACAGTTTTGAATAACTAATATTTGAATTATGTGCTCTTGGAAGAGTTCTGGTCACTTTGTACATACGTAAGTGTGTTAAACGTCTCCAGAGATGATGAAGAGCGCTTCCAGTTGCTTATGCAATGACAGTACATCATCATTTATTTGCTGAATCGGTTTCCATTGCACTCAGTCATTTAACTTTTATTTTCAATTTTTGGCGTTTCCATTGACATTCTCACTCTGATCTCATCACATATAAACATTTGGTCATGGTGTTTCCACATCCAGATACAACGTGAAAGGTACCATGTTGTCAAGTTCTGCCTGTTACACGCATTGTCTTCTTTCAAGATACACCTCCGTCAGTCTCTTTCAAAATAAATGTAGTATGTTGCTAAAACACTGCAAATTGATGTTTTTTGCCTTCAACCACTAACGCACATGGTTGGGTTTAGGCAACAAAAACACGTGGTTAGGTTTGGGGAAAAAGGAACAGGGTTTGCCTTCAGAATCTTGCAGGACGTGTGCACTGCTCCCCTGGGTGAAAGTTGGTGTTTGTTGGACCCATCCACCAACCCTCCAGTCCACCCTACTTAGATTTTCACCGCCTTAACTTTCATTCTTGTCCCGCTACGTTTCCTACCGACGCCACTGAGCGCGCTCGGCCGCGTATCATGCCAGCGTTAAGGACGACTTTTTATATCAGTGTCTGATGCTGCAAGACACTGCCCAAGTGCCAGATTTCAACGACTTCAGAGTGAGATTGGGTTGTTTTTTATGCACATATTGAAAATGCATATAAACAGAGGTGGGTGGAAATGCATCTGATGGTATGGCACTGGGAACAGAAAGCTTGTCCACACGTAACAAAATCCCACTAATTAATGTGTTGTATCTTGTTTGTTGTATCTTGTTTGTTTAGCCAATGCAAACACCTGTTGTTACCTTTGGACTGAGTCAGGCTAGCTGCTTCCCTCTGTTTCCAGTCTTTCTGCTGAGGTAACCGCCTCTTGGCTCCAGCTTTATTTTTAATGTATAATACATAACCTTATTCACTTTTTCGTTCTCTTGCCAAGAGAGATGACAGGATCAATAACACTCTCATGTCTGACAGTTGTATCAGTCTTCTCATCTATCTTGAATAAGCTTATTTCCCCAAGCGAATCAGCATATTTCAACAATTTCTTTAACTTAAGAGAAATGCAATCGTTGACACGCTGTGCACACTCCCTCTGTAGCCTCCTCCCATTGCTCCTCTGTTATAGCCAAATTCCATTTCCCACCTTTTCCCAGTTGATCATAAAGAGAAGATATTGCTTCTCTAGCTGAGAAGCTTGGTATGATATAAAGGCGATCCACAGGAAGAGCCATCATCTTGGTGGCAATTGTAATGACTTACAGGTATAAGTTGTGAGTCAGGTTGTGAAATATTTAACAGTCCATGTTAGTTTAACTTTTCGCTCAAGTAACCAAAGATTACGAGACAATTATCACAGGCTGGAATTCCAGACTGTGCTGCACATGATAAGAGAAGCTCAGCAGTTGTAGAAGATAAAAGCAGAGACACTCACCAATGAAAACACCAGAAGTCTTATCAGATTGCGATAGACTTTGTAGATCCTCCCTAATCTGTGTGTATACTTGCTTTGAAAAAAGCTTTCCCTGTCACATTTACTCTCTGCCATATGTAGTTCATCACCTCGGTCTGTGTGGGAATCTGTGCTCTTATTATTTATTTATTTCTTAATGAAAGCTTTTAGTCATTAAAGAGAATTGATTCTTTTTTTTTCTCAAATTATCTGTTCAAGGCAGCAGGGCAATTATTCTTTCACAAGTGAAAACATCTATTAAATCTCCATAACAATTCAAATTAATTGCAGAAAGTTAAAAGAGAGAGTGACAAGATAAATATCCAAGATTAGATTCCTTTTTCTTGAGATGTGCCTAATGTGATGTGAATAATAATAAAAAGAGGCAGTCAGCACAAAGAGCACAGGATTTCATAACATGTCACCCTGTAATACATTGAAATGGTGCACATGATCATAAAATATACCTCACAGGATATTACAGATGATGCAAGACTTATTTTCTGTGGTATTACTCTGACAGAGAGCTTACACATCCTCTCTGACAACTGCAGCAGGCCTGCAGGGGGAATATCTGGCCTTTTGCAATGCACCAATCTCCAGCGTCATTTTAGTTCCACATTACAGAATCCATGCACCCGCTATCTGCAGCGCCGGCTCTCTACGAGGCTTCAGCAGCATTATGGAGTCTTACCTTTGACTTCATGCTGACACTGACATCATCAACATGTTTGGAGCCCAGAGATACAAGATTGTACAACATGATCTATGAAGAAACCAGTGTCATGTGTTTTGACATTTAGACCTGATGAATATACATACGCTGGTTTCTCTTTTTTCATATAGTCTGAATGCTTCTGCAGTTAATTGATATTCTACAAGCCGCAGAAATCATGTTTTGGCTACTGAGCAGGCTGTAGGGAGGGGAAATCTCATTATCAAACTCTCACCAGTGAGCTTGTGCAATGTGTGACCAGTGTTTTGTGACACTGATAGATTTGGCTTGTTTCTGACTTAAAAGTACAGCTGCTGAAATTTAATTGGCAATGCAAAATTAGCAACAACTTCTCTATTAATTTCCAGTTTGCGGATATTTTTGATTGACAGTTACAACTCACTGTTACTTTTCTATATCCAAATATGATGGACATGTTATGAAACTATACTGCATAGAGGATTAAAAATATGTCAGATGGTAATTTACATTTTATTATAAGAAAAACAAACAAAACAAAACAATGAATTGATCATATTAATAAGTACAGCCTGTGCTGTCAAAGCACAACATGTGATCTGTTTCAAGTTAAAATATTTTTATAAATGAACTAACCTGACCCTAAATGTCTCTCCTAATCTTAACCTGTTTGGAAATGGCAATAGTCTACCACCGATTTCCAATTTTGTCCTTGTAATCGATTAATTAATTTGTCGACTAATTTTTATTTTTTTTTATTTTGGGCTGAAATATGTTTTGGAAATCATTCTCCTTACAAACAGAGTACCTATTAGGGCACTCCTGTAGCTCATCGGGTAAAGCATGTACCATTATGCCTCATTTCGAATAACATACGTGACTGGTGTCCATGGATCCGTAAATATATGGATGATTCCTCTATTGTCCAACACAAGGAAGTGCATTTCTTTACAGATGGACAGAATCCTGATAGAATCACCTGTAGCCATCGGGGATAGGCTACTTTTGTCAGACAGAAACAGGACCTGCCAGGTAAGTGGGAAGTCTTGTGAAATATTTAATTAAAAGACGTATGAATGGCTGAATGAGTCATAATGAGGATCTGACTGTGTATAAAATTTTAGCAGAATATCGTTACTCAGAATCACAATGTGTTAAAACTTGATAAACAGGTTCTTTTCAATCATACAAACTCACTTGATGATCAACACAAGCAACTGAATTGAAGGAAATAGCCTGTTAGCCAGTTAGCAGCCTGTTAGCTACGCTAGAACATTGTCGGTCTCTCGGAAATCCACCGCTAAAGTTCAGTTTTCACTCGAGGCAAATTCTGGACCAGAATATTATGTAGAGGTGGAGTTTTGCAGGCATATCAGATATCATGGAGATTCCCATAGGAATGAATGGACTTCCAGTTGCCTCGTCTATACATACATAAGTGGAAACTAGGTGTTAAGGCCGAGTCCCATGCAATCATGCCTGTTCCAATACCCCCCCTTAGCCCTACCCCTTGGCCCTACCCCTACATTTGCGCATTCCCTCGAGGGGTAGTGTCCCAATTCCTTTTTGCGTGTAGGGGTAGGGGGCATAATGAGGGGTAGTGGGTATGAAACTTCCATAGCTAACGTTACCGTTGTCAGGTTGCTTGTTAGCTAGCTAGCTAGCTCGCGCTATCTGGCGTCTGTCATCTGTCCTGTTATGCAAAATTGTCGGACTTTTCACATTACGATAACACGCCAGCTAGCATAACTATGCTGCCTCGTAATGTTAGCTGGTTAGCTAGCTAGCAGAAGTCCCCTGTCGTCTGTCATTTATCAAACGAAGCGTGATAAATGCAGCAAACGCGATCGGTAGGAATAATGAGACTCCATTGTAGATACCAGTTGGAAATGTAGATGGCTCGCAGCTTCCTGTTTAAAATAGTTAAGATAGTTGAACGTAACCGACGTGGTGACGTAGTGAGTGGTGTCCCAATTCCTAGGGAAAGATTTCGACCCTTACCCCTCGTTGCTTCATTTTGAGGGCCAAGGGGTAGTGGACAAGGGCTAGGGGTAGTGGACAAGGGGGGGTTTGGGATTGGGCCTAAGATTCATGATTATAGTCCCCTAATCTAACTCTGGCCCTTGTCATATTAAGTGAATACAGAGCTGGGCAACATCTTTTTTAGGCCCACATTATGTGCTTTATCGAGCTGGGCAACATCTTTTTTAGGCCCACATTATGTGCTTTATCGAGCTGGGCAACATGTGCTGGTAGTCAGATTATGTTACCTTTAGACGGAGCCAAGGTAGCCGTTTCCCCCTCTTTATGCTAAGATAACCAGCTGTAGCTTCATATAATAATAATAATAATGAAAATGATCATCTTTATTTATAAAGCACTTTTAAAAACAGAGTTACAAGTTACAGTTGTCAATAATTAAAACAGACAAGACATAAAAAAACAGCTTTTTAAAGAACTGATAAAAACTGAGGAAATAAAAGACATTTTAAATGAACTTTTAACTCAAGTAAAATCAGGAAAGTGTCTCCGATAAAAGCATGTTTTGCGAAGGGATTTATAGGAGATGACTGACTCCCCGGCCTGATATCCTCGGGCAGATTGTTCCAGAGCCTCGGGGCCCTGACAGCAAACGCTCTGTCCCCTTTAGTTTTCAGCCGGGCCCCTAGAACATATAAAAGACATCATTATATTGTATCTTATTTACCAAAAAAACATGAGAGGGATATCAGTCTTCTCATCAAACTTTTGAGAAGAAAGGAAGTTCACGTCCCCCAAAATATTGAAGTTTCTTTAACTCACATCGTAAAAAGAGAAAATGACACCCACAAACTTCACTTCAAACTCAATCAAAGTCTTGAACCAGAATTAATAGAAAATGCATTACCATAGATTAATGTGGCAAAATAACAACCTAAACATACGCTTCCTATGAATTATGCAACAAAATTTGTACTTCCGAATGTATTGCTTTACTTAACAAGTCTTTGATGTGACACCCCGCTGAGGAAAAAGCACAGCCTGCAATTCATGATAACAATACAATTATAGAACATTATTGGCCATGGTAGTTGCCTCTTTTAACAAATCATGCCCGTGCAAGCAGACCCCCCTTGGGAGCTCCCTTGTCTACACCACATCCTCGTGAGTAAGAGCAGCCCGAGACGCTGATGTACTCCGGGTCCTGCCTACTTCTCCACACCTACCCCACCGTGTCATCACGGTCAGGGCTACTTGCTGAGCCATAATTACCTCAGCCTGACACACACAACAAGAGAGATGCCTTCAAGTAAACACAGTCCAGATTCTGGCCCTGCTCACTTCAAAGCTGGAGCATGCTGATAACAAAGCACACCCTGGAGAGTCCCCCTCTCCCCTCCCATGGAGAGGGTGGCCGGGACTCGTGGGGGGGGGGGGCAATAGTGGCGGTGGTGTGAGAGAGAGAGGGAGGAGGTGTGAAGTGGCTTTTGACAGCACAGCACCTGCTGCGTCTTCACTGCCAGGCAGCGCCTCGCCATTTGTCTCGACTGACCGGTTAGCGCGGACTGAGGGGATTAGAGCTGGAGGGGGGTTCAACCAGGAGGCATGTTGATGGGGAAGGGTGGTGTTGATAGAGGTGGGGGGATGTTGCTGTGTGATCAGACACACCCTCTGTCATCCCAGTGGAACATTCCAGCTGTCTGTGGCAACTAACACTGCTGTTGTGGGATGATGACGTGTCTGCCCCCACAGGCCCTTGATTCATATCCATTCCTGTGCTCAGTGGCATGTCTCATATTGATGCTATCATCAGTGATCTCAAGCCAGAGGTTTTTTCAGTGTTACTTCAATCACCAAAAGCCTGAATTAGTGTTAATCTGAGCGTCATTAGCATGATCTCCTAATACAATCCAAATGCTGCTTGTTGCCTTTAAAGTCACGCCTTATCCCACATCACTCGTTGTCGTCTTAGTCTCTTATCAGCTGTGGTTTTCTCTGCGGCTCATGACACAGCTGGATCAGGTCTCCTGTGATCAGTCCACTGGAATGAAAGCATCGGTGCAGACCAGACAATCTCCGAAAATACTCAAAGGCTGCGGTGAAGGCAGAGGAATGCACCATTGACAGAGGATATTTATGGCAGGGAAGACTGTGACTACTAGCTTGGAAAGACAAACAATCTGTTTCTCGGAGGGGGATTGTAATATTGATGCAGTGTTTATAAGACTCATAATTGCAAAATATCACTCCATACAAGTATTCGGCTGCCTGGTGGGTAATGTTTGAAATCCTAGAGTGCTGAAAATATTTCCACTTCCTCTTGAAAAACAGGAAAACAGCAATAGCAAGTTCTGTTCAACATAAATAAAATGTGGCAGTCCCAGAGGAGTTTTCACTTCACTGTGGACAGCTTTGTTGGATACTGTTGTGAACATCTCTGTGTCTATTTTGTCCCAGTGATCACAGAGAAATCCAATTTGAGCCAAAAAACTAGTCACACTGAAATTGTCTTTTAAAATGACTGATGATGTTCTGCTGTTTTGGCTATGTATGCAGATGGTATTTCATGGTGCATATCCTATTGAAATGTGTCACCGCACTGGATTTATTATTTTTATGAGAATGAGCACAAAAAGAATCACACTATGAACGCAGCTACCTTTCCCAAACTTGCACAAAAGAACTGGTTTACAAATCTGTTAAAGTAAAAGTAGCTCATAAAATCTTTCCCAGGCAATTAAAACAAGAACAGACTTCACGCACTTTGTTCTTTAAATAAAAACAACTATAAAGGATGTCCATCAACAGAATAATTTATTGTGTGATAAACCTCTTGTAACTTTGGCCCAGGTTCAGACTGCTCAAAGCCTTTTCTTCTTGGACCATCAAACTGATAATAGGACCTAAAGCACAGAGACTGGATGAGTAACCCAACTGGAAACTGAAAGTGTTCAACAAATGAAACAATGATTTGCCTGTTAAGTTAATGAGACATGTACACATGAAAATGACCAGATGTAAGGGTCGCTACAATTAGAGGTTCATCCTTTAGTTATGGGAATCTATCAGATATTTCATACAAAGTTTACACAAGGTGCTCTCATAGGGGTCCAAAATGGTTGGGTCCTTGGAAAGCACAAATATGCTCCATAAATTTAATGTCAGTCTGCCCATTAAATTCCATTTTTTTGTGTACAAACTCATATTTTGGCCTGATGAAGTTGCTACAGGAAAGATCCACAACACTAAAATTCATCCTTAGGGGACTATGAATATCAGCAGCTAGTTTAATAGGAATGTGTTTAGTTTTTTACAGCCCTGTCTCCTCAAAATTACATTTATGGGGCGCCCACTCGCTCTCCTAGTAGAGTGGATTCCGTGTACAAAGGCACTGTCCTTGCTGCAGAGGCTGCAGGCTCGATTCTAACCCATGGTCCTTTACTGCATGTAATACCCCCTCTGTCTCCCCCAGTCACCCTGGATCTGTCCTGTCTAATAAAGGCAAAGAAAGAAAAATATATTTAAAGACGACTAATCTGAAACTGCAGATATGTTTTGAGGGAAATGCAATGCGGAGCAAAGTACGTTTTCTTTTAACGTAGTGAGGAAATGTTGCTGATTAACATATCTGCCAAGTCGTAAAAAAGTTGATACTAAATGTGTCAGCAAAATGTTTTACTGATGATATATTTCAGTTGTTTTGCACTTTATTCATTCATTCATTTTCCATATTTTCTTATCCTGTTACGGGTCACAGGAGGCAGGAGCCTATCCCAACTGACACTGGATGAGAGGTGGGTTACTCCCTGGACAGGTCACCAGACTATCGCAGGGCTTACACATAGCCCCTTTTACACTGCCAGATTTTCGGCGAACATTGGGCTGTTTTGCCGGCAAGCTGCGAGCGTTTAGACACACAGAGCCAGATTGGCGAGTTGATTCGAGGTGCCCAATTTTCCACCTCGTAGGGTAGACATATTGGCGGAACCTTTTTGGTTTAAAAAGAACGAGGCACCCCTCCGCCACGGGAGGGGCTGTCTTGTGGGAGGAGCTGTTGATGACGCCGCACATGTGACCCACTGGCGGTGGATAAACAGGAAACAGCTGATAGCAGGAATTAACGAGCAGCTAGTAGCAAGAGGGAAACGCAAACCTGACAGACACTGTAAAGATGAGCAACTGGGGAGACAAGGAATTGCGCGCCCTCCTTGCCCTCGCAAACGAAGAGGCCATTAACCATCAGATGACGGGGACGGTGAAGGACAGGCCGACTTATGAGAGAATTGCCAAAGGACTGACCAGCCGTGGCTTCCCTCCCACGTCACTGTTTATGTCACACGCTGAGCTACAGGTTTTGTTACTTGCTAAGGTGCATTCTGTATAAACAAAAGTAGGTAGGCGGCATTTTGCCGCACTCCCCGATTTTGTTTTTATACTGCCAATGCTGAAAAAAGACTGATTGGGCTTTCCTGCAAGCAACCATTCACACTCACATTCACACCTATTTAGAGTCACCAATTTACCTGCATGTCTTTTGATTGTGGGAGGAAGCCGGAGTACCCAGAGAAAACCCACGCTGACACGGGGTGAACATAGAGACTCTGCACAGAAGGGCTCAACCACCCCAGGTTCAATCCAGGAACCCTCTGTCTGTTAGGCCACCAGTTGTTTTACACTAAAATAGTTGATTTTGCAACACAATATCCAGTCATAGTGACAACAGCATTCATTTTGTTACCATTTTATTAAAATTAAAAACCTGATGGCTTTTTTAGGTTCATCTTCTGGAAACCATGAACACCCATTAATGCATTTCATGGCCCACAGACATTTCTCTCCAGAACAAGGTGCCAGACGAACTAACGAACTGTCCAAATGATCAATATCCCTGATATTGTAAGAACAATCTGAATTTTTTTTCCACTTTAAGCCAATTAGAGATTGCAGGCATATCATTACTAGTATGTGATTTAAAGCAGTGTTTCCTAAACGGGCAGTTGGAAACTGAAGCTGAGGGATTAAGAGGTGATTATCAGGATAGAAATGCAGAACAAAAAACATGTTTGTGAGAAAGAAAATTTTTAACTGATTAATTGTGAATTAATGGATGACTTTTCAGACCTATGGAGGGAAGACTTGCATTTTGATAGAGCTGCAACAAACAATTATTTTTGTTGTTGATGAATCTATCAATTGTTTTCTTGATTGATCGATTTGTTGTTTGGTCTATGAAATGTAAAAAAATGGGGAAAAATGTCAAAGCCAAAGATGACATCCTCTAATGTCATTTTTTTTATGTCCACAACCCAAAGATATCCAGTTTATTGTCACAGAGGAGGAAAGAAACCAGAAAATAGTCACATTTAAGAAGCTGCAATCAGAATTTTTATTCCTTAAAAAGTGAGTCAAGCTGATTAATCGATTAAGGGATCAATTACAGCTTTACATTTTGACTGAACTTGTCACAACCAGTGGATATATGTAATATGATAAGGTGTCCCGAGTAAACTTTGTTTTAAAGGTATGCAAGGGAAAAAGGCTGGAAACCACTGATAAAAAGAAGATATATTAAAGATTTAATAGACCATATTAGCATTAACCTATTAGTGCAGTCACAAGGTGGTTTAAAAAGTAAAAACACGACTTCAGTAAACAGTATAAGCAATGAAAAACATGCAAACACCTGTATATTGTAACATAATCCAATACAACCTTTATTTACTCTCTACTTTCTGCTTTTGTGAAAATTTAATGCATTTTTAATTGCTGTTTGCATGGTGTGATCAGTGTTGATTTACGTTTCTACAATGAAATGGACAAAATACCTTTAAATAGATGCAGTCCAAAACACCATAAAGTACAGCCTCTAGATGCACCAAAGAACTAAGTCTGTGGTCTGAAAATATGTATAAGTAGTATTTCCTGCAGGGCTGCTGCTGCTGCATTGCATAACATCTTACAGGTGTTTCTGTTTTTATAGTTGGGACATTTTATATAGATGTAAAACACTGATTTGTTACTTGGATATGCATCATGCAGCAGTAGAGATACTGACTATCCAAGTGACTTTTTTTTTTGTTTTTTTTATATTCGCTGAGTCGAGCAAAGGAGTCCTACCCATCCCCGGAGAAGCTTCTCTGGAGGTTCACGTCCTGTTGAGGCTTGTCAGCAGAGTACAATACCCAGAGTCTGAATAATGTGGCCGGGAGCTAGTTTATTCAAGCACCTTTTGTTTGCGCTCCATACTCACCTTTTCCCTTTACTGATGATCAGATAACCACCAGACAGAAGGGGAAAAAAACCCTTCAAACTATCTCTCAAGATGCCGTAGCTGCCACTGGCTCTTTTCAGAATGTGTCTCAGTGGATATTGTGGAATGATTTCACACTGCGTCACGGTTTAAGGCTAACACATCCATCTGAGAGACCCAAAGAATTCCTCAAAGCAACATATTCAAGTCTTATATGTGTTGTGGATGGTGCCTAATACCACTCGGAGGCCCAATGTCATGCCAAACTACAGGGCGAGCTTTTCTCAAGCCCCCAGAGTATTCAGTTTCACTATTTACCCATAAGTTAAGAGAGGTCATGCAGTAATGTGTGTGTCCCCGAACAGCTGCTCTTTGATGTTGGTACCTGGGACTCAACAGGGATACGCATATCTCAATGACAAACTCACACAGTATAGATCCAGTTAGTCTTTTTTGGAATAATACGAGATTGGATGTTAAGTTAGATGAGTAGTAGTTATTCCACTCTCATGTTTGTCTGTTGAATAGAAGGTGAGTTAGCTTAGTATAAAGACTGGAAACGGAGGGAAACAGCTAGCCTGTCTTTGTCCAGAGTTTAAAAAATCTGCTAACCAGCACCTGTAATCACTGATTAGTGTGTTACAGAGTGCACCAGGAATGAGTCCTAAAACCAGGAAATAAGCTTGTGTTTTAGCACTCCTGGTTGCCTAGGGTTTTTTGAATTAAGGTTGTGGTTAACACAAGCTTAAGAGACCTTCACGTTTTGTCCTGCAACTTAAAATGCATCAGGAAATACCCCACTTATGAATTTGGTAGCTTCAAGTTTTAAAAAGGCTGTTGATAACAAGTGGATAAATGAGACTACAGAACGTCATCATGGTGAACATGGCTTTACAGCCTCATTATGGTGGTGACGTTGAAGTCATGCGACCGCAGTGTAGTTCATTTATAGCCTAATGTTAGCTTTTTAATTGTGGTGTTTGCATTTAGGCTTCAAAAATCATAAAAGTGGTGCTCATATGTAAAGATTATCTTGCTGAACAAAAGGTGTAAGTATCATAAACTTTTCTTTGCCACAGAATTTTTGCAATAATCCAAAACCCAACAAACATTCCTGTAAGGTTTTTGACAAGGGAACCAGGCTGACGTTGACTTCCATGTTGGCCTACAGAAAAATGTCGTCCCTGAAGTGCTCTATATCTTGTTTCTTTAATCTGTTTCTCAGGGGGTTATGGCTGGAACTGTTCTTGGAGGGTTATTTCCTGTAGGCTCTGTTGGTTGGCTAGCAACCTCATGGTGACGAGACTCCTGGAAGTCAATGCCTCTGGCCAAGAAACAGTCCCACAAACAACCCCCAAGATCAACCAAACAGCCAAAGAGTCATGGATATGTTACACATGTATGTTAGCAAGTAGCGGATAAAGTTGATATCATGTTACGTTTCAACAACGCTGTGGCTAATGTGTGGTTAGGTTAAGCCACAACGCATTCTCACTCTGACCTTGTCACAAATCAATGTTTGGTCATGACCTTTACACGTCCACATATGACGTACAAGGTGTCCTGGCTGCGTTGGTTGTTGATGTTCTGGGGAGCCGTGCTAAATCTGCCTCCCACCCGTCTTACTTGGACTTCCGCTGCCTAATCCTGACGCCACCAGGTGCTGTTAAGTAATAACAACGCACAGCGATATCATGCTTACGTGAAAGGACTGCTTTGTTTTTGTCAATGTCTGATGGCGTTAGTCACTGACCAAGTGGCGGTTTTCAACATTTTCAACAGTTGCACAATTCCTTCTAGAAATATGGAGGTGTCTTGGTAAAAAACAATCACTTTTCATGACACTTTCCCAGATAGGAAAACAGCAACGGGTCACAAAAAAGTCACCCACATTTGGTGATAAAGAAAGAGAAAAGAAAATACAGTAATGGGCCCCTAAAGCTGGTTTTGTTGTTTTTTGGTCATGGACAGTGGTCTGCAGCTTGGCAGATGTCTTAAAGGTGCTACGCCATCCACAACCCCCTCGACCTCCCAATGACAAAGTCAACTCATATGCTACATCGCTTTGGTATGAAATGTGCAAATATAACGTATTCAAGGTTTGCAGAAATATACAATGCCAGTATTTTCTTCTTGCGACTGGGCTGCCAAAGATATAACTCATACTGGGCTGTATATCGATGTTATGTTGATACTGTTATATGAAACTACCGGTAGATATCTTATCTTACTATATAATGACAAAAACTCTGTGTGTGTGTGTTCCACGTTTTTCTCCTCACTGACTTGGTCAATCCATGTGAAATTTGGCACAGTGGTAGAGGGTCATGGGAGGATGCCAATGAAGCAATATTACATCAATTGGCCAAAGGGGGGCGCTATAGCAACCGATTGAAATTGCAAACTTTGAATGGGCATATCTCATGCCCCGTATGTCGTAGAGACATGAAACTTTACACAGAGATGCCTCTCCTCATGAGCAACACATTTGCCTCAAGAACCCATAACTTCCGCTTATATAGATTTTCCACCATTTTGAATTTTTTGAAAAACACTTCAAATGGATCTCTTCCTAGGAAGTTTGAGTGATCTGCATGAAACTGGGTGAACATAATCTAGGGAGCAATATCTAAAGTTCCCTCTTGGCAAAAGTTGGAAAACTTACTAAAACTGAGCTTCTATAAGGCAATGAATATTGCGGAGGGCGTGGCTCATCACATAAAGGTGTAGAACATCTCAAGGGTTTCACCCATCACCACGCAACTTTGTAGGCATATGAGCACACATAATCTGAGGGGACCCCTCCATTATTGAGCCCATCAAACAAAATGGGGGCGCTAGAGAGCTCATTTCTTATCTAGGCCTAACTGCCATATGGATTTTTACTAAACTTGGTAGATATGTAGAACAGGACGCCTCAAGGTGACTGGAGAAATTTAACTCTAATTGGCAACTGGGTGGCGCTATAACAACAGAAAAATGCTTAAAATGGCTAAAATGCGACTGATCGCTGTGGCTCCCCCTGTGGACCAATGTTTGTTTGTTTTTCTAATGTTTGGTATGACTAAGTCATGGTATGGTATGCTGTACATAATCACGGAAACTGTCAGTGTGTCATTCTGTCAGTCAGTCATTCTGTCTGTCCCACGTTTTTCTACTCACTGACGTGGTCAATCTATGTGAAACTGCACATAGGCATTGAGGATTGGCATAGGTAGAAGGTGACAAAGCTACCAATGGGTATGGACTAGTCATCTTATATTTTGGATATCGTAATATTATAAAGGTTGTCTTTTCCCGATTTTAAAAACGTATTTATTTATTTATCACAAAACTGATATTTAGATATTTGGTCAAGAATATTGTGATATTTCATTTTCTCCATATCGCCCAGCCCTAGATAAAGCCTAACACATTCCACTTTAGAGCTGTTTCCAGTCTTTATGCTAAGTTGAGCTAGCCATCTGCTGGCTTACATTTATTATACAGATCTAGGAGTCATAGTGAGCTATTCATCTAATTCTTGGCAAGAAGCATAGTTCCCAAAATGTTAAAATAGTCTTTTAAAAATGGCACAAAAATATCCCATCCTGTCTTCTTCATTGGATCTAAAACACGCAGTAATTCCTCGTCCTCCATTTTCAGCTCATACAACAAGACTATGTGTTGAGCAACATACCAGCAACCCCTGTAGAGCTCAGAGCATCACAGTTGTGTTGTGCTGCTTTGTTGAGGCTGTTCATGTTGTTGCTGTGGACTGTAAAAGCACTTAGAAACGGCTGGTGGCCAGACAGATTTTCCCAGCTCTGATTCATCATAATTAGGTCACTGGCTCGGTCTGCTGGCCTCTCAGGGATCATCTCACACTCACACTCTCACACTACTGTGCACCGCCGACGCTGCTCAGAGATAATCAGCGATCAAAATAATATGCAGTGGATGCGCAGTAGGGTTTCTCACATTCGCAGTACTTGTCATCCTCTTCTTGCACAATCCATGTCTATTTTCCTGAGAATCCTTCTCTTGCTCATCTGCTGCTCTTTTTCTGCCTCCTCCTGAGTGATTGGTATAGATTCAGAGAGTGAAATCAATTAAGGATAATAGCCTCATCAGTGGTCGTCACTGAAAAGTGCCGCATAACATTTTCTATATTCAGAGTATGTAATGGATTGGGGAAAAAATGCATTAAGATGCACAGTGCTTTCCACAACAGGTAAACACAGTCAGGAAATTAATTTGAATAAATGACTTAGGACACAGCTGTACAATTACAAAGTAAATCCCATTTCCATGATGATTATTTGTCTTTTAAAGTCCGGTGCGTTCTGTTTTGTAATTTCTCCTCCTTATCTGGATGTGAATGAACGCAGCCACAGTTGCGATTGGACCCAAACAGCTGGTAAATATGCAACTGGCATAGACCTACCCCACCGTTAATTTGTTGCTCAGAGCAGAATGTGATGTGAAATAGTATAATCACCTCTAAAAGCAGAGATCCAGTGTGAGGATGTGGTGCCTCTGCCCAGCTTGTAGCACACACAAGCTGGATGGAGTTATCTTAAAGATACTGGAGGACAAACAACCATGTGTGCTGTAATTAAAGTAAACATTTACTGCTTATTTAGAGATTCTGAAGCTTGTTGTCTTAAATTCTCATATATCTTCATCATTAACTGCTACTGTGACTTCTTTTTTAAATTTGGAATAAGACAAAGAGGTATTGGGGTCTAAAATTCATTATGATAACCAATTACTGACAAGCTACCATCCCGTTTGAACCCAGACAGTATGTGTGTGGCTCCAGTGGGATCAATTTACTTGTAACTTCAGATGGCTGTCAAAACATCCTCTGAAAGAGGCAAACCAGGTCTTACTAAATGAGAAAAATATTAATATTTCATGTTTTGAAAATGCTGCTGCTGAAAATAACAATCAAAACATCCTCCTGTTTGTGAATACAAAATGAAAGGAAATACCTCAACATGATCTATTCATGGTGATCAAGCAGAACAGGTGGTACACAACTAATGGTGATATATGGTTTGGTTCCTCAGTAAGAAGTGTCTGGTTCCAGTTTGTTTAACAGAAAGAGTTTACCTTGGATATTTTACTTTCTAAAAGACCACACAGTATGCAAAGAAAACTTTTGAAAAACTGTTTTTTTTTTCTGTTGATGCTAAAATGCAAACCCAGTCTTTTTGAAAGGATACATATTCTAAAGACCGACATAGAGGATACAAGACACTCAAATGTGGATATGTCCTTGGTTTTTCTTGAATTTAGCTTCTGCAGATGGCAGATCGTTTTGACAGCGACTGTTTCCAAGGCAGCAAATGAACTTTCAACCTTTAACTCAACTCTAAATTTGTTGTGACAAAATTAAGAGTCAACAGCCATATTAGTGGTGCTTTGGGCTGAAACAGCAACCTACAGGGCTGAAAAATGAAGCCAACACTAAGTGCCAAACATTGCAGTTCCTTGAATGACCACTTGAGGCTGGCTCCAGAAGCAAGTCAATCCACTTAGACACCCATGTTAAAATGCCCGACTTTACAGCAGAAATAAACACATTTACAGCCTGGTACAAAAAAATGGTTTTAGTCTTTGTAGCTAATCTCCCCATTCCTGACAACTGTGCGGGTGGGAATTTTTATATTACTCACCATTTTAATTTAAGTAAGCCTTGCAGGTACGCATAATTAAGGGTGTGGCTGCTTGAGCAACAGGCTGTCTCTGGATCATGTCCTTGGGCTCACAGTCAAATTCACTCCTCGCTCCTCCACAGCTCCACCTTCTTGTCCAAATATAGTCACCTCGGGTCCATTCTGGCTCCTAAAATCCAAGATTGTGACAGCCAAAATATCCAACGGTTGACATCACTTTGGCTACATCCATTATTTTTATGCACTCTATGTTTGCACTCTAAATGCTAATGCTATGCTAACAGGCTCAATGACAGTGCTAACATTCAAATGTATAGCAGCTATGTTTGCCATGTTATTTATCTTTGTTTAGCTGGTTAGCGGGCTAACATTTGCTAATTAGAATTAACAGTAAAGTGGAAGTGAGACTGATGGGAATGTCATTAGTTTTGCAGGTATGAGTTATAATTAAAGTATCTGGCAAATTAAATTTTTGACCTGATAATTGCTAACGTATATGTCTGTATTACATTTCATGGCAATCCATCCCATTGTTATAACAACATTTTACTCAAAACCTTGAATGTGAACCTCTAATGTTGCTAGAGAATTAATCAGAGGACCAACAAAGGGTAGTTGTTTAGTCTAACAAAGCTGTTAATGGATATTAATGATGTGTTAGGATTACACAGAAAGTGCAGCTACTAATCATGGCCACATCAAGAGAATAAACATTGTGTTTACAAATTATGTGGTTCAGGGGAAGGTATGTTTGAGAAAAAGGATTGGCCCAAAAATAGCGCCCTGAGGAACTCCAGATATGATGTCTGCTCAAGAGAAAGATGAGTTTCCACTGGTGAAAGACAAATCCCTGTTTGAGTGCAGGGAGATGAATCAGTCAAGCGCAGGGCAGGTAATACCACCCAGGGCTTACGGCATTCAATTTTAAATTGGATGATCAACTGTGTCAAAGGCAGCTCTGAGGCCTGAAAGGATTAAAAATGAGCAACTTGCTACATCCGCTTCTCAGAGAATGACATCATCATTATTCAAATTAAAAGGAGTCTCTGCCCACTTAGTGTGACAGCGGCTTCACATCAAACTCTCCTGCACCACTTTGTGAAAATGAAAAACCATTCAAAGGTATCTGTCAGAACATTATTTGATAACCCTGATGTCTGTCCAGCATCACCTGAAAATGCAGCGGAGAGGACTGAAAACATCACTTGCTTGGATGGTCCCTACTGAGATGTGAAGGAAAAGGACTCGAGACTCGACTCTGAAGAGCTGCATGTTGAGGGAGATAAAATCCAAATGAATTGCCATCTGTGTCATCGACAGCGAATCGTGATTATATGCCAGTCACCTTCTAAAAATCGCTCTACATGCAAAGCACATTTCATCTTGCATATATTGTGACAGTACTGAATACTTAATTATGAAAAAAAATCTCTGGAAGTTCAAGGGGTTATGCTGCATTCAAATAGGAAAGACATGAGTGAACCATAAGACTCTAACTATCCATGTCAAGTGTGATTCATCACAGTTTCACAACAGATGATTGTGCAGCCAGTCACCAGAAAAAAATGTTGGCATTGTCCATTTTTGCAAACCAGGGATACATCACAATTGTCTATTTCAACATATTAACATTTCTACCGTGAGATAGTGAGGCTGCTACCCAGCGGCAACCAATGCAGAGCACACAGACAATATTGCGAAGGGTAGCTAAACAAATACCACTGAAAACACAGCAACAACTCACTGAAAAAGCACCGACGTTTGGGGGCAGATAGGGTGCTGGAAACACAGGGTAGGGTCGCTAAAAAACACCTCCATTTGTGGGCAAAAATACTGCTGGATATGCAATGACAACTCAGTAAAAAAGAATCCATGTTTGGGGGCAGAAATGCCACTGGAAACGCGGTAATGACTTGCTGAAAAAACACCCATGTTTGTGAGTAGAAAGACTACCAAAAACACAGGGAAAGGTTGCTTAAAAACACCCATTATGGGGGCAGAAAGGCAGCTGGATATGCAGTGACGACTCACTAAGAAAGAACCCACGTTTGGGGGCACTAAGGCCACGAAAAACACAGTGAAGGGTTGCTAAAAATCACCTACGTTTGTGGGCAGAAAGGCTGCTGGAAACACAGGGAAGGGTTGCAAAAAATAACCTACATTTGTGAGCAGAAAGGCCGCTGGAAACACAGGGAAGGTTTGCTTAAAAGCATCCATTATTGGGGGCAGAAGGGCAGCTGGATATGCAGTGACGACTCACTAAGAAAGAACCCACGTTTGGGGGCACTAAGGCCACAAAAAATACAGTGAAGGGTTGCTAAAAATCACCTATGTTTGTGGGCAGAAAGGCTGCTGGAAACACAGGGAAGGGTTGCAAAAAATCACATACATTTGTGGGCAGAAAGGCCACTGGAAACACAGCAAAAAGTTGCCTAAAATAACCTACGTTTGTGAGCAGAAAGGCCGCTGGAAACACAGGGAACAGTTGCTAAAAAAATCACCTACTTTGTCGGCAGAAAGGTCACTAGAAACACAGCAAAGGGTTGCTAAAATTCACCTATGTTTGTGGTCAGAAAGGTCACCAGAAACACAGGGAAGGGTCACTAAAAACGTGTTTGGGAGCATAAAGGGCACTGGATAGACAGTGATGACTCGTTAAAAAAGCACCTATGTTTGGGGCAGAAAGGGCACTGGACATGCCTTGATGTCTCACTAATAAACAAACCAGTGTTGTTTGTTGGTCTTGAACAGTGCTCTGCAGCTTGGCAGCCGTCTCACCTAGCTGTCACACCATCTAACATCCCCTCCACCTTCTGATGACAAAGTTTGTGCATACACATGATGCGGCATAACAACAAACACGTCGACTTAAAAGCTGATAACAGCATTCTAAACATGTTAGTCAATGTAGCAGGGGCCCTCTAACCTATATCTGCAGCACTGATAACCACCACTAAAGACTGTTCATTCAAACCAGGTGGTGCTTTTTTGTGAGTGATTGAAGCATTTCCAGCAGTGGTTGTGGAACATAAAGAAACATAAAGTTTCAACACATCCACTACAGAATAACGCACAAATCTGTGGTTTGTAGGGACACACAATGGCAACATTTATTCTGGTGACTGAGTTGAATTTTGTACATTTTGACATCTAAGTGACCTTGATGTTGTTGTGTTCCAGTTTGTTAAACCACATAACTAATTGCACCTAATGATTTCTATTTCAATATTACACCTGCTAGCAAAACAGAGATAGCCTACATTTAATAAACTCTGACCTTAAACAATTAGCGTCAGTGCTTCTGTAGTTGACGCTCTCTCATGCAGCTGAATACAATTAATCTCCTTATAGCTACAGTAAAGTGTGTTCTATGTCCTATAAACTATTTATTGTTTGTTTACATACTGCAGATAAATACTAAATAGGGGGTTTAAAATGAATCTGTTAGAGAGTGAAAACCTGTCATAAAAAGGACGACTTCCAGTCTGTCAAATCGTTTATGGTCACAAAGGGCTGCATTGTTTACAGAGATGATCTTTTACAGCTGCGGTCATGGGGTTTTGTGGGTCGAACATTAAGGAGGAAACACAATCAAGTAAATATGATCACAGGATCTTTTGACAGCTGACCTCTGCTCGACAAGGAGGCAGCAGAAAAAGGACCACAGAGCTATTGATTAAGACAACACAGCCTCGTCTGTCTCTGCTGGACTCTTCACTTCAGTGCTCGTAATGACATGCCGAACAAAAATCATTTCTGACCTACATGGAGGGTCAGCCACCATTTCTCAGTGCGCGACTGCAGCCTGCCACACATCAAACAATCGGTCACCTCCTTGTTTTTTCCTGACTGAAATGCAATGTCTTTATAGTCTTTCAAACCCTTTGCATTAAACCTGTTTACTTTAGTGAGATAAACTCATAAGACTATAAAACAGCAGCAAAACTTCAGAAGAATCCATCTTCCCTGGTGATTAAATTATGCTCGCTCGATCTGCATGAATCCAATTTATCAACAAATAGAGCGACGATGCAAAGGACGCCACACAATTAGAGGCAAACAGTATTATCTGGAGAATATGCACCTCCAGCTGAAAAGCAGCGCCATTCTAAGTAGCTACCCAGTCACTTGAGGAGACAACAGAAATGAAAGAGAATAGTCTTTAACAAGATGCGGGAGCTCAATAAACAGGCAAACATTCCTCCGGGCGGTTGGAGTAAAGGGGAATACACAATCATCTCCTTTCTGATGTGGCGGGGTTAGAGAGGAGGGCTGGGGATCGCTTCCCGGCTAGGACAATCAGACCTCAGAGGACGCCCTTAACTTTATTTGTTCCACTTGATGGTCATAAAGGAATCATACTCCCTGATTCACCATAAAGTCAGCAGCTTTGTGAGAGCTGTGCCCTCCTTTACATCTAACACACTGCTCTCTGAGGCTGCTCTGGGTTTTTTAAGTCGCCCCCAAGCACTCGTGTGTGCAGAGCGAGGACATTTATTTTACACATGATGTAAAAGATCTGATAAAATGAAAAGTATTATGAATTCAGGCTATAAAAAAGTGAAAAATTAAAAGGATGGGCTGCCAAATAAAAAGCTAAAGCAAAGTGGAAAAATTCTATTTTATTTGCAGTGATGCCGCAATAATTAGTCGATGAATCAGTTATTTGATTGACAGAGGATTAATGTGTAACTGTTTTATTAATTCATTAATAGTTTTAGTCAGTTTTTGAGTAAAAAGGCCAAACACTCTGATGCAGACTTCTGAGATGTGAGGATTTTCTTCTGTTTTGTCATATAAGAAAGTAATTGAAATTTTTGGGGGTGTTTTGGACAGATTGTCAGATGTAACAAGTAATTTTTACTGGGAGGTCTTGGGGTTTTTCCCTTAGAAATATTAAGCATTAAAAACGTAATTTCCTGAATTTAGGTACATTTTTCTGCACCAATTTGTGCATTTTCTGTATCACTTTATGGTGGAAATTTCATCCAACTGTTTCATCATAAAAAATATCTGTTCATCCAACTTATTCATCCAGTTGTTTCATTTTCTTTCTGTTTTCTGGCAACCACTGGTTTTGAGGTTGCATGTCGCCACCACCTACGTTACCGGAGACATAGTTACAGCTATGAGTCACGTTCTAGCAGTTTGTTTGTTGAAGTAAAAGTCCTCTGCTACTTTCATGGTTTTACTGGGGGAGTAAAAATGCAAGTGTTCTAAATAATTAAGGGGGTGTATCCCCTGTGTCCCCCTCAAAATTTATGCCTTTGATTTGAAAACATTGCTTTGGGCGAAGGGAAAGTATTACAAGTATTTTTCCAATTTTCTTACATTTCATAGACGAAACTGAATCAATTAATTCAGAGAATAATCAGCAGATTTATCGATAATGAAATGAATTATTAGTCTGATTTGCACTGATAATGATAAATGACTTGCTTCAGGCCTCAAATATGTTCATTTAAGTCAACATCTAGGAAAGAACTGATCATATTTCATCTCATCTTTACAATATTTCACAGCCAAATTAAACGAATGCACAGCTAAAGTAAAGCAGGCTTTGGCAAAATCACATTTTATTTGCACTGAATATGATTAACGAGTTGATTCAGGCCTTGAATATGTTCACTCCGGCTGACTGTTGGGAATGAACAAATCAAATTTAACCTTATCTTCACAATATTTCAACATGGAGATTCTCTTTTAATCTAATTGCATAAACACCCACAGGGTATCTACCTGCGTTTGGCGTCTATGGGATTCGCAACTTAAACACAACAGTGTGACTATTAACAGTCTCCACACCTAACAAATATTTGATCTCACATTCTTTAACACATCCTCTAATAGCCATATGCTTTAAAACAAATGAGTTCCTGCTCCCTCCCTTCCCCTTCTCCTCTCACTATCATCACAACTGCTAAATCAAATATTCATGTTGGAGGGGGAAAGCATTTAACATGTTGTTGTTATCTGAGAAATCAGTCATGCAGTTAATTGTTGTTGTAAAAGGGGAAATCTTGCAAGATTATGAAGCTAATTGGCATTATGCATTCATTGTTGTTTCCCTCTCTGACACCAGTATGATAAAATGTTGCCTATGGAATAAAAGATATTAGTGAGAGAGGACAAACAGCTTCACTGTCTCAGCAGTGTTAGAGTTTAGAGTGCCCTCATGATGGCACTTTGTTTTTATGAGGCAAATGATCAGAATAATAGGACCTGCTGCTTGTAATGTTTCCACATTAGGTCATGGCTGAGGTTTCCACAGCGTCAGTGGACCTGTGGCTGTGGTTTGTATCCTCCCGGTTGCACCTGCTTTCCAGCGAAGTTGCTGAAGAGCCCCCGAGCCACCTGGCCCGACCCAGCGCGCGGCGGCAAGCACCTGGAATAGCTTGGCGATGACTCACAGTGAGGAGAATCTACCTACAGGGGAGCTCAGCCCCTCGCAGCAAGAAAAACAAGTGTCTATTTGTCAGATCACATCTCTCAGGTCAGCAGCTTTTGGGCATTAGGGCAAACGGGAACACACTCTGGGGTTTGTTAGAAAGAGTTCAACTTTGACTGTATCCCTTAAGGCGCTGCACTTTTTGTGCTCTAATCTCTATCTGCTGCAAGTAGACAGCATATGGTAAAAGACAACAAAATGTAGCCCGAGGAAGTCTATTTAATCCTTGATGGCAAGCATCCCAGAAATTCAAGGAGGTTGTCAAAGCAAATGCAAATTTGAGCTTTTTGTGAAAACATATTAAAATCTAGATATCTGAGTGCCCTGTGCTCCTGCAGAGATTGTTATGATTGCGCAGAGAGATTAAAAAAACACATTTTCCTCAAGTTACATACGTGGATGACATGAGATTACTCCCTAAAACGAACTACGCCCTCGCATTTCAACTTTACACACACATGGGTAAAGAAAGTCATGGGCCCTCAAAGGGTATAACAAGTGAGTGCAGATCAATATAGCTAGTATGTGTTAAATTTCAAGATTGTTTGATGTCTGGACAGGTTCACAGGGAACAGGTTCAGGCCTGATTCGGAGCTGAGTCACCTCTCTGCTCATTTTTACATCTCCATAATATGAGATGGTGCAAGCCGGATTAAATATCATTTACTTTTGTGCAAGTTATTCCGTTTGAAGCGTCTGACAATCAGCGAGTGCTGCAGGAAGAGCTGCTCATACACCAGGGGCTTCACAAGATGAAAAGCGACTTGAAAGATGCCAAAAATTATACAAAATGTCATGAAACTTTATTTCTAAAAGTGTCATGAAAATATGAAAATATCAAAATCATTCAGCATCACAGTTTTCACTGTCAATATACAATCATCTCAGTCACGCTTACATTCAATATATAAAAATATAACAGGACACTGTTGAATAATACATATTATTGCCAAGTAAAACTGAGGCACTTGAGAGAATTTGTTTTGCTATTTGAGTGCTGGCAAACTGTTTCTAATGACTGTGCAAAAGTTAAAATAATTTCACCCTAAAAACTAAGTTTGCACTTGTTCCCTAAGTAACAATGGCTTCAGTATTCCTCTGGTTACATGTATACTGTCATTCATAATGCGCCTTTTGGTATCGTTTGTGTGGTGCGTATAAAAAAAAAGTGGAGGACTGCATAACAGCCATTGACAGACACTGGTACAAAACACTGGAGATAACATTTTGAAGGCATACAAAACATTCTAGACATGCAGAAAAGTGCATGAATAGCACAGGTAGGTGAGTACATGGCATGACAAAGCTCGACACCGACTGCAGTCACAGAAACACTGCTTCAGACGAGAAGCACGTGAGCTATTTCTCACTCTGAAATGAAATGGACCGCTCGTAGAGAAAAAAAAAGTCTGCATGTTTGGGAACAAACCCCCTTCGATGTGATTCCCTGACAGTTCTCCTGGAAAAATAAAGAAGCAACAGAGTTTTTTTTTCTTTTTCTGGTGGTGGAAAAGTATCCCAGTTCAGTGTGCTACACAACAACCAGATTCCTCATGCTTGTGCAGAAGAGACATCCTGGAGAAGGTTTTGGAGCAGTTCTTGCATTGGTATTTTTTCACATCCGAATGGGTCTGTAGGTGAGCCCTGAGATTGGACCTGTCCGCAAAAGCCCTGTTGCAGTGAGGGCAGGAGAACGGCTTCTCTCCTGTCAAGATGAAAAAGAAGACATTGTCACAGAGAGTACACGGAGGTGTGAATAAAAATGTGGCTGAGGCATCTTGGTCTATTGCATTTGGCAGGTTGCAAAACAGCGTTTCAAAGAAAAGCACTCTATTCTGCTGTTGATGTATTCTAACAGACATTTGTCAAAAAAAGGCAATATTTTTCTTTTCACCACACCACCAACAGCAAACCTAGGAAGTAATAACAGTGTGAACATTTTCACAGCAATATCAGCCTCAGTGCAAAGCTGTTATGGGCTGTGAAACATGGTCTAAAGGCTGTTAAATCATGTACCAGTTTGAAGACAATTAGTCTGTGCCTTAAAGCCCACAACAAATATGCTGCCTCCTCACACAGAAGGCCCCTCTGTTGTTCCCCATCCACTCACCGGTGTGCGTCCTGATGTGTCCTTGGAGCAGCCACGGTCTGGAGAAAGCTTTCCCGCATATTTTGCAAACACAAGGCAAAGTGTGAGTCCTGATGTGCATTTTGAGAGCTCCCAGGCTCACGTACTCCTTCTCGCAGTATTTACAACTGAAGGATTTCCTCGTTTGGGCGTCGCAGTGCAGCTGTTTATGCTTGAGCAGTCCAGAGTACGTGGAGTAGGACTTGCTACACAAACTACATTGGAATTTCTCTGCCTCCACCCCGTGAGGGTCTGTCAGTTTGGGCAGCATCTGCTCGTCTTCATCACTCCTCGGGCTCTCAGAGCCGCTGTGGTCTTTAGAGGAGGTGTCGGAGAGCGATGAGGGGTATCCGGAGATGGGGGAGAGGTCACTGGGGAGCGGAGACAACGGCAAGTTGCTGGTAGTCCACACTGTGATGGGGCTGTAGGCTGCCGGGCTCAGGATCTCCGGCTGGGGGATGACAGGCAGGGGAAGGCCCCTGTAGATGTGCGGCGTGATGAACACTGGAAATAAAGAGAGTAAAATGATCATGTGACGCCTGTCATCGCTCGAGGAGAGAGGAGTACAGATTTCAAAGTCGGTCAAAAAGTTTTAAAACTTTTACAAAGTATTTACAAAGTTTAAAAAAACGCGACTGTTTGTAAGAAACATAAAAACTTTGTAGACAAGTTTAAAACCTTTACCTGTCGGGCTCTCCAGCTCACTGTAATTTGGCTTCTTTGCGGAGTTTATGTGTTTCTTGACCAGAAACGAGCGCGGCATCTTGGAAAAGAAGTGGACAACTTTTGGCAAACTTTTTTTTCTCTCTTAGAAAAATACACCGACGAGTTTAATATGTGGAGACGGAAATCCTTATTGCTTAAGTCCAGTGGAGTGTCATGGTGCAGCGCTGCGCTCTTGGAAACAGTGGAGTGAGTAGCTGTAAAGAGCTGTAAATACTCCCTATCAGGTGCATGGGAGGAGCCATGCGCTGTCATTTACATATACTGGGACCTCAAACCAATTAAATCTCGCTTTTACCACGGAGTTTTCAAAATGTGCTTTTAGCCTATAGGAGCACGACCCCCCCAAGGGGCTGGGTCGGTGCCATTTATTCCAGTCAGACAGGTGCCTTGTGTTAGACGTGTGTGTGTGCTGCAGGGATGCAAGTGTACATGGCATCATACTGCTGGGAGCAGGGTAAAATACTGAATTAAATAAAACAAAACATAAATGATGCTGAACAGTACACAAAGCAGTTATACGGTTAACCTGTTTTAGTGCTGCATGGCACTAATCTGGGGGCTATACAGTGTCTTTGTCAAATACTTCTATATAAATCCATTGGAGTCCATAAAGCAATGTGTTTTTTAAATTTCTGAGCATATTGGGGTCTGATTGATGCAAGATAATACCACAGACGAGTCAATATGCTCCTAAATTACACTTTTTTACTTGAAATATGAATGATTGTTAATCAGTACTTACACAGACATACAGTGTCTTTGTATGTATTTGACAGTGTGAACCACTGAAGACCATACAGCATTACATTTCTGAGCATGGGCCTTGATTGATGCAACATAATGCCACAGACAAGTCAATATGCTTCTAAATTACACTTTTTACTTAAAATATGAATGACTATTAATCATAACTTTATCATAACGTACACATACATACAGTGTCTTTGTCAAACAGTTCTATATAGAACCATTTGAGACCACATAGCACAATATTGGCTTTAAATTTCTGAGCATAGAGGGCCTCGACTGATGCAAGATAGTACAGTAAAGGAGTCGATGTGCTTCTAAATGACACTTTTTATTTAAAATATGAATCACTATTAATCATTACTTACTCATACATAGTGTCTTTGTCAAATAGTTCTATATAAATCCATTGGAGCCCATATAGCACTATATTGTTGTGAAATTTCTGAGCATAGGGGAGCCTGGATTGATTCAAGATGATACCATGGATGAGTCAATATGCTTCTCAATCACACTTTTTACTTATTAATAATTTCTAACAAAATGTTGGTTTGAAAGATTCAGAATCCACTTTTCAAACCTGGAATATTTCCGAGCACATGAGGGCAAAAAGGCTGAGAGCAACTGTATTAATGTGTTGTTCTCTGAAAATCCACAGTTTGCAGGTTATCTTAATGTAGTGTTTTTATTTTCTCCTCACTAAATTAAACTCCACTACAATTAAGAACCAGTAGAGAACCTCTAAAGAACAATACAGAGGCTGTAAAGGTCCTCGACTGGTTTATCGACTTAGTTTAGTTTAGTTTAGTTTACTGGGGAAAGAAACTGACAGAGAACCTCTAAAGAACCATACAGGGGCTTTAAAAGTTCTTAGTGTGGCAGCGGTGCTGTATAACACCTCAACCAATGACAAAGAACCGCTGAGGAACCAACATTTTTCTGTCTATATTCCTGCGTCATCAGAGAGATGAAAGAGTGAGGTGCAAGAACAGAATAAGAGAGGGTGAGATAGACAGGATTATTTAAAATGCCATTGCTAATGCAATCACTGCGCAGAGTGTGCATGGTGTTACTGATGACTGTTGTGTTACAAATCTCTGGGGACTTGATTATCCTGTATGGGTGGCATATTTGAATTGGAGAATAACCAGGACTACAAATGATGATGATAATGACTCGATTGAAGGCAGAGGAAGCTTTATTGTCTGCGTTTACACACATTTTCTTTATATATAGAAATGTATTCAAGTGACGTATCTGTGAATTCATGATCAAACCAAGTGGACCAAACTGCGTGCTCCCATCCACATTGTCATTCTGAGGCTTTGCCAGAGGATGGCCCTTCCTAATGCAGTTGTGTGTGGAGAAAGCCACACATTTCCTCGCCATTAATGCAATAAGGCAGTCCTCCTTGAAATGTAAATTTAAGAGTAGTTCCCTCTCAAGGTCAGACATGATACCATAATCAAATTTATTCCTGCTGCTGCTCAACTGGACAAGAGGAGACAAACTTAGCAGTCTACGCCCCCTTGTGTTCAACTCTGCTCTTCTGAGAGGGGTGAGAGCTGAACATCTAAAAGTAACAAGGCAGAAAAAAAGAGAAACACACAAAGGCAAAAGCTTAGCTATGGTGATATTGAAAAGCAGCTCCTGGAGCGGTCTGATTGGCTGGGTCAGCAGATATGAAAAGCTCCTTATGTCTGGGGCAAGCCTTAAGTTAATTGTGAACTGCTTATCTTATCTGGAAAACATAATTGCAGATCATGAATAGTTTCCCTTTGTGCCCGCTTGGATTATAAAGGGAAGGGAAGGTTATCTGTGCATAATAACTCCCGGCTTCTGTCACACATTCGGAGCGCTGTATGGCAAGTAGGATGTGTGAGGAGTGTTGGTGTTTGGTGGTGATCCAGCAGAAAACACTGTGCACCATAAAAGATAATGCTTTGACATCAGTATTATCCACCGTATCCAAGAGAAGCAGACCATGCATGGCCAGGTGAAAATATGCCTCCTTGCAGTTTTCATGCTTCAGTACTGTTCTCTGTATTCAGAGCATGTGGATGCTGCTCGGCTGACAGTAATGAAGGGGGAGTGAAAGCACAGTGTGCCGATTCAAATCATATCACTTATTCTGAAGCGCAGAGCCTGTGGTTTGTGAGCTCGGAAATTAATTAACAGGAGGAAGCCGTGTCTCCTTGGCCCTGCGTTGTGTCACCATGGCGGGATAATGTAACACCAGCAAAAATGTGGTCAATTAAAACATGAACATGCCTTTGATATCTGGTCAAGCACAGACAAAAGGATTTGCTATTCTGAGAGGCGGCAGCTCAGTGCAACATCCAGGTGTTGTCCACTACACAGTCTGAGCGTCTTAATCTGTTGCGTTCCAGCATTGTGGTCACATTTTTATTTAGAAACAGATTCTTCATTCATATTTTCATATTGTCCATCACTCATCATCTTAAACAAATATCTTAAATTCACATTTTCTTTTTTCTTTGTTTTGTAATCGCCTTTCCATTCCTCATTATTTTCATTTAATGCAATCCCGCTTATCTCGTCTGGAGTTTTTAGGAGCAGTCTTTGTACAGTAGAAGTTTTTAGCCCCCCACTGCCCCTGCATGGGCTTTTATTTACTCTTAATCCACATATCTCTGAGTCTATTTAGCTTCAGCTTTGTGTGTCTTTTATGATAGCTGCATTTTTAATGTGCAAACAAATAAAATAAATAATGTACAAAAGGTGCACAATATGCACGTGAGGTCAGCCCGCCAAAATCTGGCATTGCACATATTGATGACAAAATAAGCAACTTGTTTATCAAGAGTTTAAAAACCTGCTTCTTCAACGCTGTGTGGGTGTAGTTTGATCAGATTCGCCTGACAGTGTTGGCATGTGGTTAATTTTTGATTGGGGCTTTAGTGACATCACTTTGTATTTCCATTTGAGCCTCGCCCACTGTAAACCAATGATAAAAGCTCAGACAGGAATATAAAAATATCTCATGTGAAACAACAAAAACCGATCCAAGTTTGGCAGATAATTTTTGGTAATACAGCTCCCCATCACTCACAGTGAGAGGCTGATTAAGGAAATATGTTCTTGTAGGGATGCACTGATCCAACTATTTTCTTTTCTTGTGCCCATTTTTATACCTCAACTCAAGGTGTGTGCCAACAACAAGTACTCCAATTTAAAATCTGTATATCTCACTGTGTGGAAGTGTTGTAATTATTTTTATGTAGTAGAGGAAGAGGCTTTTAGGATTTTAGGGCTCAGGATTGGTGCCTGTTTAACCTCTATAAACACGTCTGCATGTACGCGAATCTGTATCAGTGTGTAGTCTGAGTGATATTGACCAATCATGTTTGAGCAGGCTTTTGTTGCCCGTGGGTAAACAGTTCATGTGGAGAGCAATAGAGCCACAGACTGTAAAAATGATGGACGTAGCTACTGTGACGTCACCCACTGCTTTGTTGACTCGCGTTTTGAAGGCTCGAATTCGACATTTCAGTCGTCACCATCTTGGTTTTTTGGAGCCAGAAGTGACTATATTTGGGCGCGAGGCTGGTGCTGTTGAGGACAGAGGGGTGAATCTGACTGAGAAGCCGAGGACATTATTGGCAGACAGCCTGTCACTCAAAGCGGTCCACCCTTAATTATGCGTAACTTTAAGCCTTCAAAAAATGTAAATAGGTGAGTTTATAAAAATCCACTCCTTGTACAGTTGTCATGAATGTTAAAATTAGCTACAGAGCCCCAAAATATTTATTGTACCAGGCTGTAAATGTGTTTATTTCTGCTGTTAAGGTGAGTATTTTAACATGGGTGTCTATGGGGACTGATTTGCACCTGCAGCCAGCCTCTAGTGGCCGTTCAAAGAACTGCAGTGTTTGGCACTTTCATGTTAGCTTCATCTTCCAGCCGTGGAGGTTGCTGCTTGGGCAGAACACATCAGCCAAAATGCAATCTTGGAACCCACTGGTGATCATTGGATGACGATTTTGCTTTTTATCAGCCATTTTTTAATTGATCTGCATTCATATGCAATTATAAAGATTAACCGAAATGTCTAGACTTGTGTCCAGTTGCAAACCAAACTGTAAATAATGAGTGGCGCATAAAAGGGAAAGTCTTGCCCCAGATATCAACTGGGGGTTGCTATAGTTTCCAGGTTGGATGACATGTTTCCTAGCCTGGAAATCCAGACCCAAATCTAGAAAGATTTAGGGTCTGGCCATGAGTAATGCAAATGGCACAATTTGAGGGGCGGCACCAAGCATGCATTTGAAAATATCACTGCACGCAATTGGATAACACTACGACCAATCAGAACAATACACGGGGTGACGTATCCAGAGCTTAGCTACCAGCGGAGCTAACTGGTAGATTAGACTCTTGCTGTATCTGGTCGGCAAAACAGCAAAAACGTCCTTCTTGCAAAGGAAAGATTCGAGCGCCGTCTTCTGTTCCTCTTTTAGAGAAAAAGCCAAGTCTAACTCGTTCATTGTAGCGGCCAAAGCCGTTTCAAACAACTGGCGTTCATCCGTAGCCATCTTGCAATGTTTACTGACTGATTCCAGACTTTGTCGTCATCTGTTTAGCTCGCCTCTGGCCCGCCTATATCAGATACACTGATGTGATTGGTGCAGCTCGGCTCCAGCGGCATGGGTAATGAGCATCATTACTGGTTGCCAGAGTGACTCGCTGAGCAAATTCAAATTGTGCTCTAGAGAGAACTCTGGATTTCCAGTGTACATGATTCCTTGAAACAGTGTGAAACATGTGCAGTGGGCTTATCTCTCATTTAGTGGGTGTGTAAGAGGTGTTATCCAATCAGCAGCGACGTGTAGCCTATACAAACCAAATTGTGGTAGCTCTTTACTTATTGTGCATTCAATTTTTGTCAAGACTTGCTCTGGCAATATAACCGTATGTTTTCCATGTCAATAAAGCCCCTTTGAATTAAACTGAATTAAACCCCCTCCGTATTTGAAGCCGGTCCGCTTGTGTAACACAGTGGGGCGTTCAACACACCACCATTTCTGGTTAAATGAACGTTTTGCTATGTTTTGTCCAAGCTGAATGTAGCCAAGTGCTCCCGAAATATTAACCCTAGCCTATTTGACATGTTGAGCAAACACAACTTCCCATAGACTTAGCCTACTGTACGCTGTGAATGAGATGTCTGCAAATCAATGGATACGTTTTTTAGGTTCCCAGTGACTCACTTAAATAACCCTTATTTATATAGTTATGTCCCTATGAGTTGTAAATTTCACTAATAGCCAGAGTTATTTTGCTGCTGTCATTCACATCTGTGAACCTGAGACCAGGTAGCTGGGAGGTGGGGTTGAAGGCAAACGCTGGTGCTCTTGCTCAATGGGCCCATGGATGCAGAATTTTATACCCAGTATCAAACTTTTTTTACTTCATCCATCACTGAGCAAATGAACAGAGTTCCGCCTCCAACGCTGTATTCAGTTCTCTGTATGCATCCATGGTTGCCCCCAGGGACTGTATCGTCATCAGCTGAAGGTTAATGGCTACCAAGACTGGTGCTAATCCCAAGCAAGCGCATCAGCATCAGGTACAAGTATTTCAGTTTGGTTAATGGTACAATAAGGTAAAATGTGGAACTCTTACAAGGCCTCTGGTGAGACCTGGAGTCTATACAAGCGCTATAATCTGGGTGTGAATTAGCTTTGGTTTGCTGATGGATCACAGTTAAGCAGCCATTAGGAAGGACAGGGATGGAGAGCCTCACAGTGGAATTACACTTAGAGAGGCTGCTGTTGTAAAGCAAAGTTTGATGTGACTGAGCACCTCCATTTAATCATAGCAGCAGATCACCCTGAGCACAGCTGTGGGCTGCAGGACCGACAGGAGGCAGTAGACTGGTCCAGAGCTGCAGGGTTTCACCTTCAATTAAAAAAACACTTTCAAAATAAGAGCCTTGTGTTGGGTTTCAGATTGTAATGCTGCACGTGCTCGTCAGTTTGTGAATAAGGGCTGCCTATGACGTGGTGACCAGGTTGGTGCGGGGGCACGAGGCGTCAGAAGAGTCAGTTTGCATCATGTGGGGGAACAGCAGGGACTCTTCAGCTGGCACAATGACAGCATGGGAAATGAGGTGCACCTGGTCAAGTCGCGCAGCTGCTCACGCGAGGGCCTCGGGGAAATAGTCCAGATACTACCGAGTGACTGCATATGTACAGTATGTGTGTGTGTGTGTTTGTTGAGGAGATGCAAGTTCATTGACAACACAAACTGAGTCATCACAGTCTGACTGTGCAAAGACTGACAAAATCCACTCATGCTTCTGCCTGTCTTCTCTCTTACATACCATTTATGTAGCTCAGGAAAGTTGGAACATGCACACACACACACTCACAACCACACACACACACACACACACACACACATGGCCTTTAATGTGAACATAACTTTGAAGTTATGGGCGTTCAAACAAATCTAATATTCTTTTTCTTTTGCCGTAGATCTCATCTGTAAAGCGGGCAAACCTTGGTATGAATCCCAAGTGATTTCACACACACACACACACACACACACACACACACACACACACAGGACCGCAGTGCACGCAAATGTAATTGGCAGAAAGGGGGAGAAAACGCTTTGTGAGATGTTTGCGCGTCTTTAGCGCAGGATGTGGGACAGCGCAGCGCACGTCCCTGGAAACAGTGAAAAAGTAGAAGCATGTAATATTAATGGATCCAGAGTTGTGCGGGTGCCTTGGGTAAACCAAGTCGATTGACGCGCGCGTTAAACCAGCCGCATGTGATTTCCAGCTTCAGTCATTTTGGCAGCACGATGCGAGAGAGAGACAGACACGGAGCTGTGAAACTGGACCCTCTGCCAGAGATGTCGACGGAGAGGAATCCCTGAAACCACCGCTGCCCAGGAAATATGGACAAATGTTGTTTTCTGTGCGAGTGCGGGCTGATTTTTCCTCTCTCGGTTTTTTTGCACATCGCTTACAGAGTATAGTGGACCAGGATGCCGTGTGGGCGATGCTGCCACAAGGGATACATTGTGATTTCGCAGAGATGTTTTAGCAACCGTTGCATAAATTAGAATAAGAAAGCCCGTCACATGAGGGATCAGAGTCCAAAGGGATCTAATAAGACATCACCACCTGTTACTAGAAAATCAGGTAAGCCCCCCTTTTTTGGGGTTTTACATTTACAGTGCCTCGCATTACACATTACGAACGCAGGTAGTTAATTATAATACCAAACACCCGTGAAAGGCAACATTAATCCGTTTACAATGTACTTTTTTGAGATGTATTCTGCCTTAATGCTGCGCACCAAGATTTATGTAGCAATCACCTATATGATCCGATGCATAATAAACCATACCATCCTCTATTAGTCATTTCGCTGATGCACTAAGCTGAACACTTCACTTATAATGGGCCTCATGATTAAAACAGCCTTTCGTTATATTGCATGGTTTGCAGGGGAATATGTGCAGAAAGCTTCACATTGCCTCAGTGCAGGTACACGAGCAGCACCCGCAGTTCCTCCAGCCAGTGCAGTGGCAGCAGACCTCTTTTCATCCATAGTGCTATTCAGCAGCGTTAAAGTACTCTCTCTGCACTGGATGCCAACAATCCACAACCTTTTCTCTTTACAAAATAGGCCATTTTACATCTCGAACGTCACTCAGCTCTATTCACAAATCGCTCATTTGCAGCTTCTTCTTGGAAAAAGCACCAAGGCGACGTCCATCAATGATAAACCTGAGGAGTATTTCAGCACAGCTTGCTGCTGCTGCTGGTGGTCCACTGTGTTTTATTAGCCTCGCATAAAGCTCCTGAATTCTCCAGTGTTTCACTGAATTTATGTTGCTTCTTGAACTGTAAACTGGTGTGGCAGGGCGCACACGGGCAGGCTTGTTTTTTCTCATTATGGGCTGCAGGATGACAGGCAATCAGTGCAGTTTGTATCTAAGAAGCCCACTGAGATGTAGAATCCAGATTCCACATCATTGATTTCTATGCTCATGCAAGCATATTGAGCCGAGCTGAGCTGGTCCATTCGCTGGTCATAGGTCAGCAGCAATCTGTTTGATGTACTGGAGGTCTCACTTCCTACAGAGGCAAAGACGTTGACATGTCATTGACGATTTTATGCCCTGGCACACGCATCCCCCTCCCCTTCTATTTCTGCTTATGTCCTAAATCAAAAAGCAGTTTGGCCAAGTGACAGAGGTAGACTGGCAGAAAATCAGGCCTGAGTGAAATGGTGTCAGTCATGTCCGGTCAATATGTCAGGCGGGGTGGAGAGACAGCTCGGGACAACTTGTTTGAATCCTCCATACTGTGTCGCAGTCTGGATCTGCTGATAATTGGGGGAAAAAAGGACACTGTCACAAAGTTTTAGCCGACACAATCACCATCTAAAGCCTGCTGGCATCGATCATGATCTGGAAACATTGTCTACACTGCACAACAAAGAGTTCCCCCACACTTTATCTTCCCTACTTAATTAATCAATAATCCGCTTTTTCTCCTGCAAACTGAATCCCATCGGGTCATTTAAGAAGCAGGACTAGTTAAACGTCTTGAAGCTCACAAGTGGGATAACTTGTCCTAAGGCATTACTGCAAGCAGTGGATGTACACATTGACATCAATTATGTATGTTAACACATTCAAAAGGCTGTTACACTCCCCAAGCATCACCCAGCAGCTTGATATGTAACAGTGTTGCTCTGAATATTCAAGGGTTACACTTGCAGTGCTCAGAGTGAGGCATAATTCGGCTTTTTTAATGTCATGTGGCTTTATTCGCTGACCTATTTTGATCATGAAAAGGAGTGCTGTGCTGAAAATGATGCACAAAAAAAAAACTTGACAAGCCTGGCAGGAAAAAATGGAACAGTAGTGACGGGTTCAGGGGAAGTAAAAGCAAGAAACTAAAACATGATTGTGCAGATTTAGGTGTAAAGAAAACAGTTCTCAAAATAGAGTGGTACGTTAACATTTCCCTGCAGCGATTGTTCTATCTAAAGGGCAGCTGGGAGAGCCTACAGTATGTCACTGTAAGGCTGGACATCTTCATTACAATCTAGCCCCAGAGCTCGGCAGCAGGGAGGAAAATGTATCACACCTGATGTTTCCGTGGGGCTTTTATAGCAACTGTTTGGTCGACCATCCATACAAACTGCTCCAGATGTTGAATTCACAGAGGGGAAGCCATATGCTTTTTATCGCGGCGTGATGTATGAGCAGCACAAATAAAAGAAACTCTAGATATCTCTCTCTCTCTCGGAGACAGCGCAAGAGAAATATTAGGGGTCTGTGCCACAAAGTCACTGACTGTCATGCAACAAGAAAACCATTAGTCTGTCTTAGCGGAGACTGATGGCTAATGAAGCGAATGCACACCAAAGTCTCATGGCGGGGAAGACAGAAGACACAACTCTCATTTATATGCGCCTCATATACCAGCCCATCTGATTTAGAGGTTCAGGATTGCAACACAGACTAACGCACTGAAAGCTACACGGAAGTGATAACTGCCCTGAGTAAAGCAATAAGGGTTGAGATTACACATAATGATTTATGATACTAGCACGCTGCTTAACATACGGGTGACAGAAGAAAACCCTAAGAGATAACATCTATACCTCCACCACTGCATTTCTGTTCATTCCTGTATGCTTTGCAGCGTGTGACTAGCCCAGGCTGGACAATTTTAGGTCACATTTGATTAATGTGGAGAGTCTGCTTATTCGTTAAACACGGCTGCCTTGACAGCACGCTACAGCAGCGGCTCAGCCCTGATGGAAGGCAGTCGTCTTGCACGGTGTAAATTGCATTATTGTGTTTCCCTGGAACGTTTGCAATTCATTCAACCTGTGAATAGTAAAATAGCCCCGAGCAGCAATTAACCCACTTCACAATTTTTGCTTATGATAGCAGAACAGACTGTATGGCCATCATAGCTGCTGTTTACTCTAACAGTTGTAAAAACACTGCAAAGCATTTGTGAAGCAGCGCTCAAACAATTAGACGGTGAGTCCCGGCAGAAATGTAATCGCTAACTATTTTGATTATCGACTAATCTTTTGTTGATTAATCCAAGCATGAATGCCAGAGGTGGGAGTAAGACACATATGTGCAAGTCTCAAGTCACTGTGGTGAGAATCAGGCAGGTCAAGTCGAGTCCCTGCTATTAGTCAAGCAAGTCAAAAGTCCTGTGAAATAAGGACGATCTGGTCAAATGTTTGACGAGCTTTCTAGCAAACATTTGACCAGCCAATGAGCTAATAAGTATAAGCTGGAAAGTAGAGCTGCCCCCTCAAAGACGGAGATCATCAGTTGGACACCCCTCAGTTGACTGAAATTCTTTCAATGGAGTGTGCAGCTAAATCTGGGGACATTTCGGTCCCCAGATTTAGCTGAGAGTGAACGCTCCTTGCTTTTGCGCTGCTCTTTGTTGTAGGCAGCTGCATACACTAAGGCAGGGAGAGAGGCTTTGTCCTTCAGGCTCCAAGAAACATATTCTAATTTCTGCCATGTGGTGAATTTACAGCTCGCTGCAAATTAACGATACAGTCTTTGGCTTTTGTTTGACATCTAGTGTCGGCAAAAAATGTTGTTGCCCTTTACGATTCGTTGTTAGCGCTGTTAGCTTTTTAATTGTCAAACTTAACATCCAGCTGAACCCCACTCAAACTCTTAAACTCTATATGGAAAAACAGTAATAGAATAGTTGAATATTTTTAGTGAACAGTCAAATCTGATTTGATTGGCATAATCCTGAGCTGTGTGCAGCCGTACTAAAAGGACACCATCATGTATCTTCCTTCGTGGGTTTTGTAGTGGCCTTGTAGGTTGACAGGTTTGCACGCTTTGCACGAGAAAATTTCCAATTATGTTTCAAAGACAAAACGTAACTTCTCAATATCTAGAAAAATGCAAATATTCAATAAAAAGTCAAGTCTTCTCAAGTCGTCTGCCTTGAGTCTAAGTCATGAATACCAAGTCAAAGTCGAGTCTTTTATCAGTGTTTATCGAGCAAGTCTCAAGTCCTCTGATTTGCAATTCGAGTCTGACTTGAGTCAAGTCATGTGACTGGAGTTCCCAACCTCTGTTGAGTGCGAATGTGAGAATTTGCAGCTTTTTTTCTGTTTTCTATCACAACAAGTTGAGTGAATTTGGGGTTTTTGTGTCTTATTTCAACAAAAGAAGAAGTCACTTTAGGCTTCGGTAAATTACGATGGGCGTTTTTAACTATTTTCTTATGTTTTATAGACTAAATGTTTAAAAAAGTAATTAATAGAATAATCGATAATGTAAATAATCATTAGTTGCAGCCCTACATGTATGTGTAGTTGTATTTTGTGGCAGTTTTCAGGTGAATACGTCACATTTTGCAGCTGGAAATGACCCTTAGGGAACGATGCAAATCCTCCAAGAAATTAAGTAAATATGAGATCATCATTAGTTTCTAACTGCTGCTTTTATCTGCAATAAAATGTTACCACTGTTTAAGGTTCATTATCCAGAGAAGTTCATTCATATCCCTAAGACAGTCATTTGTTTCATGTCACACAGTTTCAATTCATTAATAATTTGCCTGAGCAATTGAGAGGCAGTACTATATTTCCCTACTTTATATTTAGTAAGTGAGCAGATGTGTCCCTTGACTGTGTAGCTTCATTTCGATGTAGCTGTAGCCTTCAGCAATATGCTGAGCTTTTTAATCCTTTCATGTACACTACACACAGCATGGTGCCATTTCCAGGCCCCCGAGCCTTCCCCTGCAAGGCTGCTTGGGCCTCGTTGGTTGAAATACAAAAATGACTATGTATTTATACATATATCATTTAATTAAATGAGTGAATTATGTTATTCAATGTGGTATAAAGGCTGAATGTTCATCTATTGAGTCTCATTAAGACCCTCGTGTAAGATAACATGCTTGACTTGCTCAATCCATTTATCCACAGGCGCCATTATATCACATGTTAAAGAAAAAAAAAAAGAATACAATCCAATTAAAGAGCCCATCAGTGTTAAACATGCTGCAGGACCAGTGTCTTCTCGCTATCACTTAATGTCCTGCGTCTATTTCTGTTCACTGATATCTGGCGATATAACAGGAAACCAGTTTGTGAAATGATTCGGGCTGATTTAAGTTGGCACCTACCTGATATCTGGTGGCTCCCTGTTGCCAGAAAACATACATCATAGTCAGGAAGGTCAAGAGCTCAGTCTATAAACGTGTCCATCACTAATTTACTCCGCCGCCAATCAGTCATGAGCAACTGGCCTCAAGAGCTCCACTGCCTGTGTCCAGGGCTCAGGTATTGACCCATGACGTAGTGATGTAGTTATTGTTTAACAAAAGCTTTAAAAGAATTGAAAACTCGATGAGATGCTGTTTCTATTTTGCCTGAATGATCTAACTCGGATTCAATCTGAAAGAAAAGGAGAAGTAGCACCTCTAGCCGCACACAAAACAGGCCCCGTGGAATACAAGATGTGCTCTGTAAATACAAAACTGTTCAAACAGCCGCCTCTTTACACGAGCCGTTCACTGCAGCAGTGAGACTGACGGTTGGGTCTATTAATGTGTCAGGAATTGTCAAGTGAAGAGGAATCTGCACACAGCACAAGTTTACACACTATTCCTTAATTTAAAGCCATGTGGAGCTGAGATGTATCATCAGCAGAGACCAAAAACACCAAACACTTTCTGGTTCCAGCTTCTAACATGTGAGGATTTACTGCTTTTTATTGTGAACTTGATTGTTGGTTTAAGGAGTGTCGGTCGGACAAAACATGGCATTTGAAGATGGCGCCCTGGGCTCATGGAGCTTTTGATGGAACTTTTTTTTTTGTATTTTCGAACATTTTGTGAACCAAACAATTAAATGAGAAAATAATAGGCAAACTAATCATTAATATCATTTGAACCCTATAATTTCCTGAAAAATCTTGGCAAAAATGTGCTTTTTTTAAAGCAAAAAAAAAGCACATTTAAAAGGAGGCAGCCAGGCTGTGGGCTCAGTGAGGCTGCACTGAAATACAGTGGAGCTTTAAGCCAACTGCTAATGCCAACATGCTAACATGCTCATAATGACAATGCTGGCATGCTGATGTTTACCAGGTTTAATGTTTACCATATTAGTTTAGCTTGTTAGTATGCTTAAATTTGCTAATTAGTGGTAAACACTAAAGTACAGCTCAGGCTGATGGGAATGCCAGTAGTTTTGCAGGTACGTAATTATTGGACAAATAATCATTTGAAAGTCAGTAGGATTGACCTCCTGGACACCGTGAATGTCTGTACAACATTTCACCAATCACTAACAGCCAAATTATCAAAGTTATGTAAGCGCTAAAGGCTCCATTGTGAATTGAAAAATGTTTTGATAATTGTACAAGGAGACTAGTATGCATTGCCTTTACCAGTTTCAGCTGTACTGTGAAGTCTTGGTTTCATAGCCAGTAGCCCTTTTTAGATAGGAATTGTGCAAATCTGCAGGAAAGCCCAATCAGTCTTTTTTCAGCATTGGCAGTATAAAATCAAAATCGGGGAGTGCAGCAAAATGCCGCCTACCTACTTTTGTTTATACAGAATGCGCCTTTTTCGGGGCAATGGGGGGCGTGAGCAAGTAACAAAACATGTAGCTCAGCGTGTGACGTAAACAGTGACGTGGGAGGGAAGCCGCGGCTGGTCAGTCCTCTCATATGTCGGCCCGTCCTTCACTGTCCCCGTCATCTGATGGTTAATGGCCTTTTCGTTTGCGAGGACAAGGAGGGCGCGCAATTCCTTGTCTCCCCAGTTGCTCATCTTTACAGTGTCTGTCAGGTTTGTGTTTCCCTGTTTCCCTGTTTCCTGTTTATCCACCGCCAGTGGCTCGCACGTGCGGCGTCATCAACAGCTCCTCCCACAACTCTTCAACAGCCCCTCCCGTTGCGGAAGGCCGCCTCAGTCTGTTTAAACTAAAATGGTTCCACCAATATGTCTACCCTACGAGGGTGAAAATTGGGCACCTCGGATCAACTCGCCAATCTGCCAGTGTGTGTCTAAACGCTCGCATCTTACCGGCAAAACGGCCCAACATTCGCTGAAAATCTGGCAGTGTAAAAGGGGCTAGTGATTCTTGTGCAGCCTCTGCCTCACCAGCTCGCAGTGGAAACCATGAGGGCATTGCATTGTTCCACTGGTTCCAGCCAAGCGTCAAACTCTGGTGCTGACAAATGAAGCCAATGCAGAAGCTCCAGGAACTGCAGTTCCTTGAATGGCAATTTGAAACTGACTCTAGAAGCAAGTCAGTCTCCTTACACACACACACACGTAGACATGCCTGACTTTACAGCATAAAAAACATATTTACAGTCTGGTATAATAAGTGGTTTTAGTCTCTATAGATACAGTCTGTATTTATGGAAATGCCTACAATATATCCTACCACATCCGTAAACACTTGGGAATAACAACGCATTTGCTCCCATGCTGTAGAGTTGCTGTGTGGCTTCCTGCACGTCAAATACTTTAAAAAAAAAATCCAGAGTTAAAGGTTTTTTTCAACCTGGACTCTATTTCTCCATGTTTTTATGTCTAAGTGACTAATGGGAATAACAGTTTTTGAAATTGGTCCAGTATTGTGAGAGAGCAGCAGCCAGGCTGCAATGTAAACACTGAGGGCATGTTCGCACCATCAATTTATCACAACTAAAAGTAGGCTACCTCTGTTTGCCACAGCAGGGCCCGACTGTTATCAAAAGTGCATGACAAGATTATTGAAAGGATCCCTACGGAGTGAGACCTCCATGTGAAAGAGTAAGATCCTTTTCGTTAAACCAGAAACAGCCCTTACTTACTTACTTACCAGACACCATTTGAATAAACAGTAGTTTAATCATCGTATAACACACTTCATTCAACGTTGATAGAAACAAATACAACTCACATGAAACATCTTGGTTCATCTACATCATTGAAATTGAATTTAATTAACCAACTTAGATGTGAAAATGTGCTGACCCTATACACACTTAAATTACTCTTTATTTAAATGGAGTCTGGTGGGTTTGGTGATGGTGCTTTTGGGGCTGTTTCTGGTTAAACAAAATGGATCTGATGTTTTATCTAAAGTGCTCGATTGCTTAGCCACTGGTATAAAAGTTTGAGCCTCCGAGGACCTGCAGTTCTCAAGATCCCAAATCCCTGTGTGGTAACTTTATAGCACATCATCAGCATTCAACATTGGTGCTGCTATACTGTCTTGAAACATGCATGGATACAGTCTATCACATCATAGCGTTAATGGCAGTAGGGTACTGATATTATGGTGAGTTTAATCAATCATATCTTTGATAAATGCAATAGTGTCGCTAATGTGAATTTAAAAAATGTGCTTCCTCAGCAATTACAGGCTGAGGAAAGGACTGTTTCCCCCTCTGCCAGCCACATCCTCTAACTATGACTAGACACTGCCTGCATCTGGAGCTGCTTTCCTCATTCATGACAACTGTAAACTTTATTAAGGCTTCAAGTTTCACATATTTAAAGGGAAATTTCGGTTTATTTCAACCTGTCTCCTATCATCCTAAAGTTGTTTCAAGTGACTAGTGACATAAAAATAATAGTAATATAGAAAACGACATGTAAACGTGTTGTCTTACCTTACCGGTGTGCTGCCATGTTTGTTTACTATTTAGCTCTGCTTTCCAAAGCGCGGCCGAAATCTCGCGAGCTCTAGATAAAGCCCAGCTGGATACTACTCCAGGTGGAGGTGTCTCGTCCTCAGTCACATCCAGACCTTGAAAATAAGGCTGCAACCGGTCCCATTCCTTGCAACAGAGGCATTCCTCTTCTGTGGGCACTGGGGCACAGCATTCACAGGTACACCACCAATCTCCAGAGCTACGCAGCCTTGCAGCAGCCATTCCTCCTCTCTCGTCCTCTACCTGTTGCGCCTCTCTCTCTCTCCTCCTCCGTTCTTCAATTTCACGAAGCTCTTCGTCAGTGTATTCTGGCTCAAATAAATAAGGGCGGCCATCAGACTCTGCAAAATCAAATTCCTCCTCCACAAAGTCGAGGTCTGGCAAAAAGTCAGCCATTATTCTATAAATCTTTCATAAAATAAATGAATGAACTTTTCAGGCTACTGTCCGGTTCTGCCTTCCAGCTGTTGCTGCTTGTTCTCGCGAGATTTCAGGCACAATATGAGATCGCTGCTTGTTCTCACGATATTTCAGCCGCGCTTTGGAAAGCAGAGCTAAATGGTAAACAAACATGGCAGCACACCGGTAAGGTAAGACAATGTTTACATGTGGTTTTCTATATGTTCTCTGACATTTATCCTAACGATATGAGGCGGTCTTTGTGGAAAAAAAGCTTGTTTAGTGGACTAACTTTGCACTTGAAGGTTGCCCCTTCACTTACGTTTTAACAGGTCTGACGCTACTATGCGCCCCGGCTGTATTTAGGCTAACGACTAACATGCTAACTATTATTTTTATCTCACTAGTCACTTGAAACAAATTTAGGACGATAGGAGACAGGTTGAAATAAACCGAAATTTCCCTTTAAGGGCGGGGCTGCTTGACTGACAGGCTGCCTATGAGGCGTCACTCCAGTCTGTCAATCAGATCCACCTTTCACTCCACCCTCTCTTCCATATATGGTCACTTCTGATTCCAGAAATCCAAGATGGCGATGGCTAAAATGCTGATCTCAAAGCTTTAAAACAGAAGTCCACAAACCAATGGCTGCTATCGCTCCAGCATCAATATTTGCCGTGTGTTTTATATCTGTGGTTAGACACGACAAGCAATCTGTACATGTCACCTTGGGCTCTGGAAATATGTGATCAGCATTTTTCACAGTTTTCTGACATTTTATAGCCCAAACCCTCAGCTGATTATTATAAGAAATCATTACCAGATTAATCAGTAATGATAGTAATTGCTGGCTGCAGCCCTGAGACCAAGTGAGGAAGAGTGAAAATGTACATTTCCTTTCTCTTCATCAAATAGGGCGTATTCTATTCTCTGGTGATACAACAGATCACTGCACATGCACTTCAATTAAAACTTTTCATTTCAACCCATTCCCATTGTACACCTCCTGTACCTGAAACAAACAAAAAAAAACAAAAGGCAGCTCCAGCTCTGAGCGCCGAGACAAAGAGAAGCCTACGTATATCTGGCTAACATTTCTACAAAGCCCCTGAGCAGTTCTGCAACACTCAGTTTCTTTTCAAAACAAGTATAAAGCAACTACAAAAACAAGCAAAAACAATAAAAAATCACATTATGTTGTCACACAAAGAGCACAAACCAAGCATATCCTGCAACCTTGAACAAAATCCGCTAAACAATTCAACATCTTCCCCTCCAGATTAAGATAAATCCTCAAGTCCTCATACCTGGAAATATGAAAGGGAAGGAAAACTGCCCACACTTTAGAGTTCATTTCCTGGAAGGTTAGAATTGTGATAAATGATCAGGAACGTAATTGTTGGAGGAGTGTTTTCCTCTCAAGATAAGAACAATAGATAACTGATCTTAATTAGTATTCTTCATCGTGTGTTTACTACAGAAAGACTGAAGATTTAAAAGGGTAGAAACAGGAAGGTGTTCATTATTCACAACAGAGGAGGCTGACAGCTTGCAACACAAATGTCATTATGTTTTCTAACATAAACTGAGCAGATCCTGTGAAACTTTGTCAGCTGTTGATGTTGAGCTGGGATCTTTAGGGAGTGCCGTAATATTTGAGTAACATAATATCTGCTATCATCACTCGCCAAATTAAAAAGCTGCACTCCCAGGCGCCATATGTTCCAGGTCGCAGAACAAGTGAACGGTACAGTAAGTGAAACCCATCTCAATTTTTCGAGTGGTAAAACTACATTCGCTGGAGCACTCCGCAGGCAGCTGCTCCACCTGCGCTCGCAAGCGGCCATTCATCATCCTGTGCAGGCCACAGCTGTCCTCAGGTCTAAGAGATGGAGATGTCACGTTACAATCTCCACATCATCCAGCCAATCTAACTCTGCTCCTCTCCCGCTCTGCTTCCTGCCATTGTGTCAAAGACAAGAGCATTCTTTGAAAAACATCGCTCGGCAAATTGGTAGGACTGAAACTATCTGATGGCGTGGTTGTAAAAGCAGTTACGCTGACTCGACGTAAAAGGCACAAAAGGTTCAGCCTATTTAATCTGCGGTTCTCACGGAGGAATAAAAGGGGAAGTGCAGGCGTCTTCCAGGAGGGCACCTGCTAAGACAAAGTGCTCATCTAAGAGCCGCAGACACATTTTTCAGCTGACCACGTGAAGACATTCATTTTTAAAGCAGGTCCACAACTGATGTCAGGATTTCTCTGACATCCATTACAGGGCCGGCTCGCCTGCAACACAGACAGCTCGATGTGGGGAGCGGCAGGCGGAGAGAGGCTGAAAACTGTGATCTGGTGTTTCAAATTGAATTTCTAAAGTCAATAAACATTAACATTAATAAATCTGAGAGACGCACATGCATTCACATACAGAGAAAAACAAAATCACTGATGGAAAAAAAGACTGAATGCACATCAATAATTGTTTCTTCATGTGCATCATGTATTTTGCATATGTACATGGGGATAACATACAACTTAACTGATGCATGAACATTTTACCATTTAGTAAAGGTCCAGTGTGTAATCACTCGAAACAAAGAATCGTGTTTGTGTCAGCTTCGAATGAGCCGTGTATATCTACACAGGGAACTGGTCGACTTCCACAGAGCCAGCCACGTTGCACTGCCATGTTTCAACAGTAGCCCAGAGCAAACAAACCAAACACTGACTCTCAAGAGGGCCTTTCACATTTTTACCTTACTTGAAGGCCACCCCTCTCCATGCTTAGTTAGGGAGAAGTGAGCAGAGGATGTTCAGTTAGGTGGTGCGCCATTAAATCCTCCACACTGCACCTTTAAACTGGAGCTGCACTATTGATTATCTTCTTTACGCATTATCTGCAGAACTCTTTGCCAATTAGCTGACTAATAAATCAGTTCTTTTCAGTTTTACAAAATGTCAGTCTATTGTACTAAAAGAATTAAATGAAAATCACATTTTACCAGAGCTCAACACGATATCTTCAGATTAGAATCAGATAAGACAAAGAAAAGCAGAAAAGCTTTTAAAGCTGGACAGATTTTTGGAAATTTCCCAACAAAAAAAAGGGTTTTCACTGCTGGAAAGATGGTCTTTTTATATATATGTATAAAACTGGGCTGTCTTTGCAGTAGAAAGATGCAATACTTTTAACATTGGTGCTATATGAACAGAGAAAACAGAGGAAAAGGGCAGTGGTATTTGCTTTAGAAAACCTGCACTGCACTGGACCAATAAACGCTCCCACTGCTTGGTGACATCCTGTGAGTTCCAGTACTCATACTGCTATACTATATAGTGTAACAGAAAAATGGAGCTGCACTTGCATAGCACTTTTCTAGTCTACTTTTACACTGCATGTCACATTCACCCATTCACACACACATTCACACAGCCACTGGGAGCAGTTTGGGGTTCAGTATCTTGCCCAAGGATGAGGACTGGGATGGAACCACTAATCTGATTGGTGGACGACCCACTCTACCTCTGAGCCACAGCCGCCCCCTAAAAAAAAAAATAGCTTTAACATGTCCCAGTACATAATATGTCAAATGCTGTGTGCTAAAACTACCAGAACGTTCTACTACATCCGGTCGTATTTTGCAGTATGCAGGCCAGCATGCTTTTCTGCCTGTTCTCACCCACAATCCTCTGCACAGTGCAAGATGCGTCACATTGACTGAGCTGCACACAGATGACAGCTGGTTGACAGCTGAGTGACAACCCTCAGAAGTTGCAATGACAGATGACAAATGTATGACGAATGTAATAATAGGAATACTAATTGTTTCACACTAATTGCAGGTTCCATTCCGGCCCACGACCCTTTGCTGTGTGTCATCCCCTTTCTCCCCCTTCACGCTTGCTCTGTCTGATCTAATAAAGGCGTAAAAAGCCTAAAATAAATAGAAAATAAATGAACAAAATAATCATGAAGATCACCAGCAACAAAAAGAAATAACTATGTAAATAACTGACAGAGAAATGCATGTGTAATTTCACTGTTGTGAATATAAAACTGCATGTTAGAATCCTTAGTGTCAGCCTAAAAGGACCTTAAAGTTAAACCACATACATCGCAAAGTAACAACAGCAGAGTAACAATAGAGTTTTAACGAAAAAGACGATCAAAGTTCAGGGCGTAATGTTATGAAAAAGAAGAATGTCCTGACTGTGTGCATACTGCATGCAACAGTACGTACTCTTTAAGGGCAGCTGCAGCACCCACTAGACAGTAAAAAGTATGCGATTTGGGACGCAACAGTGATGTGAGCTTTGTTGTTTTTACACAGGAAACAATATGGCCTCCAGCTGGTGACAAACAATCATGTATTATGGTTAAACACTAAGCTAAAACATGTCTCTGAAAACGTTTGAGGCAAAAAATAGGCAACAGAATCTTGGTTCATCATATTTTAGAAGGACTGCTTAGTTTTACCGTTTGATCAGACATATTTGATACCAAATTATAGCACACTGCAAACTGTAACATGATATATTCCTCACTACCATGAAAAATAATATCAAATGTGCATTCAGCTGCCACTTTATTAGATACGATGAATGCAGTCTACTACGTCTAATTTCATTCATATAAATAGGGTGGGCAAAACTGCAGCCTCCTTATTGACCATGACGTTTAATTTCTCCAAAACACAAAGTGAAAATTATAATGTTTAAAAGGAACTGTTTCACACACATGTTGGATCCCACTAAATGAGCTGACTTTACTTTAGTCTTGCCATTAATAAAAAATGTTTAGACTTTAAAATGAACAACTCACAGGGCAACATTCAAGACAGCCTTTAGCATCACAAAAACATATAACTTAAGGATAAAACCTGAGCATATTAAAATACACTAAACAACACACATATCACAGACAAATCCATGCTTAAAATATATATATATATATTAAAAAGGGCCAAGGATTTACCGTCAAAGAGTCAGCTTGCCTCAGGATATGTACGTTTTTCTTGTGCATAAAGAAAAGCTATTAGAATAATCTGGTATCACATCACCTTGAAGATTTCTTGAATTGTTGTAACACGATATAATGGAATCACTCTCTTCCCTCTCAGCGCTTTAACAAATACATTGAGTTCTATTAAGGCAAATGTGACTGTATAATCATGCGTCCATGATTTATGCATGAAATGTATCTTGAAATACATATACTGTAAGTTTTTTTTTTATTCCTTTGGAACGACGATCACAGTGGTTAACAACAAAAAAGGTGGCACGGAGCCAAGAATGCATACTAACGAGGAGGATTTCTCAAGGGTGTGCTTTTGGAACTTAATAAACACTTTAAAAGAGTCATTTGTGCATGGCATACAAAAATGGAAGAATATAAGTTAATTGCATTTTGGCATTCGTGCACAGGAATCCACAGGTTTTTTTTTTTTTTTTTACGAGTGAGGTGTTTGAGAGGATCCTTGAGGAATGGGATTCAGGGTTTTGAGTTTGCTTTTGAATCTGTTTTTTGTACCAGGTGCTTATTTGGGGGGACGAAGCTGTGAATTGCTTCTGATTCAACATCCCACATACATGAAGTATTGACATCACGCTCATCTGTGTTGCTGCCAACTGTAAATTACATCTTTTCAGTCATAGTCAGAAGCATTCAATGAACAATATTCAGCTCTGTTTTTTGAGCTGTATTCGAAGACTTACAGTGACAGCTCACCCCCAAATCAAAAATACATATTTTTGCTCTTACCTGAGGTGCTATTTATCAACTAGATTGTTTTGGTGTGAGTGTTGGACATATCGGCTGCAGAGATGTCTGCCTTCTCTCAAATATAATGGAGCTAGCTGGCACTCAGCTCGTGGTGCTCAAAGTGCCAAAAAACAGCCACGTCTCATTCAGGCCCTATTCTAGACTGCTTTGAATGGAGGGGTTGGAGCATGTTGGAGATGTCCACCACTATATGTTAACCAGTGTTGGTAAGGTTACTTTTGAAATGTAATAGGTTACTGACTACTAGTTACCCTGTTAAAATGTAATGAGTAATGCTCCTAAACTGGGCACAAAAAGTAAGGAAATTTGTGTTGGTAGATTATTTCTTTGTTGTAACAATGCTTCTTGGCATAAAATCTTACACCGTTGGAAAGCCTGTTTATTTCCCTTTTAAATGGTGCCACATTTGAAATGAGCATGCATTTGTGGGATGAGCAGCAGAGCTATGTGGGTTGTGCCCATGAAAAATTTGCCAAATCTTCTCTGCCAGTGCCAAACTTTTTTTTTGCAATTGACTCTTGTTTTGAGCTCCTGGTACCCCCAGGCATTGATGGTCATGTGCTTGATTGGCACCTCATTGAAGGCAATCTCAATGTAGAGAGATATTGAGATGAGATTCCGAACTCTATCCTCCAAGATGACAACACTCACTCACCCACTGAGCAGGGGTTATCAGAGACGGGTCCATGTCATTGGTCCGACATTCCATTAGTCTGAAGGTCCGCGGTGCTGAACGGCTCCCGGCGGGCGTATTTCTGCCTTGATGGTGCGCCGCGACCGGCTCTGGGTCAGCTGGGAAAGGCTTGAGGCGAAGCAGGCTGTGTTTGCCACTTTCTTTTTCATTTTAACCCACGCCATAATCTTTTCCTGACCCTAACCAAGTGGTTTTTGTGCCTAAACCTAACCAGACCTTAACCACAGGGCATCATGATGATTTCGATACAACGGGACTTCGGAACAATGGGTTTAATATGGTCGGAACAATGGGATGTCGGACCAATGGGCTGTCAGACCAATGGGCAGACCCCATCAGAGACTACTTCCAGAATTTGGGAGTGGAGAGGATGGAATCACCTGCCAACAGTCCTGACCTCGACTCCATCGAACACTTGTGGGATCAGCTCGGACGTGCTGTTTGTGCCAGAGTGACCAACACAACCACGTTGGCTGACTTGCAACAAATGCTGGTTGAAGAATGGGACGCCATCCCGCAGCAGTGTGTGACCAGCTGGTGACCAGCATGAGGAGGAGGTGCCGGGCTGTTGTGGCTGTGCATGGTTCTTCCACACGCTACTGAGGCTCCTAGTTGTTAAATGAATAAATTGTAAAATTGCCAATATGTCTTGTTTCTTCAGACTTCAATCATCCAGTCCACCAAACTACAGCAAAAAATGCTGTTTGGCATTGGCAGAGAAGATTTGGTGAGTTTTTCATGGGCGCAACCCACATACTCAGCTCTGCTGCTCATCCCACAAATGCATATTCCTTATAACTGTGGCACCATTTAAATAAACAGTGTTACAGCCCTTGGCATCAATGACCACAGCGTTGAGTTCAACTGGTAGATTTTATTCTTCAATTAGTACCGTGAAACTAAAAACACATAGAAAAATATCCATATCAAACTCTTATACAATAGCATTTAAATACACACAAGTTTATAAATAGTCACAAGTTCAGTTCATCACATTTCTTAAAAACACACACAACATAACAAGGCTTAATTTCATTAACTAAATATAGCGCATGCACAAAATCCTGTAATAAAAATAATAATACGCCACCAACATTTTAATGCCACGTACCTCTCTTCGCCTACCAAGGGTGCAAACTGGATGCGAGTAAACTTTTGGTGAGAGGCCACATGTACTCAACCTCGGATCGAGCTGCACTCCGTAACAAACAAAACAAACACATCCGCATAAATATTGAGCCTTATTGTCAACCATAAACAACAGATCGATTCTAGTTCAGCTAACATTTGTTTAAACAACACTTACTTTAGTTAGTTATCCGTTCATCTGACAACAGCCTGCCCGGTGCATGTCTCTGTCTGTGTGACGAACTGGCGTGTGGCAAAACGGCGTGTGACGTCACTATTTACCCTTTTTGTGTGTGTGTGTGTGTGTGTTTTTTTTTGTTTTTTGTTTTTTTTTTAAAAACTGAAACTTTACGAGGTGCGCTGACACAGAAACAAACCACCCGGCTCAGCTGGCCACTTACAAACAGGCTTTCCAACGGTAGGAGATTTATTGCCAAGAAGCATTGTTACAATTAAGAAATAATCTAGGCCTTACTTTTTGTGCTTAGTTTAGTTAAATTATTCCATTATAGTAATGTAACGTATTAAATTTGATTACCTCCTGATTACTTTTCTAACAAATGTTTTAAACTGGGCAATAAAGCTGAAAAATGTCTGGAAATAGATCACACCAAAAGGAGGCATTCCTTCATGCCAAAAAGATGCAAAGCAACAGAATGAATGTTAAATTCTACATATAAGATTTTGGATCCTCTGTAATCACCAGTTTGTATTATTAACTGTAATTTGATTACATGTTTCTGGAACGTCCTTCCACCAGACATTTGTAACATCAACTCTCTCCACTTTCAAATCCCACCTCAAAACTCATCTCTTTCATATAGCCTTTTCAGTTTGACTCCCGTCCGTCTAGCCGCACACATCCACAGAATTGTATTCACTATTTAGGCTTTATTTATTTTTTATGTTACTTTATTCTGTATCTCGTTGACTTTAATAATCTGTTCTTATTTTCTCTATCTTTGCCTGTAAGGTGAGTGTCTTGAAAGACGCCTATAAATAAAACAAATTATTATTATTATTATTAGTAGTAGTAGTATTAATTTATAATTTAATTACATGGAACTAATGGTACTTTCTCCCCAACACTGATAACGTTAACATGTGTTTATTGGAATATTAAATGAGTTTTCTGTCACCAACACACGCCGTTTCAGACACAGCTCATTCAGCTCTCCATCACCTGCAGCTGTCTGTCTTTAGTGACAATTAACTGCTCTCGGTGGGGAATTATTCAGGGCTAATGACGGCTTTGTTTGGTGTAGGTGGGGCAGGCGGTGCATTTGGTGAAGCATTGCCACCTTGTGCTTCTGCTTAGAACTGTCCTTGGTCTCTTTCTACTGTAGATGTCATGACCCGGTTACTCAAGATAATCTACAGGCCTTGTTGTGAGCAGTTTCATGAAGGTCCCATTATCTTTTTACCGAATTACAGCCACCAATGGTACGAGAGGCTTGTGCTGATGACATCACGAGATGAAAACATAAATGGCGTCTTCTTCGGCTGAGCTGTAACGTTAGCTAGCTCAGTTGTGCTATGTAGGTGAGCGAGCAGTAGATGCACGCTTCCTTCTGCGCTGTGAAACGTTTGGTTGGTAAAATAGTTCCTACATGAAACTGCTCACTATCTTGAGCAGCTGAGTCATGATTTCTGCAAAGAGACATTGCTGGTGAGTTTTTATTTTATTTATTTTTTGGCGCTTTGAGCACCACAAGCTGAGTGCCATCTAGTTCCATTATATTTGAGAGAAGGCAGACATCTCCACAGCCGAACACTCAGCAATTCACACCTCAACTCCTACCTTGATAAATAACACTACTTGCAACAGGAAAAATATGTATTTTTGATTTGGGGGTGAACTGTCCATTTAACATTTCATCTTTTTGCTTGTGTTGAAGAGCAGCTCCTCACCTGCACGTTGGTTTAGAACGATACCTTAACTGCGTCCTCCTCTTTTTACTGCAGCACGTCCAGCGGTCGGGGACTGCCAGGAGTGAAACCACTACACGATAGCCTCATTCTGCTCTTCAACACCCACAGCCAGCCAGGAGAGGTGACAGCGCTGCTCTCCAACCACCCAAGTCTGACAGCCATGATTCGGGGAGGCCCTCTGCCACGGCTCAGATCAGGGATCAACTCACTGCTCGATGGCTAGATCTCACCGTACAAAGAGCTGGGGGCCTTTCTACTGAGGCAAGTCTCCGAGTCCCTCTGCAGCACAGGTTCAAGTGTGAGCCATTTTTGTTCTGTGTGCGTTTTGCGGAGTCAAGTGGCAGTCGTGTCTGATTAAAACTGAGTGGAACTGGTTTATGTAAATGAGGCTCTCGCATAACATTTCCCCAAGACTTTACACTTGTGTATCTGTCTGTATAGAGCAAGTGAGATAATTTAAAAAGTATGTGCTGTCACTCCTTTTGCTTTAAAACCGCAATACCTACCTTACTGTGAGGTTTTTTTGTTTTTTTTTTTACTGTGGCCCAGTTTAACTCTCTGACAAGGCATCAGATGTGGCAGCTCAGTTCATTTCTGGCAGCGCTGGATTGGATATTGAAACATTTATTAGGATACCTGGGTTCTCACCTTTGATAATGAATTATTCATTATCATTTAATGGTCTCCGGTTTTCTCCTGGGATTGCGCAATGGTTTTTTTCCCCTTGCACACTTAAGTTGAGTTATAAGAGGCACATTTCAATGAAAAATCTATTTCTTTCCATTATCTGAGTTCTATAGGAGAAAGGCTGAATTATAATGATAAAAGGTACCCTGCTAACAATGCTTTAAATCGGCCATACGGTTTTGCCGCAGCGAGTCAGTTGTGTCATTAAGCATTTTCCTCCACAGTCTAACTCAATCTTGTTTTTCTCCTTTGCAGTATCCCTCACTGCGTAGTAGCACATGGATTTCAAGACTTCAAATGAAGAGGTTGGTAGGATTCAATCAATGTAACATTTTGACAGTAAATTGACGATGATTATAGAAGCAGCCTTGGCATTTTCAAGTGCCTGAAACAGCATCGGTGGAAGCATGCAGCTAGAACAGCACATAAATCTGGGGCCCTGTACATGACCTGCACAAATAGACAAATAAACACTGAGATTAAAACAGATCTATGATGCAAGTGTCTCCTCTCAACCCAGTCTCACTCCCGACTTGTCAAATAGCAACTGCTGTCGTATGAGGAGCGAGAGAGTTTGCACAGCAACCCGGTCTCACTCCAAGTCGTAATCCGGCTCTTGTGCAGTGACTTGCTACGTCAGACACTGAAGAAAAAAGCATCCTTTAACCTCGGCATGTCACACGGCTGGTCACTGTTATAAATAACTTTAACAGCAGGACAAGAACGAAAGTTAAGGTGGCAAAAGTCCAAGTAGGGTGGGAGGGAGTGTTGGTGAATGGGTCTAACTAATGCCAACCTTCACCCGGGAGGCCGGTGTTCACATCCTACAAGATAATAAAGCCAAACCCTGTTCTTTACTCCTTAACGCAACCATGTGTGTCTGTTGTTGGAGGAAAAAAACATCAGTTTGCGTTGTTGTACTGACGTAGTGCGTTTATTTTGAAAGAGACTGTATGTAAAAAGTAAATTTCCTGTGAAAACTGAAGTGTATCTTAAAAGAAGACAATGCATGTAACAGGCAGAATTTGACACGGCGTCCCAGAAAGTCAACAACCAACGACCTTTCACGTCGTATCTGGACGTGGACGGTCCATGACCAAACATCAATACGTGACGAGGTCGGAGTGAGAATGTGTTGCGCACAGGGTGGGTGGAAGGGGAGGTGCATGGGTCGAACAAACTTCAGACTTTAAAGGGAGAGACTGCTGCTTATGTCCCGTGCGAAACCAAAAGTAACAATTAATGTGTAGCATGCTATGCCAGTGACATATGTCAGGTGACGTATGTGACATAGCTTGTGCGTTATGCAATCAAACAAACATGCTTTTGTTGCCTAAACCTAAGGAAATAAGTTTATTTTGAAAAGAGACTGTATGCATTTAACGAGCAGAAACTGCAGCCTACATTTTTCTGTGAAGTTTATTTTGAAAAGACACAATGCATGTAAACAGTCTTTTAAAGAGTCTTTTCCCTTCAAAATAAAGCACAGAAAAACAGATTAATGCTGCCTTTTCCCTCCTCCCCAGAAAAAATAACATTTTTGAATGTAAGTGACCACATGGTAGTCGATGCACATTATACGTTAATATTTTCCGAAAATCAGTGCAAATATAGTCGCTGCTGTCTGTCCCGCTGAAAACCATTCAAAAAGATGACAGTGCAGACTTGTTTGGAACTATTGAGAGCCAAGTGAACCATTTGACTACATGAGTGAGAACAAAATCAAGGAGTGTTGTAACTGTGTCTTTTAATGGTGCTGTATTCAACAAACCTGTAATATGCCGTCCCTGAGCATCCAAAACTGATGCTGCACTGGTCCCTTGCGCATCATAGTTTTTTCATGTGGGCCATGTCGGTGTTTGATGAGTTGGGAGTGAGAATGTTGCTCCTTTCAGTGTGAACCGCAGTAATTGACCGCTTGAAGTGACTTTTAGTCGCCGCTTTATAAACTCACATCCTCAGTAACATGAGAAGATGATGGTGATGGACCTGCAGTTGATCCGCTCTTTGTGGCTGTTTGTCAAACTGAGGCCAGAGCTGCTTCATTTATCAGCAAGCTAACACTGCCAACAAGTCGCTTTCCCTTTGATTGTTTTCTCCATTGCTCCTGGCTGTTCCTTTTTTTTCTGTCTCTCTCTCTTTTTTTAATTACACGACTGCTTCAGAAAGTTCACCTGAGTTCCTCAGCAGCAGCACAATTACCCAGGTCTGACATTGTTTTAGATACAAGAAGCTTTTTAGTCAGCCAAAAGTTTTTGTGTAACGCTAATAATGTTTTCTAAAAAAACTCTTTAATACCAGTACTCGGTTGCACAAAACCCCTTAGGCTAAGGTTGCCTGTAAATGTTCTTTTAAGGATGCCTTAGAAATAAATTAGTTGCCTAAAGTCAGCATAAGCATTACCTTAGGATGCTTTAAAGGGAAAGTCCTTTGATCTCTGAGTCTCTGCTACCGAAGTCTCTGTATTCCCTGATGTGTTGCTAAAAGGTCCTTAGTAACAATTTCAGTGGACCTAAAGGGGTCCTCTACCAGTCTTTTAAAAGGGAAATAATTTGTGGAACATAGTGCATATTCATTATGGCTGGGTTAAATGTAGGAGACAACCTTAGAGGCTTTATGTGACACTCCTAAATGAACCCTTCAGCTCAGGGAATTATTTTGCATGAGGGACAAATTTAAGTTAGAAACTTAGAGGTTTGGTGTGTAAGATTTAGTAGCGTCTAGTGGTGGGGACTGCAGATTGCAACCAGCTGAAACTTCTCCTGGCAAGAATTCCATCAGTGTTTATTGTTCAGGAGTCTTTTGTCAGTGAGCTGAATTATCCACAGAGGGCTCTTACTCTCGAAATCAAACCGACCAGGTGATTAAAACAGGTAGAAACACTGAATAAAACAGTTTCACTTTACAAATCAATGTTTCTCAGACGGTGTTTGGCATTTCAGAGACAGGCGGCTCACCCACCACATGCTAATGTGTGCTCAACTTTTGTCTCTGGTAACTTAAGATCCAGACATGCAGGAGGTTTTTACCGGGAGCGTAATTATCCACAGAGGTCTCTTCCTCTCCAAAACAAACAGACCCAGTGATTTAAACCAGTGAAAACAATGAGTAAGGCATTTTTACACACAAAAAAAAATTTGTTTTCTTCCAATGCTGCTTGTCACAGATCAACATACTCTCATGTGATATTCTATGAATTAGCACCCCACGAGTGATGTGACATCCTTAATGTACAGTTATGTAATTGACATAAAGTTATGGAGGTTAGGTTTAGACAAATAAAAATACTGAGGTTAGATTCAGGAAAAGAAACATGGCGAGGACGTACCTTGAAAGGACTTGAAGTTCACTCAAAATACAAATGGTTCCAAAGACGCGACTCCAGATGAAAGTCCTGGAGGAAAGTCTGGGGTTTTGTGACCCATCCATCACCCCATCCTGCCTCCTTACGAGTCCACTCAGTACTGCTTCCCTGTTTACTTCCCTCAACGCATTGGTGACGTGACCGCAGCCTTTCAAAATTTGTGGGATATGTATGAATTTAGGTTGATTACTTGGGGGCAGAGTAGGCCCCTGGAGCTCCTACCTACAGTATGTGCTTATATTTCACACTAATAGCCATTTAACTCAATACTTACTCATCTCAAATCAACACTAAATAGTCGCTGACATCATTCTGACAAGAGGAGGAGACACTGTGCCGTAATGCCTGCTACGAGAGCCTGAACTAAAGGTCGGTTGCGTTTCGTAGGAAAACATAAAAAAAACAGTTTGTGAGAAAAGCCTGCACAGGTGGGCCTTTAACTACAGTGGATGCGTAAACATGAATGGCTCTATTTGGAGCCAGTGTTTGGTTTGTCCATTCTGGGCTACTGTAGAAACATGGTGGTGCAAGATGGTGATCTCCATAAATGAGGACCCGCTCCCTTTGTAGATATAAACAGCTCATTCCAAGATAAAAACCATGATTCCTATTATTCACTAAAGAAAACATACTCGTTATATTATATTATATTCCATGCCAATACATCCCCCTAAATCCTACACACTGAGCCTCGAGGTAATTCATGCAACCAGGCACAGACTTTTTTAAGGCCCTCCCCATGTTGGAGCCTTTAACTCCACCACTCCCGTCACTACAACACCCCTGAATTGGAAAGAGATGTCCTTGTTGCATACCCTGCAGTGGAACTAGTTATGCGCGTGGTATCAGATGAGATCAGAGACGATGATGTAGATAATGATGTGGGGAGGGGGGTTCGGAGGGGAGAGTAATAGATAAACATACAATAGGATCAGAGATAAGGCTAATTATGTACAGTGCAAGCGCTACAGCGGGTCAACCAGCGCTCAACCACGTGAGACACTGTCTGACCCAGCTCCATACAGTTACGGCACTACTGCCCTCATTTTGCTGGGCTAATGACTCTCGCACACACATTACTTCAAATAATGTGAATTAATGCGCCCCTCATTTCATTTCTCACGCTGCAGCTGCAGGCGGAGGCTCATTTCGTCACATTCCTCATTACGGGCAAAAGATAATATGCTCCATAAACTGACTTTGATTCAAGTTTGACCTGCAGTTTAGATACTCTGTCTAAGAATAGCAACCGTGCAACCAACTCTGTCTTGTTAACTGATGAGCAGCGTATCCCCGGTGACAAGGATGCTGACACTGGTGTCTTTTTTTTCCTATTAGCAGTCTTGTCAGGTGAAGGTGCTTCTTTTATTTAGACCTTTTTAAGTCAAGGACAGGCCAGGCATTGCAATTAGCCGGGGAGGAGGAAGGATATGCAGAATGCAAATTTATGCGGATTAGCATGTTTTAAATGGATCATTGGAAACAGTCCTCACACTTGCTTGTATGAAGCAGGGAAATTCAAATGTGGAGGGTGAGCTTGGTTCCAGCCACTTAATTTCACAGGTTCTTAATTTGCCATCATCCCCATCAGCCTTACATGTAGAACAAATGAGATGATATAATTTTTTTCTCTCAGCGTGAACGTATACAGAGCACTCCGCTCATAAAAAAGCTGTTTCTCAGAGGGTCTGCTCGTTATTTAAAACCATAAATCAGCAGTTGTTCTATGTTTTTTTTAATCTAAATGTTTGTTTATTACTCAGAGTGCTGACTATGGTTATTTGCTCCAACATTACTTTAACAAGGAGAGCAGTGGAAAAAAAGGAAAATAACAGACAACGCCAAAACTCTGTATCCTAATTTCCATGTTCATCCTGCAGCGAGTACTCTCAACGACATTTCATTTCATGGCCAGTTAATTTAGTCGTGGAGGGATGATGAATGATTTTATCTTTCTGACTGTTCGCAGACAAAGACTGGGATTTATTTGATGCAAGAAGGTAATGAGGAGCCATTTAATATTCGACTACACTTGGCCAAAGATATTCTGACCATTCAAGAACAAGATGTCATCTGTGTGTCAGGAGAGCCTTTTTATTCAAGTGTAAGTAACCCAGTCCAGCTCATTATTTCCCATTACCGCTGTGCCGCACTTCACATGCTCATACATTGAAATAAGTAACATGCACTGCACAATACATGAAGGTTAAGGCACAAAGATACTGTGAATGCTCACTGAATGTCTGGTAATGACAAATCTACATGAGTTAATCTATTCTTCATGAATCAAATGTAGCTGTTAAATAATGATTCACCTAATGGATCACGATGTACAGAGTGTAATCTTTAAGCCGCACTTGTCGTCATGTCTGGCGACTTTTTCTGCACATTTATAAATTCACTGTTTCTCACTAAAAAAAGCTAATTCAGTAACATGTTGCTGGATAGATCTTGGAGGAGGAATGGAGTGTCCGCTGAAACACGAATACTAATGAACGGAAAGCACGAAGATGTACTGCAGTGATAACAACCTTTGCATGTCAGGGAGTCCGAGTGCAGATTTTTTTAGCCTCTGTGACCAATTTACACTTTTACCTTTGAAAAGAAAGTGTGGGATTCCTGCATACCGTCAGCACTAAACATATTGTGAGTATGCAGTTCACAATATGAAACAACAGCATGTTATACTAGAGCTAAATCCTGAACACCTGAGGTTACAGGTACAGAATCAGTGTTGTTGAGGCAACATGCAGAAAATCCGAGGTTCTGTACAATTCGAAAGAAATAAGACAAAATAAAATAGATGTTAATGAACAAGAAAAGTTAAAGGGAGGGAGGATTGGATAATAACCAGTCCAAATTTCATATCCACACTTGATATTGTCATTGTCTCAGGTATTCATGATGTTAACACTGACTGGTTGTTGAAAATGAAGAATACTATATGTATCGCTAGCAGCCAGTAGGATAACCAAACATCATCCTGTGGAATAAATAGACCAGAAGATTCTGGATGCTGCATGAAGAGGAACAGTTACACTGAAGACAATGTTTAATGAAAACTCAGGAGAGTATGATTGTGGGGAAAAGGGTAGCTTGTACTTTAGTAAATAGAAAAACAAAACAAAATAAACATCAAATATAGCCATGCAAGATTACAATTATGATAGTCACCCTCAATAACACATTTTTTTCTGCACCACCTTAAAGATTTGACTTTGATACCATTAGATAAATAATTACCCCACACGATCAATATTAAAGCTGCTCAGAACAACCACCCAAAACCCTTAAACCAGTGCAAACGAAGGTGGAAATGTTATCAGGTGTGCACCAGCCAACAGTTCCTTTGTTACTTAACTGTTTAAAATGTTGTCTCACAGTTTTGGGTGGAAATAAATAATATTATTGACATTTGAGTGACATCGTTGTACTATACAGCTGGGGCTAGAATGGCTGTAATTATTTTCATTTTCTCATTTTCTCATTCATTTATTTCATGACATGAATAAGGATATTTCCCAGTGTTTAACATGATATTGCAAAACTATGCTAAATCAAACAACTTGTGTTGAAAGCACTGAGGTGTGTTCCACTTTCCAAAACTTAGTCTGACATTTTTTGAAGTACGCTTATTCTGTTTCTTGCTAAACGTTAGGTGAAGTCAGTAGCGTCATGTCTGTGCGCTGAGCTGGAGCCAGAAGGTGACTAGCCTAGCTTAGCATAAAGATCAGAGGCACGGGGAAGCAGCTAGCATGGCTCTGTCGAAAGTGAAAAAATACCCTCACTACGCCTATCAAGTTCTTTTTTTTCACTAGTACACAAACTGAAAAGTAAAAATGTCAATTTGGGGTTTACGTAGTGTAACAGTCTGCAGCCGAACAGTCACTGTGAAGGTGCCAGGCAATCAGTGGAAAGTAATAAAGTGTTGTTCATCTAGAAATAGTTACAGCCTGTAACGCCCCCCCACGCCCTCCACAAAACCCAGACGTTATTCTTTTTTATTAGGCCCAGACAGAGACATAGTGTGTTAAGATTCAAAGCATTAATACAGCAGCAAGCTACTATCTGCTGTGTAAAGATGTAGCGGAGTAATGGCGTTGCAATCCAAGCTTCTCTGTAGTTTGTTGTGGTAAGCCAGTCTGGCTGTGCATGCGTGCAGTGTCAGAAATTAGCAAGGGCCACGGGCCATTTGGCCCACAATTTATTCAAGAATGCCCCCAAAAGCCATGTTCCGGGGGCCAAAATTGCCCCCAGGTTTTCAAAACAACTATATGTATTTATATTTTTAACAGTATTACAATCTGACATTAAAGTATAATTTTATTTTCATTAAATTAATTTACCGTCACGTCTACAACTCATTTTCCAGACATAATCAACGAGATTGCACTGATTACGTGAGAGTAATCTGACAGAGAAGGGGAGGGGGCTTTGCTGTACCATAAGTATAAATTAACCATTTCTTGGGTGAGCTGTGTCGACACAATGACAAATTAATGAAAAATTAAGGTAGAATGAATGTTAAATTTTAAATTAACTTACTTCCAGGATTGCATCTAAGGAATTTATAGTAATTTGGCCTTTTTAACAGTAAAAGTAACTGTAACGTGGTGAAACATTAGTACTGCTATCAGTAGATTAATGGTTAAATCATCACATTTAAACTGGTTGAATTATAGGAAATCTGAGTGATATTTTGCAACCATAACTTTATGTAACCCATTATTTATTTCATTTATAGTGGTTTCTACTAAAGAGTGAAGACACTATCTTAGTTGTTTTTGCTTTTCATGTGCTTATTGTTAGAACATAATTACAATTTTTGATGGCCCCCAAACATTTTGAAAATGCCCCCATTTTTTAGACCGTGGGGGCCAAAATTGCCCCCAAAATATTTTGTTAATTTCATACCCTGCATGCATGTATATGTGTATATGTGTATCCCACTGGCTAGCTCATCGTTGCCACTTTGCACTGCTCTCATACAGCGGCTAACACTGGTATTGGGACGCAGCGCAGAAGCGTAGGATCCACCCTCCATTTTACCCCCTGGTTAAAACCATGAGTTCTGTTAGCACTGTTGCTGCTGTTTAGCGCTATTTATCGAGTTAGCTCTGTTAGCTGCTAGCCGGTGGCTCATGTTGAGAACATGTCTTGACTTCTCATACACTTGTCACCAACTAGCTCAGTGAATGTGACAAGTAGGGAGTCCACACAAAAGATTTAGTTAAAACAAGAACGATTTATTAAACTAAAATCAACTCAAATGAACAATGGAGTGTGTCAGTCAGTGATGAAAGCCATGCATGGATGTGTGTCAGGTGTGCTGTGGAGGTGTTGAGGGTGCAAACCAGTGGCAAGCAGTGATGCAGAGTGGATGTCTGCTGCAGGAAGGGAGAGAGTAAATGAAAACATGAGGCAGCTTTTACAGCCTTGAAGGGCCAGGTGAGCTTAATCAAGGCAACAACCCTCCCATGTCAGCCAGCTGCCTAATGAGGTTGGCTGGAACGTCCTCCAAGACAGTGGGAGGGGCGTCACGCACTTTGAATTTCACATCGAATACCAATGAGGGGCGGCACGGTGGTTAGCGCTGTCGCCTCATAGCAAAGAGGGTTCCTGTTTCGAACCCAGGGTGTGGTAGCTCCCCCCCATGCGGAGCCTAGAGGTGCTTGTAGGCATATTTCTTTAATTTTGGGCAGGGCCAGGCCAGCTGTTTCCCTCTGTCTCCAGTTTTTGTGCTCAGTAAGCTAAGCTCCAGCTTCATGTTTAACGCTGAGACAGGACCGTGTTCATGTACCTCTCGCCAGGAGAGTGAAAGAAAAGAAAAGCGTGCTTGCCAAAATGTCTGTTTATAATTAATTTACAGAAATGTAGCTCATGATGCTCATTAGTTGTACAAACAAACATCTGTAGAATAAAAGAGAGTCTAAAAATGATAATATTGAATTATCACTGCTCCCTACTTTCTGTATAATTGTTAATGGTAAGATAGGCTACGCTGCCGTTTCTAAATGTACCTTACAGAAACAAAAAAGGATTTATAACTTCATTTTTTAGGCTTTCATCTTGTGGCATTTTATTTAATTGTGATTAGATTTAAGTTCTGGCAAAAGCAAACAGTCCCACTTGTTCTGCTGTAAAAGCTCCCACAGGTTCAGCATCAGTCTGAAGTCATTTCTCTGTTTCAAACTGAATGTCTTCCAGGAGAGGACTGTAACGATCAGGAGGCAGACAATTGGAGGGTTTGGCCTGAGCATCAAGGTAATTTAGATCCCAGCTGATTACGCCGCTCCTCCCAACTGCTTTAAATTAAGTCTGAACAAGTGTTATTGATCATTTTTTGGTCAAACTGCAATAACAGCTTTAGCCGAGGGATTCGCAGGAAATTGAGTTGCTTTCAAGTGCCTTTGACTCTGTGTTTGTCGTACCTTTTGTAATTCAGTGTTATTTAATTTGTCTCCTCAGGGTGGAGCAGAGCATAAAATCCCCGTCGTGATATCAAAAATATCAAAAGAACAAAAAGGTTTGTTGTTTTTGGTTTTTATCACCCCGTCCATCTCGCCCCTCTGGTTTATTTTTACTAAAGTGGTTTTTGTTGTCTCCAGCTGAACTCTCTGGGCTACTTTTCATCGGCGACGGCATCCTTCAGGTAAAATGCCAAAACTCCTGTTTACACGTCTCATCCTACCCTGCAAAATAACACATTTTAATAATTCATGTGCCACATGTCCACAAAACTGCATCCGTATAGGTAAATGTCACATCTCCAGGCTTTCATTTGTTACATGTACACCAGCAACAAAAAGTCTCCCACATCTCATCTGTCTCAGCTCATCTGATGCAGAGGAAACATTTACAAGCCAGCCAAAGGCGCTCTGTATTCATGGCAACTGTGGATGTGACTATCTTGTTTACAGTTTTCAGCACAGATGCCATAACATTATTATTGTGCATCCCTCATTAATCATTTTGAAGATAGAGCTACAGTGATGTGATGCCAGCAGTTTTATATAGGGTAACCCTGTTGCTGTTGTTTCCAGATAAATGGAATAAACGTTAGAAGTTATCGCCACGAGGAAGTGGTAAGCTGTCATCTCATATCTCATATTTTCTTACACTGCAACGGCTCTTTCAACAGCTTATCTTGTCTCACTTTAGGATTTGTATCTCTTTGACATGTAAAGCCAATTGTTTCTGTTTCATGCTTTTTTTTTTTAAATGTAACTGGAAAAAAAAAAGTGTGTAAGTCTGTGTAAATCTCTTATCTTAGCTTTCCACTCTCAGGGTGACGTTAACGCACCATGTTTCATCACAGCAAGCAATCGGCAGGAAACCTCACAGTTTACAGCTCCTGCAATAAAAATATCGCGTGTTTCTTGTTTCCAGGTCCAGGTTTTGAGAAATGCTGGTGAAGAAGTGACTCTTACTGTCTCTTTCTTGAAGAAGACTCCAGCCTTTCTGAAACTGCCCCTGTGTGAGGACTGCACATGTAAGAAACCTCTGAGCACACTCATTAATTAAAGTATGTAATCACCAGTGCAAAATAATTAACCAAGAGTATTTATAGCTGGTATTATTTTCAGTCTAGGATTGGTTGTCCTGGCGACAATAAACTGGAGCCTGAAGAGCCACTTTGAGAATAAGAAATATAAATTCAGTTGCTTCACTTTCTTCTCATCGTGACGAGCACTGAATAAAGATGCAGCTTTGCTAAAATGAGGGAGGGGGGTTGAAAAGGGGAACGGACAGATCTCAAGCTTCACAAAATCTGCTAAAGACTAAACTGAAAGAATTGACATTGCTCATTGTGGTGCAATTGATTGCTCTTGCATGGGGAAGCTTCAGCCCCATCATCAGACATGAAAGCTTTCATAAAATCCTTTCATTCGCGTATATAGGCCAGGTTGACTGGCCAACCAACCAGTCAACTGAATACAAATTGGCACAGAGCAGCAGCCCACACTGGAGGAGAACAAAGTAACACATTTTTGTTGATAACTGTGATTCACTGCAGTTGGAAACCTTGAAATAGATGGAGGTGTTGCTCTGAGTTTAGAGGGTTTATTGGCTTTTTGTTTGTTTGTTTGTTTGTGTCCCCGCTGTACATTCAGGCATCCCCAGCGACCAGAGTAGCGGGACCTCCTCTCCTCTGTGTGATAGCGGCCTGCACTTGAACTACCATCCCAACAACACGGTACTTTTTTCATTAGCCTCCTCTTCTTTGACTGACTGATTCTATAACTGTCCCTCTGTAACCATGCAGCAGCGTTCTCGGTGCCAGAAAGTAGTTTCCATGCAACTGTCACTGCTCGCTGATAACCGGGATGCTCTATCTTTATCTTTTGAGGAGGGTGAATCAGCTTTCCTCTGCAGCGCGCTCTCACTCGGCCTGCCTGTGCACCTGCAGCAGCAGCAGCAGCAGCAGCAGGATTCAAGCTCCTGACATGTCGATTGTTTGAAATGCGCGAGGTGGGAAACGACAAGCTCCTCTAAATTGCGTTTCACACTTCTGCAGGACACGCTGTCCTGCTCGTCCTGGCCCACGTCCCCGGGGCTTCGCTGGGAGAAGAGATGGGTGGACCTGCGCCTTATTCCACTGCTTCACTCACGCCTGTCGCAGTACAACCCGGGCTCTGACGTCTGCAGGTGAGCTGTGGGACTTCATCTTGAAGGGTCAGTGGTGTCTGTTCTCACTTGCAGAGCTAGTGTCTCCCTGAAAGGCTCTGCAGGCCGGCAGTGCTAGGATCTCTTACTTGTTCAGTGCTCGAGGGTTTACAAATGCAGCAGATTGCCACCCTTCATCTGCAAAAATACTCTTATTCTTACCATTATCATTATTATTATTATTATTATTATGGTAATTTTTCTGTTACTAAGTATATTCCTTTAAATACAATTGAATAAGTGAAATAGTTCTGCAGTGAGACAGACTTTCTGAATAGTGGATGCTTGATGTAAGAAGCCAAAAAGCTGCCAATAATACATTTTTATCTTGCTACGCTGTGGATGATAGAAACAGTAATATTGTGAATTGACTCTTAATGGACCGCACTTGTGGTTTGGCATGTTTTAGCTCATTGACTGAGAGTTGCATAATGGTATTAAACATTTTTAGATTGATTAGCCGTGCAGTGGGCGTTGGGTTCAGTATATTTTTTGACACAACGGTGATACACTTCACATCTTTAATGACATCAGACTCAAAACAGACCAGGAATTGTGAGTTTTTGATGCATTTAAAGCTGAATAGTGATGAACCTACTAATTATTATCCCCTGAAATTGCAGCTCTACTTCACTTTCAGGCTGCAGCTTTACTGTTTTGTTTCACTCTCACTGCTTTCATAGTGTCATTTTTGGCAGCAACAGGCAGTTTTTTTCAGAAAACCCTCTAAAATCCAACTGTAGACCACCTGCTCAGCACCAAACAGCAGACAGACACAGTTTTAGACTAGCTGCTGAACATAGTAGAGCCTGTAGCAGCTAAAGAGGCAGATATTTTCCTTGGGAGTTGGTAAAGACCAAAAACAGAGCTAAAGAGAATAAATATTGGACTTACATTCATCAAGTGGACAGAAGCACGACTCCAAATGAATAATAATGTTGCTCTGTAATGGCTGGGTGTGTAAACAAGCAACTTTTTGCAAACAAGTCAGCTAAATATACTTTAAAGGAGATAATATGTAAGTGCTGTGATCACAATGTGCTTCTACTGCCCCCAAGTGGCCAAAAAAAAAAATCAGTTGATGTAGGTTTAAAGGAATAGTTGAACATTTTGGAAAATACTTTCTATATAGAGCGAATTGCCTTTTTGTTTACAAATACTTCTGGGTTCACGTCACTGTATCACCGTTTAGACTAATCTGATGTTTGTAAAGTCTATAAACACAATGATTAAACAAATATTACTATTTCTGTGTGCACGTTTTGTAATTAATAACATGGTTATCGTAGATTAGCTGGGCTAACCGTTAGCTGTTAGCCGTTAGTGGTGTCTGTAATAACTCAGTAACTTAATAAATGGTCCGTGAAATAATTTTTTTTTCCAGCGGATGTCTTAGTTACAACATGATTGAGCTAACTGGAGTAGTTTCATGTCATATCCGACAACGGGAGGCTTTTAACAGATGACGTCCTGATGTTAGCTTTGCTGCTGTTGTTAGCTGTCCCTGTCAGCTGCAGCCACTGATGCTATCGTGCTTTCCCAAAACTGAATAAATACCACACATAGCAACACAAAACTGCTTTGCTAGTTCAATCACGTTGTAACTAAGATATCCACTGGAAAAAATATTTTTTTTCACAGACCATTTATTGAGTTACTGAGTTATTAGACACCGCTAACGGCTAACAGCTAATGGTTAGCCCAGCTAATCTACGATAACCATGTTGTTAATTACAAAACGTGCACACAGAAATAGTAATGTTTGTTCAATCATTGTGTTTATAGACTTTACAAACATCAGATTAGTCAACAAGGCGATTTCCTCTATACTGTATATACTTTTTCCATTTTTGCTTTTTTCAGTGGTAGGGCTGCCCCCAGAATAATTTTCCTACTCAACCAGTAGTCATCATTTAGGGCCATTGGTCAACTAGTCGCCTGCATGTTTACAACATTAATTTAATTATTAAACGATATATTTTGGTGGTTTGAGTTGAAGGTGTGAGAAAGAATAGTATCAGTAACATTGTTAACACTGTGCTACATTACAGAGAAATACAAAACCGTACTAATGAACCTTCATTAATATAGGCCTATATTTTATCTCCAAGTGCACGTCACACACTGAGCGAGCCGCCTGTTAATGACGCTGTGGGCTAATAGGCATGTAGCTACTTCCATGTTTCAGATGATACGTCATCTTTGTAGTCGACCAATGAAGATGAGTTTACATATCACCTTGGGTTCGTCCTTCACCTTCTCAAAATGATCCCACACTTTGGATTTCCTGCCCGACATGTTATTAACTAGCCTGTGGAATAACCGCAGGTACCAGCCCTGGAAATTATTGTTGTTTCTGGTGTGCTGCTATATACTCCTACTAGATAAATTGCAATTGCAGTTATTTTGGTATTGCTGGTTACTTTGAAAATCCACTGAACAAAGTAAAGACATTACACGAGAAGTGTTATTTGTGAATTTTCAAAGAGTCTGCCCAGAGTTTTACATGTAAATGAAATTCAACACTAGCTTTCCTGACCCGAAAATAGAGTAAGTAAGTGTCTGGTCTTTGCCATTTGTTTTTCATCTAATGGAAACTAATGGCTTCCTTAAACGTCATGAATCAGTGAGAGAGTTACAGCCTGAATGTAATCTGTAGTTCAGAAGCTGAAAGTTGCTTGAATGCCCCCTAATCTTTTGTTTTTCTCTTCATTCTCTCAGGAAAAATGCTTTCCAGGTCATAGCTGTAGACGGAGTTTGCAGCGGGGTTATACAGTTCCCCACAGCTGAAGACTGCTTGGACTGGCTTCAGGCAATAGCGAGCAACATTTCCAGTCTCACCAAGCACAATGTGAGTATAGAATAACACTTGTTTGCTCTACTGCCTCTCACAGTCCCCTATGTAAACCAGTAAGACACTGGATGGGGAGCTGATGCAAAATACTTTCAATTTGTGGATCTTCTAACAGTTCCTTTGCAAATGTCACGGCATTAAGTAGACACATACTAATGTCTTTTCACACGATGAGTAAAGCACGCACTTATTTCTACGAGCCCCAGGTCAGGATAACAGCAATTGCGCTGTACTACACTTACTCCCTCTAAGCAAACCCCTGTGCTTATTATCTATAATTCAACATAAAACGTTATACAATAATGATAGAAGGCGGCAGCAGCAACAAACAAAGAAACAACATGCTGTATTCTTTCTCTTGTCGAGTGCATATTGTTCTAGCTGTAAAAAAAAATTCCAGATGGGTGATGATGCTCAGCGGAGGGTGGGTGGGGGGGTCGCATACACATGCTGCGAACAAGCTCCATCATATGTGGTGGCTCATACGAAACCTGACAGAAGTGTCCAATTTTGACACATTTATCAGTATATTTAGGTGTTTTCTCATGCAGCACACTATAAGTTACATTTCTAGAGAGCCTGATAAGCCGCCATCCATAAATATATAGCCACACATCAGTGTCGGTTCTCCACATGACATGATGCGACATGAAGTGAACAGCAGTGAAAAACAGGGATTTGTAATTATCATGTGTCCACTGGCGAAGCTTTGTGTGCATGTGCGTGTGTGTGTGTGTGTGGGGGGGGGTCTCCGGGGAATAATGGAGGCCTGGTTAATTGGAGTGGACGAAGTGAGGGACATACGAATCATAGCACTGATTGCTCACTGCCAGAATGGCCTCGACAATGGAGAGAGTGTTTCTCTCTGTCTGGCCTTGGCATTTACCGAGTGTGTGACCAACATAGATGGATGCAGGATTTAAAAAAAACCCCAAGATGTCTAATTGTAAATACGGTATGATTCTGACATTTTTTCAGACAATTACCCGGATTCTCTTCAGAGAAGTAGATCGGTTATTGTCGTGTGAGTTTTATGTTGTCGTGCATCGTTTTTATTTGATGTTCTGGATTTTATGTTTCCTGCAGCTCAGAGTAAGCACACACTGTTCACCTCAGTTTATAACAGAGTCCCCTTTTGTGGCAGTTCAGAATGTTCTTCCAGTAATAGAAAATAAACTGAAACATAAAAAGAAAATTCAAAAGAGAGATGCATCAAGATGAAGAGTCCACAGCCTTGTGAGCAGCTGTGTGAGGCTGGTAGTCGGGCACAGTGGTGCTGCAAGATAAGTGTTTACATCAGTGTGCTGAGGTTATGCAGTTATGATGTTTATTAGCATGCTAACCTTGCTAATTAGTATTTAAAACAAAGCACAACAGAGACGGATGAGAACGCAGGTTTATCATAGACCGACTGCTGGCGCAAGATGGAAAATAATCTCTGTAACAGACATCTGTTTGCAGAATCTACTGACAGGTGTTGGAATTGGAGGCGTCCGGTTTCCGTTTGTAGTCCGAGCATTATCGACCAATTAGGTTTGAGCGGGCTTTGGCTGTCTACAAGGGGCAGGCGATATGGCCCCAAAATAAAATAACATTTTTTTCTGTGACAGCAATGTTACAGTAACATCCTTACTTTTGGCATCAACTAGAAGTTACTGAAACGCAGCAGTAACGGGATAACAATGGCCAGAGCGAGCAGAACTGTTGCAACTGCGGTCACCAGAAAGGCCACCAATGACCACTTCCTCCACACGGGTAGGGGGATAAATGGATGACAGAAAACTCACAGAGGGGCTTTCATGAGTCAAAAAGATAGGAGATGAAATTAATTATGTTTGTGTTCCTCAGCCCAGCTGTTCTAATTGGGGGGGCTTAAAATAAGATCAGAGTATTTCAGGGTATTTTTGTGAGAACAATATTTTTGACAACATGACAAATTAGTAAAAAAATATATATATATGTATAATTAGTTTGAAAAAATAGAATCGTAACAAAAAAAGTTTGCCTTCAAATATTCAGTAAAAACTTAAGAAAAATGATCTGTCATTTCTTTAGTTTGTGAACAACAGTAACTCAGAGTGAGATTCAGATTCTGTTACAATATTAATTGTTCAGCAAAATAAAATCTACCACAAATTACGCATTCAAACAGCTCCCAAATACAACAATGTCCCCTGGGATCTATAAATATAAATCTGTAGGTGATTTCTTTCTTTTAACAAAATCCTAAATGACTGAGTTGTTTATTTTTTCCACCTGGACCTTTATGCTCTGCCATTTCTCCTCTAATCATCACGCTGTAACCTGTGACAGGCTGTTATGATACCACAACTATTACACATTCACATTTATGGAGTTTTTCTGTCTGCCGTGAGCAGCACGTAGGTTTACATCACCAAAGGTTTATGACAAAATCACTAGAGTAGAGGGAGAGACGCTGTGCTGCTGCCAGAGGAGCCGCTGAATGAGTTCCCTCTGAGCGGTAACTCGCTATAAGAGTCTGAGAAGTCTGGGGCTGTTCATAAAACATTCAGGACGCCACAGTTTGTTCCACACTACTGAAGCTGCTCCTCTTTTTGGAACCAACGGGGAGTCAGTAATAATTTAACATTCAGCCATGCTTGTTGTTGCCATGGGTAACAGTACAACGTCAATATGTCAACAAGTCAAAATATCGCAGGTATCACAATAGGAATTTTTCATATGATATTAAAAATTAGACCGGTATTATCGTGAACGAGATGATGTGGCACATCCCTATCGTCTACAGGGGAAAAGTCCACCTGGAGAGCAAAAGAGGCGAAATGCATTAGCAGAAATCTAATCTCAGAACCCATCGGCTATCGTCTTCATTCATATGCAGATACAAATTCTGGTTTTAGAAATTAGCCAAAATGTTGTTTGGACTGGTCTTAGCTTGCTAATCAAACTGTAAATAATGAGCACCGTATGAAAAAGGAAGTCTTGTTCTGGAGCTCCTAACTTAGCCTTAGTCTTAGCTTAGGAGTGATTTAGGAAAGCTCTCAGAGCAAGGAAGAGACAGAAACTTTTACCTTAGTGCGGAGGTGTGGTTGACCTTGTTGCTAGGTGTGATGCATTCTTTTAACAGATGTGATTGGTTGTCACAGACACACCCTTTCTGTGAGCCTGCAAGCTGTGGACACCCAGTGGAAATGAAATGAACTGCTGGCTGTGAAAGTGTCATTGTTAGTGTGATAACTTTGCTGATGGACGGTTCACACAGACCAAAGTCTCTTAGCACGAGGAAGCTTTGTGAATACGGCCCCGGATCCCCTGGAATACTGACCATTGCCCTCAGAGGCTTTATCATCACCAGAGGTCGGAGACTGGATGAAAAGTGAAAGTCAATATTTACTGAGATTTTTCACTCAAAACCACAACTGTTGACCTCGTGGTGGCACTAAAAGAAAGTTCAGGTGATGTCCAGAATCAATAGGATTCATCCTCTTGTGACCATAAAAGTCTGCACAAAATTTCACGGCAATCAATCCTGTAGTTGTTGAGATATTTCAGTCTGAACCAAAGTGACGGACCAACAGATATAAAGCTGTCAGGCAGGCTACAAACAAAGATAACAGAGCTCTTTATTTGCTATCTTTTAACCAAATTTCCCCAATTAGGGACTAAATTACACATTTTATTATTTAATATTTTCTACTCCAAATTTAACTCAGACACTCTGTATTCACTTTTATTTTTTGTAATATGATGTGTCATTTGTTTATATGATGTGTTTTGGTGCTTCGTGAGAGATTTATTGATTTATTTATCATGCTGAGGATCAGCCAGAGTCCCACAAAGAGCTTAAAAAAACAATAAACTGTGACACTAGAAAATGTATTTGAGGAGCTTGTTTTATCAAATGTTCACCCGTTTTTTTAAAAAGTCAAAATAAATATTCATAGTTAGACCTTTTTAAAAACTGCAATTTAATGAGCCCCACTTACTAAACAGGAAACCTTGCAAATGAGACCAAAATAGCACAAAGTGCTAAAAAAAAAAACATACGAATATCGAGGATCTCATTAAGAGTAAGGTCATCCTTTTCTTGCAGAGCAGCTTCAGTCTGTCTTTGATGGCTGTTGTACAATTGGGCAGAGCTGATTGTAGTCAAATATTTCCCCATTTGTCATGAAAGAATGAGTCCCGTTCTCTGAGCGATGATGAAGCAGATAGTCCACTCTTCTCTTTGCAGTTTTAAAACGTTAATCTGCAACCTCACTAGTAACTCTGATAAGTTAAGAAGGGATAAAAATAAGAAACTGTTGTGCCAAAGATGCTCAGATAGAGATAAAGATAAACATGTGTACAAAAACAGGACAGAAAAGTGCATCAGTGTTACCATGTTACAAATTACCAGTATAAAAATGTGCTGTGTGTATGAACTTAAAATGCACTTTAAAAATCCACAGTAAGGTACCTTTGGGGCATTTTAGGAACATGCTTTCCAAGGTTCACTCAGCGATTCTAGTCAATGTGAGATTCAGCAAATATCTCATGTTCTGCTCGCTGTCAGTTCTGTGTGTGCGCTGAAAAAATATCTGGTGTTCAAACACAGTCCTGGCTCTGTAAATGAGAAACAAACAAAGTGGCTTGGACGGAGCTACATGACTATTCCAGCCAATTAGCAACAGGGGGCGTTGACGCTCGTACAAAGGACAGGAGAAGGCCATGAATGTATAAAGAGAGAGGCAGTGGGAGCGGAGAGGGACGGTAAATCTGGCACATGCTAACTAACGTGCTGAACTCCAGCAAATATTCTTTCTCCAGAATCGTTGACTTCTCCCTTAAGTCTCTCTGTTTTTAAATGTACTTATGAAGTTGTCTGTATTACAGGTAAATGAGCAACAAAAGTGGGCAGTCTCTAACAAGAGATGGGATTTTTCCGATTGTGTTTGTAGCGATGAATGCAAGTCTTATTTAATGAGAGCTCGGGACACATCCAGTCGTGTTTGTAGGGACCAAATCATCTCTTTTTTAATGAGAGTTTAAGACATGTCCAGCTGTGTTTGTTGCGATTTTTTAATGAGTTTGGAAAATTTTCAGCCGGTATTTTTTATGAAGAGTTAGGGACATTTCCAGTCGTGTTTGTAGCGACCAAACCCTGCATTTTTTAATGAAAGTTTGGGACATCTCAGCCATGTTTGCTGTGACTCAGTTGGGAATTTTTAACAAGAGTTCGGTAATTTGGGACCACACCAGGTGTGGAGTTTGGGAAATTTCCAGCCGTGTTTGTAGCAACTGAACTGGGTATTTTTAAGAAGAGTTGAGAACAAATTCAGCCATGTTTGTAGAGACCAAACCTAGTATTTTTTTAACAAGAGTTCAAAACATCTCCAGCCGTCAACCAAAACCTGTATTTTTTAAAGAATAGCTACCGCTCCACCCGGCTTGGTCTTGGCAAGGTGCTGGAAACATCAATAAGTCCAGATTGGTCGATAAAGATTTCTGCACACTTACATCTATGCAGTGTTTCACTTTGTTGTTGAGCTGTCGGTCTACTAGACCTTCATCCGAGCATACATGAGGCAACAATGCACAGGCTGGTGAAAGTAACCAATCTCAGTCTAATCACTGGCTGTATGCAATACACCTGTGTGCAACCCTGGTGGTAGGAGCTCCACCTTCTGGGAGTTGTAGTTTTTTTAATACTGGATGGCAAAGTGAAAGGATACAGCCAGTGATTACACTGAGATTGGTTATTTTTACCACCCTGTCCATTGTTGCCACCCCTGATGAAGGTCGAATAGACCGAAAGCTCAACAATAAAGTGAAATACTGCATAGATGTAAGTGTGCATTAATCTTTTTCTACCATTAAAGAGAGTTCAGAACATGCACAGCTATGTTTGAAACAACCAAAACTGATCTTTCTCAACGGGAGGTTGGGAAATTCCAGCCGTGTTTGTAGCAACCAAACAGTGTATTTTTTGCTGAGATGTCCAACCACGTTTGTATTCACATGTTACTCGTTACCTGCTGCATCGTCACAACATAAAATTAAAAACTGAAATGTAAAGAAACAGACAGTGTCAACACATCTGCTACATATGAAACGTACAAATGTAACATACCCATGGTTTCCAGAAGTGTACAGTGCTAACATTTATTCTGGCGATTGGCTTGTTGAACTGAGTGATGTCTATGTCTTTTAACTTTATTTCATGTTCTGTTTTGCAGTTGTTTTTATTAATTCTAAGCATATATCAGTGTCCTTCAGTGACTTGCACTATGAAACATATGATGTCCTCAGTTTTCCCTTGAAAACGAGATCTTAATCTTAATTGGTTTTACCTGATAAAGCAAAGGTTATAATAACAAGTGCATCGCACTGCAAGTAGCAGATATGTAAAACAGTGTAGGAGTTGACTGCAGTGGATTGAGGACGATGTTGATGATGAAACAAATGAACAGAGAGGTTCATCTGTGTTACAATAACTGCAGCTGCCATTAATGTAGTGGAGTAAAACATGATATATAGATTGTTGATGACTGGAAATATACTGTAGATCCAATTATCTCAAGACTGAATACAGGAAGTAAGTACAGCTCTTGTAGAGTAAGTGTTCTTAATTACTTTTTGTGCATTGTGAACCAAGTTCTCCTGTATGTACTTTATAAGTATGAAATGTATTTGTTTTGTATCTAAAAGAATTTCAAAAACCCCACAGTGTTTCCATATTTGTGTCAGAGGTGGGGTAGACCTGCAGTCACTGTGCACAACCCACAGCTGAATCTGAACAAACCCACTGTCACTGCTCCCGTACATCCAAACCCTGCTCACATCTTGACAGTTATCTGGCTGTTTCGTTTCAGTTCCTCTGCCGAAATAAAAAAAAACACTTCTTGTTTTCTCCCTCGGCCAAAACTTCTGTAACATTTCAAAACAAGCAGCTGTGACTTGTCCTCGCCTCTATAGGAGGACGGGCTCAGGCCTGGACAGCTTAATTTGGTGCTCTGCTGCTAGGAAAGAGTTATATCGATAGTATAGTGTAGATTAGGAGCGAGTGATACCTGTGATCTGAGCAGAATGTTTTAATTTAAAGCCTGACTGCTCTCTCAGTAGTTTCCTCGCTTTTATTATCACAGAGAATGGATTTTTTTAAATGGATTTTTTTTTTTTTTTTTTTAGGAAGAGCCTCGGGTCCTTGTGGAAATGACTATCTGTCTCATTTTGTAATTTGCATGCATTGAATAAATGAAGTAGCTCTAACAATATTCCTTCAGTGCTGTGCTTAACATGTTAGCACAGACACTGTGATTCATAGTTTATTTGTTCTTAGACACTGATTGTCAATCTCTACGGGGTCCCGCAACTATTTTACATTCTACCAGTAATTGGTGTCTTATTGTTAGCAGGAGACTTTTTAATGAGTTATTGATGTTCTTGTTAAATTTAACAGGTGAAGAAGATTAACCGAAATTTTCCAGTTAACCAGCAGGTAAGATGTTTCTCCGGGCAGCGGCCGAGCTCCTGCTGCTTGTTCAGCCTTTCTTTTTTGCTTGTGCTGTCTTTAATTTGTGTGTTTTATCCTTATCTTAAAAAAAATCACAAGTAAATCTAACCAGGTCAGTGAGTCACAGCGAGGACACAGCACCACATTGCCGGCGATTGCAACACAAGGAGAATGTTTGCATCATTTAAGTCCATCCAGCGAGAAATGATTAGAAAACAACGTAAAGTGCCTTCAGTCAGTTAATTTGCAGTGTCATCTCTCAGTCTAAACATGGGAGTTAATGCGAGGGTGGGCTCTCTTCTTGTGTTACTTATTTATTTTGGTTTCTGCCGCACACAACACGTGTGAATTCACTTGACGATTCTTTTATGAAACACGACGCCATGAGGCGCGCCTGCTTGTCCCGAATCTTTCATTGTCTTGTTTTGCCATCCATCAAAAAACTGCAAAGAGAAAAACAAGCAAACATTTTACTCGGGTTGCAATCACCCTGAATTTAATGAGTACTGATGTCTGAAATAATGTCTCAGAACATTTGCAGGGGAGGCTTTCTTTCTGTTCTTCTCACCATCTGTTTCCTACTTTAAACCTTTTGCCTTCATGTAGAGGAGGGCACCTTTATTAGACCATTGTGGGCATTGTTAAAAACTACATGAGCAAGGATGAGACTTGATCATTTTGGTTATTTTTATGATTTTTGCATCAGTGTAATGAAGTAATTTGTTTTCAGGTATTTAATCTGCTGGATGAAAACAGACGTGTCTGCGTGGTTAATCTTTAAAGCCCCCGAGAAATTAGTTTCTCAAGTATTTCTCAATAAAACTGAAATTTCTTGACTCAATAAGCAATACTCCTGAGTTAAAACTGAGAGGAAGAAAACATCCTTATTATTTATTAAGAGGTTTATATTAAAATGTATGGGTGTTGTTTGATTCTTGTAATGTATACAAATAATCCAACAAATTTTCACACAAATGTTGAATATTTTATATTTTATCCTTTTATCTGACTGAGTAACATGCAGAAACACAGATACAGAAATCCACCACCTGGATGTTATCACTCACTTGGAGTTATTACACAGCTGTGTTCAATAGTCAATTCTGATTGGTCAATTATGGCATTCTACGGTCTGTTAAGCTGAAAACACACCGGTGGTGCCGTGGTGCGGTGTGTCATGTGACGCGCTTCAAGTGCCACCCCAAGCACACACTGGGTGCGTCGTGTTGCATCTCGTCAACAGACGACCACAAGGTCTGTACCTCTGTCACCTCTGTGTTAGCTTAAAATCATTTGTAGAGACCCCCTTATTAAACTTGATTTCTCACCAGCTGATCTCCAGAGCCATGACTCACCAGGCAATATCTTTGGCCGTTGTCTTAATAATGACAGCACTGTGGGTTGTTTAGCTCGGGATATTTCTCGACCTTAATGAGTCTCTCCTCATCCATTCTTCGCCACACAAGAAACAGCAACAGCTACAGAGTTCTCTATAGCCCCTTTTACACTGCCAGATTTTCTGCGAATGTTGGGCCGTTTTGCCGGCCAGCTGTGAGCGTTTAGACACACAGAGGCGGATTGGCGAGTTGATCCGAGTTGCCCAATTTTCTGCCTCGTTGGGTAGTCATATTGGTGGAACCCTTTTAGATTAAACAGAACGATGTGGCCTTCCGCAACGGGAGGGGCTGTTGATGACGCTGCACGTGCAACCCACTGGCGGTGGATAAACAGGAAACAGCTGATAGCAGGAATTAGCGAGCAGCGAGTAGCAAGAGGGAAACGCAAACCTGACAGACACTAGCCATGTTTCCATCAGCCTGTTTAAATGCGCATCTAGAAGTATCGCATTGGAAAATCATGATGGAAACGCCAAAATTCAAATTAAAATCCCCTGATTTGCACAAACTAAAATTCGCTCGCTTTAGCCGGGTTTTGGTTGATTCAAAAAAAGGTTGATTCAAAAAAATGGCGGTAATGCATTTACAAGCTGGTTGCCAACCACCAGAAAACATAGAAGAAGAAGAATGCGGGACTTGTTTTGTTTCTGGTTCTGTGGAAAACTGGTGCAAGTTCGTAGTTTTCACCAAAGTCCGTACATTTAATGGAAACACACAGGATTTGTATTTCTTTAAATGCATATTTCCCAATGATTCAAATCACTTTTGGATGGAAACATAGCTACTGTAAAGATGAGCAACTGGGGAGACAAGGAATTGCGCGCCCTTCTTGTCCTCGCAAACGAAGAGGCCATTAACCATCAGATGACGGGGACGGTGAAGGACGGGACTACTTACGAGAGAATCGCTGAAGGACTGACCAGCCGTGGCTTCCCTCCCACGTCACTGTTTACGTCACACGCTGAGCTACATGTTTTGTTACTTGCTCACGCCCCCCATTGCCCCGAAAAAGGAGCATTCTGTATCAACAAAAGTAGGCAGGCGGCATTTTGCTGCACTCCCTGATTTTTGCTTTTATACTGCCAATGCTGAAAAAAGACTGATTGGGCTTTCCTGCAAATTTGCACAATTCCTATCTAAAAGGGGCTTTTGAATCAATAGTGAGGAGAGGAGTCGAGCTGCTATAGGACAAGAGACAAAGAGCTGCTATGGATGATGGTATATACAAGCAGACAGCGGTTGAGGGGAAAAAATGCATTCAATGCCGGGGGCGACGAGGCTGGAAATGGGAGAGTGGAGTGCCACAGGGCAGTGCATCCAGAAGCGCCAACTCACGTCTAGCCACTAGCAGTGTGGGGTTGTACATTTAAATTAAAGAGCGTGGTTTTTTTTTACACAAAGCGTTGCCGCCGGTGTGTTTTGGTCTTTATTTCTGAAGAGCAGATCAATGCTATAAATTACAGACCGTTGCTCACTTCTGAAAGATGCTTAGCACAAGCAATAAAAACATTTTTAAATTCATATTTTGTGTCAAAAAATTAATTTATTCAATATATCTTTAGTATAACTTGGTATAATAAGCAGGATTAGGTACAGTGAGTGTCATTATTACAAAACGATACCCGACTGGATGATGCAGGAGGTCTTGAATCATCCTGATGGAGCCTCATAGATATGGGTTAGAAGGTGCCTGCTACACCTACTAGAAGGTGGAGACCTCTCGTAGTCATAGTAATTATGACAGGAGCAAAGGAGATAGTCATGAAACATAATGTAAGTATAAAGAGCGAGAAAGTTCACATGTAGAAGAGGTCAGAGTGGTGGATGGTGGGTCAAACAGACACAGGACTTTCACCCAGGAGACCAGGATTTGTGTCCAGTGTGAAATTAAAAGTAAACATTGACTTTTAAGTGATATATGGAAGTACATCACATCATGTAACAAATATACTTATTTTAATCTAAACCGTGGTCTTTTTGCTAATCCTTACCCTGTAGTATTGGGCCTAATCCTAATGAAACTGAAAGTGAAACTGCTCCCACACCAATGACAACTGATAACTGAAATTAAATGGGCTGATAACAGCCTACCCCAGCTACCTGTAGGTGTAATAGGCCCCTTTTAACCCATATCTATGTGGCTGATAACCGTAGATAATTCAATTAGAAATGTGTGAAATAACCAAAACTATGGGTGGGCGAGATCACTTTTTCCTTAATTATTATTCTCAATTAATTACTTAACTCCATACATGACAAAACAAATAATTTTAATGGTAAATAACAAATATTTATTGTGTGAATCCTTTGAAGTAATGATGTGATCGCTGCACATGAGCACAAAACGGCAGCAGACTCTTCAGCTTCTACAAAAAAGAGTCTCAGAAATTAATCCAACACAAGACCCTGCATTTTATCTAGTATTGATCCTGTTGATGCCAGTATTGACATTTAACACAAAGCTTAGTGTCAGTAGTATCGATACTTTAGGTAAAGATCAATTCAGTCCTTACCAAAACTGTGTTTAATGTATGTAGGACTCCGTTGCTCATGCAAAGAAAGCAGCATGATATAAAAATGTATTTTGTTTTTTTCCCATATCACAGATCTTTTTTTGCGTCTGTACATTTCACATCCCTCATTGCCACGTCTCTTTATCACTGTTTGATAGATTATCTACATGGGCTGGGTCGATGAGAAGGAGCAGGACTCCGTTCAGGACCGAATGTATTCACCAAAGTTCCTCGCTTTGAGAGGTTCCTCCCTCTTCAAGTTTTCAGCACCTCCTGTAAGTTTCCACTCAGTCCTTATTTGTTTCCAACTCCCTCTTTAAACCATCAGACGTCTCTGTTTGAATTGAACGTCGTTCAACTCCGCGGGAGATTTTTCATTTCATGTTAATGTATTGTTGAAGGAGAAAACGCTTTCCTGTTAGAAGAAAGAAGGAAGCAACTCACTCATAATCCCTTTGTGCTACATTGATCTTCCTCTTGATTGATGACGATCATTAAATCTGTTTACATTCTGCCAGCCACTTAAGTGATTATGACAAGAGGGATAAGCTGTCGATGGTACTGGAGATGCAAAGAGATTGATAGGAAACTGGAATTGCCTGCTCAACTTGAATGTACTGATATAAATGGAATATGCTAATGTGAGTGGATGGCGGAATATAGGAGCCTGCTTATTCAGACGATGTGACAAGCTTCCCCATTACTTAAGACTAGTCACCTACAGTTTGAGGAATATTTCCCTTTAAATGGCAAGATGTCAGTTTTGAATTTAACAGCCATTTATCAATAATTGACCCTCTGCTAAACCCCGCCCTAAAATAGTGATTTTCCAATAACAACTTGGCAACCGTAACTAGGTACGGCAGGCTGGTCAGGCTTTGGATTTCCATATGTCGAAGCACCGTGCATAAGGCTGCAGTGAAGAGTATGTAGGTGGTGTCTTTTATCACTGTCTCTCCAAAACCAACAACACAAGTGCCAGCGTGTAATGAATGCATTAAACAGTGTGTTTGTCTGCTCTTACATAAGGTGGAAACGTTAGCCTGGCTAACTAGCTTACTGCCTACAGTAGCATAACGTTAGCTTTTCTTCCAAAGGAAAGGGGCGTGTTATCAGAGCCACAGCAGCTAACTTAGCCTGACAGTAGTACATAAGAAAGATAGTCAGTTAATAAGTATGTTCCTCCTCTTCCTCCTCCTAGTGCTTCTTATGGCATTTGCAAACATCCACCGCACCTGAACGACAACAACCAATCAGACAAGAGGAGTCTTTAGCACAGTGTAGATCACTGCTCATGCAATGGTTGATTTTTTATTTTACAGCTAATGTACTGGAACATTTAACATTTTGAGTTTCACAATAAGCCTGTTTTAATGTGATGTGTCTGTATATACATGTTTAGGTGATTCATTTTTCTTCAGACAAGCTATAATTGTCCTTTTCCTTAAAAAGACAAATATACATCTTTAATCTAAAGGAGTACATTGATTGTAAGTGACAAAACATTTACGGGGAACAGGCCTACTCAAGCTTAAAAACATGACACAGAGGCCTGTAATTGTTATTGATTATTTTTGTGAGGGGGGCAGCAGTTGTATCTGTGACACTGTGATGACAGTCTACCCGCTACAATAAACAAGACTACACCACTGTGTGCAGGCAACATGCTAGAAGTTAGATCATAGTTTAGAGCAGGGGTCGTCAGTGTTTTTAAGGCCGAAGACCAAACCAAAAACCAAAGATACCATAGCTGAAAGAAAGACGGAACATATATTGTATAAAACTGAGTTGCACTTAAATAAATCTCTGAATATTTTTGGGCCTTCTCTTTTTTGCACTTGCTTGTAGCTGCTAAACACTTTCAGTATGATACCTTAGGAACCAAGAGTAACCTATTAGACATGGTACCTAGACCCAAGTGTTTCCATCTGAAACAGTCCTCTTAAATGTGGGCGGGGTATTTGTCACTCACTGCTCTGTCCAGTACTCACTGTATTCCATTATTACCAGTGACAAGATGGAAGCGTGCACCTCGTTTATTGTCCACAGATATTTAAAAATAGCGGGTTTGTGCATTTAGTCCTTCTCAGGCAAGCTCAGGGGTTTAGTGTTGCCAGAGCCCATGGGAATGACACTTTTTTTTTTTCTCCCAGTGAGGATTAGAATATATGCAGTTCACATAACCCGGTCAAAATTAATATACATACATACTTGAAGATCCACTCCATTACTAAAAGTGTCTGTCACTTAAAAACCAAAGAAATGGTTACAGTTTTTAAAGTGAAATTTAAGGTGTGCTGATGGATTCATGTTGTCACCTCATGCATTGAGTAACATTACAAGTTGAGGTTCCACCTTAAAAGTTGCCGGCAGTCGGCCCACTGAATGAAGTTATATTTTCTCTGACTCCAGCTGCTGTGAGAGGCAGCAAAACATCCTTTCATTTTATACCCAGCAAGCATTTTTTGGTTTAAAAAACTTCTAATAGCCGTCTACATGAAGATCTGACGTCTAGGCTAAATCACGGCTGAATTTGGGCTGTCAGTGAAAATTTGGTAGACGTCTAACCGTAGCCAAAGTGCAGACGTCATCAATTATACGGCTATGTAGAGACCATGTCCAAAAAATGGAGATAAACATATTTTAATTACTGTTGACTCTCCATACGTGATTGAATATCATACCGCACGCCATCTGCAATGGCGAAAAATTACATTTAATCAATTTCAAAATTAAATCGGCTAGATTTGGGTTACATGTAGCTAGACTAAATCGGAGCTAAATATAGCCAATACGTTTAAATCACGACTATCGCTTGCTGGGTAGTTACGGTTTACTAATAAAACTCTCCACAGTATAAACAGTGGTTACATGAGCCTCAAAACCAGATGCAAGTCGGCAGCAGTTGTAGCATGGCTAGATGCGTTAGCCTCAACCTCTACACAAGGATTCATGGGTAACAGTCGCCTTCTTCTGTAAATCAAATGGGGTTTTTTTATGATTATACCCATTTATATTTGTTAATATTCTTGTTAATGTGTATTTTCAGACATTATAATTTTGAAAAAAAAAAACAAACAAACTAGGGATGTCCCAATCCGATATCTGGATACCCATCCGATATTCGGATCGGTATCGGCCGCCGATATTGGCAAAAAACGGGCATCAGCATCGGATCGGACTGCATGGAAAAATGCCAATCCAAGAACTCTGATCCAGGTTTTCATGTAATCTGATCCAGGTTTTCCGGCCAGCCCAGCGCTTCGCAATTCAAGCAGTCCATTCCAGTGATCCGCTCCAGCACTTACTATCAATCCACCAGGCCAGCATGCAGACACACAGGACACAGCAGCAGCAGGCTGGCACTGACACTGCTAAAATAACTGAAAAGAAAAGGCTGCATTGTTTGTTAAATGTCAACAATGTCCTGTGGTGTTAATCTATTTTTTATTTATTAGGGGGCCAAAGCACAAGTGTGTGGAGTCTTGCTGCTATTTTAATTTCAATGTTAGACATTTTAAAGATTTCTTGTGTTGATTTATTTTCTGTTTATTAAGGGGCCAAAGCAGCCAAAGCAAACCAGCTATATTTTTTTATTTAATGTTAATGTTCAAGTTTAAAGTTTGTTTATTAACCCTGTTAACAATAAACAGGTCAGTTTCTCATACCAACTGTTGTGGATCATTCTAACTAACCCGATTAAGTAGTTGTTCTTGTTATAGTAATATCGCTTGATCAAACCTTTTCTAACATGACTGACAACAAAATAAGTGAATATGTATAATACGCGCTTGGATCGGATTGGTATCGGTATCGGCCAAAACTCAAGGCTGTAATATTGGTATCGGATCGGAAGTGAAAAAGCTGGATCGGGACATCCCTAAAACAAACCCAACTTATATTAAAACTTAAGTTAAATTAATAGACAATAGTGCCCCCTCTGAAGTGACCCTGAGGACCCAGGCTTTAGAGCAACAATGACAGCTTTGTCCTATTCATTTGGTGCAGGACAGTTTTCCCCTCAGCAACTCAAGCCAAACAAAAAATAATTTTGTTTGCCAGCAAATGATTATTCTCATCCTCAAATCCTTTTCTCTTGTAAAAGATAAGATATAGCTACTGTTTGTAACAAAGCATCAAATCTAGCTATCATGCTGCTTTCGTTTTAGCGTAAGCATTGGCTTACGATAGCTGGTAAAAGCTTCTGGGCCGAGCAAGCTGCTTTTAATTACTTCAGTGTGAAATTAAATTAAGAAGAAGAAGAAGAAGAAGAAGATGTACTTTATTAATCCCTGAGGGGGAATTCAATGTTTTCACTCTGCTGTCATGAACACACAGGCCTGAAACACACCCATGCACAAACAGGGCCTAAATGGAGAGATATCAGAGGGAGGGGGCACCCTGAACGTCAGCGAGCCCAGGAGACGAACTGGCACCTCTCAAGCTACCAGTCCACAGTCTGTATTTGATCCGGATGGGGACTTGAACTGGTGACCCTCTGGTTCCCAACCCAAATCCCTATGAGCTAATTTCAATTACTAGATCTTATACATCAGATTGGTTATCACTGTTAAGTGAGGCGTAGCAAGCAACAGTAATCAGTGGGCTGTGGGATTTAGCAAACAGACTTTTTCCAAATGGCTTATCTGCACAAAAACATACACCAGTGTTACTCTTATGGACCATTCCTCTGCTTTCTTCTCCCTTAAATCGAGCCATTCTTCTAATCAAACGTGAAATCTTTCAGGTGACGACCTGGGACTGGACCAGAGCGGAGAAAAGCTTTACTGTGTACGAGATAATGTGCAAGATTCTGAAGGTAAGTCAGCCCCTGCTGTTTCATTTCTCAAACGTTTAGAGAAGCAACCCTTCTCACACTGGATACATTGAGAGAATTTAAAGTAGAAAACTGCACTTATATAACTCACTGATTTATTTGCATGTGTTCTACTTCAATCCCTCAGAGACACTCAGGGTTCAGCTCGCATTCTTTCTCTGCAGGTTCGAAGTCACTTTGAATTTAATCGTGAGAATTTGACTGCAATTCATTATCTGGAAACTCATTAAGGCAAATTGGATTCATATAGATTCACATATTAAATCAGATTTAAGTTGACCTCCTCTGCAGCACCGAGTATACTGGGTTACATAAAGCTATAAAAAGATGCATTAGGGTAAACCATCTCATGGTTCAGCTTACACATTTATGCATTAGCTTCATGTGAGTGTTAAGTAGTGCACTTTAAGCTGCAGCCTTTACTCTGTTGTCAGGGTAAAGAAACTGCCCTTTAGTTCAAGAAGCTGCATTGCTGCTGCTTTGTCTTATCTCCGCGTCACTCTTCCCATCTGTACCTGATCAGCATGGCAGCTGTACTGTCTTATTTTAGGACAATGACCTTCTGGACAAGAGGAAGCACTGCTTCAGTGTCCAGACGGAGAGCGGAGAGGACATGTTCTTCAGCGTGGAACTGGAGTGCGAGCTGCTGATCTGGGAAAAGGCTTTTCAGATGGCCACTTTCCTGGAGGTGGAGAGGATACAGGTCCGCACCCAAACAGTAGGCAACATGCGGGGCATTGTGATGATTTTAATCCAGCGCACGGTTCCAGCTCAGTCGTTTTAGTACAGAGATTGATAACGCTCATATGACATTTTCTGCAGAGCAAAAGAGGCTTTTGTGTCCTTGTGTAGCACTTGTGGGTAACATCTTGTTCTCTCATTCTGCAGTGTAAAACATATGCCTGTATCATGGAGAGCCACCTTATGGGACTCACAGTTGACTTCAGCATGGGCTTTGTGTGCTTTGATGCAGCTTCAAAGGTGAGCGTTTGAGAGTACTTCATCATCAATAAAAATATGGAAGTGAGATGCTTTCAGTTGGGAGATTTCAGACAACTGGATTGCACACAGTGTGATGAAACTAATCACGACGCCTCAGCCTCATTTTTTCTTTTTTTGGTGCTGCTAACTTATTCTGCACTGTGTGCATTTTGGGAGTATGAGCACATTTGTTTTGACGGCTATTCCCCCCCAGCTCAAACCTCTCACTCCTTCCTGCAATTCATTTTGGCCTTTCCCCAAATCTGAGAGCCATGCAGACTATTCCGCTGGTGCACATTATGTGGATGAGCAGGACACAAGCACTGCCATATTGTTCTCTAAGATTTTGGCCCTAATTCCTACAATGTGTAGCAACAATGTCCCCCAAGGATGATAAAAATGTTGCCAGCGTATTGTTTATAGAGAGAAATGCACAAAACACAATCCATATGTAAACTGCAGTTGCACACAATACACTGGGCGGGATTACTCTGTAATTAAAAGCTGCTATTGGCAAAATTCAGAAAGCATGTTTGAATTAGTTTCTGTCAGAACAAATATAACTCTGTTCAACAAGTTGAGCTGTAATCTGCAGGCTCGGGATGTGATGTTCAGTCGTGGCTCTAGATTTTATCTCTACTGTATTAAGGAAAACAAATTAACTGAAACATATAGAGCAAGGATGACGGTGCCAAGACATATATTTTGTATGATTATTTATGATATTTAAAAGCACAACAGCAAGACAGCTCTGAGTTCGAACCTGCCAGCTGGCTGTAACCTCTCTGTGTGGAGTTTGCACATACTTCTCATGCCTATGGTTTCCTCTGATAGTATAAGTTGGTGTAGATGATGGATAAAGCACTTAATAGCTTGAGCTGAATACTCAGATGAAACGAGCATCCGGTGCGGATAATATACTTCTTTACAAGGACAAGTATTGTCTGAGGAAAATGTGTCGATATCCGTACTCGTGATGAAGGAAAATTCTCATTTGCGTAGCTGCTCTTGTGATCAAAAATTATCTGAAGCTCAATTCTGAGGCTGTTCTGTGAATATTATTCCAATAAATAATAAACATAGCAATTTCTGATCAATCCATATCAATTTCAGGCTTAACGTATCTCCGGACGATGTAAACTCCTAAATTGGTTGAACGGATACAAATCAAAGTGTAATCGCTCATGCGTCGCACTTACTGGATATAAATTAAATAATATGTAAAACAGAACATTTTTATGTATCAAATTGTGGTTTTTACACAGAGCAAACATGCTGCTCAGTAGAGACCCAGAGGTCTGACACCTGAGCTGTTGAATTAACAGGCCAAATCATCAGGTACACATTTGAAAGAGAAAAACAGCAAGCAGAAAACATTAAAGAGTTCATGTGAATTTGCAAATTACCCGCATTAGAGGGAATATGAAAAAAATATGGCCACAACTCAAAGGTAGAAATGTCCTTTTTTTGCCTTCGCTCCGAGGATAGCCGAGACCGGAAGCATTATGTTTTTAGGTTGTCCATCCATCCATCCCATTCTTATGAACATGAAATCTTAAGAACACCTGAAGGGAATTTCATCAAATCTGGCACAAACGTCCACTTTTACTCAAGAATGAACTGATTAGGATTTGGTGGTTGAGGATCAAAGGTCAATGTGACCATATGAAACATGTGTTTGGCCATAACTCAAGAATTCATATGCTAATTATGACAGAATTTCACACAGATGTCTTCAGATTTTGTACAAATATACACTTAGAATCAATGACGAACATATTTGATTTTGGAGGTCATAGATCAAAGGCCAAGGTCACTGTGACCTCATCCATCTCATTCTTGTGTATCTCAAGAACACCTTGAGGAAATTCTTCAAATTTGGCACAAATGTCCACTGTTCAAACATTTGTGTCTAAGATGAACTGATTAGACTTTGGTAGTCATAGGCCAAGGTCACTGTGACTTTGTGTCCATCTCATTCTGGTGAACGCAATATCTCAAGGACACCTAAAGGGAATTTCATCAAATCTGGCACAAATGTCCACTTGGACTCAAGAATGAACTGATTAGGATTTGGTGGTTGAGGATCAAAGGTCAAGGTCAATGTGACCACACGAAACAAGTTTTTGGCTATAACTCAAGAATTCATATGCTAATTATGACAGAATTTCACACAGATGTCTTCAGATTTTGCAAAAATATCCACTGAGACTCAACAGTGAACATATTTGATTTTGGAGGTCATAGATCAAAGGCCAAGGTCACTGTGACCTCATCCATCTCATTCTCGTGAACATGACATCTCGAGAAGACCTTGAGGGAATTTCTTCAAATTTGGCGCAAATGTCCACTGTTCAAACATTTGTGTCAAGGATCACCTGATTAGATTTTGGAAGTCATAGGTCAAGGTCACTGTGACTTTGTGTCCATCTCATTCTGGTGAACGCAATATCTCAAGGACACCTAAAGGGAATTTCATCAAATCTGGCACAAATGTCCACTTGGACTCAAGAATGAACTGATTAGGATTTGGTGGTTGAGGATCAAAGGTCAAGGTCAATGTGACCACACGAAACAAGTTTTTGGCTATAACTCAAGAATTCATATGCTAATTATGACAGAATTTCACACAGATGTCTTCAGATTTTGCAAAAATATCCACTGAGACTCAACGGTGAACATATTTGATTTTGGAGGTCATAGATCAAAGGCCAAGGTCACTGTGACCTCATCCATCTCATTCTCGTGAACATGACATCTCGAGAAGACCTTGAGGGAATTTCTTCAAATTTGGCGCAAATGTCCACTGTTTGAACATTTGTGTCAAGGATCACCTGATTAGATTTTGGAAGTCATAGGTCAAGGTCACTGTGACTTTGTGTCCATCTCATTCTGGTGAACGCAATATCTCAAGAACACCTAAAGGGAATTTCATCAAATCTGGCACAAATGTCCACTTGGACTCAAGAATGAACTGATTAGGATTTGATGGTTGAGGGTGAAAGGTCAAGGTCAATGTGACCACACGAAACTTGTTTTTGGCCATAACTCAAGAATTCATACATTAATTATGACAGAATTTCATACAAATGTCTAACAGGATAAAATGATGAAGTGAAGGTCAAAGGTCAGCTTCGCTGTGACATCATAATGTTTTGAAAAAACACTTTTCTGGCTATTACGTCCTTACTCAGGAGCAGAAGTGGAGACATTTGGTCAGATACTGAATTGGTGACACTAGTCTTTGGTGCCGACCTTGAAACTGTGCTGACTGTATAGATCTCCTGTGCTGCCAGGGGGAGGATGTGTTTGAAGCATCCATATTTCCACAGACATGGATATAAACTGTAAGTGCAACTTGACTGGTGCACAGAGGCATAGAATTGCGAGGCAGTAATTCTAGTTTTTATCTATGCACCTGAATGATTGGCAGAAATAATAAATCATCCCATCATGCTGTAAGATGCATTATTCCTCCGGCTGAAGAAGTACTCAGATCCCTCACTCAAATAAAAGTAGCAATACCAAACTGAAAAGTACTCCGTGTACCTTAAAAGTCCAGCATTAAACTTTTGCTTGATAGCTACTTGACCTAAAGCAAAATCAAACTTGGATCGAATTTGAAACCAAAAGGCGTCTCATGCACCAAGGTTATGTAGTGAACACAGGCAAACAAATCCATTGTCCTTTCAAATATTTTATTGTTATATCTTGTGGTTTATTTAGCAAACAAAAACAAAGAAATCGTGGCTCCTGCTGCCTCTCTTGCTCTTGTATGAAGTACAAAAGCCCTCCGAGGACAATGCACTCTAAAAATGTTTCACGAATGTCTGCTCTGATTTTAAAACATTTCAGTGAGGCTCCCTTTGTATGGAATGTTAAACATTATTTCTTATGCCATAATTAATCAGATTGGCGTCGCAGTAATTATTACAGTGGCAGGAACACTTACAGATACATATTCATGTGCCAGCTGTCTACCTGAGGAGTCAGTCTGGAAACTGTCGTCTGGCTCACTGTGCAGCTTTTGTTTATTCAGTTCAACACTAATTGAATCACTGAAGCTTTGCTATTTCAGGTGAAATAAGCTGTGGCTTGTTACATTTCCCAGTGGCAAAAAAATAACACATTTATATCTCACAACAACTTTTATCTGGTTGATCGGCTGACGTGGCCCATTTCTCACTGGATCTACGTGGATTTTTATTGTGAATTATTCATGAAATTGTGACATAAGAAGGAACTCAGTAAATCAAGATTTATGGTTGTGTTTAGGTTGTGTTTTAAAGATTAATGTAAGACTTTTATGACTTTTGTAATTTCTATATTTCAGGCAGTGCTGTGGAGATACAAGTTCTCCCAACTAAAAGGGTCATCTGATGATGGAAAGAGCAAGATCAAGTTTTTATTCCAAAATCAAGACTCCAAATCTATTGAAGCAAAGGTAATTCACTCTGAGAAATGTTTAATGCTGCATGTCAGAGAAAAGGTTATTCAACAAGAATTTCAAAGCAACAAGGTTATAGAAAATAAATTACTTACATTTGACTTGAGTATTGATTTTCTCTTTCGCCCTCAGGAGCTGGAGTTCTCAAACCTCTTCGCCGTGCTTCATTGTATTCACGCTTTTTTTGCTGCCAAAGTCGCCTGCCTGGACCCGATGTTTGTGGAGAGCCAAGGCACCGCGACCACCACTGGGTTTCCTTCTCTTTCCAGTATCTCATGTAATTCACAGACACCTAAACTGAAATATGCCACCTGACAGGCACTGCTCTCTCCAGACCCTGCTCTCTTCAGGATGCTGAAGTCGTGACTGTGGCCTGAAATGGAGGACAGGAGAACTAAAAAACGCTCAAATCATGACATTATTGAGGACAGCTGGGGAATAAAAGACCTCTTTGAGAGTTATATACTTGATATCTATGAAGAAGTTTCAGATTTCTGGGATTTCTGAAATACTTGTGGACCTAAACACGAACCTCTGCTTTGAGAAACTTCACAAAAAGACTCTGTGGACACAAAATGTGTGATTTAAAAAATGTTTTTAAGTGAATTTGTCCTCCTGATCCTCAGACATCCTTATGATCACATCACAAAGAAAAATGCAGTTCTTTTCCCAAGGTAGTCTGCTTTTCTATGTAATTTTATTCAAGGTTTGGAGAGTTAAAATAAATCAGATTTTAGTCTTTTTGTTCCACATCACTTGAAATTCTGCAAGGATTTGTCTGGACACTGGATACGATGACGTAGTATGGTAACACTTTCTCTATTTCAATTTCTTTGTGTGATTTTGAGGTGAAAACTTTAACCAACATTTATACTTGAATTAGCAGTAAAATATAATTTCCACTGGAGTGTAATCAGATCAACTAAAAGGTAAACGGTGACACAAAGCTGAATCTGAATTTTGACTAAAACAGAAAAAATACTTCACCTGTAAAATGACTATTTGTATATCAGTTACTCACTGTGTGGTCACTGAATTAATGAACAACACTGTTTTTGTCTCATGCCTCCATTGTGAATGAAGAATCCAAAAAGGTGAACACTCTTCATGAACTGAAGTCACTGAGGACTGCGTTTAACCACAGCAAAACTATATCAAAACATCCGTTCACAAACTCTCACACAACTCGTGCAGCATAATTCAAGTCTCATTTATCCACACATGCTCAGTATGTCACAAACCAACCAGCCTCAATCCCAACTTGTCAAATACAGATGTTTGGTGAATGGCCCACGGCATCAGACACCAACACACCGAGGCACCCTTTAGTGGTGGAATGAAACGCACCTGGCAGTGTCATTATTTGATGCTATGGGAAATGACTGTGATACAAGTGAGAAAGCACAGGGCAGGCAGGAGGGGAGGTTGATGGATCAAACAAACTGCGGACTGTCATCTGTGACACTGCTGTTCTTGTCCAGTGGGAAACCTACACTGTCTCAAATCACATACTTCCGTTAGTACACTTCCATGTAGTATACTATGTGCACTATGTACTCATTGGCGTAGTGCGCGAATTTCGACAGGGTAGTGTTGTCTCAAACCAAACACGGCCGTTGTGCACTTACCAGAAAGGACGACCACAAATTAGCTAGTTAGCAAACTAGCATTAGCATTTACGTTATTGTTCGTGGAACCAAATCATTACAGACTGCTAAATTAAGCCAATAAACATACTGCTGGCTTATACCCGACAACAGTATACGTGTATTTGTATGATGCAGGGATGTTCATGGTCGCACAGTCCTCGGCCGCCATTTCCAGTTTGAAAAGTGGTCCCTTCCCTTCCGCTACATAACCAAGATGGCGACCATTGAGGGCAAGAAGTGTCCATAGTTCCACACTCAACTTCTTGACCATTTTGAGTGCACCATCCGGGTACTCATAGTGCACTGCATTTTCCATACTTCTCAGTGTGAACCCACTTATGCACTCAAAATATTAAGTGTACGTACAGAAGTATGTGATTTGAGACACAGCACTAAAGTCAATCAAATCATTTAATAACAACAACAACAATTCAGTTCAATATAGCAGAACTTTATTTATCCTGAAGGAAATTGTTCTGCCAGAGAATGCTTCAAATTACATTAACAAAATGTACAGTGACCGCAATTTAACGTTCATGAAGTAACAACCAAAGCCAGTGGGTTCCCCGGGTCACGATCACTCACTGGGCCTAGCTTTAGAAACGATATTAAATATCTGGAGAATTATACAAATACACAAGATAGGAAGTGTTTTCAAGGAGCAAAAAGTGAAACCAGTGCCTAACAGAGTAACAATACGAGTAAGATAAGTACACAAGTTACTCAAAGGCACAGGTAATATGTGTAGCCTTCTATGCTGATGATGTATGTCTTGTGACGTCAGTAAGGAAAGGACCTATTTTGAGGCAAACCATGATGGTTTTTTTTCTGAACCCAACCATGTGGTTTTGTTGCCTAAACCCAAGTTTGCAGGTGAAGTATTCCTTTATTACACAGACGTTTGCTGGCAGCAGTGACTGAAATGAACACTTTAGATGTATTTGTGTATGAATATACTGAGTACCCTCGTTTATTTTTCTCTGTGTATGAAGTATACCTGCAGGTTATGGTCAGAATATAACCATTTCCTGGTGTATTGGATAGAAAGGCTGAATGAAGGAGTAGTTTTTACTGTATGGATGAAAGAATGCCACTTTGATAATCACCATCCACACTACCATTATCTGACAATACAACTCTAAAGATGATTAGAAAACACCTCCCATAATGTTTATAGCTTTTTATCCCCAAAACTGGATTATGTAAATAAACACTGACATTCAGATGAACTCAAAGAGTTATGAATTATGGCGATTACTTGAGGGATTACTTGTAGGGATTATGGCATTTGTTAATTTGATGTGTACCGGAGACGACCAGGTAGATAGCTCATGACCTGGTGCTCTTGTCATCATTTACTCTATGGACCAATTCAGAAGAATAAAATCAGCTATGGTGTATTTTTGGAATATTTTATCCTTGTTTTTTTTCCTTCAGCTTGTAAATATGAAGACTTTTCACTGACAATAACGAAACACACGGCGAGGGAAACAGAAATATGTAGCGTCATGGCCTCCAAAGGTTTGAGATGCCCCTTTAAACCTCACTCTGCATTAATCTGTTTATAAATGCAGCAGAGTGACAACTAAACTATCATATTCAAAAGAGTTGAGGTCAATTAGCGCAATTAGTCATGCTCTTACCTTCCATTTACAGAGTAGACTCCAAACAGAAGAGGCCCGTGGGTAAGTAAACTCTAGAGGATAGTAAATTAAATGGGGTCAGTAAAGTGCTTCGTACTGTGCGGGCCTGTTAAGCTGACATGAGTGTCTGAGGGAGACTAATGGTGGTGCAGTCTATGCAAAGAAAGTCTGAGTGACGCTTTTGTGCTTTAAAATGATCACGGTTGCATATACCCTTATAACACCGGACCTAGAGAGTGAGGTTTATTTTATTTTTTGCAGATGTTTTATTAACAAATATGCTGTGTAATAAATTAATAAATAAGACCTTTTATAACATGGCTCATGTGTGGTGGCTTTTATTTCTCGTGTGTGGGTGTTCCACTAATTTGACATATGTGTAGTGTGTTATGATTGGACTTTAAAGTGTGCCAGATCCAGTGTGTAAGATTTAAGGGGATTTAGTGCCATCTAGTGGTGAGGATTGAAGATTGCAACCAGCTGAAAATTCTCCTGGTTAAAATTCCCTCAGTGTTCATTGTTCTGGAGGTTTTTAGTGGGAGGTGAATTATCCACTGAGGTCTCTTCCTCTTCTAAACAAACGGAGCAGGTGATTTAAACCTGTAAGAACACTTAATAAAGCAGTTTCATGTTACAAATCAGTGTTTCTCCTACGCTGTTAAGGTCACCAGCCCAGCACCTGCTAATGTGTGCTCACCCATTTGCTCCGATAACTCAAGATCCAGCTGTATTTTGCGAACGCTCTCAGAGAGCTCCTAACTTAGCCTTAAAGCTTTTAGTAAGGAGTCCTAGCGTAGGAGTGATTTCGGAAAGTTCTCAAGCAAGGAAGGGAAGGGGATGTGGTTGACCCCGTTGCTAGGTATGATGCATTCCTTTAACAGATGTGATTGGTTGTCACAGACATGCCCTTTTGTGAGGCTGCAAGGTGTGGACACCCAGTGGAAATGAACTGAACTGCTGACTGTGACATTGTTAGTGTGATCACTCTGTTGATGGAAGGTTGAGGCAGTCCCGACTCATCACTGCTGCACTGTTGCATTTTCCCAGTTTTCCAAATATCTTAGTGTTGTGATCAATTTCTTTCTGGCGTGGGAAATGTGTGTGTATCCCTGATGTGTTCAAGCACACATATTCTCCCTGCACCATCTAATCTGTAGCATTTCATTAACTCACCGTCATCCAGTGTTTGGAGAATATTCCTCCAACTTCTTCGTCTTTCCACCATTTTCTCCTCTGATTAAGAAACTCTTAAGCCTCTTAAAAGTCCTCCTCTCTACTCCGAACAGTTTTTCAAAGTCTAAGATGCTTTGTGAATAACTTTTCTTTTAGCTTCTTTACCAGGACTTAGTCTTAACTTTAAGGGGAAATTCTAAGGAAATATCATAATTCAAGGAATTGTCTTTCATCACAAGGAGCAACTCTTTGTACTAAGAAGCTTTGTGGATCAGCCACAGATGGGCAGGAGGTTTTTACTGGGAGCCGAATTGTCTGCAGAGGTTTCTTTCTCTTTAAAACAAACAATCCTGGTGATTTAAAATGGTTGAAACACTTAATAAAGCAGTTTTGTGTTAAGAATGTATGGTTTGTCTGTACGGCAAATACACCATGTTAGACTCTATGCACAAGGACCCGCTCCCTATAAATGGCTCAATCTAAGGTAACAAAAACATGACAGTTCTCATTTTCAGGTGAATATACACTGAAGAAATAATACTTATATTCCATCTCTGCCAAGATATCCCTCTAAATTCTACACACTGAACCTGTAAATGGTGCTGTCTTGAACCTGCTGATTTGCTGATAATGATAGATAAGTATACAACTAAAAATATACTTGACTACACTGAAAGCAAGAGTTTGACATTTTGAAAAACACGCTAATTCACTTTCTCACTAGATGAGAAGATTGGTAATGATCTTTTCTAACTCTCGGCAAAAAAATGAAATAAGTTCCCGAGATGCTGAAGTATTGCTTTAATGACATGAAGGCAAAGACTTCAAATATACTTGACTGAGACTACACTTATGTGAGACACCATTAAATTCTACTCAGGTCTATTTAAATAATTTAATTTGTACTCAATATAGACATGATATATCTTCAATGTTCTCAAACTGATTTTTAAGTATGATACGGATATATTTAAATACATGGTAAAGTTTGTAATTATTGCAATAAAGTGTAGTTAAATACAACCTAAGGTTTCTCAGAAGTAGCAGTCTACGTCAAGTTTAGATGACTGTGCAGGAGATAATCAAATACAGTTACTGATACAAAGTAGTTGTGTGTGTGTGTGTGTGTGTGTGTGTGTGTGTGTGTGTGTGTGTGTGTGTGTGTGGGCATATTTGTACTGTTCGACTCATTTAAAAAATCTGTAATCTTACTCTCCTAAACTGCACTCTTTCTATAAAATATGGCTACCTTTTATTGATTATATGGAATATCTCCCATCACATATGATCGAATGACTGTCTGCATGATCTGTCTATTTTTAAGAGACCATGCAGCTGTGGATAACACTACACTATCTCTCAAACAAAACACTCCCCATTTTTGTAGTGTAGTACTTAATTTTATTAGTTACATTTTTATTTGCATTGTTACGTGCCAATTTATCTATTGTCCGTTCATTTATTTTTGAAACGTTCATAGTGTAAAATTGGTGTTTGTGTTCTGTCAATTTGTGACTGTGTGCTTTTGTGTATTTTGAAAAAATGAAATAAAATATTTAACAACAGAAAAAGGAAGAGTAAAAACAAAAGTGCCATGGAAAAGTCATGACAGGTTTCACCTTGTGGGAAGAGAACAAAAGAAAGGAGATAAGTCAGCTGCAGCAGAGAAGAGGCTGAAGGTGTGTCTGTTCACCTGTCTGTTCACCTGTCTGTCTGTCTGTCTGTCTGTAGCTGCAGGAGGACATGGAGCTCCACATAGTTCAATGTGTGAGCTCATTGGCCAGGTGATGGGGGTGCTCAGGTGTGGTCCCAGCAAGGATGAGTCTTGTAGCTTATGCACAGTTCGATGATAAGCCTTATATCGCTTTAAAAAAAAAAAAAAAAAAGTTGCATCACCGGTTTACTGCACCACCTGGGGGGCACGTGAAGTGACCCAAATCAAACACACGTACGTGTTGCGTCACTAACAGGTGCGCGTTTTGTCTTGACTAATTGCTAAATGCGCTTTCAGAGCGATAAAGGATCCTCCAGCAGTAATTTATTAATTCATTCGGGAACTTTTACCTTTGTTGAGGTGTGTGACAGCAGGAAGTCTTTCAGCTCAGCATGTTTGGAAACTTTATGTAGTTACAGTGCGATAGAGAGAAAGAGTGGACTAATGCGTCAAGGAAACTATACCTAAATGTTCCTTGATGTGGGTTGGGAATGAAGACACGCAGAAGCTGCACCTGGGGCAGACTGTCGAGGACTTCGCGGTGCACGTGGCTCACAGTGTCCTCACACAGGTGAGTACCATAAACACACTCATGGTGATGTTGAACTTTCTGCAGAGGAGGACTTCAGTGTTGCTAGGGGCAACGTAGCGTCGTGCACGTGCATGTGTGCACTAAATGTGTAAAAAAAAAAAAAAAAAAGTGCAGGTCTGTTTTTGTTTAATGTGTGCAGGGCCACTCCTAGACTATTGGGGCCCCAAGCAGGATTTGCTTTAAGGGCCCCTTTCTTGTGGCACTGAGCCAACTTGTGTCTTCTAAAGTGGGCTGCAGTGTTTGCAAACTGTTGAATAGCTTGTGCAGATGTGTTCCAGTTTGTGGTGACTTCCTGGTTGTTCTTTTTATTAAGTTAAATTTGTTTAACCTGTTATATCTAATACATCCACAAAATGTGATGTTGTTTCTGTGTGGCTTGGAGTGCTTGTTTCATAGGGGACAGTAAATTACTTATTTTGATTTTATTACTTAAATTGTCTGTTAGGCCCGTCTCTGGGCATGTTGTTTGTCATTATTTGTTGGCAAAAATGGCACAAAATGTTGTCAGTTTGTGTTTAGGATGGAATTTTTATTTCATTGCCTTCTGTTCGTTTAAAAAAAAAAAAATGTCCTCAGCCAGGGCCCCAAAGAAACTGCTTTGATCACTTAAAGTGTTGGGTCGGCTCAGTGTGTGTGTGTGTGTGTGTGACTGGTCACGATGTGTAGTTTATACTGATGCTATGTCTGTGCTGTCTGCTTTGCTGCTGTTGATTTTACAAGAAGTGTCAGCTTATTTAATTTATGTGGCTTAATATTGCTTGATGCGCCCGCCCTGGTGTCCTGCTACTGTTTCTCTTTGTCGTCTGTCATGTTTGTGTGACTGAGTTTTGTCCTCTGTGCTGTGTTGTAATGATAATCAGTTGTGTGCAAAGTGATGTCTGTAAAGAAATCTATGGCTGGTTGTGACAGAGGGGCTCTGTGCTTTGATGTGTGGTCTATAGCCTGTGCTAGTGTCATGTTAATGCACTTTTTTATATCATGGGTCAAAGTGATCATATTTAACATCATCATCATGTACATTTTTTTCTTTTACTTTAGTAAAATGTCTTTAAAGTAACAGTCTTGTACTTCAGTAGAATATTGTAGTAGTCTTTCCATGCGTGACTACACTGCACATTAAGTTGTACCTCTCATATATCACTAATGCATACACACAGTGCAATGTTAGTGTTAAAAATAATAAAATATGACCCTGAGGATGTCGTCTTGGTGTCATCAGCTTTATCTTAGCCTGGGGTTAAGATTTAAAACCGCAGGAAACCTGCATCTTATGCAAGAAGCTATTGAGTTGCACTATAAAAACAGCCGGATCAGCAGCTTCTGTTTCCATCAAAACATTATTTTGCTCATGTTACCTCGCTGTTTCCTGCAGTCAGAGGTGGGAGAGTTATGTCAGACATCAAGCCCATAACACTATAAATTATTAATGCACATGGCCTTGGGTTTTATGTGCAGATAAAGGCCTGTTTACTTGTTTCAGGTCGTTGCGGCAAATCCACAGATCTGTAAGAAAAGCCATTAAGTGAGGGTCAATGGAAACTCTTTGTCTGTGTTATCAATAAAACGTAGCAGTGACAAAAACAAAAAAGGTCATTGCACGCTTGCCAAGAATGCCAGACTGGCACTTTAACTGCTGTTTATGCTTCCTATCTGCTCACAGTAACGACTCATTTGACTCCTTGACCACGTCGCACGTCGGGGAACAAAACCATCTGACAAAACACGACACACACACACACACATTCTCACACACACACAAAACAGTTACAATGATTAGAGGAGGCATAATGTGATTGTGACCTTTATTTTGTGCCAAACATTTACGGAGAAACAACACATTTTCAAGATGAACTGCACACACTATGAGAAATCATCCTAGGCTGATAAACAGTAACAGAACTGTTTTGGCTCTTAACAAATTAACTTAATATAAAAGCACAGAATTGGTTATGACTTGGTCTTTACCGGGTGCCATTTTTGTAGTCGAATCTCGTCCACATTAAACGTAATCACAGCAGTCCCATTAACTTTGGTGCAAGGCGTGACCTGAGAGTCGAGGTTGTAGGTCCCCTGCTTTCAATATTTAATGTGCTCTCTAATTAGCAATTACATTTTAGATAATGGTATATAAACTTTTGCATGTCTGTGATCGCTCATGAGAATTTTAATGGATACTACGCAAATCAAATGGGACTATGTTGTTATTGATAATTATGAGCTGAGAAATTATTCCATTATTGCTTACTTGCAAAGCTTTCCGATGAATGTAAAAAATAAAAATAAAACAAAAAACCTTACATAAAGTAAATGTTACCTCTTCACACACAAAAACTACTAATAGAATAATCACTCCCGTTTTCAAACAAAATATTTTTCATTACACCAGAACAAAATGAAGACCTATAGCACTAATATATCTTATCTATTTAACAGACAGCAGTGGAGTTTTGATCTACAGAGTTCCCAGTGTCAAGATACAGTACAGCAAGAGGGCGCTACAACAAACCAAATGCAAATTAAACTGTATGCAGAATCATATGATAATACATATATATCACTTTTATATTGAATAGAATTAATATCAACAACATTCAACTCAGCTTTTGGAATACTAAATGACGCATTCAAAGTAAGATGAACGAAATCTTCAAAGTCTGTGTGACTGTAAAGCATGAAGAAAAAGTGACATCTATCAGTGATGTGCTGTTTTTCTTTTTTTTCACCTTGGAATGTTTTTTTGTAGAAATATACCATCGTTTGGGTAAATCTGTTGTGCCAGGAAGCTCACAGAAGTCCTAATGTGATGGAGTATGTTGGCACTTAAAAGCCATCACTATCAGGGAAGTTCTGCAAGCAAATTGTACTTTGATTAAACAGGATTTACATTACAACAAGTCCAGTCCACTGTACAAATTATATTCTTTTTTTTTTTCACGAGGACTGCGACTTAAGGTGCTTTGTTGGACACGTCTAAAGTCCAGGATACAAAAGGCTTCAAAATCCTCAGTGATTCTGATTTGCATTGCTGTTGATAAAAAAAGCAGTACTATACAGAATTTGAGATTTGTCTCAAGGCCATCTAATTGATTAAAATTTAAACTCTTTTCTCCTTTTAGTCAAAACATTTCCGCACTTGATCACCTGGGACATCACCTCCAGTGACCATAAGATGTGAAGTAAAGTCAGGAAACACCCAACACATATACAGTATATTCATGCATTATTGACAAACATCTCCCCTTTACCAGTTCCCCCTAAAGCAAAGCTGAAAATGTGACCCACCAATGAACACCCGTCAACGGTTTGATCGCTATCCCAAACCTCTGATATGATTAACCAATATACTATTCGCATCAACAATGGAAGGGAAATCATGGAGAGGAGAGGGCCTACAACACCTTATCATATCAAGTAGGATGTCGGCTACTCGTATGCAAAGTGAGGAAACAAGTATGTAAACACCCTGTAGAAAAAGTTACATTAAAAGGTGCCCTGTAGAAAAATGAATCCTATCTCTGAATGATCTCTCGTAATAAGAAGGTACAAAACACGTAGACCAGAAACGAAATATCAACAAGAGTAATGACATAAGTGCCCAATTCATGATAATGCAAGAATGTCTTACTCTTTAAGAAGGTATACTATGCAGGATTTTCCTATGAAACAATGTATATAGTCTTATTCCTCTCAATCATCACTCATGACCTACTACAAGTGTGTAGTGGTGTATTAATCTGCAGAGACTCTGCCGTCTGCCTGTATTTTCTTTCTGTTTTGCTATGTTCGAGGCGTTCCTCAGCACAGCACACAAGTGAGGTCGGGACTTTATAAAAAGGTGGCGACCAGGTAGTAGCAGCATGCATCCGAGAGGAAGCTACGAAGATTGTGGACACAGTATCGCGGGGGAAAAAAGACAATTATAAAGAGGGAAAACGCCAAGTATGCAAAGCTCGTTCTGAAGTGAAAGTAAATCTATGGTTAGCCTTAACTTTAACTTAAACTGACGAGCACTTGAGGACGGGATGGGGATGAAAGGCAATGTAGAGTTGGCCTGTTTTCTGTTGGACAGGTAGTTAGCTTAGTTAGCATGCTAAAGTATCATTACAACAAATAATGTTCCTACAGTAGCCTGCAGTGTACGCACAAGCTGTGTATGGAGGAGTGGCCAAGCTTGAATGTTATTTACAAACTTCAGATGTCAGTTTTGGTACGTTTGCGTTCAACAGCCCTAAACCCATGAATGTGGGAAAAACCAGAGGCCTTTTTTCGAGTCTGGTGCTCCATTGTGCTCCATTTAGAGCTGCATGTTGAAGCGCTTTTCATGTACAGATGGTGAAAATTTTTTGTTTTGTGTTATAAAAGTTTGGCCTTTTATTTTATTTTCTGTTGGCTTTGCTGACAGACAGCCGGCTAGCTGTGCTAACATGCGGAAACTGCCACTGCCCACCCTCCGTTCTCCACTGGTTAGCTAACAGAGCTGGCTAGCAGCGCCACTCATATAGCGACTAACGTTAATATGCTATTCCAAAGGTGAGATGTGTTGCTAAAGAAACATGGTAGCCACCCTTAAGTGCTCCCCAAGATCACTCCGGTGAGTAAGCAGCTTCATTTTGAGCGCCTTTAGCATTGTTAACTATGCAATCAACACTAGTCATGCTGACACTGCTAGCACTGCTAACAATGCTAAATGGTGACCTGAAGGGAGACTGGAGCGACCTGGGGGGACACTGGAGGGTCGGCACCAAGCCCCCAGGAAGTGTGCCAGACTTTGAGGCCAATTTTCATAGTGTCCTAACAGTGGTACTGCAATATTTGGGGTTTGTCACATGATGCCCTGCAGACCACAAAGACCTGTTCCCATTGACTTACAAGGTAAAAGAGACACCTGTATACAGTCGATATTTTTTCTTTTAGCATCACAACCACTGCAAAATTTCACTTTCAGGATTTGATTCACTCTGTCCGATATCACTTTGAAAGTCTTGTGCCTTGGTCGCACTCGGCCGCGGATCATCAGGCTAATAACATATGTAGCAGTTGAACCATTTTGGCCTCTTGCACCACTGAACAACTCTCATAGGAATGTACCGTGTTCAACACTGTACCCAGTTCTCCTTTTTCATCCATGTTAGGCAAAATGTTTCCACAGCAACACTGTCGGGTGGAGACAGCATTACTAGCGTTAACTGCCAAATGAGTGGCGCTACTAGCTAGCTCCCACCCAACCTGAGTGGTGAGCAAAATTAACCTATAGACCAACATGCGTAACCGGTCAAAAATATTCTTAACCAAATAACGGTTAACCAGTGACATCCCTATTACAACCAGTAACCGACACTTCCTGCAGAGTATACCTTTGACTCAGAATGGGAGGATGTGGCCTTATTTACCCTTAGGTGTCTTTAACTCCTTTTCTGGTGACCATGAAATCATCAGACACTGATTGTAAGTTAAAGCTTCTAAAAAGGCTGCAATAAAAGTCTTCATCTTAGCATGATCATATTTTAACAAATATAATAAGAACTTTGTTTTTTTATACAATTTTTTATATCTGCACATTTCTGCAGAAATCCTGACATTGTGATAAAATCTGAATCTCAAAACGGGCTTCTGAAACTATGTCCATTTAGTATACTTTTTACATCTTTTTTTTTTTTGATATACAAATCAAAAGAAAATGTCAACAAAAACTAACTTGTGACAATCATAACATTATTATCCAATATTATCTATGACGTCTCGTTCTATTACAGTTTTGCCATCAAGATTTAATGGAAATAATGCTACATTTGTACTGAAAAGGGTGAAGAAAAGCATCTCAGCAGGCGCTGCACCCAGTAAGAGTGGATATCGAGTTAATCAGTCATTTCTCTCTGTAATACAGCAAATATGTCTTAAGTGACTCAGGCAGAGGTAACGCCATTATTTGGTCTCTCAACATGTTCACTTGCTTGATGATTTCAATGTCGCCAATGTCTCTTTCCTCCTCCTCCTCCACTTCCTTGTGTTCCTCCTCAGTGTGCTCCTCCTCCTCACTCTCCACCATTTGGGGGATCAGCTGGTTGCCTACAAAAACGTAGGTGTTGATGCGTCGCCGTCGGCAGCGCCTGCGTTTGCGCTTCTGGGGAACTCTTTGCACCATCCCCTTCCCCTGGCTGTCCTCGTTGGCCAGGTTTCTCAGAGTGCGGCGGATGTAGATCCGAGACAGGTCCTGAAGGCTGCGGACAGTCACTGGGGCTGAGGACAAATAGAGATGACACAGTCCTTCAGGGCAATGCACCACAACAATAAGAATAGTCCATACAACGGCACCAGTCCTTCAACTAGGGCAGCATAAACAAGTGAAGCTGTCAGAGAGAGAACTGTGTCTCAGTATTTCAAGGAAAAGGGAACAACTGGCTCTATGGAGCAGCTGCAGGGCGAGCTTCTAATGTCAAAGCGAATACTGCTGCAGGAATCGTCTCGTCACATCACTTTGAATGTACTGTCTGACTTTGAAATATTGCCTGCTTTACACTTCAAGACCGGTTAGGCATAATAAAACACAAAGTTTTTTTGTTTTTGTTTTTGTTTTGCTGAGGTTGGAGAACTTACGCAGCTGGACAGCGTCATGCTTCTCTCCATCAGCTCTGCTCTGCTGGACCAAGGGGGCAAAGGACACCGCCAAGATGTTTTTGCTCTCCCATGTGCACTGGCCAGTCCTGGTTATCTGGGTCAGCTGCATAAAGAGACAAAACCTGAACTCAACACTTAAAATAAAATGTGAAATACTGTGTGACAGTGGGGAGCAAGAACTCGGGGCCTAAACCAGAACAGTTTCTCCACAATATATATATTTATTATTGCATACTCTGCATTTTTGGGAATTCGCCACCTGAGTAGAGATGATTCTTTTGGGGACGTGTCTGTTTGATTCTCTACAGATACACTGTTGCAATTATCTCTGTATAAATAACAGTGTTTGCTTATTAAACATTCACACCTCTAATGATGTTACTCCAAAATCCACCTGTTCAGTTCACAGTGTAAAGATAAATCATGCCCCTGGAGGAGACATGAGCACCCTTACATTTGCATACATGCTGTTGTATCAAACTGGTGCATGAAACTCTTTCCACACCTGCTTTGTACGTGAGCAAATTACTGCCAATGGGCCTAAAGAACAATGTTAACAGGCTTTGAGTCAAGTCTGAGCATCAACAAGACAGTGTAGTTGCTTTTCAAAGGCAACGACCTTTCCAAAAGTCCAAGGTGGCGTCTTAAAATGTCTTGTTTTGTCACACACAGTTAGTTATTAAGTTTATTATAATGTAAGACTATGAAAAGCACTGACATTTGAGAAGCCAGAGCCTTAAATGTTTGTCATTTTTGCTTGGAAAAATGACCGAAATGATTCTTCAATTTTTAAAAGACTGGCCAATTAATTCTGCCAATTGACTAATTAATGATCCAACTAACTGTTTAAGTTATACTACACAGTACATCATCACATCACCCACCCCTATCAAACGCATCATCAATGTGAGAGAGAAAATGTGAGATGTGGTCCTGAGGAATTGACAAATATCTGGTGGCTCAGGCCATAACAAGTAATTACCAGTCCACAGCATGACGGTTATCAAAACACAATTAAAGCACATGACGCTATGGACTCATCATGCATAGTAATAAAGGGAGCGTGTGTCTTAGGGGGAGGTGTAGTGGTTTCTGGGGAGCATTCAAGTGACACACAACAGGTCCATTAATATCAGCAGATACTGAAGATGCCTTGAAGGCAAATGTACGGTTTATCCGATCATACTCATGTTTAATGTACTTCATTTAACACGATACTGCTCTTTTTTCTTTCGATAAAGCCTTAATATAGACGTGTACATTTTTTTTCTGTTTAAACTGGGCACGTTAAAATTGTATCTTGATTAAGGGTCATAAATGCATTCCTGAGGATACACATTAAGATCCTTTTTATGTTATTCCTACCTTTTAGAGAGAACTTTTGCGGTCACCATAGGTAATTACACATCCTCGAAAACTCAGATTACCTGTGGTGTACCGCAGGGTTCAATTTTAGGTCCAATTTTATTTTCTATTTATATGCTTCCGCTTGGTCAGATCATCCGCCGCCACAACATGTCTTTCCATTGCTATGCGGACAACACACAGATATACCTCCCGCTGAGACCGGATGACCCAAGAAGCCTAGCTGCTGTGTTAGATTGTCTCAACGATATCAACTGTTGGATGGCCCAAAACTTTCTTCAACTCAATAACTCCAAATTTTGAAATCATACTGTTCACTCCCCCAAACGCCACCAGTCCCATTAAAAATAGCCTTGGTCCGCTGTCCGTTAACGTCAGATCCGCAGCCAGAAACTTAGGAGTAATATTCGATCCAGACCTCAACTTCCAACCTCATATCAATAAAGTTGTCCAGTCCTGCTTCCATCAGTTAAGAACTATCTCCAAAATCAAACCCATGCTCTCACATTCTGATTTAGAAAAAATAATCCACGCATTCATCTTCTCCAGACTCGATTACTGTAACTCACTCCTCTCTGGCATGAACCATAAATCACTCTCCCGCCTCCAACTGGTCCAGAACGCAGCAGCTAGGCTTCTTACTGGTTTTAACAGATGGCATCACACCACCCCATCCTGGCTTCCCTCCATTGGCTCCCTGTGCATTTTAGAATTGATTTTAAGATTTTACTGATCACTTTTAAAGCCCGTCTGGGTCTGGCCCCAAGTTACATAGCAGAAATGCCGACCCCATATGAGCCAGTACGCAGCCTTAGATCCTCGGGCAGGGCCCTCCTGGCTGTTCCAAAGTCGAGACTTGAATCTAAAGGCGACCACGCTTTTTCCATCAGGGCCCCTCGACTTTGGAATGACCTGCCTGAGGAGGTAAGGCTTGCAGAATCAGTAACATCTTTTAAATCTCTTCTTAAAACCCATTTTTATAGACTTGCCTTTATGTGATGTCGTCTTTCTATTTTATTCTATTCCTTTTAATTGTTTATTCTTTGTTATTCTGTTGTCATTATGCAATGTTGTCTTTTTATCCATCTATTTTCTTGTTTCTAGTATTTAGAAATAATAGTTTTATTGCCTTTATTGTTCTTATCTCTTTTAACATTCTGTCTTTATCATTCTGTCTGTGTTTTGCTTAGCTTCACCTCAATTTTGTCCTGCTTTTGTTTGCCCTCACTGTTTTGACTCTCTGTTGCTATAGATATCCTGCATTTGCTTTGTTTGTCAGAGCACTTTGTAAACTTTTGTTTTTAAAAGGTGCTATATAAATAAAGTTATTATTATTATTATTATTATTATTATGTTGTTGTTTTTGAGACCATCTACCAGCAGGAACATAAATACAGTATATCTGAAGATGACATCTATAGCATGCAGTGCATTACATTAGAACAATAGAAATGGAATGACAGTAGAACAAACATTCTTAATCAAATCAGCATTGCAGGATGATGGCGGACATTTCTATGTGCACTGTTGCTGTTGCAACCATCGTAGTCAGCTAATGTCCATAGAAACATCCGTTTTGACAAACCGACTTGCAGTAAATCGCAAACTCACTGACGTCAGGTTTTGCAGTGCGATGACCAAGCAGTTGAGTAGTACTTTTCAAATAAGCAATCCATTACTTTTAAAACATGACTGTATTTGTAATTTCCCTGTTTCTTTGGCTGGGCGATATGAACTCAAATCAAAATTGCAATTTTTGAACATTGTACCTCGAGTACGATTTTGCTTTTTGCCCTCAGAGTTCATTGACAAGGTCTGTACTGTAAATATGCTCAACTACTACAGCGAGGATATTTTCTCTAATGAAAGAGTGCATATGTATCTTCTGATTTAAAACAATTGAAGGAAACGCACAGATAAGCTGTTTATGGTTATTTATTGAATAATTCGATATTTTGAATATTGCGTGGCCTTTGTAAATGAGTTGTGTTATGGAGAGTTGCTTTGTGGAGGCACTTGTTGCTGGCCGCTTGTGAGTCTCTTTCTTTTTTTTTTTAAGTTGTGCACGGTTCATATTCACTAACGTGATTGTGTTCCAGGTGCTGAAACATATTGGTGGTGTTAAAAACAATTTTCCGCAGTGTTTACGTTTTATTTCTTTCTGTTTGGTGCCGTCTTTACAAAAGCCAAAATGAATCCAAATGACGGACATGGCATTTCTTTTTGGTACAAGCTGCTCTAGTTGCTCAGTTGGCTCTCTGTTTGAGTTCTCCATGTTGCTTCCAGGTCATGGACTGGATGGGGCGGAGTCACATGACTACAGTCGTACGCTTTTAAGGGGACAGTATATGAACACACACACTTGGGTTAAAAAAAAAAAAACGAAATTACTGACGTGGGCAAGATTATGTCAGTTAGAGGTTCTGAACGTTGGGTTCGACTGATTTTCAATTAATTGCCCAGCCTTAGTTGAAACATGATGTAATGTTACTGTAGCTGCCTCTGAAGAAAAACTGAGAGCCGCTGCTCAGTGGCTGAGAGGCAGAGACCATGGGGATGAGCATCATGCATATCAGCATTCTTTTTTTACATCTAACTCAGTGGATTAAAGGTTCATTTTGACTAAACCAGAGTTGGAGACTGTTTAACTAACTAGATGAATAACAAGACTAAATTAGACTGTTTCAGTGAGTTTTATTTTGTTTCTGTCGACTTTACATGAAGTGAGTTAACAAGGCAGTTAAGCTGAGGTTAAAGTTAGTTGGGGGAAATCAAGAAACTTGGATTGGATAGGTGTAAGCGTTGGCCAAACATAGTTTTCAAACTGTTGACTGCGACACTTGACGGTCCTACTGACGTGTGTTGTCACCATAGCAACGAACAACTATCACCAATTTCTTTTGTCCTACTCAAATGACCACAGCAAACAGTTCAATGCTCTTTCTACTTTATCTACCTCTATGATTCTATAACTATATATGACAAACAAGATGAGTGTTACTTCTTCACATTAGTTCCCAGCCATGTCTTTGAAGATGCTCAATCATACGGTACGTCAGCATGTTTAGAAAGCTCTGTTCTCCTCATACGACATGTTTCATGTTTGTGTACTCTGGAGAGTAATTTTACAGAGCTCTTCTTTTTTGGTGGTAGAGAGCTGTGGCTTGGGACTGATGAAAGGCCACAACAAAGACGACAAAAAAAAAGCTGAAATTATTAGCATTAGCGTGGACATGCGTAAGTGGATTTGGCTTGCAGGGCTTTCATGCTGTTTAGATCTTACAAAGTTTTCTGATCAAAATTATGTGTAATTATTTTCTCCGTCATGATTCATAAGTGTGTGCAGGCTGTTTTCGTTTTCACTAAAGCCTTCTACCTTCTTTAAAAACAGCATACCATTTGACTGATATTTTAAGTATATTGCACTCTCTGAACTCCAGAATACACTGAGGCCTTAAATAACTGACAACATAATCCAAATATCTAAATCTCGGGTCACACTATTGAATCTTAGTCAAGCTTTGCTGCACTTCAGCTCCTTTTCCCTTTAAATTGCTTAAATTGCCCCAAATCCTTGACCATGAATCTGTCAGGTTCTCACTGGAAAAAGTTCTTGCCAACTATTTTCTCCACCACCTCCCCAGAATATTCAAAATGCCAGCTTACATGCCCCACAGTCTGTCCACACTCACACACCCACCATTTTAAATAAAACATTTATTTTTACAGCCCCATGTGTGCTCAAATCCAGGGGCAGTTGTGGCTCAATAATGCATGTGAAAGTTGCATAACCACTCTTGTAGGTCAAAGCCATTTTACCGTGTTTTCCCTCGTTTGTTAGCATTTTGAATAGCAACCACGATGTGTTGATTCTGTATCACTGTGAAGTCTCGCAGCACTTACCTGATCCTCTATCGGCATTACTAGAATGCCTCCAATTTTGAGCAGTACTTTCATGTAATTTTCATGGTCTTTCTGCACTCCGGCGCCGCAATAGATGCGATCGTATTGGTGACTGTCGGTTGAGATTTCAAGGCAATTCCCCACCACAAAGACAGGCTCACAGATCTCAAACCTGTGAAAGAATAACAAGTATAGTGGAAAAAATGCATTAAGCAACACTGGAGAACAGGTTTTTTTTTTTTCTTTCTTTCATGCTCATCCTCACATTTGTGAGCTGTGACTGAATTATGCAGATGAGATGAGTATAATTAGAGAGGTTTAAATGTATTTAATTTGCAAGACAAAGTCTTATGGTCCACAACAGCAAAACCAGCAGGTAAAACTGCCTGTAGTGTGAACACATACGGTTTTTGTTTAAAAAAAAAAAAAAAAAGGAATACGCTAATAATCTAATAAGGCTCGCTATTTAAGACCTTATATCTTTTGTTAATTAATTGTTGTTTTTAAACGAAATAAACAAACAAGATATAACATTAGTGAGTTTTCAAGGTGCTGGTAGACAGACTTGGTTACCTTCAGATAGAGCCAGACTAGCTGCTTCCCTGTTTCCACTCTTTATGCCAAAAAGTTCAACCAGCTGCTGACTTATAATTTACGACAGATTTGAGAATTCTGACGATCTTCTCATCTAACTCTCCAGGACTTCTGACACATTCAGCTGTTTGTGGCGGCCCGCCACAGTTAAAAGATCGGCTGCCACATTGGAACTGGACTGTTGATTAAGCCCCGTTTCCACCGAGCAGTTCAGAACGCCCTTTTTTCCGTATCCACTGTGAAAAGTTGTGGATGGTACCAATGTAACCGTTCTGTACTGTCTCCATGTTTGGTCCCCCCTCTGTTGGGGTACCTAGCACACAGATCTGGCACTAAAAGGTGGAGCTGTGAACACTGCAGTCTGATTGGTCAATAGAGGACGGTCACTCTGCTCAGGGCTGAGTTGTGTCTGGTTTTGAACCCCTGAGCTTGTCTTAGAAGGACTAAATGCACAAACCCAATATTTTTAAATACCCCATGGAGAGAGACTCTCACTGCAGCCTGTTTTATTTTGTTCTGAAAATCTCAGCGTGCAGCCTCGTTCTGTGGACGATAGACGAGGTGCAGACTTCCCTCGGTGTCACCGCTGATGAGGAAATAGACAGAGCAGTGAGTGACAGCAACCCCGCCCACATGTAACTGTTTGCGGTGGAAACGCTAGGGTCTAGGTAACATGTCTGAAAGGTTACTTTTGGTTCCAAAGGTACCATATTGAAAGTGTTTGGTGGAAACGGGGCTTTATACTGTTCGGTTATTTATTGCATCATACTTGTGGAGCGCAGAGCAAAGATGGAGCAGCAGAATGACAGGCGCAGTGAAGTGAAACTTAACCTTCAGTGCACCGGGTCTAAAGTTTGCATTCACTCACAAACTGCTCCTCTCATCAATCAATCTGATCAGCTCTGATCACACTGACTGATCATATATCGAACACCACAAACTGCTGCAGAGGGAACAAAGAAGTCATGAGGACAGTTCTACCTGTGCCGTGTTAATTGACCTGCAAAAACCTCAGAACTTAAAAGGGACACAGACTGATACACAAAGACAAACAGGCAATTAAACAAAAAAGGAACCATAAGAAACTTAGCGACCACCTGTCATCAGCTACACACACACATTTTAACTCTGTGGGAAACACTGCTCTCTGCAAGACAGCAAATCAGCGTATTTGCCAAAATGAAACATTCCTTTAAAGCATGTACTTACTTATCAAAGCTGTCACTATTCTTTATGAAATCATCCAGTTTCTCTCTGGCATATTCAACCACGTCCTTATGGAGCTCAACTCCATGGTTCACACCAAATGGCCCTGGTTAAAAAAGACACAACAGGAACAATATTTTCATTGAAGAACAATCATTGCATTACCTGCTTCCTACTGGGGTGTCATGTTGAGCTGAACTGTTTAATGCTTTCATTGACACAAGAAGTTAATTTGCACCTATGTTGACAATTGAATAGTTATTTGAGTATTTTTTTCTGGCAAATCTACCAAATGTACCGAGTCTGTTTGTTTTAAATGATAACGAACTAAATTTTTATGAGTTTTGGACATTAACAAGATGAGTAATTTGTAGATTGTCCCTCGAGCTTAAGGAAACTGTGATGGGCAGCTTCCACCTTTTACAGACCAAATAATTATTCTGTAAATCAGGAAAATAATCTGCATAAAAACAATTATGAAAAATAATCCTTGCAATGCTATTGTCACTGACTACGTTTACATGCACACTAATATCTTACTATATAATGACGAAAACTCTGTCTGTGTGTGTGTTCCACGTTTTTCTCCTCACTGACTTGGTCAATCCATGTGAAATTTGGCACAGTGGTAGAGGGTCATGGGAGGATGCCAATGAAGCAATATTAATATTGCCTCTCCTCATGAGGAACACATTTGCCTCAAGAACCCATAACTTCCGCTTATATAGATTTTCCACCATTTTGAATTTTTTGAAAAACACTTCAAATGGATCTCTTCCTAGGAAGTTTGAGCGATCTGCATGAAACTGGGTGAACATAATCTGGGGACCAATATCTAAAGTTCCCTCTTGGCAAAAGTTGGAAAACTTCCTAAAACTGAGCTTCTATAAGGCAATGAATATTGCGGAGGGCGTGGCTCATCACATAAAGGTGTATAACATCTCAAGGGTTTCACCCATCACCACGCAACTTTGTAGGCATATGACCACACATAATCTGAGGGGACCCCTCCATTATTGACCCCATCAAACAAAATGGGGGCGCTAGAGAGCTCATTTCTTATCTAAGCCTAACTGCCATATCGATTTTATTATTATGTAAGGTGACTGGAGAAATTTAACTCTAATTGGCAACTGGGTGGCGCTATAACAACAGAAAAATGCTTAAAAATGGCTAAAATACGACCGATCGCTGTGGCTCCCCCTGTAGCCCAATGTTTGTTTGTTTTTTCTAATTTGACTGAAGTCATGGTATGGTATGCTGTACATAATCACGGAAACTGTCAGTCAGTCATTCTGTCTGTCCCACGTTTTTCTACTCACTAGCCTTGTTTCCATCAGCCTGTTTAGATGCGCATCTAGAAGTATCACATCGGAAAATTATGATGGAAACGCCAAAATTCGAATTAAAATCCCCTGATTCGCACAAACTAAAATACGCTTGCTTTAGCTGGGTTTTGGTTGATTTCAAAAAAATGTTGATTCGCAAAACGGGGGATGGAAACAGTTATGTTCGAATTAATTCTGACGTAGCGCACCTCTCTCCATGGTGATATCCACACTCCGGGTCGGGAAGGCGGTAATGTATTTACAAGCTGGTTGCCAACCACCAGAAAACATAGAAGAAGAAGAACAACAACAACTTGTTTTGTTTCCAGTTCTGCGGAAAACGTGCGTGAGTTCGTAGTACATTTAATGGGAACACTCAGGATTTGTATTTCTTTTAATGCGCATTTCCCAATGATTCGAATAACTTTGGGATGGAAACATAGCTACTGACGTGGTCAATCTATGTGAAACTGCACATAGGCATTGAGGATTGGCATATAGAAGGTGACAAAGCTACCAATGGGTATGGACGAGTTCTACTAATATTCCAAATATGACAATATTCCTGAACTTGAACTCCTGAACTCATGTAAACATCAAACACCATATTCTGAATGTGGCATTTTCCAGTTAAGACATGTGGGATATGCCGATATCATTTGGGTTTCACGAGCATTCTTTGGACAATGATACAGCGCATTCTGAATATGCATCTCAGTTGGGGTTTTAACCACAGTTTGGGACACGCCCTGTTGCAGGCCAACTCTGTGCGTTGTCATGGATGCAAACCAACTCGCCAACAGTTTGCAAGGCTGGGGCAGAGAGGCATTATGAAAGATTGGATATCAACAGGTTTTTGATATGCACAAATATCGCAACCCTGACCTTTTCAAGAGGGTGGTGGGAGGAATTAAAGAGGGAGGCGGTGTTAGCAAGGTCAAACAAGTCTGCCACCGGTGGAGGCAGCTCCAGCCCTTCCACTTTTCCTTTTCATAAAATGCTGAACATGTTAGGACACGTTAATCAGAGTACACACAGCTGCATGTAAAGAGGAATAACAGTGGAATATTTGTTTTAATTTGCCATGTAAACAGCTTTGTAGGAAAATGTTTGGGTTTTTTGTTTGGAATAAAGGCAAAAACTGAAATATCTTGTGCATGTAGACGTAGTCTCTGATGCTGATTTGTTGGCACATGGTGTACTTAGGTTGTACATTTGTTTAACCTAGATTTTAAAGAACATCTGAGCACTTCCCACACATGAAAAACACAGCTGGGTACACTATGCTTACCGATGATAAGGCCAACCATTGTGCTCAGGTAGCCAGTTCCACTGCCCAGATTGAGGAAAGAAAGTCCAGGCTGCAGTTTGAGGGCCTCCATCACCTCAGAGTATATACACGGCGCAGACAGGTGTATGTTGCCATGCTTCCACGCCAAGTCTTTGTAGGCACTGTCCCGGTAGCCGTCCAGATAGTAGTCACCGCGGTCTATGGCCCGAAAAGCCTGTTCAACTTTTTCTGTGCGAATATACTGGGCCTCTTTCAGATTATCAATGAGGTCGTCATTGTCCTCCCCAGCGCTCACAGCTCCCCCCATGGTGAAGAGTAGAGAAACACAAGGGCCAAACTCGTGCTCAGGATGAGTGATTCCTCCTCACAGTGGCATGGAGATGAATGGCTGACCTGAAGGATGCTGCTGCAGTGACTCCTCAAGCGTCAGTTCAGACTACGGTCATGTCCAGGCAGCAAGTGACCTGAGAGAAATTACATTAACACGTTATGGCAACATGTCTGCTCGGGGAATACAGCATCTGTTTTAATCTGCAAGTAAAGTGCAGATTGAAGACTCTCTGATATAAGTTAAGATTTATTCATTGTCTCACACAACTGGGATTATCTTTTGATGAAAAAATTAACAGCTGTGACAGAAACAGAATGAAGAATTACACAGCAGTGTTTCTCCAAATTAATTCCCTTCTGAATGAAAACAGTTTCATAAAAGACTTAATGAAACATTATAGCCGGGTCTATTTGAATATATTACAAACATTATATTCACCAAAATGTCATGTTTGAAAGCAATCCAATAATACAACATTAAGGCATTTTGATTTGATAATGTAACTTGTGGATATCACAATGCCTCCACTAAACAGAGATAAACCCCCAAACAAACACTTCCCTTGTACCAGTTGTTTACTTTAATTCAAAGTATACAGTAGGGGTGTAAGAAAATATCAATACGTATCACAGTATTATGTTTTATGCTACTGTATCGATTCTCAAAAACACTATTGACTTTTAATAGTTTACAAGCAAAGATTTGTGGCAGTGGTTCATTTTGTGATCGATAACAGTGTTGTAATCTATCTCAAGCCATTTGACTTTTCCACTCACACATAACAGCATGTCACTAGTGTCGTAAAGGGACTGTGATGAATACAAATGAAGACCCCACTGTTATACCTGCACACCCAACAGTATGATTTTCAATACCGTCAAAAATACAGACGCTCCTCTGTCTGTTCAACTCATGCAGAGATGTTGTATTGGATGTATTGTATGCAGTGCACATCACACACCACCAGAGGTCAGTCTCTACTGGTGGAACAGGCAGCTGAGCTAAGACACATGGAGACTGTGAGTGTTGGGGATAACATTACAGGACTGTAAACACCCAGCTAGCAGCAGCAGAGAGAGATCTCAGGAGAAAACAGCATATTCACACATCTAATATGGTGAATTAAAGGGATAGTGCACCCAAAAATGAAAATTCAGCCATTATCTACTCACCCATATGCCGAGGGAGGCTCAGGTGAAGTGAGCGTGGTGCACAGAGAGGCAGTTAGAGCTACAGGCTATAATGAGGCTAAAAACAGAGTTCAAATGACATTTTTCCAAACAGCTTTTTATGTCGGGGCTTCAGGACACTTGGATCACTACGGACGAGCAGTATGGAGATATTTTGTGGTTTCAATTATGTGTTTTTGGACGTTTGAATCTGGGGCGCCGTCAGCCTCCATTAGGTGGAGTTGTGTTGCTACCTCCTCTCCCCTGGGATCTCCGCAAGTGTTGTGAGGACTCTAAAACTTCACCTGAGCCTCCCTCGGCATATGGTTGAGTAGATAATGGCTGAATTTACATTTTTGGGTGCACTATCCCTTTAAGGGTTCATTTCAATCAAACCAGAACTGGTGATTGTTGGGACATTGGACTAACTAACTACATGACTAACAAGACAAACCAATATGGTTTTGGTGAGTTCTATTGTGTTTTTGTACATGTTTTACAAGATGATTACGGTAGTCTTAATTCAGTGAAAGAGAGAAACTTGAACTCAGACAGTAAACGGTTGTATATATCCATTTAACAAGGAAAATGGGTATCAGAGTATTACCTTTCTTGTCATTTTGTGAGTTTGTGTTGTGTATTTATTAGACCAAAAAAGGCTAAGAGTGCTTGCGGAAAGTTGCTGGTTGGAGGGGTGGGGTTGGAGTAGTGCTGCACACTAATACCATCATATACTGTATACCCCGGTAAAATGTCAGGAGGGTATTCAGGTGTGAAAAAATAGATGCGGCCCATACCTACTATGACAGTTTTCCTAAAATTAGATTAAAAAACATTGCAATATTTCGCCTTGCTTGGAGTAGCGTATTGAATTGCAACCCCTGTACCGTGATATCTATCGTCAGTGTTGGGGAGAAGTTAAATACATGTAGTTCAACTTCTAGTTTCACTACAATTTGCAGTAGTTGGATGCAGTGTAACTACATTCAAAACTCAGTAGCTTTAACAGAAGTTAACAACTTTATGTCATGTAGTTCATGTAGTTAATTACAAACTACATATTCATAGTATTCTCATGATATTTCTTGCCATGTAATATGGTGCAATGCGACAGCTCATTGGCCACAATTGTAATTTAATGACATTTAATAAACTACTACTTGACTAAAATCCCTTCTGGTTTGCAACCAAGATGTCTGCAATCGAATACTACGAATTGCCCCAGAGGTAAAGCAGATTTTCTGAATCAGCCCCCAAAATTGCTCCATACCCTCTCCTTAAAACACGTCCTTGGACTGTGAGGACTGGCTGCCCTAGTCCCTAAATCACACACCTACCGTTTACTCAGTGTCAGTTCAGTTGTATCTCTGTGTAACACGTTGAGATCGCAGAATCAGATTGTGATCATTTGCCATGATGTAGTTTGGGTGCAGTGGAGCAACTTTTTGAAAATACTTTTACTTTAACAAGCTCTACTTTTTTGAGAGTAGCTACAATGTAGTTTAATTACTTTTCATTGTGAAGTAGCTTTTAGTTTGGTAAGCTACTGATTTAAAAGTAGTTTCCCCAACATTGCGTATTGTATTGCCAGATTCTTCCCAGTGCACAGCCTGAGCATACAGGCCCTTTTCCCAACAGACATTTTGATAGCCCAAGTTTAATTAATAACCTTAAAGATGGCTCCGTTTAATTTAGGTTCAAGATCCCTGGTATAATACATGCTGGCTCACTAGCATGGCTTTATGGAACTAAGCCATCATTAATGCAGTTTGGTACATCTGTGATTTTCCTGCATATACATGACGTGTTGTGAATAGGCCCTATTTGTCATGTTATGTCCTACATGCACAGTGTATTGTGCTGTATGCTGTACATAATGCTGTTAGTTAAACTGATTAGTTGAATGCCAAGAATTCACTGCTTCACTTCTCTGGGTCAATTAAAACTAATCTCTGCTGATGTGAAAGTCACTTACACTGCGAGCACTGAGCTACTGGCTCCACAGTGTAACACTCTACTATTAAGAGCCATATCACAGCAATAAAGAGGAAAGTCCTACCACATGCTTGTTTTTAAGCATTTTATAGATGCTTTGATGACAAAAATACCCCACACTGGAACACAGTGAGAGGATATAGCTGGAGATTCAGCCGAGGGAGACAAGTCTTGAATTCCCTCTCTGCCTCCTCAGCATCTCCACATCTGACTCAGCTAATAAAGATTAAATTCAGAGGTGACTTTGTAGTGGAAGGCCTGGTAAGGTAATTTTCCATTGGCTCTTTCTTGCAGGTGAAAAGAATCATTGATTCGCTCACCATCACTGATTGTATGGCAGTGTATTTTTTTCTATCCCATTTTTCCCCCTCAGCCCTCTCTGTCAGTCGTTTGAGTTGCCTGCAGTTGAAAGAAAATCCAGGAAAATGGGTCAGACGAGGTATTCTACAAGCAAATTGCTTTTGGGCACTGCTGTACAGTCTTACCAATGATAATCCAGAGTCTAGAAACGAGGGTCATCATTCACCCACTCCTTTAAGACAAATAAAAAAGAACCAGCTAGGTAATAACATTTGTTGCTATAGTGAAGCTATTCCTGTACAGATAAACAAACCCTCTTTATAAACAGGAACCCACTGGTAAACACACAGTGGATGTCCTGGTTTGACCCCTGGTGTGTATAGAAAGTGCACTGACGCCATGTCAGGTCATAACTTGCTGCTGTGACCCAGCTAAGGACTCACTCGCTGAGCCACGCAGGATGACGAAACACGTAACAGATCCTATGGCAACACAAGATCAACCCTGGTGCTGTAACTAAAAACCAAGGGCCAGTCGAGGCAGCACACCGGCATGTACACACTGCTGCTCAGCAGGCAGTGAGGTGAACTGATAATCCTCATGGTTATAAGCATTTACAGTGTAAAGACATTTTATCAGCTCCTTTGCAGCTTTGTCAGCAGAGGAAGTGACGTCCACACCTCTGTGGCAAAACGCCAGAAGGATATGACTCTTGGTCTGAGAAAATAATCACATAAAAAATCTACAGTCAGAGATCTTTTCCATTTGTTAGGTCGCAACGACAGATTGCAGCATTTGTAATTTGTGTTTAAAGCTACAATAGACATAAAAAAAAATATTATCAGTTTCCACATTTGTTCTTAACTGCTTGTGAATATGCAGATCCTGCCTGTGAAATTACACTTCTTGAGGCCAGTGAGTGAAAGCTTTGTCCCATATTCACTGCAGCAAAAAAGTGAGCATGTTGAGTTCACACTGAAGGATAAAACACTCAATAAATGACTTTAGAAGATGTAATTAATGAGATCAGGCTGTATGGATTATATTAAGTGACAATTTTCTCTGCAGTGTCACATGTATCATTAATACAACATATGTGCAAATACGCTCTACAAATGCAAATTTCCTACAAGTGCTCATTCGCTGTTATTGGAGTCATATATTACATCAGGATATTCCTCTGTGCAAACTACAAAAGGAGGAACTGTGTTGTGTTCCCGTGCACACCGAGTGAGATGAAGAACACCTGTACATGGTGTTGTATTTCAAAATAATATTCCTGTGATAAATATGACCCTTTATGAAATTTGTATTAATTTTTAGCCATGCTGAGTCCTCATCTAGTTCTACCAGCAGTGAAAATCTTTCATTTGTTCAACACTTTATTTCATGACACGATACCTCAGAAACTAATGACCCAATTCCCCTTAAATCTGCTGTGGGTATCCATGGCATGCAGAAGATAAATCATAATGATTTAGGTTACCCAATGACCTTTTTTTCCAGCGCCACTGTTACACTGAAGTCCAATTTTTCATTATATACCTACAAATCTGAACAGTGGAGTATGATGGGGAGGATTGCTGAATATGTTCATGGTCCTCAGAGGATACATCCTTTGAATGTCAATGACCTACTGACCCTTCCTCTAGTGTTGCCACCACAGAAAACCATTTACACATAATGTCTATTTCCATATTCTAAAGAGCAGATAGTCACTGTAGCACGATTATGCTTTAATTTTTTTGACCCCCATGATCATAGACCATATTTGCACTTCTACTGAAAGGGCCACATTGATCTACTCTTGCCATTTTTATACAGACGTTGTGCTATAGGGCCGCTATGAAATCCCTATTTTGTGCGGCCTTTGCATTTGTAATCGCAGAAGCAAAATACATTTGACGAGTGTAACATAACACAACAGCATTGGCCTCTAGTGTGACATATAACATACACATTGGCAGCGCTTTATAAACAATAACAATGACATATCACATACCAATAGCAATCATTTACGGTCCCTGTTATATGGTGGCTGATCTCATCCTCTGCTCGGAGGATAAGGACCTCCAGGACCTCATTGTTTCCCCAATTTGCAGATATTGTCACCCCCTCGTTCGTCTTCTTCTTGGAGTTAGCTGCTAACTGCTAGCAGCTACTTTCTAAATCTCCCGCTGTGGGTTGCACACATAATATGCTGTTAAATTGTCACACCCGTGTCGTCCATGATCCCGTAATGCTGACTGTCCTGTTTATACAGACCTCATTTCTGCACTGTTACTAGGGGTGAGTCCGTGTACACGTTTACACATGTTTGAGATCATAAACGGTTATGAAAAATTAGTACATTTGGAATTTTTTTTTTTTTGTTTTTTTTTTTAGGGGGGAGGGGGGTGATACTAATTGTTGACTAACTGTGATAGACTGTGAATATGACAAAAAAATGGTGTGAGACCGGGTTTGGCAACAGGTCATTCGCCTACGTGCTCTGTTCTATTAAAACGGCGCGGTCGTTAAGGGGGTCGTTCGCCAGTGGGCTACAATGAGTACTGGGCCATCAAATCACAGCATCCGCGGTGAGAGTACACAGAATTGTTTGCGCTTTTACACACGGGTCGGTGGTGAAGTGGCGCACATGACTCGTGTTATGGACGGATGGACAGACAAGCCACGTATCTAAAATAGGTAATACATCTGGCTACATCTTTCCCACATCAAATATCCGTGATCGCCTAGACCCGCGTGCGTAAAAGCGCACACAATTCCGTGTCCTCTCACCGCAGATGCTGTGATTTGATGGCCCTGTACTCATTGTAGCCCACTCTTATAAGACCCAGTAATAATAATAACAACAACTTCCTGTGGACCTATATGCCATGCCTTTCAATAAAATTACCAGGAGAGTTTGCTGAAAAACAGGTAAAGCCAGCCTGAATTACTCGCGTGCGTCCCTGGTGAAAATAGCTGACATGCATACAGCTTCTACAGGCTAGCCATGGCTTACTGTCAGGACTCAGAGACCAGAATTCGGGATGGTGGACCGTCGGAATGGCGATATTTCAGAGTGGCGGCCTGTAACCATTTGTTAAATGGCCCATTCGGTTGGTGTTCGGCTAACTGGGGCTTTACTGGTATAATGCAATAGCACCATCCAGCAGTGAAACCCGTGTAAATGTTTACACAAAAAAAATGACCCACTCTAAACTTTTAGAGATTTTTGTACACGAACTCACCCCTAACTGTTAGTACCTCTGATGCCACCTTTAATGTGAGACAACTCTGTCCCCCATTGCACCTTTCATATAGATATCACTGGTAGGCAACCTGCGGCTCCGGAGTTGCATGTGGCTCTTTAGCCCCTCTCGGCAGCTGCCTTTGGCCAGGACAAAAAAACATACATGGAAATATATAATGTTGGCGCGGGTTGGCCCTTGTTGGCTTTTTTTCAGCCGTTTCAGCACTTTGAATCGCCAGCAGAGCCCGCTAATGATTATGGTTTTAGCGACTGAGCTCTTTCACAGAAACAGTTTATAATGGTTTGTGTTGTTGTTCGCTAGTGCACGATAAATATCATTTGTTCTTTTAACGCCAGGTTGTGTTATTAATGTGCTAACTGGCTAACTAGTGTCTTAAATCCATCTTGTTGTAGTTTTTGTGGTGTGTTCAAGTGCAACTTTCTGGCAGAGACACAGGCGACAGGAGGTAACACAACAAATAGCCTTTGTCACCACTTGTCTTTTGATGTCAGTTTGATGTATCTGGGCCTGTTATGTACGAAATAGGCTAATTTAGACTTAATAGGCTGTGTTACCTTCATTGTTAGGCTCAAAACTGTTCTGCGCCTCCAGACAGACTATTAGTTTTTATAAACGTCTCTTGATTGTAAAGGTCACCAAACCCTGGACTAACTGGTTCAAGTCAGTTGTCCATCCAGTCCTGTGTGACAGGATTTTCCTGATAATGCACTATATTAAGACCAGTTTCTACTTGAGAAAAAACATTTTTGCTCTTACAGTGGTGTGTCTTCCTCTCCCGACATAAAAGTTTTGGGCAATGCTAGTGGTACTATCAGATCTAGACTTTCATTTCCACAACTGCACAAGATGTCCCAGAGTCTAATGAGTCGCTCACTATAATGACCCCTTCCCTTCGTACCATCCTCTGACGGGAATATAAGAAAGACTGCCATGAAAACCTCTGAAGATTTTTATGCTCAGCAGTGGACAAATCCTTTCATTTAGGTAACAATATGGCTTCTGCTCTGACTCAGTCCCCAGGTACCTCAAAAGGGCAGGGTAGTGTCATGGTGCGATTAGGCCTAATGAAACATGTATTCGCTTCTGTCTTTATTTATGTGACTTTGACCACTGGACTCTGTATTAATTAGCCACAGACAACACAGGATGTGAGATTAGAGGCGTTTGTTGTACCAGGCGAACAACAGGAACGGACTGCATGAGTGGGTGGGCGTGAAACATCTTAGATTTTCAAAATTTACCAGAACTTTAGTTGTTTAACTTATTCTCATCTGAACCCTGTCACTTTGATTCCTATTGTCTCCGTGTATTCAGGAAAAAAAGGTCATACAGCTTTGGGAAAGACATAACATAAACATTGTTGTGTCTTTCCTGAAATGTGTGGCACCTAAATGAACCTGCAAACATTTGTGTCTTGCATTGCATACATTTTATTCATCGTTTTTTTTTTCTGATGTGTGATGAGAATGATAACAGTGAGGCCTTGAACTTAACTCTTGTGCATTGCTTTCAGTCGACACCTGAACAAAAATTTTGCATACTAATTTCACTGTGAAGTTCAGCTGGTAGGACAGGTGTGCATTCGGACAGCTTCTTATGTGTGCGACTCACCACAAGAGATTTAGAAAGCAACAGTTGGCAGCTAACTCAAAGAAGAAGAACAGCAGATGAAAATTTACGCAAACTGGGGAGCTACTTACCCTCCAGGCAGAGGACAAGATCAACAGTCACATAACAGAAACAATAAATGATTGTTATGGCCAGCTCATGCCACTGAAGCACTGTGTGACGTGTATGTTATGTCACACTGGAGGCCGACACGGTTGTGTCACACGTCACACCCATAACACAGAACACCAGTGTGTGTCTAAAATTACACACTGGGGCAGCATGAGGCCACCGCTGTTTGGTTCTGGGTAAATTTGCAAAGAGACTTCACTGCAGCCCTGTCATGGGATCTCTTGTGTCACAGGGGCTTTCATTTAACCAGACCTGAGGCTTATAGGGAAGTAACTGATTATTAGATCGAAAGAAAATTGATTGCCAATATTTCTGTTAACTTCAATTAATGAAGGACACTGACAACAATATTCATGCACATTGTTGTATCAAATTATCAAGCGCAGTCAGTTATTTTCCACCATTTTAGCTCATTTTTAGTAACTCTTGTGCTTATCTTAGGCTTATTGTCACTGTATTAGACGCTGGTTTTGCTTTGGCTCCTTGAAAACACTTGTTATCTTGTATATTTGTATGTTTGGCCAGATATTTAATACTATATTGTTCTCAAACTGGGTCCAGTGAGTGACCCTGACCCAGGGAACCCACTGGTTGTCTGGTTGTAATGTTACTGGTTGTGAATGTGAAGCATTCTCTGGCACAATTTTCTTCGGGATAAATTAAGTTATATTGAATTGAATTGAATTAATCCTCCCATATTTATTAAAGGGGCAAAAAACTAAATTGTTTCACCACTAGGTTTGCTGTTGTGCACTGCCTGTAGACCAATACAAAGTGTGTCATGAGTCACACCTCCCTCTACCTCTGCGATTCGGCTAGAGCCATCGCCGGATCCCAGCTAGCGCTAACACCGGGAGCTAACACTAACGTTCCTACTCTTCTACATGAGTGAGAGCGATGTTTTAGCCTGGCTACATTTTACAGTGCTAATTGCAAATGTTAGCTAGGCTGCCGGGCTACTCACCTAACACAACCGTAACGCCTGACCCATTGCTGGGACCGAGCCACTAATAACTAAAGCTCCGGCTGTTAACCCATGCTACGATTGTAACATTAAATTTAATTGAATCGACATAGCGACATGTGCCTAACGTTATTTGACTTTACGTTGTTACTTAGGCTACCTGTCCAGGAGAAGAAGAGCTAGCTCCGAGTCAAATTGTAGCCCCTTTAGCTCTCGCAGTGCTCTCCACCTTCGAAATGGCAACTTCTTCGCCAACGACCGTTGTTTCTTTAAAGGTAATGTTGGATCCTGGTTGTCTTCAGGTGAATGTTCCGTTCTGCTCTCCGCCATTTTGCTTCGAAAATACGTGCTGCCATTGCTCACTGGCTGTAGCCTTTTATAAGGAGGGAGGGCCAAGGGCTCCGAGAGGAGGGAGGAGGCAGCGATTCACATGAATGTACATGAACACACAGCCGGACCAGCTTGTAAACAATGGGCTGGAGATCAACACAGAGAGAGGGTGTATGACGTCATGCTATACTCCAGATGAAATTACACCTCTAGTTCTTCACATAGCGTTTTTTTAATTCCTTCAATCTAGAAATTATGAATTTCCGCTTATTGCCCCTTTAAACCAAAATGCCAAAAATGTATTGGTTCTACTTTTGAAATGTAAATATATGCTGCTTTTCTTTTTCATATGACATCAGACTTAAAACGTGGGTTTTGAAATGATGATAGGACAAAGCAAGACATCTGAGGATGCCAGTGTGGCCACATTACTTGAGAAAATGATTTGATAATTGCCCCAGTCATTAGGATTTGCCATCATGTAGATCAGTGGTTTCCAAACTTTTTGTGCACACCACAGGGCAAGCCAATATCTCAAGGCACACCTAAATTTCTATCTGCACACACAAGCTTCTATAACATGTGTCATCACTCTGATCATGACGTAAGACAGTAAAAATAAGAAAAAAATAAGACAGGTAGCTTTCATGATACTTTCTACTTTTTCCTCTTTTCTTTCGGTGGTAGGTCGTCTTCGCTGGTGCTTGTAATAAATCAATCCGTTTGTCCCACTCACTGCTTATTCCTTTTAACCTCCTGAGACCGACCCTGTGTCCTCATATGAGGGCAACACATTTTGGGTTTACTTGACCCTTATACTTCTACTTAAATTCCACCTGTTGTCCTCGTTCATCAACACATTTTTGTGCCATCTAGTGGTAGTAAGAGCACAATACACCTATCAATGTAAAAACAAGATGGCAGCCATCTTTATCAAGTCAAAGGTCCAAAACCTGATCACATTTTATGATTGAAACTTGTAATTTATTATTAATAATGTTTATAGTTTGATATGGCAACAAGTTTGACCAATTCTAGCAACAAGGAAGTACTTGTTGGAGGACATTGGGACTGAATTATCATCGGCAATGTTGAGATTTTTATTCACATTTATCAGGTCCTACTGATCCGAAATAGCTAGGACACATTACAAAAGTTCAGGTCTCAGGAGGTTACTTGTTATCATCCCTCTTGCCTCTTTATAAGGAAACGGGTGCACACAACATACTGATACAGTCAATTAAAAATTCATTCATGACCCAGGTGAATACTGCAATAATAATGATTAAGGATAGACCGATACATCGGCCGGCTGATGTATCGGGCCGATATTTGAGTTTTTTACTTGTATCGGCATCGGCCGATACGTGCGTGGGTTCACAGATTTATTTTTCCCTGGCACTTTTTTTCATTTGAAAGTATGTGGTTAAGTTGAACAAAGCTGTTGAATCCTACTGTGTACAGTAGTTTTTGTTTTATTTATGCTTCAGCTTAAATATTTGTTTATTTTATAAAGACATTACTGGAAGATTTAAGAGCACTGAACTTTTTTTTATTTGAATGTATAATAATAATAATAATAATAATGTTCTACCTCAACTTTCCATCTTATTTTAGTATTTTTTACTGTTCAATAAATGTTTCTTATTTTAAACTTGAGACCTGTAATATTTGTTATCATTGTGTCTTTTTTTTTTTTTATGTAAATTGAGGGAGCAAAAGCAGTATCGGCCCCAGATATCGGCTCAAGAAAATCGGCAGTCCATAATCGGTCATCGGCTAAGGGTGATGGAAAAAAATCGGTATCTGCATCGGCCCTAAAAAATCCATATCGGTCTATCCCTAATAATAATAATGTGTGGTTATCACAAAATCTCCCGGCACACCTGGATTGGCAGCTTTTCAGTTGTGAGGATCTGCTGTTTTTGTGACTGATTATATTTAGGTTTTAGTGTGCTGATAGGACAAAATTTAAGTATTTCTATTGGATTTTGCAAACTGAGATGAGCATTTTTCACAATTGTCATACAGATTAATGAATACAGTAATCAGTAGTTGCACCCCTCACCCTCTTAGTAGTATAATCTGTAGTAGTTTATAATTTTCCAGGGTGTTTCTCATATTGTTTAACCCACTTTTCAGTCAGACACTTTCAGAGTAAACTTAATTATAGTTGTACTTATTACAGCACACAGATGTTGTTTTAATTCCTGCTCATTCCTTATACATGCATACAGATGTTCCTATATCCCCACAACTGACACCTGATGAAGCCAATCAGCTCTCTACCTGGTCACGTGCTGCAGTTGCCACACAGACAGCAGCCCGTCAGCCAATCAGCTGCCCGGACACTTTCTTCGCACTGCGTGTGACGATGGAGCAAAACAACAACAGCGCTTTCATGAAACGTTGTCAAGCGTTATTAATCACGGCTGTTTCTTCTAAATCCTGCCCGTGCACATCTGTGAGACACGAACAGCATCTGTGACACGAGCTGACACACACTGAACACACTGCACTGTGCGTGTGTGAGAGTGTGAGTGTGTGTGTGTGTGTGTGTGTGTGCATGCATCCAGCTTTTGTTCCCACTTGTCGACCATAAACGCAGTTGCTGGCCAGCTCTCTCTGCAGTGCGATTAACCTCAATCTTTGTCGGCAGCGACTCGCTAAACCGGTCTGTTGAAAAACACAGAGAGGCTGTCACATCCCTGCGCGTGTGCAATAACCGCTGCGGGAAAACAACAACAACACCACCACCAAAACAAACAAACATAACGTTGATTTCTCGGAGCTTCTTCCGCCTGGTGAGGTAAACGTTTGTGACAGAAAAGTCTCCTCCAACCCGCACACACACCGACACGACAAGACGCAAAACAAAGGGTGTATTATTGCAAACGTCGCTCACACTGACACGTTAAATATTGTTGTGTTTTAAGTGTGTAAGTTGACGTCAAGTGTCGGGTTAACGCCGCGTGAGTTCCCAGTGAACCTGGCTAACGTTAGCTTGTGTGGGCCTGAGTGCGCCATCATCAAAACAGAGACAAAGCCAGGTTAGGTAAGCTCACATCTTTATCCTGCCTGCTAGCTAACACACAAACAGCCAGTCTGGATCTGTCACGTTTAATAAAGCGGACACAATGCTGCTGCCGACCGTGCAAACCGGCTACACACACACTCACACACACGCACACACACAGGCGGCAGTTAGCTGAAAGGAAAATAAAGATACTCACAATGCCGTGTCGCATTAACTCAGTCCTTGTTGCTGGATGCTCTGTGCAGCGCGACGGTCAGTGACACTGAGACGTTAGCAGCCTCCTGTCAGAGGCTAACTGCCGGCTAGCTGTGCTAACTGTGCTCAGCTGGTCGGGATGGAAAGGTAAAGTAGTAACGGCGAGCCGTGCTGTCGAAGTGAAGAAGAAAGAAACAGCTGAGGAGAGGATGTAAACACAGGTCACGTGGTTTAAAGTGCTGCTGTCGATAGAGGGAGGCACTGTTGCTCACATCTATCTATCTATCTATCTATCTATCTATCTAATTAGTCAAATAGTTTTTACTACAGAGAAAATTGCAGGTACTGTTATACAGTTATACAGTACAGTAATTTAACCTGGGTTTCACACATGTATTCTACTTTTTCATGCATGTTGTAGAGTGAAGTGTAGCTGCTTACAGGCCTGTTCTTCTTATTATTTTATTTATAATTTTCATTTCATATTTTATAAAGTATACAGACAAATGTACATCTATTACAGAGAGTGGTGTTATCAGAGTGGAAAATAGTATTGAAAGACACATAAAATACACATTTTGGCTTTGTTTGCACTGTTTATTAAGTTAATTTTTCTATCTATCTATCTATCTATATCTATCTATCTATCTAATTAGTCAAATAGTTTTTACTACAGAGAAAATTGCAGGTACTGTTATACAGTTATACAGTACAGTAATTTAACCTGGGTTTCACACATGTATTCTACTTTTTCATGTATGTTGCAGAGTGAAATGTAGCTGCTTACAGGCCTCTTATTATTATTATTATTATTATTATTATTATTTTATTTATAATTTTCATTTCATGTTTTATAAAGTATACAGACAAATGTACATCTATTACAGAGAGTGATTTTATCAGAGTGGAAATATTGAAAGACATAAAATACACATATTTTGGCTTTGTTTGCACTGTTTATTTAGGTTTTTTTTTTACAGCAATCTTTAGTTTGAAGTTTCACCTTCAGGCATCTATCTATCTATCTATCTATCTATCTATCTTGTATATTCTGTCTGTACCTTTTTGTATAAATGCACTTTTAGAAGTGTGTTTCAGTGCTAGTCATCAAATAGTTTTTACTACAGAGAAAATTGCAGCCACTATTACACAATAATTCTACCTTGGATTTTATAATATCAAAGGCACACATACTCTACTTTTTCATCTATGTTTTAGAGTGAAGTATAGCTGCTTATAGGCCTGTCGTTGTTATTATTATTATTATTTTATTTTTCATTTTCATTTCATTTTTTATAAAGTATACAGACAAAAGCACATCTATTACAGTGGGTGATGTTATCAGAGTGGAAAATAGTATTGAAAGACACATAAAATATACTTATTCTGGCTTTACCTACACCGTTTATTTTGTTAATTTCCTTTTACAGCTATCTATCTATCTTAGTCAAATAGTTTTTACTACAGAGGATTTTTACATGTGCTCTACTTTTTCATCTATGTTTTAGTGTAGCTTGCCTATAGGCCTGTTATTATTATTTTTAAAATTTTTGATTAATGTTGTTCTGCACTACAGACAAAAGCACATCTGTCACAGAGAGTGATGTCATCAGAGTGGACATTAGTATAGAAAAAAGATAAGATAAACTTTATTGATCCCACACTGGGGAAATTCACATGTCACAGCAGCTCAAAGCACAGACAGAAAGTGGAGGGTGACAATATATACTAAGAAAAAAATATATATATCAAAAATAGAAATAGAAAATCTGTATATAAAACCCAATAAAGACCCATAACACATACTTATTTTTGGCTTTGCTTGCACTGTTTATTCAGTTGATTTCACTTACATTGATCTATAGTTTATCTAATAAAGTCTGACCTTTCAGGCACTTGTCTATCTTTTCATGTATGTTTTAGAGTGAGCTGCAGCTTGTCTATAGGCCTATTATTTTTTGATAAAGTGTTGTACTGCACAACAGACAAAAGTACATCTATTGGAGAGAGGAAATGTTATAAGAGTGGAAATTAGTATAGAAAAAAAAAGCACATCGCTTTTTGTCTCTTCCCTTTTTTTTGGAGTATCTTTTTAGGTTAATTAGTCAAACAGTTTTTACTGCAGATAATAGTGCAGCTCCTACTCTTTTACTTGTATGAATCAATCAGTCTGTCCATGAAAGCTTTTATTATTTTACAATAATCCTACCCCGATCTTTATAATATCAAAGGCTCTTTCACTTAAAGCTTTTAGTGTACATGTTATGTACCTTTTTTACCTGTAGTTCTTAGTTTATATGTACTATAAGCCAGTGGTTCCCAAATGGTCCAGCCACGGGGTCCAGATTTCTCCTTAGTCATTAGTTCAAGGTCCATACAGTTTAATACATTCAGTGTTATACTTGTGTTTTACCATGTTGTCAAGCTAGTTTGCTGTCTCTATGAAGTAGCTGTCCGTCAGGCCACTTTACAGCTGGAAACGACACTTTGAAGTGAAAGCCCTGTGTGAAAAATTCACTGTACTTAAAAATAAGTTTGCGAGTCACTTGCGGTCCGTTCACAATGGAACCACGACCCACTTTTGGACCGCAACCCAATAGTCAGGGACCACTGCTGCAGGCTACTTTTTAAATGTATGTCAGGGATATTCAACTTGTGTCAGCTCACTTTTGCACAATGACAGGAGACCGGGGGTCAGATAAGAAACAAACGTATAATATTTATCAAAGAAATTGAACAAACAAGGCAAATTCAGGCCTGCACAGGTCAGGTGTGTGCAGGGGTGTTTCTAGGATTTGATGTATGAAGCCTATCTTTATGCTTTTTATGCACGCTGCCACCTTATTACATTCAGAGTAGATAAAAAATTGCCTTCCTGAATCAATTTCTTTTCATTGTGAAATACAAAATGGTCGGCGGGCCACCCAGCACCCCGTCTGTAAGTTGACTATCACTGATGTATGTTAGAGTCAGGTTTTACCTATATGTATGTGTGTAGTATTAGGCTGTATTTCTGATGAAGTGGATGAAGTGCATACATCCATTACAGAGAGCAAATGTCAATTTGAAATTAGCTTAGGAAAAAACATGTATTTTGTGTAGTTTATATTAAAAATTTTCTGTCAAAACAATCTAGTCTGAGGTTTCCTTTCAGGCATTTGAAGTTAATTTCTCCCTGTTGGACTGATTTATAGGATTTATTATGTAATATATTGTACTATAGTGCGACTATACATTAATCTGATGTACACACACATTTGCATAGTGACTCTGCTGTTAATCACATCACATCAAGTGCTTTTGTATAGTTTATATTTTTGCTTCTGTTGATTTTAGTTCTATATACATAATACCTATTATCTATACGTGTATATTTCATATCTTATTGTAGCTTATCTTAGTTTAGATTAGCTCAGAATACCATCTATCTTTCTGCAGAGGAAAGCTGACCAAAACCATACAGACTAAGTAGTTGTGGAATAACATGGCTGACCTCGCTGTTTCAGGCCTGTTCGTTATAGTGTCCTTTAGTGACCACTAGCAAGTACAACTCTGTAAAGATCCTGGAAAGTTTCACCCACCTTGTAACCTCACACGGTCCCCTAAAGCAGAGGTTTATATTTAGCCTGCAGCTGGTTTTCTAGAAGTGTGGGAATGGACAGTTGCCAACAGACAGACGAGGTTTCAGGGGATCTCGCTTCACCCTGTCTTTTGATAATCCTATATATTACTTGTTTTTTTAAAAGGAAGGTTTTGCGTACAAGATATGCAGTCAGTTCAAGTAAATTAACTTTCAAACCAAGCCGCATTTATCCTGTTTTCACGGTTTTTGCTCAGCCTGCTGAGGCCCGAATGTCTGCCTGTATTTTCCTACATTAACAGCATGGATAGTTTAGTAGCATTTATACAGAATATTATGAGTCAATTCTTTGCATTCTGCAGCCCAAATTGTTTTTAGAGCACAAAGCGTTCTGGTTCATTAGCTGCCAAAGTGGCTGATAGAGTAGATAAAAAAATCTATCAGGAGTCATAGTGGAGTGTTGTTATTTCAACTTCTTTTATCGTGAATGTTTTTGTGGCACAATACCTGACCTTGTTTTGCTGTGTGCGCTGTTATTCTCCGGCAGGTTGCTCTCTAAGGTGAAGACATTGTTGACTTCCGCTCTCTGTGGTTTCATTGCATAACACAGACACATTGAGTCCGACTTGCATGACCACAAAATACACAAGGCTGCAGACTTCAGTGTGGGTTCATTCAGGTTTTTAAGTAACTGAATACAGCAGCTGCTCATATACAAGGGTCATTAGTCATGTCAATCAGGCCTGACTAATCAAGATCAGTATCTCTACTTAGCATGGCCTGCTTTTAGCGTCATAATTAGTACATGATACAAGGAACCAGGACCAGGATTTTAGAAACTCTGGCACAGATATAAGACTATGTGTAACTTGTGTAATTGTATAATGTGACCTCCTCCTCAGGTCATTATAGTGAGGACATGACCTCAGTGTTCCCAAAGCTAAGGCCTTCGTGAAAGCATATAATACTTCACACAGAACAGGATCCTGGATCTGGCCACACTTGCTCCTAATATTATTTCCATGAATCCAAATATTTTGTAGCCGTCTGCATCATTAGATAAATGTAAACAGACTTGTTGTCTACGAAGGGCTAGCCGAGGTCAGAGTATGTATGTGGCCGTCAAGCTTCTTAATATATCCGCACCGACGCTCTCACAGTCTACACACACAGCATATACATTACAGGAAGACGGGGCCTCATGACGGAAATTATGTCTGCGGTGGTGTTGAGTGTGAGCCAACAGTTTCACATTTTGAATACTGTGAGTATACCATGAGTTAAACTTAGTATCTGGGTGAAATGCTGCCTTTGTTTCAGCAGCAACTTGAATATTCTGACTATAATTTTGCTCACCTGAATGAAGGTCAGTGACTACATCAAAGATACAGAGATTAAAGCACTATTCGGACAGGATTAGTTTTACATGGGCACGTGTGGTAATGTCACTTTACCACAGGACGTCAGTAATATTAATGGCCAATTCGCACAGGATAAGAAATATCAGTAAAACTACCACAAGTGGGAGGGGTAAATCCATTCACGCACCGCCGTCCCTGTCTGCTGTCATGTGCGTATGATGTTGCTTCCTGTGTGTACCAAACTCGAACACACTTGAATCGTGTTCGTCATAGGCCCACAGTACCTGAGGTTTCACACGGACTTGTCCGACTGTGAAGTGCAAAACTGAGTGCTTCTTCAAGAACCTCCATGCTTGAAAATCTGCAACAAACCGCTTGTAAACAGGATATGACGAAATATCTACACACATATTTACTGCTGGTGTATTCGCACGGGATTAGTATCACCTGAGGTAATTGCCCGGGACCCTTTTACAGAAGGTAAAAGTCGCGGTAATCTCTTCTGACATCGTGCGGTAATGATTACTGACATGGCACATTCGGACGGGACTAAAATCTCTGGTAATTATTACTTTACCCCACGTACCTATGTAAAACTAATCCCGTCCGAATAGGGCTTAAGATATGTACTGGAGGAGATCATTCTGTGTAACTTTAACCATTTTCTCTCAGCTGTCCATGCACAGAAATTCATATCTCTGTATTTACAGGCTGACTGGCGATACACGATATATATATTTATATTTTCTCTGAAATGAGCTACATGTTCAGTTGCAAGTCAAAGCCTCATTTGAGATGTCACAAGCACTTTATAAAAACAGACTGTGATCAAAATAAAATGCAAAGAAACTTTTTTGCACACAGCACTGAAGCTACAGAGGTTTAAAGGTTTGCAGCACAGGACACAAAACTATGACATGAGTATAAAAGTATCAAGAAGGCCGAAATCCACTGTAGTTTATAACAATTAACAATCTTTGTGGGGGGAGTTAAAAGGTTTTTCAGGCCTTTCAAATGAATCTAGAGCTGGAAAATGATTTAAATCTTTTAAATTATGTAGGATATTAATCTAATTTGTACACATAGTATCAACAGAGAGGACGAAGGAGAGAAGGAGCGAGAGATACTTTGTCTGCGTTATAGGCCTGTACGTATTGTATATGAAACGTCTGTGTTGTTGTTGCGACCCTATATTGATATAAACGATGTTGTCTGAATTTATATCTTGCTTGAAAATATGTCGATATATCGTACATAGTCATTATATCGCACAGTCGTAGCTTGAATCCTGCATCTTTGCCTTGAATGTGTTCTTAAAAGTCCAGAATCTTTTTGGGCCCTGACACACCAAGCTTAGTCGGCCATTGGTGAGCGTCAGTTGCCCTAGTTTTTCTGTGTTTCCCACACTCTTGGCATTAATCAGCCCTTGTCAGCTTCTTACTAATGATTTCAGCATGTTGAGGTGCTTTCACACCTAACCTGTTCAGTTGGGGTAAAAGGAGCTCAGGTAGTGGTCCGTACGGTTCGTTTGGGCTGGTGTGAAAGCTGTCAGTGAACCCTGGTGCGCACCAAACAACTGAGCTGCGACCGCTAAAAAAGGTAGATCTCGGTCCGCTTCCAAACAAACTCTAGTGCGGTTAGTTTGTGGTGTGAAAAGAAAAAGAACCAACCAAATGATGTTGTGATCGCAGATATGTGATTGTAGCATGATTTCGACAGCTTAACCCAAAATAAATCCATCTGCTGATAGTGAAATCTGTCCGTGATCTCATAATTGATCCTGACGAAGGCCACGTATATCCTTTAACCTATTTTTGCTTATACCTACATGTAACCATGGTAACACATGAGCCCGAATCTACTCCACAAGAGCTCTTTTCATCCTGTCTCTGTATAGGTCATTAAGTATAACATGCCATTGATTTGCAGTCTAATAACAGCCAACTAATGGTGCTTATAATCAGTTATTTCTCTGTGAGGTCTTTGTGAAACCAAAGAATATAGATATGAACACTTAGGAAGCATTTAAGTGCTGCGGCATAAACTTCTGTCAGTCACTGGAATTAAAACACCGAAACTGTCCAACCAATGAGTTACATGTCAGTCAGTAGGACTTTATGTTTACTCCTCTTGGTTCATTTGCAAGAGGTCAGTGTGAACAGGAATTTATGATTTTGTCCCTCTGGTGCGGATCAAATGAACCAAACTGCAGGTGTGAAAGCACCCTTAAATCGATGTCGGAGATTGTGGAGCCCATCCATGAGTGAGACAACTTTGATTGGCAGGTCAGGTCAGTGCACATGAAGAGAAACAAAGTGAGGAAAGTAAACAAACAGCTAAAGTCAAAACTTGTCATATTATTCAAGATGATATGCAAGGTTGTTATTTTAAGCCTTGAAGCTCTTCAGCAGAAACATTTTGTAATTTTTTGTGTTATTGTTTGCTGGCACAGAGTAAATATCCTTTGTTCTTTCAACTTTGGTTTGTGTTCATAATGTGCTAACTGGCTAACTAGCATCTTGAATCAGTCCTGTTGGTCTTCCAGTTTCCCTTTTTTTAAATGATGAATACAGGCTACTGCCACCTGCTGGAATGGACAGGTCATTTCCTCTCACGCAGGCGCAGAAGGTGCACTCAAGTGCGTACATGAATAAATAAACTAGTAAAGGGGGGAGATTGTTGCCAAACCATATAGTACTTCTGGGTGGAGCCTCAGACAGTGTATTAAGATGTTTGAGCTTGAGAGGGGACATTACCTCCTCCACCCAACATCTGTGAGATGGTGGTCTGACCTGCCCCCAGCTTAGGAGAATCGGACATCTAGCAAGTACAGGGAAGAATGCTATATCCTCCACAGTGGACTACACCAAGCAACACATTTTAAGGGTTAGGGTGGATGTCTGTAATGGGGTCAGTTTGGGGACTAAGAAGTCCCGACTGCACCTGATGCAGCCCAGGTCTGATCCAGGCTAGAGTTTGCCCAGCTTACTCTTAAACTGCTACAGCCAGTGTCTAAAACATTGATGATGAGTGTGCCAATGAGATTGTGGCCTGCCCGCTATTATCTACACCCTGCCACTGTCCTGCTAAGTGATTAAATGATGGGAGGCGACCCTTTGAATAGTGTCATATAATGCAGACACCAAACCACCACAAGTCGGATCCATGTTCAAGAATTCTTCAGTCGAGGTATCCTGTTGATTTGTTGCATCGGCACCAGCTATTTCAGTCAGTTTGGTGTGCGTGGGCTTTAAGGTTTTTAGAATATCTTCAACTTTGTCATTCAGATGACAATACACACCGGCCACTTTATTAGGTACATCTTGCTAGTACCACGTTGGACGCCTTCTGCCTTCAGAACTTCCTTAATTCTTGGTGTCATAGATTCAACAAGGTGCTGGAAACATTCCTCAGAGATGTTGGTCCATATTGACATGATGACATCACACAGTTGCTGCAGATTTGTCGGCTGCACATCCATGATGAGAATCTCCCGTTCCACAACATCCCAAAGGTGCTCTATTGGACTGAGATCTGGTGACTGTGGAGGCCATTGGAGTACAGTGAACTCATTGTCATGTTTGAGATGATGTGAGCTTTGTGACATGGTGCGTTATCCTGCTGGAAGTAGCCATCAGAAGATGGGTACACTGTGGTCATAAAGGGATGGACACGCTCAGCAACAATACTCAGGTAGGCTGTGGTGTTTAAACCATGCTCAGTTGGTACTAAGAAAATCTCCCCCACACCATTACACCACCAGCAGCAGCAGCCTGAAGCGTTGATACAAGGCAGGATGGATCCATGCTTCCATCTGAATGTGGTTTTTCCAATCTTCTATTGTCCAGTTTTGGTGAGAAAACCTGTGTGAATTGTAGCCTCAGTTTCCTGTTGTTAGCTGACAGGAGTGGCACCTGGTGTGGTCTTCTGCTGCTGTAGCCCATCTGCTTCAAGGTTGGACAAGGTGTTGTTGCTTCAGAGATGCTCTTCTGCACACCTTGGTTGGAACCAGTGCTTATTTGACTTCCTGTTGCCTTTCTATCATCTTGAACCAGTCTGGCCATTCTCCTCTGACCTCTGGCATCAACAAGGCATTTTGGCTCACTGGATATTTTCTCTTTTTGGGACCATCCTCTGTAAACCCTAGAGATGGTTGTGCTGAAAATCCCAGTAAATACTCAGACCAGCCCGACTGGCACCAACAACCATGCCACGTTCAAAGTCACTTAAATCACCTTTCTTCCTCATTCTGATGCTCAGTTTGAACTTCACCAGGTCGTCTTCACCATGTCTACATGCACTGAGTTGCTGCCACGTGACTAGCTGATTAGCTATATGCGCTAACAAGCAGTTGAACAGGTGTACCTAATAAAGTGGCTGGTGAGTGTTGTTTATCCTCCTATGTGATTCCATAAAGAAATCTAATATAATTGAGTAAATGCTCTCCTGTTGCCTTAATATTCAATCCAGAATATTGAAGAATACATTTAACTGTCATTGCAGGGGATCCTTGATGTGCAATTAGAGCAGCCCAGATTATTTTGGGATGGATTTAAATGAAGCAGATTGGTCGATCGTTCTGTGAACTCTACTGCAGCATAGTATAACAGAAATAGATTTCAAGATCAGTCATGCTGTTCACGCCAGATTCCTACTCTACGTATGTCATGTGACTTAAAAGTAGTAACATCAGAGCGTTTTTGGCTCTTTTTAAGTGGCAGGAGTGAAAATGAGTCATCGTCAACATTTGTTGTGTTGGTTTCAGATTGATGAAGACAGCTGGAGAACAATTAAATAAAATAAAGAAACAGGATGTAGGCTCCACAGGAAGATTTCTGTTAACACTTTATTTGGACAGTCCACCTACAGATAGTTCATGGAGCATTAATGACATTAGCTGAGGTTCAGCAATTTAACTGTTTCACTTTGTACTTTTGATGTTTAAGAGATTGTCTTTTGAGTGTATGTGACGATTCAGGAGCTTACTTACATGTTCTCTGTATAATTTAGCTGAACTTTAACTACTTCCTCAATTATTCTGAGAATATGTTGTGAATTGTAACACAGTGGTGTAGTGGAGGGTATACTCAGGTATACAGGGCATACCCACTTCTTTTTCTATCCAGTGACAGTATACCCACCTATCAGCAAAACAGCCATTGTAATATAGAAGAGTATTTCCACTTCCTCATCGGTAACCTACCTAGTAGTACATCCACCTCATCAACTCCCACTACACCACTGTTGTCACATACAGATTAACATCTACACAATAAAGTAAAACACTTGAGTTTCAGCTAATAAATGCGTGAAATGCGACAAAGACTCTATAAACTCTCTGTAGGCAGACGATCCATATAACATGTTATCTGATTTTTAATGACCCCGCCCCACCAAGTTTGGGCTGAGCCCTGAAAGTTTGCAACGACTGGCTCCACCCCTGGACTCCTAAATTTATTTTTTAAAATAGTGTTTGGAGTTAAAACTGCACTTCAGTTTGACAGTTGTCCACCAGTATTCTTGAAAGTGTTTTGAGTGTGCTGAAGATATCTTGTGCCCACATTAGCAAAGGACATGTGATACTTTCTTGTTTCCTGAGATTGTTTGACAGTACTTATGCACATTTATGAAGTTCATTTTTAAGGCTTTATTTTATGTTTATTTCCACTTCTATTGATCCCATTTTCAAGTGCACCAAATTTCGTCAGTCTTTTATTTTTGCATTTATTTATTGATTACATGTAGTGCCCAGGCTCCTGAACTGGACTAAAATCCTTTTGAATATTTATTAGTTTGTGTGTTAGTGTTGATGCTGTTGTGGCAGTCTGTTTTATGTTGTCTGACTTGTTTCTCTTTTTATACTTTTGACTGTACCTAAGCGTTTTCACGGTAATATCACAGTTTCATGGCATGCAGTATCACACAATTATTATTTTATTATTATTATTACTATTATTAGAAGAAGTAGTAGTAGTAGTAGTAGTAGTAGTAAATTTGTTTTTTTATTATTATTATCAGTTACTATGATCCAAAAGGAATTAATCAAATTAATTTCTTTTAAATGTAAAAATATTTTTTTGACTAAAAGTTAAAAGTCTGACAGGAAATGAAGAAGTAAAGGAGATATGCGTACAAATGTTAGGTGTCTGTCCGGCTTGCAATTTTTTTAAAGTACCAGAGATAAGTTAACATACATGGTAAGATTACCGTCAATTTTCATACTACATTGTATGGTTTCACGGTGTGCTGCTGCATCCCTACATGGGAAACCAAACTAGTTTCCCCTTTAATAAAATTATCTGAGTTAGAAATAACTGTAGTGCACAAACTAAATGTAACTATGAAACTCTAGGCTGTACACCATAGTATGAACATATTTATATTTGTTCTGTTAATGTGATGGTTTTGTCTTATGGATGTGTTTTATGTTTATATTTTCCTGCCTCGGCTGGATGACAAAGTTTAGTCCATTTTATTCTATTTAAAGTGGAATAAGTCAGTTAATTGATTAGTCTATGGACAGAAATTTTGATTGAATGTTTAGAGAAAATGACCTGACATTAGTGCTGCACTGTGAGGATTTGCTGTCTTTATTTGTCTTATGTTATGGTAAACTAAATATCTTCAGGCTTTGAAATTGTGAGCTACATTTTTAACAGTTCTTCACATCATAGTACAAATGATTAGTCACAAAAAAAATAATTGATAATAAAAATTCTCCCTAGTTACAGCCTTAAACAGAAAGCAGTGAGGGTGATTGTAAAGTAAACTGATTTATTTTAAGTATTTTTTTTGGTAATTTTCTGCTTTTATTAGTGTAGAGAGATAACATGAAGGTAGGTGACATTAGACTGGACGATTACATGGTCGTCATATTAAACCTGTATATTAATTTCTAACCCCAGCAGCTCTCAGTATGTTGACTCTACTGGCCACTCCCTGTTACTGTAGATGTAATACCTCATATCCACCACAAGGTGATGCTAATGCCTAAGGAAACAGGATGCCTCCCTGGTGCCTCAGAGGTAACTGGGTCTACCTACGTCTGACTGACGGTGGACTTGAGAAGCTTTGAGAAACCACACCACCATTTGAAAAGTTTATTTCTACCATACACAAACTGTACAACACAGCGCATATCTGTTTATTATGAAATAGTAAAAGTAATAGGAAGTTTCAATTTACAAACTACTCCAACTGAAAAAAAGCATTACATTTTAATGTAAAAGAAAAGAAAATACAATACAATTTCATATCATACTAATATCGTTCCACAAAAAAGCATTTCACATTACAAAACATCAAATACTAACAGGGAAAAAATAAATATTATTCACAAAACTTCCTGAGCAAACAATGTGTGGTATAGGAATTAAATATAAGAAATTATAAATAAAGGATTGTTAGGTTTAAAGAATTTGATTCAAATTTTCTGAAAGATTAAAATTCTTTAAAACATATTGAGTATTTGGATAAAATAGGGTCTCATTTTTCTTTAATTTGGCTCTTTTGCTTTTATATTTTTTCTTCTTGGAAATGTCCTAGGCTACATGTCTTTGACTTTATTTTTGCAGAAATGAAAAATGTATTGCTCAAATGAATTATTTTTCTTGTGGGCTTAACTTAAAATTGAGACATGTGCTGTGTAGCACGGTGATGCGACTACTGCATCCCATTCCCCGCTTTTCATTGAAGTCAAGGGCAGTGTGGTGAACTAAAAATACAAAATAATTAATAATACAAAAGTGCAATTGATGCAAACAAACAACTGATTAGCCAACAACTACCATTTGTCTATGTTTTCTTTTCTTTTTTTTTTGTCTTCTTTTTTTTCCTGTTGCATTTAATGATTGAAACCGAAATGCGAGTTGTCGTGGTAGTCAGCTCGGTTTTGAAATAGCTACTATTCAAATCTGCCCCAAGCGTTACAAGAATATTCAAACTGTAAGACTGGTTGAAATGTTAAGGCTTGAAAGCAGTTTAAGATAAAACAGGAATAGATGCTGTTGTGTGTGTGTGTTTTTTTTTAAATTCCCTTCTTCCTTTTTCCTCCTCTCCATGCTAGCAAAAGTTAAAATAATCACCAGACTTTTCAATCTCAGTCGTGATATTTCAAAACCTGACTCTGAGATCACAGCTACTGAGACAACGGTATTGAAACAGTCATCAGGAACCTCCTATGAAAATAATTGTACTGTATAATAAATTAGACACCATCCACATAATACTGTCCTACCACAAAACATAGTACTCGTATACTTTTATGGATTCATATACATTTAGGCACATACTATATGCACACTCCAGAGTGTGTGCACAGAAGGCAGTTTAATATCTATATTTAAAAAAAAGACATCTTGACAAAGTGGATTTTTGATTTGTGTTGCACTCTTCTTGTGGCACGCTATGCAAAGCAGAATGTGACATTCAGTTCACTGAATGATGTTGCATTTTTTTGCTCAGTGTCACCTCCCGGTTGCATTCAGCTGTTATTGGTTAAGAAGGAAAAGGTACAGTACAGGTGCATTGCATCTTTTTTTTTTTTTTTTTTTGATCTCAGTGTTCACTTTGTCTTGCCATACATTCAGTTTCCAATAAAGAAAGCAAAAGCAATGCTTAAAAATATCGATGCTTAGTCGTTTTGGTAGGTTTTTACTTTGAAGAGAGATCCAACTCATGGTTTAATAATCATAATAATAATAATAATAATAATAATATAAGTTTTTCAACACTAGATGGCGAAAGTATGCCATGAAACTGGAATGTGCTTCTATGTAAATTTACAATGTGCAGAAAGTCAAACAGATTTTCTCAAATATTAAGCATTTACAATTCAAGAAATAAATAAAAATCGAGGAAATAAATACACTGATGAACAAATAGAATAATAAATAGCGATAATATAAGAATGACATGAACACATACAGATTAAAATCAAGCAAACCATACAAAATAATTAAGTGCAAGAGGGGTAAAAATCTCACCAGGATAAACATATCAAGTGAATGCAGAAACAGTAAAAGCATTACAAATCTGGCTGGTAATTTTCTCAGTGCAGTGTATTTACCGGGAAATGCCAAACACATTTCCAAAAGCCTTGTCTTACACATGCAGCCAAGCCAGCACTCTTCAGTAAAATAGAGCTATCTAGTGCCATTATCCCAAGTCAAAGAAACCTCTTGGTAGCTCTACAGCTTAAACATGGATGCCCTTAATAGCCTGTTTGATATTATCCAAGAGGGCCTTGCACTCTGGAGAGTATTCATGCTCCGAGTTGTTGTACATATCAGTTAATGTGTTCACATAGGCTTCAAAATTATGCTCACTGATGGGTCCCTGCAACAAAAACATGTTTGACTATTAGTGAAAACAGCACAGCAGAAAATGACAATTCATAGAAAATGAGATTTCTTCCAGGACAGGTTAGATATAATGAGTTGTAGTGCAGTCTGTGGTCAAGGCTTACTGTACCATTTGAGGCAGCTGAATGTCTGTTAGACTGTTAATGAGAGCTTGGCTAAGGCGAGCGAGCTCCTTCAGAAGGCTGTCGTTGTGCTGTTCGATCATCTTGTTCTCCTCTTCAATTGTCCTCAGGTTACATTCCATAGACGAGATCTGCTTTCGTGTACAAGGAAAGGAATTTCGTCAAATTGAGCGAGCAGAGATCTCAGACCTTTTTGTCCTCTAAAAGATAAACTTGTCGGAGTAGATATTTACCTGGGTTTGAAGTTGCATCATATCTGCTTCTATTTTCATGTTGGATTCATTCAGTTCCTTAATTTCATGATCCAAATGTTGAATATCTTCTTTGTTTTCAACACCTGAGTTGAAGCATATAATCTAATTTATCATGTTCAAGCTGAAAATACTGATGCTGTCCATGCCAAGATGCATATGACTGCAAAATGCTGATTTCATACCACACAGCATGTCAGAGTAGCTTACCACTGCTGGCTTTCAGTTTGATGGTCATCATCTCGTCTTCCGAGTGCTTTTTCTTGATGCTCTGTGCGTTCAGTGGGCAACCCGACAAGCTAGTTCAGCAGGTCGTGAATGACAATTTTTGGGACAGAACTTTAGCATCAGTAGAGTTTGTGGACACGAGTAAAGAATGCAACATGTCGACCAGCAGTATTGTTTAGAGATAAAATGGAGGACAGGCGACCTCACCTTCTGTGAGTGGCAAACACATTATTGGCATGTCCAAGGCCATTGCAGCCAGGCAAGGGACAATGGGGCAGTTCCTGTTTATTGGTCTTCCAGGCAAAGGGCAGCCCATTGATGGACGACTCCTTCTGTCTTTTGGCAGCGAGCGGACAACTGCCTGCGCTGCGATGGGATGTGTATTTTCCCGATATATGGCCCTGTCCGTCACATCCCATTACTGGACACCTACCAGAGAAACACACAGACAGTCGTACATGTTGTAAACACAGCTGACTCACACAAGGAAAAATGGAACTAACTTGCGTTTAATAACATTTCTGTGCCACAGAGAAAGACATAAAATAACAACATCATTAAAAAACAACAACAAAAAAAAAACCTCTCTTTCAATAACTAGACCGGAAGATTTGTTAACCATTAAGTTGATTAATCCAGCCAAATGCTGATTAAAATTGAAGTCGCCAAAACTAAAAATAATCGCATTAACTACAAGTTACTAATCCAGTGAAACTTGAGTTTGAGCGAGCGCTCTGTGTGTTCGCCGCATACGTTTGGAGGTTGCTGATGTTTGTGCTTGAAAACATAAGCACAAGTCACGCTGAATATCATTAAGAGTTGCATTTTCAGGGCCTGTTTTCTGCAGGTCAGTAATGGAGTGACATGAATTACAGATAATTGTCATGTATCCCCTCATGCGAAAGAATGTAATTTGGAGGTGGCTCACCCCTTCCCTTATTGATAAAGGTGAAAGGTCACCTGAGATGATACAAATGGCACACATGCTGTAGAGTGCTGCTGCAAAAAGCCTGTTTCAGCATTTTGTTACTCGACAGCAGCAGCAGCAGCACTTAGAGGACAAAACAACACCAGCCCCATTACTTACATCTACTACAGGTAGGTAGCTTGATGCAAGGCACCAGGACAATGGAGGCATGCCATATGGCCCACTATTTACAATAATCTAGGGACATTTGCTACCCTCCCCCTTTCTCTCCCTTTCTCTCTTAATGTGTATGAGATCTATTCCAGTCTAATTCCTAAGCTCATGCCCTTGCATTAGTAATTAAAAAGAAAAAATCTGTGTCCAGATGTATAAGTAAACAAGGGCTCATATATCTGACTTTGGATTTAAACTGCAAATCAATTACATTATTCTTTTTTCCAATAACACTTTCACAGACAATGATTAAGCTGCAAATGAGTGCAATGCCATCAGAGCGGACATTTTCTTAATATACTATAATTATAAAGAAAGCACTCAGTGAAGAATAATAAGCCAGATATCCCATTCAGAAAATAGGAAAAGATAAAAAAAAAATCCCACAAAAACACGCTGCTAATCCTCAGAAAATAATTCACTAATGTTACGACAAGAGAAGTATTATTTTCTTTGTTTAACTTAATGGCCTCCAGGTATAATGCCCCGGGCACAAAAGCATGACGCATTATCACAATGTTTTCTTGTTTTATTTTTGAAACAAAAAAAAACATGACAGCATGGGATGAGAAAAAAAAAATCTCTTACTTAAGCTCTTGCTCATCTTTGTCATCCTTGTTTGGTGTGAGCTTCAAACCTCCCTTTCTGGCACGTGGACATCCTGACAAGCTAAAAATGATTGGCGACAGTATGGGTTAACATGGAGGAAATCTATTTAAGAGTAAAAATAAAAGCTCAATTGTTACAGGCAGCAAGGAGGGTCTGCTGAGTTTGAATTTGCACAAGCAAATCTATAAATCTACATAAATAAATGTTTAATCACTGGAGAAGTTGGCAGCCAAATAAATCAATAAAAACAAGAATTCAAAAAGTGCAGCATGTTTGCAGCATAAAGTGAGACTTTCACCATCTGTTTGAATGTCATGCATCTGACAAATGTATTTCATGCTCAGTTGCGATGATTTTTCTCTGCTACCTTCTGTGCGAAGCATAGTTCCCAGTCACATGTCCAGATCCATCACAACCAGGTGTTGGGCACCTGCAGGTTGAGAGACACAGAGACCAGGTGCTTTTTACAGCAAAGACTGCGAGCAGAGCGCTGCATTCATGCTAATATGCAGAAAGGTAGTACAAATACCAAACAACTTCATGTGGAGTACATAGAAATCATGCATAATGTGTAGTAGAAGGGAAAGAAAAGGAGAAGCATTGACCTAAACTGAGGCAGAAAAACAAGCTGCCTAGTTTAATGTGCAAAATCCTTTAGTAACAATAACAGTTCTGAAAACACATACTTTAGTTCCTGAGAGTTGGCTGCCATCAGTGATTTGAGTGTCTTGTCAGCCAGGGGACATCCAGACACACTGGAGAGGATAAAGAGCTAACAGTCACTTTAATGCACTCTTTGATCACAGCTGAATTAAATAATCTTAATACAATGTCTCAAAGCATATTTATACAAAATCATTTGAAAACACAATTCCACCTCCTCTTCATGAGAAAGCTTTTTACGTGTCACCGTGTTTTAAAAAAATGACATTTAAAATCAAACTCTACGAGCTACGATTCAACTGTTTCAACGCGATTAAACAATCAGCACTGTTTCTCTTGTCTTTATATCTGTTAGCCGGTGTTAATGAGAGCGTAATTATTTACAGTACCTCCGATGTGATGCATAATTCCCCGTCACATGGCCACTGCCGTCACAGCCTGGGGTCGGACAGCTGCAGGAGAACACAAAGTGTTTAATACACAGATTACTCTGGTTCCCACAGCTTGAACTGAATCTTTCTTTTGCACCTTTTCACGGGCATTAACTAGAAAAAATGGAGTTAGTACAGCGGGAAGTTTAGTAGAAGAATTATTATTAATATACTGCTCAACATTCAGTTTTTAATAATGTCTCTGAATGTCACTGAGGAGGGGGGGTTGCTGTGCTGCGGAACTATAGAGGATCCTACTTTTTGTCGCGGCGTGATTCTCAAGAGGAGACCCAGCAGAGCATGCACGCTAACTACAAGAGTCAAAGCTTGTACAGGATGTACAGGGAGGAAACTCACTTTCAAATAGATACATTTCTGCTCCACATGAACCTGCAGACATACCAGTTACAATGATGTGTAACACAGGGAGTTTCAGTGCGTTTTGACTAGGCATGGGACAATATGAAAATTTAATGTCACGATTATTCAGGTCTAGAGAATCGCGATTCACAGTATTATCGCGATAATCATCGAAATATGCTTTACACTAAAAATGGCACTAAAACATACAGGAGTCACTTTACCTTACATTTTATTAAGAAAAACATATTTTTATTGCATCACACACGGGACATCTTTTTATAGTAGAAAACAATCTTACTATTTAAAATGGGATCATATTATTTGATATGAAATATAACAACATAGCATCTTGATTGTGTTTTTTGAGCTTAGTGCATATGCAGCCTGTTTTTGTAGAGTCTCTTTTTAAATGTTTGTTACCCAGCAGTTTATGTGAGTGCTGCTGGACATGATATTTACGATTATCTCAAAAGGGCTGCACAATAAATCGAGACATTATCGAAATCGCAATAATTGCTACGGTTTTTTATATAAAGGTAAAATGAAGCATTGTGGTGCTACAGAGATGCTCCGGCCTACAAGTCATAATCTAAATGCTTGGTTCAGACCCCAGCAAAAATCACATCACCTTTTTTTTTTTTTTTTTTTAGTGAAAATGAAATGCAAATTTTCCATTGCATTAAAACTTTGACTCATACTACAGTCACAATGTCAGTCAAATAATCACAAAATGATTTTTTTGATACACAATCAGCTTACTGTGTTTTTTTTATTGCGATATGCGATAAAATCGTATATCGTCCCATCCCTAGTTTTGACTCACTTACATCAAACCATCCTGTTCAAACAAAGGTATGCTTTGTCGTTAATACCGATCATCTGCCAGCTAACAGCGATGCTCACATCACACACAGTCACCTCATTCTTTAACATAACGCACCTCAGAAGCTCTTTCTTTGCGTCTCGTAATAGCAGCTTGGCTTTGGGGCTCATCATGCTGCCGTCTCCTTGGTAGTGTTGGTCCTCCAAGGAGGCGTGATCGTAATCCTCCTGGCGAAGACAAAAAAAAAGTGAAAACGTGGCCTTTACTGTCCGAAACATCAAACCTGACCTGAGCTGCTATGACCTAAAAGTGAATAATTAATGAAAAGCACTATATAATACTCTTAAAACACAAGCCCTGAGGGGTTAAAGTGCGATTATGCTTAAGGATACTTATACTGTAGTAAACCATACATCCATTTAAAGTCATACTTAATCCACGTAGTATTTATGAGGGAAAGCCATGACGTATGGATCTCCTTTTTTTTTTTTATACAGACAAGATTGTGCAGTCACCAGATGTTGTGTATGGTTTCTAAAAGCAGGTCAAATGTGGTTACCCCTCAACTACAAATGAATGCCACATGTGTAATAAAGGAAAGATCCATCCAGGTACTTGAATGACACATAGAGACCAGAACTCAGTGTGATATTAATATGTTTTATAGATTTAAAGATCTGACTGGAGAAGCTGCTGTGCCTTGGAAATTTAGTTGCACAATATATTGATATTGAGCCTGGATATAGTCGTAGATTTGGATATCGTGCATCATTCATTTGTCTTCTGGTGTTAAAGGCTGCGTCACAGTAAGGTGATGTCATTTTCTGAACTTATGAGACTGGTTATTATATCTACAAAATAATGGTTGTGTTCTTATTATGCATATATTTTGTGAAAGCACCAATAACCCTACAGTATCGTCGCAATATTGGCATCAAGGTATTTCGTCAAAAATTATCATGATATTTGATTTTCTCCATATCGTCCAGCCCTACTTGGAAAATGTCACAAAATTTAAAATTAGGGGATTCTGGCAACATAAGCTGATTTAATATTTTGCACTAGCCATTTTTTTAGACTACATTTTTTTTACTTGAAGTAATTCTGGGGCTGAATTTGACCACTTGGACTGTTTCTGGACAAAAGTTGACAACTTTTTGGGCAATAAAGTAAAGAAATAAATAGAGAACTAAGTATTTAAGCTTTGAAACAGCATGAAGACATTCATGTTTGGAAATGAAATGGTAAAAGTAAGTCAAAGCTGTAGATTTTCTTTGGTGGTGGTGTGGGGGGGGATGCAAGGGACATGGGCCTCTCAATATTTAGAAACATGTTTATTTGTCCCCTCCCTAAAAACTTGAAAGACCATTTATTTATTTATCTATTTTGACCAAATTAAAGACGTTTACACGATAAATTGATGCAGAAACGATGTGGAAAATTCACCAAAATACAGGAAAATTAAATGTCTGATTCTCAAAATTTACTGGCGGAGGATCCCCAGATCTCCCGTTTCATATATGTCCCCCCAGTACTGACATAAAACCTTTGTCCTTGTCAACAGTAATGCACAGTAAAACAGGTATGTAATCTTCATATTAAACAAAGGCCATTTTAAAAACAAAAGTTAAGGCAGCTTTGTGAGTTTGTCGGTTTGCTTTTGAGGGAGGAATGGACGTGGAGATGCAGGGCGGAGTAGCAGGTTTATTTGTAACTTGTTTGTTTCTGTCGATTTGTATGTTTCCATGTATTGTGGTTGTTATATTCATATAGGGCCACCTTTGAATTGACTGCTTTTAATAATGCTTTCAAGTGTTTTGTGCTATGTTGCTCCTTTGAGTTGTTGTGCTTATAAATTCAAATAAAATCCTAATGTGGTAACAATGATAGGGACAATAGAGAGAGAGAGCTCTAAAATAGTTATTTTAATAAGTAGTTTCTGGCCAGGGCCCTTCTGTGTTGAGCGCGCATGTTCTCCCCGTGTCAGCGTGGGTTTTCTTCGGGTCCCTCGGCTTCCTCCCACAGTCCAGAGACATGCAGGTTAGGTTAATTGGTGACTCTAAATTGCACGTAGGTGTGAATGTGAGCGTGAATGGTTGTCTGTCTCTTTGTGTCAGCCCTGTGATAGTCTGGCGACCTGTACAGGGTGTGCCACGCCTCTCGCCCATTGTCAGCTGGGATAGGCTCCAGCCACCCCGCGACCCTGAATAGGATAAGCGGTTACGGATAATGAATCAATGAATGAATGAACGTTTGTTTTAGAGGATACTTAGAGAAGATGTATTTGCACAGCTCAACTGAGTAAATAGAAAATGAGAAATCAGTTGTAGGCTCAGTGTTTATAAACTCCAGCTTACCAGGGAAACTATAATAATCTCCATCTTTAGTTTTTAACTGTCAGTCTGTTGCTGACAGTCTGTTACTGTGCTGCTCAGTCTCACTGCTGTATCTGCACGTTATACATATCTTACATTTTTAGATTACAATCAAAGTGTCAGTTGTTGTGTGTTTCTTTTTGTTTGTTTTTTTACCTCTGCGTCCTGTAAAGCGTGTGCTTTGCTGAAGTTGACAGGGACGGGGCTCTCCCAGCTGTCTCTCTCACACAGCGGCTGGTAGAAGGCGGGGCTGATGAGCACGCTCCCGCCTTTGGCCGCGCTGGACTCAGAAGGGGACAGCGGGTCGTCCAAAGGTGTCTTTGTCAGGGCTTTTACATTTTCCTTGCACTTCTTCATACTCAAGTCCAAGGTGCCATTTTCATCCACCTCTATGAGCATGTCCTAGAGGCAACATTTAATGGATTCAGACGTTACAGCATGTCGTCGATGGGTACAATAAACAAAGTATGCCTCACGTATCAGTGCAGGGCATGCTAACATATGAAAATAAATGAATCAGGGGATATAAATAGACCTTATTTTCTAATTACAGTGTAAATAAAACAGTATGATGTCTTATTAATATGACAGCAGCGATATGGTAAACTTGAACCCAACAACATTTCTCTGTAAACATGAAAAAAATGACTTGAAACGCAGAGCAAACAAACATATTTAAATAATACATACAGTGGTTATCTCACACCAGACAAAGTACCAAACTAAGCCAGCGTTAATTCTGCTGAACACAAAAAAATAATCACTGGTGTGTGGTTTTTCAGTGACAGCTGTGTCATCTGTTTTCTAGGACACACAACCATGATGGCAGCTGGGGGGAGGGGAGGGGGGGTTGCTGGTTTTAGGTCATCATTATTATAGCAAAAATTAAAAAGCTTAATGTGGCATAAGTTTCCCCACTGACAGATGTGTTTGTCGTTTTTGTGCTGAAACGCAATAGCATGATGACTTATGGCTGTTTTATGGTATTAAAAGTTTTACCTCATTAAATGCTGAAATCCTTTTTCCATAAACGAAACCAATTATTCAACGCATATGTTTCATTAAACCCTATACATCATTATTTTTTTTTTAAACAAAAGGGAGCTTTTAAAATTAATTAAAGGGGATAATTTACATGAGCACTGGACGTGGCTGTCCACTTAAATTATCCAGCCATTCGTCGACGTGTGCACCTATTCAAAATAACACCAGTGTAAAGCATGAGCAAGACTTTCATGATTTTATTCAGATTTTAATGTTGTTTTTAGCTGCAACTAAAAAGTAAAAGTCAGGATTTATTTATTTATTTTTCTGCTTTTTCCCAATGATGTCATTTAAGCGTCTCACATTTTTAAATAAGTAGAATCGGCTTGTATTCACACTTCAAAGGCCAGCTATGTGGTGCTTTTTGTGTGCGATATCTCGACACATAATATACATATGCAGATAAGTTAAAGCATCCGACGACATATAACACTCTAAATATGGCCCCTTTTTTTCAGACTTGAAAGCTGTTCTTTATTTTGTACGTCTCTCCAAGACAACTAAGCTGTAAATGAGAACAGATGATTAACTTGCTAACACTGTTTTATTCATTCAGTGGGCTGGTACCTGGTACGGGGCCACATTCTCAGCTCAACAAGCTGGGAGACAAGGATCTGTGCTGTGTAGGTGTGGAAACCTTGAATCATCTACAGTACAGTGTGCACGTATGTAACCCACAGAATGTGATCAATATTAATCATGAAGTTTGGAAAAAGCCGAACACAATGGCACGTTGGAGATAAAACGACAGCAGAAGAGATTTTGGATCTGCACACATTTCCAAGAAGAGTTTGGATTTTGTGTGAATTAAACTTTTCAGATGTTAACTCCTTTAGCTGATTGGCTTAATCCATTAAAATGCTTTTAAATGCTGTCTGGTGTAGACACACAGCCTATCCTGGATCATATAACTAAGCAAAATATCCTCTGCCATCTGCAGCGGGCAAGATGCAGTTTCAGACAACAGTTCAGGGTTTTTACATGCCAGCTGATGTCGAAACAAAATACAGTACCACATGTTTTATTAAAAAAATAGACGAGTAGTTGTAATTGGGAAAGAAGGCTGATTGTATTTCTTCTTTTGATGTGATTACACAAATTTTCATTTGTGTACATTAAAGCTTTATGGAGAGGAAACCTCCTTGTTTTTCTGCCACCAGAGCGCCAAGCTCCCTTTGCCAAATTCTGTCTTTTGATGTCTTCCCTTTTTATACACAAATCAGAGTTCCTTTAAAATGACCACATTAAATACCTTTCCAAGTGGTCTAATTTGATTACCTTTGTGGAGGTTGCCAAGGGCCGGCCGGCGACAGCCTCCATGTTCTTCCGGTAGCGAGTGGAGAGGTTAAGGATGGCGGCTGTCGCTGCTGCCGCTTGGAGACCGTCTTCTTTTCTGAATTGACTCGGCGGGCTGTGTTGACCAGAGGTGGGCAAGCGGCCACCTGGAGCACCAAGGAAGCCAGGATACTGCTGAGGTGCTAAAAGACAAATAATTAGCGGATAATATAGTTACTGAGACACCAGGTGTTACTATCCAAACTTGATAGAACATAGAAAGCAAGGTGGAGGTTGATATTTGTTGGTTTAATAACAGGCACTGACACAAAAAGATTCATGCAGTCCTAAAAATGTTAAAATGTTTGCATGTAGATTTGTGGAATAATATTTATTTGTGGCCAAAACAAAGGCTCTACACCTAAAACGTGACACAAAAAAAAATGTATTCACCTTTAATACCATGTTAACACACAAAGAACGTATTTGTAAAATGAACGAAACTTACAATCGGGGAAATGTGACATTTCCTGGTCCTGGTTGGTCCCCATCAGAGGCTGTTTGCCGAAGACCTGTGCATCAAAGCTGGCGTAATCAAAGCGGATTCTGCTGTACTTGTCCATGTCTTTTGTGAGGCTCGTTTGCAAGGCTGCTACTGGATGAGAGAGCCTGTAGTTCAGCTGGTTCATCTCGAACTTCTTTATCAAGCCGATGGCTCTGCAAGGAGAACAAATTGGGAAAAAGGCTTCATTTTATTGTGCAAACCTCGTGAAATAACAAGTGCCCAACAAGCTCATATTAAGCGGTTAAGTATAGACGTTGTTTTGAACCATTCAGGGATGCCAGTGCTTTTGTACACATAGAGTCTGGGATCTGATGTGTGTTGTAGATCCACAGCCAGGTTGCCAGACTAATTAATATAGTAGGAGTGGGCATCCTGCCCATGATATATCCACAGGGAACAAAGAGTTCTGCTCTTTTATCATCTCTAATAGAGAGGAACTCACAGGACCAGCAACCATTGCTTATGTCTGCTTGGAAAGCTCGAAATAGACTGTGCGTTCTGCTGGGATCAGTGAATAAAAATATCCCACACCTCCCTCAACAATAATAGTGTTTATCACTTTTTTGCATAACCTCAGTTACGCTTTTACAACTTCAGTCCACTCCAGAGCTGATTATGATTTCTGGGTGCTTGTTGTAATTATTGTCCTGCACATGTGACCACATTGATAGCAGTGAAAATCCACAGCGTTATCTGGCAGTGTGCTGTACCTCGGTGAGCGGTCAGGTGTTTGTCTGCATTTCAGGCTCTCGTCCTGAGGTTTGGAGACTTTCACTGCAGCAGCGATGGGGCAGCCTGAGAGGCTGGAAAGGGAGGAAAACAAATACATTAGTCTAATACTGTAACCCATCTATGAACAGGGTGCAGATTTCTAATGGCTTTTTGCTGTGGTCGTACCTCCGGTGGGTGCTACGGTTGCTGTTGACATGGCCTCTTCCTGTGCACCCGGGTGTAGGGCACTTGAGGACGTTCTCATGCATGGCCAGGACTGAGGGGACGAGGACACAGAGAGGAGATAAGCTCAGACAGAGTCCAAAATAATTTAAGACATAATCAAGCTGAAAGATTATAAGATGCTACATATATATATATATATATATATATATATCTACTGAGCCTTCTGGAAATAAAAAAATACATTAAATGGGGATTTATGTAACTGGTTGGTACATTAGTGCCTATAGAGCAAAGATCCTACAGAGACAGACGCTGGAGAAAAAGAAGCAAAAGGCTCTCTCATTGTGAGGAATGCTGTAATGTGCCTGAAATGTAAATAGCTTAGTGCAAAGAGGAGCGTAACAAGACAGCTGATTATATTCTTCAAAACAAACGCGTCGTTAAAGGTCCGCTCTGTATCCTTAGAAACTTCTTTTCTGTACATATTCTCCAATTAGTTTGTTGGAGTTGTCTATTTATTTTTGAATGCTGCGTTAGCTAGCCCTTTGATTTGCAAATACTGCCTCCAGTCTAAGAGCACGCGCTTTTTTGAAAAAGTTAATTACTTTTTCTGTTCCTTTTGTAACATTACTGTTTAATGTCGAATGTTTGTTGAGTTATATTGAAATGACTTAACAATCGCCAATGTGGGGGGGGAGGGGGATTCAATATTCACACATTACAGCACATTAAGAGAAAGAGAGAGAGAAAAAATCCTTTAAATTTATTTGAAAAGTTTCATGCACATCTTTGAATTGAACTAAATGTATAAGCAGGTCTTTCTTGTCTTTGGGTTTAAGAGGATTTCAATTACGCCGACTGATTATAAATCCTACAAATGGCAGTTTTTATAAGTATAAATCATCCATTATACAGCATGTATACACAGAACTGCCTGTGTGACTTACTCTCTGGAGGAACTCGGACTTTATGAGGACACCCAGACAAACTCCTGTGATGTGGGTACAGGCCGGTCACATGACCAGTGCCATCGCAGCCAGGAGTTGGACACTTTATGTCCTTTTTATCTGTGCGTGGAGAATCTGCGGACACAGTAAAACAAGATATCACAATAAATCAAAATAATACAACCACTCCCCTAACGTACTGAAGCCTTTCTGTCTTTGTGCTCTGTCAAGAAATGGAGAAGTGAAACACACATAATGCACTTTCGTGAGAATATATTGTACATAGGTCAACAGATTGAAATATCATGCAAAGCTAAATACTTTTTTTTTTTCACAAAATGCATCTTTTAATCTGTCATTTTAGTTAAGGCTGCAGTTCAACATTCACTTCTTAATGCCCATCCATCGAAAGATTACATCTAGGATTACACATTTAGCTGCAGTCATTTGAAGAATCAGAGGGAAACATGAGAGGTACTTTAGGAGGATTTAAGACTTATGGTCATGGTTAAATATCCAGTTGATTCCTATCAAAATCCAATATTCTGAGTAGTAGCAATTCCATCAGAAAATTTTGTTCTTCTTTATTTTAGTCTGTTTATTTATTACTTCACTTGTTGCCAAAATGTTTTTAATACTTAAGAGGATTTCCTCCCTCTGATTTCCCCCCTCCCGTGCGTATGCTTCTTTTATTCCTTTTAATGTTTTTCAAAGCGCCCAATCATCCAAATCACAAGTGGTCTATCTGATTTGCGCTGGATGAAGGTACATACGTGAAAAGTGATCGTTCCCAAAAAAGATCACTTTTGATTCTTAAGACTGCTTGTCTGTACTGGGGGTGTACATCACAAGTTTCATCACGATACGATATTATGGTGATGCTTTGGACAGCAATGTGATATTTAGTGATATCATAAAGTGTGCGACGATATGATTTTGATGCAGTTCAGGAACCTGCGATTGATATGAGACGACATCAGTAAGTATCCTCATTGTCTTTTTCTTGGCTGCTCGCCATTGTCTGCCTGGCGATATGCCGCAAGCATTGTTGAAGCGTTTAAGACGGAGGTGTGCTTGGACGGAAATAGTGACACAGACGTGCCAAAGATGCATAAAAACGCATCTTAAAGATGACGATACAACACATTCTCGTCAAATGAGGGCGCTTGATCAGTGGCCCTTAAAGTCAAACTATGACACTCTAGACACACCTCCAGTGTTGGCGTGTCAATTTACGCTCCATACATGCATTGTGTCTTTTCAAAATAAACTCCCATTTTCACAGGAAATGCAGTTTTTCCTTATTAAATGCATACAGTGTCTTTTGAAAATAAATTTAGAACGTAGGTACATAACTGTGGTTTTACATTTACTTCCTTGGGTTAAGCATTAAAAGCACGTAATTAGGTTTAGGAAAAAAACAGCATGGTTTGACAATGAGTATATACTAGTACACAAGCTGTACTTAAAATAAGTCATTTGGCTTTTGGTCTGGAGTCCACCTCCCCTCCCTTCCATCCTATGCCGACTGTCTCGCTCTTTGTACTATGGCAGTTGCTGAGAGCATCAAAAAATGTTGCTGCCCCATGCGTCTCATACAGGCGCTAAAAGGTTGCCTCTGTGCATCGGTATCTGACGCTGAGGGTCACTGACCAGCGTCAGTATTTGACAAGTTGGGAGTAAGACTAGATTGGATGATATTTATTAAGGTTTTCACTTCCTCTAGTCTTTAAATCATTTTACATCACAGGTCTTTTCCCTCCATTTTGTTACCTTTTCCTCCGTGATAGTTTAGTCTACTGTCCATCTCCATCATCCTATGGTGCCTTCTGTCGTTGGTCATCTGCTCCATGAGGAACCGGTCCATCTCCCTGTAGGCATGGTGCAGGACCTGTCTTTGCTCTGTCTGCAGAGCTATGGCCTGCTCCAACAGGCTGAAGTTCACCCTCCCTCGGCCCATGTCCAGGCCTCTTTCGTGGAGGCCCAGAGCCCAGCCGTCCAGCTGAGGTGGCCTCTCCGCCTCTGCTTCCCCTTCACTGTCCTCCTCCGTGGGGAGCGGCCTGTATCTCAGAGCCTCAGCTTGAAAAATACTCGCCCTACCCATCGGACCACCTAACTCTGACTGAGGCTCTTCTTTCACAATGCCGTTCCTGCCTGAAAGGTCTTCAGAGGCTCCGGAGGGGCTGCAGTTGGAGCCGTTCACCTTGGCGGACAGAGACAGAGGCTCCCACTCGGCCTCCCTCATGTCTTCATATGGACTCTGTGGCGATGACGTACCACTCATCCTGTCTTGACTTTGGTCTTCTCTTTCATTGTTAAGGAGCTCCTCTTCATCTTCATCCATGAGAGGTTCGGATGTGTCCGGCTCACACTGCGGAGAGCCATCGGATGTCACTTCTGACCATCCGAGAGAATCACTAGACTTTGCTGCTGCATCGTGGCAGCCATTTTTGTAGGCAACTCCATTGATTGCACTTAAGTTTCCATCTAAAACAACAAGAAAACACTTATTATTTTATGTGTTTTCAAGACTTAACAGACCAAACATGTTCTTTTATGACCCCTCAGTCACATGCGGGATAAGAATTGTTATGTCCTCGATAATCTTCTCCAAATCCTTTTAAAGGTTTTGGATTTTGTGTTACTTTTCTACAAATAATATCTTGAGAAAAACATGTTTTTTAGAGGATTTAGAAGAACACATGCTGCAATAGAAATAATAATCATAAGGTTGCAAGATTTCCAAGCAATTCCTCAAGTATGTTTTAGACAACATATACACGACCCTGCTGTCTGCTAGTTGAACATGAAACCTGGAGATGAGAAACAAAATTGTTTTCTTCTTCCTCTCTGTCTCCAATTGGAGCAACAACCCAACAAAGATTTAGGACAAGATTACGGAGGGATTTACTGTGCGGTGGACAGTGAACATCATTAATTAATTATGTGTATTTTTAAGTGCAAACTAAGCAGCAGCATGTTGTCATCTGCACACACACACACACACACACACACAAAACTGATTTAAAAACACATAATTGAGATGTGAACGAGGAAAAGTGAAGAGGATTCCTGAAAACACAGATGGAGGAAACCACAAACATGCAGATAAAAGAGAGAAATCTCTGTTAGCTGCTGCTGTCTGTGTGGCAGGACATGGTTTAGGAGAAGCCAACCATACACCTCAGTCAAAAAACTGACAATTTTTGGTTACAAAAAAGTGATAAAAGCACAACAGCTAACAGTGCCCACAGAAATGAATGGCTTGTTCAGTGAACATGAACCAAAAAAATTACTGAAAAATACAAGTGTTTGGATTAAATTTGATAAGAGCTTGTATCTTTAGTTCACCTGCAGTTTCTTTAAAAAAAATGGTTATGAAAAAACAGTGGTTGAAAAACAGCTTAGAGATTAAATAAAAATCAGAAATGTCAAGGTATTAAGAATTAATTTAACTTTATCAGTGTGCATAAAACAGTGCTTTGCAATGTTTCAAACAGTTTTCTTTCTATTATAAGCTCTGTGTTTTTAAACAGTAACTAGTCTTGCTTAGTGTAAACATAGAGTATATAACTCGTAATAGACTTTTAAAATGCAAGATGCTGCAGGAAAGGATTGTTCGATCATGGATTTTAATGGCTCATCAAAGTTAGAAGAGCTTCTCTAATACTGTCATGGATTTATTTAGGAAGATGACTCTTTTGATGACTCTAATTCCCAGCTTTTGATTTTTAAAATCCTCACAGATGTAATAAGATATCATACATACATGTACACGACACATGTAGCATCATTAGTGTCGATTAATAACATGCATTTCACTCATTTCATGCTATCCCTTTTCTCTCGCTTATTTTGCCAAGTGCTCTCTATAATTTAATTTGCAGTGACCTTTTGGCGTCTATCTTTTAGCATAAATCCAGGAGTCCCGGTCACATGCACAGAAAGCCACAAGATTGTGGGAAGCCTTAAACGCAGTGAGAGTCTGATCAGTGGAACGGACAAAGAGGGTTATCCTAAGTGCATCTGAAACAACATTTTATTAACACCACTGATTATATTAAGTCATGGTCAGTGATTAACAATGGAAAGCTATCATCTGGATTGATTCAACAAAATCTCTCTTGATCCTCCAAAACCATTCAAACTTATGCTCCATTAAGGCTCTTTGGGCTGCGAGGGTTTTTACTTTGAGTAGGCTGGACTGTGGGCCCAGATCCTCTTAAGTGGCCAGACATCAGATATTTGATAGAAGATAGATAGATAGAGATGGATTGTGAGAATCAGATCACACAGTGTTGAGGATGATACAGATACAGGCATTACTATTAATGGGAGCGGCACAAAAACTTAATCCTCACCAAAAGAGCTTTAACATAAAACATGTGGCGCTAATAAAGAGACAAACTGTTTTTTGTGAATATGTGATTTTGTACAAGTGCAGTCACGTTTTTGCAACATTACAGTGTTTCACTATCAGTTAGTTCCCTGCTGTGAAATATAAAAGAGGTGTCTAAAGACAAACCCTGTTGAATGAGAAATTAAAGCCAGTTACACGTATTTACATTTATGAGGCGAGCAACAAGGGTTTTGTTTTTCATCCAGATGGACTCCACGGCCTGACACAGCCGCATACAGTCAGACAAGCACAAAGACGTATACACACTCACACACACATACAAACACAGGGACACAGAAGTGCAGTGAAAAAAGGAAAGAGATGGAGGAAAAAAACTTGGATCCCTCCGGTGGTTTGTGTGTTGGAACAGGTGAACAGTTTGTACTCCAGAATAGCCATTACCAGCACTCTGCAGCAGGGCTGCAGTTGGCTGGAGTTGAACGCAGTGTGGCTCGACCAAACGAGAGGCTTATTTTTCTCCCTTTTTGTTAAAATGCAGATATGACCAGCTTCCCACAGCAAAAAATTCTTACTGCCTCCAGTCCACTTTTCCAATTTTTGTTTTTTTTTTTCCCACAGAAAATAGCCCCCGAATCTGACAATAACAGCAAAATATGTTCTGAAATTGTTTATCAATATCCATGTTCATTTGACACTCTTCAGACTTTTTTTTTTTATTCATTCTGGCAGCATTTTGTTTTGTTTTAAAGCTCGTCCACTGAATATCAGGTTCAACTAAGGAAAATATACGGCAGTCAATCAACACTGGATGATAAAAAGAAAAGGAATACACAACAACAAAAGGAAAAACTGACGATGCACAGTGAATTACTTAGATAATTGTAATGTAATATGAACACAGGAAACAAATAAATTCCATTTCCAATGAATCCACACAATTCAGTGAGCTACTCTCCTGGTCCATTTAACTACACACATGTGTACTATAATGAGCTGTAGACATTATGCCTAATTATGTATTAGACTGTGTTAGAGGGCCTAACAAAAGCTTTTGAAAGGGACAATTACGTTTGTTGCTTAGTTACATCGTTAAAAATATACCAAATCAGTGCAGATTATAGTGGGCGAGAATGCACATGTACACCACGAGCATTGTTGCCAAAATGCACAAAATTCAATTCATTAGGAAAAAAGAAAACATTTTCGCTCCTGAAAAGGACAGTGGCATAAGTGAAAGTAAACAATTTTTAACTGTTGTTGATGAAAATGTTTTTATGGTTTGGTAGGAAATAAAAACAGTGAAACATCAGAACATACGCCAGGCAGTGTTGACGCCTCATTTGTCTCTCACAATAGGCGACTTCAATATTAATTCAGTTCAAAAGAATGGAGGAAGTTTAATTTAAATCAAAGTGAACTGGTGCACTCCCCCATTCAGTGTTTCATTCTATGGATTCAATGGGTTTTGGACTGGCTATTGAAAAAGGACAGATGAGGGGTCTGAAATCTGGCCTCATCAAAAGAGGGTAAAGCCACGCCAAAAATATCATGGCAGATCAGCTGTCAAAACTTCAATTTGTGGACGTGAGACACAACTAATGTGGACCCAGCAGTGTAGTCTTTCACTTCCACTGCACAATGACTGCGGCTGCTGGCTGATGGCAGAGGGAGGGAAATATGAATGCAACAGATGGGATTTTAAAATTCAGCGTCAATTGTTCATCAAAACAGACAAAACAACAGGACATCTGTTTACCTGCTGGAGTGTCAATGTTCCTCAGCTCTTCTTTGTCCTGTGGCGGTGCCAGGTCCTCGCTCTCCTCTTCACATGCCTCGCTGGGGCTGTAGTGGCGGGGCTTCATCAGCAGGGACTTTCTCTTGTTGACGGGGGCGCCCTGCACCCCTTCCTGAGCACTCCTCTTCCTCGCCATGGACCCATATGGGCTGGAGGGAAGAGGGGAACGGACAAAAGGCACAGCAGGGTCAACAGAGGCCTCAGTTGGCTCATTTCAAGGGTCCAGCTATTAAAATTGGAGGTTTTCTTTTATGGAGTTAAAACCCCTCTAATGAATAACATCAATAATCTGAAATGTTTCCTTTTTTTTTTTTTTTTTTTAAGTAAATTAGTAAATTCACATGATAAAATTTCACCTGTGAGTCTCGGTGATGCAGTCGGCCAGCCCTGTGGAATAAAGGCCAAAAAAGAACAGATAAAACGTGGTGTTTACATTTCCACTACAGTAGCACAGCATCTGTCGACATATTCTCCATCAAAGGTTCAAGCCGACTCACGACTTTTGGGCTATTGCTAATGAAATATTTTACAATGTTCTGCAAATATTTGTTTTGTGGATAATGATTTAGGGATGATACCACCTGGGCTAATACTGCGTTACGCAGCCTTTAGCCATAGATTTTATTCTCTTTTATAATGCCATGGGGTATAATCAGCACAAGGATGGAGAAGTGGTCTCGTCATTGATCTGAAAAGCTTTTCATTCAGTCTGCTCATTCTCCGGGAGACCAACGGTAGCTCATCCTTTGACAACGTTGACAACATGATCTAAAAGGGTAAATCAATTTTCCCAGGGGCCCGGCGTAAATCTCATTCACAAGTTCTACCCCTACTCCCATGAAGCACAACCAATAATAACACTTTTCATGAATTTCCCCAGATGTAGTAATAGCTCCAGCGTGAGCAGGCGGGCCTCAGAGGCCCTGAACACTTGCATAATGACATATCCAGTCTAGAGGTTTTCAATCACACAATATATACACACTCCTTAACTAATTTGAGCCAGTGTTCACAATTTAATGAAGTTATTCCCCTCTGAATAATGAAATGGCAGTGCAGTGCTCTTCAGACCGGTAAGATAATACATAAAATTGACAGTTATAAAGTTGGATTGTTGAACTGATACCCCTAACCCATGGCGATAAGTGGAGTATGTGTGTGTGAGCGTGCATGCATGTGTGTTTAGTTAAAAGCAAACTAGAACTGAGAGCTGCACTCACCTGTGCTACTGTTACATGTTTTCAGGGTTTGCTCCTCACCTTCAGAATCCATCTGCAAACACAACACGCAATGTACACATGAGCCGGTGAACGCACAGATTTAAATGTATTTATCGTTTTTATTAGAAATGGGAAAAGGCTTCGTAGATCATTGGAGATTTTTTTTGTCAGCCAGAGAGCCTTAAAATCAATTTGCGTGCAACATCACAAAGAGCTCCTAAAACATCAGTAATATGCAAACACATAAAGTATAATGTTCAGGGGGGGGGAAAGTTTCAAAGGTGAGTAAAAATGTAATGACACTAAATAATGACATTAAAGTACGGACAGCACCTCGCTGTGTGTGTTTAGACAAAAATAGTTGCTAAAATCCATCCACTCTCGCTGGCTGTTGCTTGTGGGTCCCAAATAAAACCTATTAAACATAATTATTCCAGGCTGATGGTGGCGTATAGTGGTCACAGGCCAGTGAAATCTGTGAGTCATAGGATATGCTGTTACTTTTCCCTGGTAATGGGAAACATGACTCCTCTCTCTCGTTTGCTGTTGTGATTGAAGGCACTGACCTGTCATACATTTATAATAGGGGAGCAGGTGTGGCAGTGATGGACCTTAATTTCCTTTAATAAACCTTTTATGTGCCACACTCTTAATGCCACGCCGGGCCCTCAGAGGTCCTGCTCATAATAGGTTCATTACTTTTGATTACTACAGCCTATTGAGACAAACAACTCCCAAACACTATAGATTACATTCTGTAAAAACGAATGTACCTCATTAGTTTGTAACACTTTTCCACACAGACATGCTTCAACATTTTGTGTAAATTTGTTGTTTTGGAGGCAAAATGCTGCTCTTACATGCTGCAACCTGAGATTGTAACATGGACATTAATCAAAGTTCAAATGATGTTATCAGTGTACCGAAATATCACCACTGACTCACACGCGTTTATTACCACGGTGGTTTTTTTATTTGACATTTTAGAAGTGCCCTTCTCATGCAAATGTTTTAAAAACAGTATTTTATCATTAAACTTGTTACATTTACAACACAGACTGTTTTTTCTTTTATGTGTCTTTTTATTTCTCTGAATTCATTAAGAATAATGCCATAAAAAAACACCAAATAATGAGTGGTTTATGGTGCCTGTCCAACCAATGAAACACAATTATGTTGCGCTATACGTCCAACTATACCTCAACATATTATTTCACCGCAAGCTGCATATCCAGTTTCACATATTATATAAGACTGACGAGCAGACTGTGACCTTTCCTTTGTTCACGCTGCCTTTAAAGTGCGTCACTTGTGCCTTTCTGACATAATTATGAAAAAAGCTACAAGCAGATTCGGACAAAGCAGAGGCTACTGTATTTCTAATTCACATAACAGGAAGTGACAAGTAACAAGAGAACAAGGAAGGCCTCCGTAGATGCTCTGGTGTACTAACAGGTAGTCCTGGCATGGCAACAACATGGACAAACATGTGACGCAGAGTGTTTACAAAAGCAGAACAAATAGATGCATTCAGGGTCAAATGAGAGCTTTTATTTGACATTCCCTACACAATCTGGCCGAGGGCTTTAAATAATTTACCTTTTCATTATTATTGTGCGGCACTTCTTTTGGTCAATGTATCATTCTTTTTCTATACAGAGTGCGGTATTATGAAATAAAGATCCTGGATATATGAAAGGGAACAGTGGGAAAAGTGTGTGTTAATGCCTTTTGCCAACAAATATAGCTCCTTCTGTGGACACCCAGAAGCGGAAACTGGTCGACCAACAGATAACAGTGACAATATTCAGGTGTAATAATAATTTATAGAAGTTATACCACACACATTAATAAACACTTATAACGTCCTTCTGTCTGCATACAGCTACATGATAATGGTAATATATCAAATATGCATGTACCACCAGGAAATGCTAAATAGGGAAGTCATAGTACAGTGTTGCTAGTGGAAATTAAAAATACATTCAACATACATACAACAATACTTTTTTCTTTTTCTTTTCTTTAAGTAATTCTCTCACCTGAAATTATTTAAGTGTTCAAACAATGCGTGTTCCCATCTAGATTTCCTGTGACTTCTGTACGTCTTCTCTGGCACTAAATTCTGCGTAGTTGCCAACAACTCTTGTAAAATGTTGTAAAGACACAACTGGGGCTGTTGTTCATGGGTTGATAGCAGTACAGAACATTTTCACTCTACATCACTGCCTCCAAAACACAAGATCTTGTATCTCAAGGGCGTAGGTTTCAACTCTGGAGGGGGGCACGTGTGAAATGGTGGATGTTGGGGTCCTCCGCCAAAAAAAAATTGCGCATCAAACACTTTTTATCTACATATTTGTGTCTTTCTGCATCAGTTTATGGTGTACGATGTGTTTAGTTTCGTGAATATTGAAGGGTACATGTCTCCTGTGCCCCCCAGAAACCTGCGTATATTCTATTTTACTGTGTGTTTAATGTATTTTCCAATGGTTTCCACTCATTGGTATTCATAGTTAAAACAAAGCTACAGTCTAAACCTCAAAACCTCGTAGCAAATCTCTCCAAACTCTTTATTATGATTTCAAAGAAAGTTCCATGAGCTACAGATCCAGCCGAGACGACCTGAGTATCAACCAACATGCTAGAAAACGCAGACTCAGCAATGCCTTCTAAAAGAGTATATTATGTGGCTGCCACCCACAGCTCTGCATAAGTATAAAAAAAAACAAAAAAAAAAAAAAACAAGCTCAGTTTGTGATCACTGTGGTCAAAGGTGCAGTGACACTCCACCACTTAGCATGCTACTTATCCAAAACACTGTTACACAACCATTTAGAGACTTTGTGTCCCTAACAGAAGTCATTCTCACTTTGTGTGCAGCGTTTAAGCTCCGTCTGTGTCCGATTGTTTACCTTTGATTGTAGTTTTCCGAGCGCTCTGTAGGAAAAGATGCCGGATCCGCACTGTCCACCCCGGTTAATGCTTTCACACTTGTTATCTCTCAGGAGGTGATCGTGTAATTCATTATCTATAACAGACAAAAAAAACACCAGATACATGTGTTTAAAAATCTACAACTTTTTTTTTTTTAGTGTATCTTAAAATCATTGGTTTGTCTTTTTGGGGGTTTCTATCGTTGCATTTTCCTAATCTGGAGACATGGATGTGAACATGCAGTCAGGAAAAAAGGTGGAAAGAGCACATTAATACCTCACATGGAATAAGAAACACGATGCAAATTGATTGCTTGACAGAGATCAAATTGCTTGCTTCTAATTAATACAAAACATCCAAGAGGGAAAACAAGGATGAACACAATGAGTACATTAAGCCTCTTCACTTCACAGATCTTATTATGGAATTATTTATTTCTGTTAGCTTTGAAAAAAAAAAAAACATCTTCTTAATTATAGCTCACAGAGCGCTTCCCCGGAAAAACAAAACTGGGGGAAAAAAGAGGAGGTGGGGGGAGCGAGGGAGGGTTATTCACTCAGTTTCATTAGCATATGAAAAAAGACTCACTACTATTTGAGCTGGTTCGTCATCTGCTGAATCATATTTATGCACCCCCCACCCCTCCTCAAGTCCAACACAAATAATGCTTCTCAGAGGACTGTTTCTCTGCGTCTAGGGCAGATTTCTCAGGGGGAAAGGAGGCAGCCTGATGCTGAGGGTCTATGAGATTTTCTATGTGTTAATCTGGCTGCTAGCTGTCCTTGAGCCCAGCCCATTCCCCCCTAACCCCATCTGCTAGCATTCCCACCACAGAGGAGAGAATGGGCTGCGACTGGGGGTAGAAAAAGAGAGGGACCTTCCCAGTCCAGCAATCATGAATAACCATTGCCTCGCACCATTATCAGAAAGGCTGGATCCAAGCTGAGATGGTGGTGAGGAAATATCTGTAAAACACCCCGGCGCTCCTGACATTACTCTAACCACACTCTCACATTTTGTTGTAAGTGATGCTATTATTATTATTTTCATATAATGCCTTATTAATGCCGTGCAGCTGCTGTGGATATTCATCACTGACCTTGAGTCTTTGTGTCCCCTTGTTCCCAGCTTATCCGCGCACTTGGGACGCTCTCATGTAATTAACACAGACATTATTGTGATGTGAGTTTAAAAAAAACTCAGTGGTACTGTGCTGATACCTCATCTTGAAACCAATAAAGCAGGCCCGGAGTCGCAAAGTAAGATTCTGGAGACCATAAAATTAATTACATTATTTACATTTCCTTTAGATAGGGGGTGGGGTGGGGGGTACAGGCGAGATGATAGAGGCAAATGAGATTACACAAAATAAGATTTCAAAATGTCAGTGCTGCACACTCAACCAACCAACTGTTATGATTAGATTACTCCTTTAATATAATTACTGTCTAAGGCTGTGTGTGGAAACAATGCATACATAAAAAACAGGAGCCACGTCTTAACTGATTCCCATCCTTTTCTCCACGAGCCTTTTTCTCTTAACCTTTCTTCAACAGTATCATTTTGAATTATAGGGAACGGATGGGTGCTCTGTGCAAGGTCACTGTCTGGTGTGTATCAACCCCCCCTTCTCTTTCTCTCTCCCTCTCTCCTTGTTTTTGTTTCCTCTTCCAGAAGCACACTGAGTGAAGGGTTAAAACTGGAATGGATTTAATTATGGAATGAATGGAATTATAATGCGCCTGCAGCAAGTTTTCCTCCTTATTTATTAAAGCAGCTGATGGGCCAGGTTTGATGAGCCACTTCTGGCATAATTGAGTCATCACACAAAGAGGGTTCCTCGCATTCAGAGTGGTTTTATCAGCAGCAAACAGACCTGATTACTGGCAATTACACTCTGATCTAGGGGAAGGAGAAAAAAAGGGTAAATGTGCGGGGTAACTTCTGTGTTTATAGTTTACCCCGGGAATAATTTTCACATTAATTTTACATGCTAAGTGTTTTCTGTTTATGTATAATAAAGAGCAAACGGCAAGGAGATAGCACCTTTTTACTTTCATATTTCCTTGTAATGAATGTCTGAGGATAGAGCGAACTGATCATAATTTATATTTACCCTATGGGACGTTTGAGGTGTGCAGAGAAGCATGCCAAACATAAACTGTAGATGAAGCAAAAGGTGAGCTGGCAGGAGCGTACCTGCTTGTGCTCACACCTATTCTGTGGAAAGCAGGTAGAATTGTGTGCAGAAAGCAGGCGATTGCTTTTGCCATTTTTCATTGAGATGCAAATGGAATTCGTGGTGAGTAAATTAAGCTCTGCTCAGAGATTAAAATCAACTTCTGTTCAGAGAGTATTTAGATAAACAACTTTTCTTTTTTTGTCTTTTTTGTGAGGTGGCCAGGGAGCCATCAGACGCCCTGTGTGCCTAAATACCAGCTGGACATTAGAATAATGGCTGAGATATATTTTAGGAGTGGGGGGGAGGGAACAAAGGGGGTTTAGTATGTCTAATTTATGTCTAAAACTTGGCATAAAATCTTTATTTTTTATATTACAATGTTAAATTATCAGTCACCTACATAGTAAAATTCACAGCTAATCAACACTGGAAAATGTGCTTCATTTATAGTCCTTTATACCTTGAATGATTTAAATATTAAGATGAGTGTTGTGAAAATTTTAACCAAAGAAAAATATCAGACTTTTACTTGTGCTTATATGCCCTTTCAAATAAAAGAGAAAAAAAATGCTGTAAAAGAAAATTATTCTGCCGGCAATTTATGAGCATTCCTCCTTCTGATGGAGGTTTCTGGATTCATGCAGACACAGTCAAAAATCTTGAAGTCAACTGCGATTTCAGATATAACAGCCTCACAGCTACCCTGACGGCCAAGCAAAGTGTTTGTGCCTTTTGCCAAAGAGTACTTTTATAGAGGAGCGTATTGGCATCTTATCACTTCTCCAAGACAGAGATGCTTCAATAAAAGAACACAGCTCAGAGAATTCTTAACAGACAATTAGGAGCCTGGCTAGCCGCTATCGCTTCAATGATTTGTTATGATGGCATAACTACAGGGGAAACTTGTTATTGGACGGAGTTAGCAAGAGTCCCATAAAAGAGTCAGATGGTGACACCTTTGCCGAGGTGATTTATGAATCTTGTAATCGCTTTCCAAAGTCATCCCAAAGCCTTCCCTCTAAATTGAGTTCATCTGGAGCCGGACCACACAAAGGCACCAAGTCCAGATTGTTTCTTCTGACATCAAAGAGCCAATTTCTGTTTTTGACCAAATTTCTGGTGCTTTGAGTTCCCTTATCGTATGAAAGGGGCCTAGATGATATGCTATTTTATTTGTGAATTTCAATCCAATTAAGAACACCAAAAATATTGAGACAAATAAAATTAGTATCTTCTTGCACTACACTATGCATCAATAGCATAATAAATGGAGTGGCAGACAATCCGTCCATTGGCAAGTCTCCAGTCTGCCAAACCACTCTCATGTTAGTTTGAATCTTTGAATTCTGTCATGAACATGTTTTTTCAAACCTGTCTAATTTGGGGACAGGTGTTTGGGGAAAAAGAAGTTCCAGCCCTGGTGTAACAATGAGCAGAGTAATCCTGCTCATTGTTCCTGCCCAAGGAGGCCCTTTCATGGAGGAGGTTGCATGAATGCTACCAGGTGGTCTGCAATTTGGAGAAACGTAGTAACCGTTCCAGCTAATCCCCCCGTCACAAAAGGCAGGTCTCCAGTGCTCCGGGGCTCTCCGGGGCAAAGGGAAAAGTTTACCTCGAACACACAGTGTCTGAAAGGAGTCAGGGACTCGAGCAGTGATTCCTAATCAGATTGCGCTGAAGTGAACAGCTCGCATGGCAGCTGTAGTTTTCCCAGGGTTAATTACCTTTCACTGCTCTCTCTAAATGAGTCAGCTGTTCCTGTCATTAAACAACTCCACTCTATCTCTGCTCCTCTGTCCTCCACACACATGTGCACACGGGTGCGTGCGTTCACACACACACACACACACACACACACACATGCACACACTAACCCATACATATATAGAGGCGCACTTTTGTTTTTCTTCCAGTATCTTTAATGTGTTGGATATGGCGATCAAGCAAAAGACTTTGTAGACATTGATTACTTGAATATTATAGCGACTTTGATCACTTTGCTAATCAGTCAGAGGTTGCTGCCTTTTTATTCAGGCTACTGATGTTTATGCAGATAGAAGGCAGTATTCCCAATACACCTCCCCTACCCTGTTGAAGCAAAATAATACCAATCTGTCAAGGTCTTATTCTAAAGAGCCCATTTAGTACTAATTGACTATATATAGGAAGCAAACATGTTCACATATGCGCACACACACACAAACACACCCGGCATACACACAAACACGCGGGTACACATACATGCACACACACAAACACAGAGTCCAGCTCTGATATAGTTGTGCTGTCATCAATTCTGAACAATCTGTCTGCTTACTGAGCTCAGTGGCTTAGGATGTTGGGGGAGTTTTAAGTGATTTTTGCCACTGTATGGTAAAATCCCTTGGCCACCTGGATTACAAACTCTAGTCCTTTAACTCATGCCAGTATAAATCCGTGTTAACTCGGATTTACCTCTGGCATATGAATTCTCAATCTGCGTAAGCTTTGTTTGGAATGAGTCGAACATAAGTATTTCATGCAGTAAGGATGCCCAATGGTGAATTCCTATTTCTGTGAAACACACACTGGCAGATAGTTCAGGACTAAATCAGTTATCAAAATAACAAGAAGAAGGAGAGAAAAAAAAAAAGCCTTAAGCGGTGTTTTATTACACCACAAGAGGTGAGGCCCGTATGGCTGTTCACAACCAGGTGGAAGTGTGCAATGCTGCACTGTGAAATCCGCGTAACCATGGCGACGGATATAAACTCAGAGCTGTACGCTGTGGTCAAGAGTTTAATCAGATTCCTCGTGCCATACAAAGATTTCGCTTTGCTTATTGTCAGACAAACATTATTTGCTCAGTTGTTCAAACACAAGCGCTGGTCTGCCACCAAAAGCGATCATGATAAAATAAAATATGGCATGAGCAGCCTGGAGGATCTAAATTAAGTATTATCCAATATCCATACAATCTCTCACACTCTCTCTCCAACACACACACACACACACACACACACACACACACACGACACACACGACACACACACACACTTCTGGGCTAGCAGAGTTAAGCCAGACTATTTTGTACTTAAAAGGTTAGCAGGGCTGTTTTGTGAGTTTGATCCATGCTTGCCAAATCAGCAGATGGTCCATGAATATGATTATATGCATCAATAAAAGGAGTAATCTTTAACAAAATGTAAATTTGACTTAAGTCCAGGGTTTAATATACGCGATGGACTTTAACCCAGTTTCCAGCCTGACAGTGGAGCATGATAAGCTAATGCACTTAAATGTTTGTGTTACAGCAATCACCACTGACGCTGCTATTCAGAGATCAAAACGAGGAGTCCGAGGGAAGGTGCAAGATATCTGCACAGCGTTGTGTCGAAACAACATCAATTCACTTTTGAGTGAGTATCTAAACAGCTCAGCAATCGATACAAACTGAGTCTGGGTGCTTAACAAGACCCTCTCTCGTGCTGTCATGCCTTCCTCTATTATTGCCTCTCAGTGCTTTTTAGATAAATCCTTGGACGACACTGAGTCAAGCTTTACTCAAGGATCAACAACAATAAACTACACGTGAGTAGCCTGCACCATTAACAAAAATACAGGCACCAAAAATTAACCTTTTTACTTTTAAAACATGGAGTTCAAGTCCAAGTGGCTCACAGAGAGAAACAGAGAGAAAAGTTTCAGCAGCAATTCAGAAGTTAAGAACGGTCAAGAAAAAACGTGGTGATCTTATTCTGAGTCACATAAAACAGCATCACTGTCATTGACCCTTCAATGAATCTACTTATCTGAGCCTGAGGCTTACACAACACAGCACATCCTCACACAGACAAACAGCATCACTTGTCTCCTGCATCTAAAATGCACCCATGTTAACATGTCCGACAGGGCAGAATGCGCGAGCTCGACTTACCATGCCCTTTTTAGCCTTTGTTTTGCATCTCATAGTGACATCGGGGAGGAGACGGAGCAGAAGGATATCGAGGTGGGGTACAGGGTAGTCCAGAGTCTCGCTGCTGAGAGAGTGTGTTTGGTTTGTGTGTGTATGTGTGTGTGTGTGTGTGTGTACAGGGACACAGTGATATTCACCCGAAACGCTAAGCTTTTTTTTTTTTTTTTTTTTTTTTTTTTTTTTTTTAGCCTTTGTGTCATTCACTTAACAACCAATCTCATTAGCTGCTGGGCTACAATGGGCTGAATTATTTTCTGTGTAAATACACCACATGGTGATCCTCAAGGTAAGACCTCTGAAGGTCTTTTTAATCACATAAAAGATAGATTCACCCCAGCAAAAAAAAAAAAAAAATCAATGACTACTGGATAGGACAGACTGCTCCTAAAAAAAGAATTGAATAAAACAGTCATTTAGAGTGATTCTAATTGAGAAATGAGATTTATATTCCTTGGGGTCTGTAGTGAAGAGAGTGTAAATGTCTAATTATGTGACTGTAATTAATATAGCATGGTGATATATATACACGTAGCTTTGACTTGAAAATGATACTCTGAGCACATATGTAATAGGTGATATAAGAAAAGATGGATGTTCAGCTGCTACTCAGCTTTTAAAAAAAAAAATCTTGCAGGATTTTGGAGGTAAATTATGAGACGATATGTAATAAACACGTGAAAACCTGGTTTCAAAATCATGTGCATATTTAGCTTTTCACCAAATCTCTTGCTGCAGTGCTTGTTGGTGCAGAACCATGTATCTGTGTAAAATGTAACTACTGTAAGTACTTGAAGTCATGACAGCTGTCTATAAGCATCAGGGACGTGTCTATTGGCCAACTTGACCCTTGTTAGAAAACAAAACAAATACAAAAAGAGAATACTGCAGCCTGGGACTGCCGAGCCGGGTCACTGGAGATTTTCCAGACAAACGCCGCACAGGGGAGGGGAGGGGAGGAAGAATAAAAAGGACAGGCTCAGAATCTCATTTTAACAGACCGCACACAATCTGGGCTCCCACAGAACTATCTCTGCCTGACCGCTTTCTATTTATCCCTTATCAGTGTTTACCAACCGCTAGTTTTCTTTCATTCACACTGTGAGGCAGTTCTCTTACTATCAGTCAACAGCTGACACCGTGGAACAGCCTCAAAGGCAAGAGGAAGGGATCAAAACTAAACCAAAGCTGTTTAAACAATACAACAGAGGAAATAAATTCATAAATCCTAATTCTTCCCAACCCACAAGGGTATAAGCAGATCCTTTATAGTTAGGCCAACAAACAAAACCACAGCCAATGAGGTACATTACAATCAAGGTAAATTCTGAAATATATTTTTAAAACAAGAAAGGCGGAATAAAATCCCATGTAATATTAACTGGGAACATTTCATAGTCTTGCCCTGTCAAGCAAATATAAGTATTTACTAAAAAGGTTTTTTTTTAATGTGTGTGTTATTTTTTTTTTTTTTTAATTATCTTTTTTAGGAAAATCCCACCTGTTTTAACCTTGTTAACATTTTAACATCATTTTTGCTGTAAAGAAGAACCAAGCTATGAAATATGACTGCCATCATACAACACTAACATTTAACTAAGATTTTAAAATGATTTTTGTGATAATAATTAGTGTCTGCACAGGATCAGTCCACTTCTACAGGAACAACTAGAAAAAAATAAAAAAAAATTACAGTGTAAATCTGTATCGTTTATATAATGAGGATTGCTTTTATTTACAATTCTACACACTTAATTATATATTTTAATATTTAATTTATTTTTTTATTATGGCTGAAATTTAATTTATGCAATCTTGCTAATAACATTTTAAAGTCATATATTATAACAAATATTTAAACATACATAGATTATACATTTACACAATACTAATTTTAAACGATATAGGAGGCTACCTGAACAGACTATTTAAATAAAATATGTTTCTAAGAACTACAGAGAGAAAATAATAATTTGAAAGGTGTGTATATATATATATATATATCACAGTGTTGCTTTACATTTTTTCCCAGCAGGACACACAAACAGCAGTGTTTTTGTCTGGAATACTGTTCAAAAGTTAAGTAATTAATTACATTTATCCTTTCACCAGCTGCTCAACAGCAGATGGATCATTTCTGAGACCTTGTTGAATTAAATCCACATAATTCATTTTCCTGGATTAACTAACTGAAGTTTGAGTAGGGTGAAAAAAAGCAGGTAACACAATATATAAGAGGCTGACATATATGCTGAGCATTTTCGCGTGATTTTGTCGTGTACATTGCGTGCACCCGACGGCTGTTGACTTAAAATTAAAAGAAGGTATTAGAAATCTGAATAACTTTATATTCTATTTATTTTTTTGAAGATTGATAGAAACAGGTGAAAATATTTATTTTCCACTACAGAAGTTTCGTGTGCATTGCAGCTGTGTGAATAAGTTAGTGGCTCCAGTTTTGTTTTGCAGCAGGTACCATGGACAGTTCCTGGAGGCGAGCAGAGGTTACATTTATATGTTGTGTAGCAACTAACATCCCTGTGCTTTGAAGCAGAGGGCGGGGAGCAGAGAGGAATAATGCCTCTCACTTATCACTGCTGTACCACACAGCCCTGCTGCAGCCTGTGCTGCTTTTAATTAAAACAAAGAGTCGAGGTGTAACTTTATAACCTCGCTCACAGGTCCTGTCTTCTTATCGCCTCTGAATAACTCGCCAAACTTTTTCAAAGGATTACCGAGATGTGACACTGTTACACAATGCTGCGTTATCTAATGTCTTTTGTTGCTCTTTTCTTGTTTGTTGAGAGATGCGAGCTGACTGGAATAAGCTGATCAGAGTTGTGATTAAATGGAGGCTAACAGGCAGAATGACAACCGGCATTTCAATTTATTTTAGCACTGAAAAATTTCCAAATTTTCCGGTGAAATTCTCCAAACCTAAAAATGATTTAACACCTCAGTCGCAGAGTATAAAGTCTCTGAAAGACATGGCAATAGATATGACTGGCAGATGTTAGTTTACGTACATATTCTCACCTATAGACTCTAGATTGTTAATTTTCTGCTGCTCATAAGAATAATCTGAATCTAAAAAGACTCAGGCCTAAATCTGCTCTCATTTAAAAATACCCTACTTCTGTTTAACAACTTAAAGTTGGATAATAAAGCAGCTCCTGAGCCATTAGTGTGCCGCACGTTACTAGTAAATGATGAACTTTTCCAACCAACATCCGTCCTCCTAAATCAATAGTTGCTCTGGAGACTGTCGAGTGCTTTTGCCCCTCTGAATTTGTTCAAACTTGCCAACATATAAGACAAAAGTTCACTGGTAGACTGTGATCACACTACATGTAGCATTAGCATATCTTTTTTTAAACTTTACCACAGTCACAGTGCAGATAATTACAGATATTCAGATCAGGATGTAATGCTTTGATGAGTTAAGACAAATCTAAGGCAAATTCTAACACAAGATCTGATTTGTAGACAATATTACTGCCACACTACAGTCAACATTAGCATGTAGTTTTCTAACTTTACCGGACTTACAATGCAAATTACACAAAGCCAGAACAGGACGCAATAAAATACTTCACTGACTGTTCAAATATGTTACTGGAACACAGAGTCAATGTTTAAGTGCATTAGGCTCAGTGGTCTTGTATGTACAGCTGTCACTGTCAAAGCCACAGGCAACCTGACAATGCTTTGTCTCTGCACACAATACGAACATGTGCTCTTCTAAGACAAGCTTATACTCCACACAAATGCTGTGAATTTAATCTAGATAGACAGTATCTCATGCTATCTGGATGATCAAAAATAGGTCATGCCTCTCAAAAAACAGTTTGAGCCATTTAATCTCTTCTCAAACTGTCTGAAACCTGCACTGAAGCTGCGCTCGCTTTCCAGCAAAGATTTTAAGAACACTGATTTGTATCAAGCAAACAATGTTCATCAGCAGTGCAATATTTTCTAAATACTGCCTGACACAGTTGAAAACAATTGCCAGCACAATGCTATTTCACATAAGCTCGTGAAATCCGCAGAACACAAGTTTAGCAGCTGAGTAAATCTCAGTGCAAATCTAAGTTTCTAACACTCCTGTTTTCACATGACAGCATCTAACAGCATGAGCTAAAAGGCTTCACGTATGCGACACAGAGTATCAGTGATGATAAATGCTGACCAAACTGACAGTATATTAAATAAAAAGAACTTTGACACCAACCTAGTGCTGTGATCCAAAAAGTTTGATTTTCTCCCAGTCTCTTGATAGCTGAGCTGGTGCTGTGGCTTTGAAAGGTAGTCCCCAGGAATATGACATACTGTGCCTTTGACAGCCTCGAGATAAGCACCTGCGTTCGGGTCCCTTTTTACGTCACACCTCCCCATTCACAGCCCTTCAACATGATGCACATTTGCACATCAACAGCCACCAACCCCCCTCCTCGCTCTACTCCCACATCCGCAAAACACACAAACAGGCACACAAGAAGGCAGATGCGCGCACTAGCCTCTACTCATGCGCGCGTACACTCGCACAGACACATGCACAGACACCACAGATTTGTGTGCGCTTAGCGAAGATGCAACATAAATGCAGGCAAACACACACGTGTGCACACACACATACACTCACAGGTGATTTATTCCCTTTTTTTAGCTGCTCCTTCTTCCAGCCTTATTCATATATATCAATCCTTATTCTATGTGTTTAAAAAAAACTTTCTCTTGCTTTGTCATAAGACCAGGGCATATGCCCTCCCAAGCTCCTCATACATCACTCATCATGCAAATGAGAGGGAATGTCACTCCTCAGCAGCAGATGGCCAGGGATGATAACAATGGCTCAACAGACCAGTTTCAATGTCTGCGACTTTATCGCTACGGCAACAACAAAAATAGATGATATGAAATCCTTGTCTGTTAATTTGATTTCCCCCCTTTTTAATGTTTGTACCTGTCAGTCTGTTTCATTTCTCCTGGACCATTTGAATGTAAAAGCTTTGTCCGGGCTTTTCTGTGACAAGAAGTCTGGCTATCAGTAAAAGGCAGGGACCTGGAAATGATTTTCGGTGACTACGGAAGGCTGCTGCCTAGCAGTTATTCAAGTAATTAGGTGTAATTCCTCCCTGTAGGCCATGTTAGCCTCCTGAGTTAGCTCATGCGTTCGACAGGCCTGGATAGAGACAGGGAAGAATAAAAGAAGAAAGGGGCCCCGAGAAATCACAAATGCAGCTTTTCAAACACCCCCCCAGCCAAAGTGATGTCACCCTGCGTCCTGCTGACTCCTGTTCATACAAGCCCCCATAGCAGAGAGTAAACAGTGGAAGCGTTTAGCAAACAGGGCCAGATTACAATGACAAAGGCAACCACACTTCTGGGTGGAGCCTGGGGCGAGGGGGGCAAAAGAGAGGGGGGGTGAGATGGTGTGGCTCAGGATTTAAAATAAGTGATACCCATGAGGGGGCCCCCCTCAAGATCCAAGCGCAGCCCTTCCCCAGCTGATGGTAGGGGCCACCCAAACATGCTTATCTGTCGGTGATGTCCCCCCCGGTCCCCGGGGACTGACGTGTGAACACAATATGTAATAATAATGTATTTTCAGTTCTTTTTTCTGTGATTTGTGCATTTGGTTATGCAAGGCTGGGGACTTGAGGACGGAGAATATCATTACTTAAGGTTTGGCAGTTGATCATCACCTTGTTTAATGCCTCATTTGAAAGTCTAATTTCTAACTGTCTTCAAGAGGCAATTCATGGTACACTGTGAAAGAGACATACAAAGAGAGTCGACCTGCTCGGTTTCCCCCTCTTTTCACCATTTGTGCCTTGTAATCGTGCAGACATATGAAAGTAAAGAATCATCTATCTAAGCATCTTATCAAATAACATGTTCTTTGTTTGCTGATGCAGACAATCTCCATGCGAGGTTACAAACAGCTTGTTCTGGGGATGATTATTTTATGTCCTGAACTAGAAATCAGGAAGAAAACACACACACAAAAAAAACTCATGTAAAGCAATCTTGATAAATTGTGAGAGAGGAACATATTGAGAACCACACTGCACCGCCATTACAAAATGTTACATTTTCTTTTGGCCCCAACATCTGTTTAAATCTCTAAAAAAAAAGACCTCATTCAAAGCAGGCATAGAACACAAACTAGTGTTTTGTCAAGCTATTTCATCAACTGAAAATGTGGGCATAACTGGAGAGAGCTGATGGAGAAATGAAAGAGGAGTGGGTTGGACAAAATTACATGTCAAACAAGGGTTCACATTTAAAAAGTCCTGCTCATATTTGTAGAAAGTGTTTGATTGCATTTAGAAAGGTATTACAATGGGTCACATCTGTGTCTAAAAGCTTTTTGCATTCTGCTGCAAATTATGTAAGCAAAGTGAAGGGTCACAGCACCCTGTTGTTTCGAGCACTATACCTTCCTCCCGTGAAACCTACACAAATATGTTTAACTGAATTCTTCTAATGCACTGCAGGGATCAAAATGTCAGCGGTATAACTTCAACAAACCCCCTCACTCAACACCCCGCCCCGTTATTCCAACAAAGCAAAGCGACTAATTTCGCATGGCAGCCCATACACCCAAACAACAATGCATATTCACACTGTGCCATTGAATATGATAGATGTGTAAAAATCTATATTAAACTGTGGTTAATTTCAGCTATAATGCTATAAGCTTGGTCTAAAATGACACAAATGCTTCTTCTTGGTGGTGCTGAACCCTCATTGTGCAACCACTTGATGCCGCTTGTTCATCACACAAAGTCACATAAAAGGACTGAATTAAAATTTTAAAAAATTATTTGCATATGCAAATACGAGGAACCAAACATAAGTACATGGTGTTGATATGGCTCCAGGATGTAGAACTATCTTTATGTTAATGTCAGCAGACAGGGAATATTCTTTTGAAAATACAGTACATTTTTCATGGGGATCATTATCTACACTGCATGTCACTGTGTCTCAGTTAAAAGAAATGATTAGATTACTTCCCAGCAATCCCCTTTGGGGCGATTTGTGTGTGTGACCGTGGGCAACCTTACAATATGTTTATTCGGTGTCCTTTGAAGACACTTCAATAACATTTCAAATGTTTTATGGACAAATATAGGATGTCTTCTATCTCTGCCTTCAACTGATGCCTTTTGGAACTAGGTCTCTGTTATGTTGGAGTTTGTTGTCCAAACTCATGAAATCGTCATCTCATGGGGTATAACATACTTGGGTAGTCCTCAAAAACCGATATAATAAATAGGTAGCCAAGGACACAGTTTCACTAGAAGTGAAAAGTGACCAAACACGCACGTTTGTGGTGTTAAAAAAAAAAAAAAAAACACAGTTAAGGCTGTTTGTTGCTTGCATGGTAATGAAAGTCTAGTTGAAGTTGGTAAATCCTTGTGGTGCTAGAACAATCACTGATTATCTTTAATAATCACAGGTCTAAATTATTTACCTCATCAGTACCAATGGAAACCGCCAGTCACTGAGGGTCAGTACGTGTAGTTTACATTTACTGTATTCACATAAGGGCATTTGATTGCAACTAACTGGCCAAATATCACTGACAAACAACCAAACTTCAACATTAGTGGTGAAGAAGTTAGTGGGTAAGAATCACAACTAAAGCCGTACATTGTGTGCATGGTAATACACATTCACTGGTAAATCCTATAACCATGTAGATCCTGGAAAATGTTGATGAACATGGTTAAATTTCACAATAATCTATAATCTATAATCTATACTACTGCATTTTTAAATGATCCACCAACAACTAAAACGCATAAATTAGTAGTGGTCACTATTTGTTCTCTACATTTACTGCCTTTACATAAGAGCATCTCATTGCAACTAACTGGCCAAAGATCAGTGACAAACGACCAAACTTCAACTTCAGTGGACTAAAAATCACATTAAAAGCTGCAGTAAATGCTCACTGGTAATTCCTACAACCAAACGAATCCAGAAAAATAGTCGATAAACATGGTTGAAATTCATAATAATCTATACTACTGCAGTAACAACTTAAAGCATTAATCATTAGTGGTCACAGCTGGTTCCTTACATTTACTGCCCTCACATGAGAGCATTTGATTGTGACTAACTGGCCAAGGATCAGTCACAAATGGCAAAATTTCGTGGTGTAAGAATCACAACTAAAGCCGTACATTGTGTGCATGGTAAATAACGTTCACTGGTAATTCCTACAACCATGCAGATACAGGAAAACGATGATGAACATGGTTAAATTTCACAATAATCTATACTACTATGTCTACAGCACTCTATAGCTACACTACTGCATGTTTGAATGATCAAGTAAGAAGTAAAAGCCTAAATTATTAGTGGTCAAATGACCAAACTTTTACTTTTTTGGTGTAAAAATCACAATTAAAGTTGTACATTGTGTGAAAAATGGCTAATTTAAATGGTCATCTTTCACAAGTATCTGTATAATTGCAGGTATAAATTATTTATCATACCAATGAAGAGTATAAATCACAAGTGGTTATTACTTCTTCTTTACATTTACTATCATAAACGAGAGCATCTGATGCAACTAACTGGCCAAAGATCAGTGACAAATGACCAAACTTCAACTTTAGTTATGTAAAAATTACAATTAAGACTGTTTGTTTTGTTCATGGTAATAAACGTCTACTTGCAGTTGCTAAATCTGCATGGTTTCAGAAAAACAGTTGAGTAAAATGGTGGTTGTTCGTAATTATCTCAATTATTTATCAGTACCAATAAAAAGCATCAGTCATTAGTGGTCAGCACTATTTCTCTACATTTACCGCCCTCAAACTTCCACTGGTAATCCCTAAAACTAATAATAATCTATACTACTGCATGTTTAAATGATCCAGTAACAACTAAAAGCATAACTTATCTGTGGTCGCTACTTGTTTACATTAACAGCCCTGAAATGAGAGCATCTGATTGAGACTAACTGGCCACAGATCAGTGACAAGCTACGAAGCTTCAATGTTTGTGGTGTAAAAATCACATGAAAAGTTGTATGTGACGGTGCATGGAAGATAAGCGTTCACTGTTAATTCCCTAAACCACGCTGATCCAGAAAAATGTTAATCAACATGGTTAAATGTCATAATTATACATATTACTGCATGTTCAAATGATCCAGTAACAACTAAAAGCATCAGTCATTAGTGGTCACTGCTGGCTCCTTACATTTACTGCCCTCACATGAGAGCATCTGATTGCTTACATCTCAGGAATCAATGCATGACCGGTCAGTCGATGTCTGGCTTTTGTAGTTCATAGGCCGTGGACTTATTGTGTTGTGTCATTGAGAGGTTAGGTCCAAATCTGGGCGTCTCTAGGGGTCCCTGCCCATCTTTTCTATTCCGGCGGGCAGACAATGAAGCAGACACGCCTACAAATGGCCAGATAAGAGCTTGGATGTTCAGCCAAAAACGAGCATCTAAACAATGGTAACAGGTGTGTATAATGCGTGCTTTGATAATGACCTTGGTGGCCGTAATAGTATGTCTAGACACAACTAACAGGAGGCATTTCTGTCTGGTCTCAGAAGTCCCGTGGGTGCTCAATTGCAAGATCCTAAGGCGCAGATATTGGTTGGTTAGTCATTAAAACCAAAAGAAAACATGTCAGAGGATGTAGCATACAGAAAGCATGTTTTACCGTGACACTGGCAGCATGAGAAGCATCAGAAAAGTTAAGTCTGCCACTCAAAGGGATATTTTTTTCCTCCGTCTTTAAAATATTTGTAGAGTAGTTTGCATAATAAGCTAAAATCATCTTGAGTATTCAGAGATATGCACTTGAATAAATAGAAAAAAACTCCATTAATGTGGATGGCTTGCAATTTTTGATTGCACCAGACACAGGAAGCTTGCTGACATGAACTAAAATGCAAATGTCCTTTGAGCAAAACAAAGAAATTGATTATGAAGTTAGTTTCTTCAGCACAAGTAGCTGGCTTTGAGTGATTAATGGGGGTGGGTCATTGATTTCCTTTTGTTTAGATCTTGGTTAACTTTCTGGAGACACAATTATAATTTGTTTCCAAACAATAAATCCAATCTAGCTTGAGCAAATTAAATTTCCCTATGGCCTCTTCTGCGTCATTTTACATCTGAAACGGATTGTTATCAAAAGGCATTGCATGTAAATGTCTGCTTATTTTGTTTATATTTGTTACATTTCTGATTAGATATTGTTTTTCTCTGTGTATTTGAAGGTGAGCACCTCCTAAGAATAAGAAGAGGTTAAAAAGAGCTCTTTACAGAGATCTGCGTGACCTGTCAGCCTCAGTGCCAAGGGTTAATCTCTCAGTTCTCAGTCAAATAGCTGTATGCCATACACATCAACATTTCTGATGAGCCATCTATCTGCAGCATGTGAGGAATACTGTCTACATTGTCTGAAACATGCCAAAATACTGTGGATTTGTTGAATGAGCACACATTGTCTATCTGTACACTAGCTCTGCTAAAGGTTGGTGAAATGTTTTTTGAGTTATCGGCACAATGTACTTTATATTTCTGCATATTTGCAAGTCAAATCGCAGTGTTACAGACTACTTTATTGAAAAGGCTTTTGCCACATTCTTCAGCTTTACAACTTTGAAAACTTCCACAGATCCAGACATTTATACTTCCTGATTTCTCGCATCATCTCTCCAAGATAGTGATAATACGATTTCTGTGTTTTTCGCTGTTGAGAAACAAACTGGATTATGAACAGATCACTACATAAACAGCTTTCTAAAAGGAGGCAGCTATTTTAAAAAAGGCTGAAGAAATGCAAAGAGGGATTTAAATTTTAATTTGAATTTATTCCAGCAAGTGAAAGGTTCTTTTGAGAGGGGATTTCAGCAAAGATGATGGTATTTAAAAGTGATAAACAAGCATCTAAACCTCCAGTGGAAAACAGTCATTTTGCTCCTTTCTAGTGTAGGGGAGGAATTGGGCTTGCTATGGTCACATCCAAAAAATAAGAATAAGTAATAGTAGTAATTAAAATGTAAATAAGCGAGATCCGTGGAGATATTTCAACTGATTTCTGTCATAAATTGTGTAATTAACATTTTGTCTTGACACACCTTGTGACTCTGGATGTATAGCTATATGTCCTCAGGTGCAAATTCCTGTTCTCTGTGTACTTGGCATAGCGTACTTTATACTGTATATGGATGCTTAAAAAAATCTTTCACACTTATCACATGCAATTTAAATCCTGTGCCTCAACACTGGAGAGGAACATCAGGCTAAGTTCAGAATTAAATGGCTTACAAATTAGGACTTGTGTTAATTAAGGATCGTTGTTGTGCAGTTTGAGACAGTATCTGGAAAATCTAGTGAATTTAGTGGATGAGTGATTCACTCTGGGGTATAGTCACATGGCACATTTATGTGACAAAGGATGACTAACCAGGGTTGTCATCTATTACATTTATAATATATGGATTATAATGATGTGACTGGATTTCAAATGTTTCCATTCTCTTCCGGATGACCACTAAACTTAAGCAGAGAAACCTATGCCACACAAGAAAGACAAAGAGTTACATCATTTTGTTGAACAGTTAATCCGATCATGGACAGTGTTTGTGCATTTGCTATCTTCGGAAAATGCCAGCAAAGGCGCTAAGTAAACCTATTTTACAAGACTCCCTCACAAGGATACAGTGCCAGTATCGGGATAAAATTTCACACAGCGGCATGGCTCAGTCACATAACCTAAGCAGGCTTAGGAAAATGGAACACTACAAAGTATTGCACTTTCTTCCTGTATGTCTGTTGCGGCAAACAAAATGCTCGGATGACTGATGTGAGTTTGAGCATGAAAGCCAAAGTGAACTAATGGCTGAATAGCATGTAGATACTGTTGTTAATGCTCTGAGTTGTTTAAAATGGTAGATTATGGAAGTGTGCACCTGGCATTCTGCAGGCTAGCCTGGCAACACTCCTCCCTTATAATTATAATGAACACACAGTAATTCAGGGTTGAGGCTGAAATACGAATGATGTCCTCTGAGACAGCTTGTTTTAATGGTTATGCAGAAGAGTTCCTAGAAGTGCAGATGGCAGATGCAATGCCTTTTAAGCTATTTACAGATCGTACACTACAAGGTATGGAAAGACCCATAGTGTGAGGCCATATTGCTCTTTTGTGCTCCTGGATTAGACATTAGGCTGGCTCACGAACTAATGAAAGATATATTTTAGAGCATGTTTACTGCAATATTGATAGCCCATTATACTAACAAGTTAGATAGCAATGTAGGAAAGAGATACAATTGCACTATAAGGACTGCATGGTGTGTTTCATCTAAATACCCCCCTGTTCTTACTTTGTCCACATAGGGGTGCATTTGCTCAGGACTTGGGCCCTCATGTAGTCTTTCATTGCAGTGTCAGAAGCCTCATTTCTCTTATTTGGACAGATGCGAGTCTGTAAGATACTGTAGTACACATTTTATACTATATGGAGCATAATAGGCTGCAAATAAGATAAGAGCCAAATCTTGCGTGGTTTAATATTTATCATAAAGAGCAGATGAAAGCCATTTTTGTCCGACCATATTGCTTTGTTATATACCTATCACCACATAAACGCTGAACCACCAGAACTGCCTCCTCCAGGAATCCATAGTGATGCTAATGCTTTAAAAAAAAATGTCCCATAATCATGATTTTAACCCAAATGACAATGTCCCGTTCATGTTTCTAAAAGCCAAATTTGTACCCGTTTGTACTGAAAATATTCCACCGGTGTGAAATCTTTCTTTACATACAGCACAGTTAATATATCTCTATCCCTGGCACTGTCCCAAGCCTATATGAAAGAGCGTGGAGCCTTTGAATCAGCCCACCACTGTGATACAAGAGCAGGTATTGAAACAACAAAAATGTTAACTCCAAGAAAAAGTTTTGCCGCATTAAAGTCACATAGGAGCCACATTAGCATGTGAAAAGAATAAACAGAGGCATTCTCAGTTACACACTCCACCTGGCTGCTAACCAACGTCCTTGTCAGAAGTCCACCCACCGCACTGGCTAACACTGAAAGACCTCCTGGGGACCGCAGTGACCATTCACTCGGTTCTCTCTTTTTCCCATGCACCTGTGACTGTTTTTGTGTTTGCTATTTTTTGCTTTGTCTTTTTCTGGCAACACTGTATCATCGGAGACACACTTTGCCTCAAAAGGAATTCTCCTGCCCAACAATGTGGTTTGTTTGTTCACCGGATATGGCAGGCCAGAGAGTCAAATGAAAAAAAAAAGTCACCACAGTAATAATTAAAATTGCCACAAGAAAAAAATAAGCTGAGAGACACAGCAGTGTGAATGGATTTGAAATAAGAAAATAAGGTACTTTTACCAACTGGTTTCTTGCCGAGTTGGGGGGCTTCACAGGTGCAGTTGGAAAGGCTCTCCTCCTTACTCTCCTCGGACGGCTCATCCGGCTTCTCCATGGTCCTGGACCTTAGAGAGCTGCTTTTCCATTTTCCAAAGGACTTTGCCACAATCGCTTTGTCCGCTCCTTTCATTGTTTTCTGTAAAACACATTTACAGCATGACTTCCCAGGTTTATCCCTCTTGTGAGCCATCTGCCCCCTTTTTTGGCTCTCAATAAACCTGGGCTCATCTTTCCCAAACCCAAAGTAAGAGAGAATTAGGGCATTGTGTGCATATGCATTCTCTTAAGCATTCCAGAAATTTTCCTGATTGCCCTGGCACCTTTTTTAGAGAGCGTTTGGACATTGTTTTCCTCCTGACATTTTGCAATCCTGTGTGGAGAGAGTGGTACTGATTGAAACAGTATAAAACAATACTTTGCAAAGTACCCACACGGTAAACAGTGGATGGAAACTGAGAAAAAAACAAACATGTTTTCACATTTAATCCAACTTAAAGGAAATAAAAATAGCACATTATGCCCTAATTGAGTGCTGTACAGTCCGCAAATACTATTACAAGGCCGATCAGGATTAGCAGTGGAACATACCTAGTTATCTATTTCTGAGTGCCAAGACTGCTAGCAGTGGGCAACTAAATTTCAAAAGCTGGCAAATCCAGTTGTCTCCTAAATACAGAAAGTACTTAAATCCAGAGCTAACAGAAGAAAAAGACGGATAAAGGGTGCTCTGCATATCACCGAAAAGCTTGTGCACTTTTCAGAATCACTGGCTAGGTTAAACAAATATGCTAAGTAGAGATCAAAACAATCCTTTGATCTGCAGCCTAGTTTCCAGAGGAATGGCTTGGCTGTTGTTGTAAATAACTTGTATAAATCTATATACCATTTGCCTTCAGGTAATATCAAAAGTGCCAGGGATTCGCAGGCAAATACCTTGTGGTTAGGAAATAGATCAGATAAAAGCATATAAATATTTCAGCAACACTGCACTCTGTCATTTTCTGTATCATAGCTGAGTTTTTTAACCCATGTGATCATTTTTACTTTAGTTCTACAGCAAAAAAGCATGAATGAGTAATATCTGATAGCAAAATTACATTCTACCCTTTTCTATTTTGTAGTGTGGAAAAAGGTTCCTACCTCCAGCATGCCATTCAGGTCAAACACAGTGTAAAACATTGTGCTAAACTTCATACAAAAGAGGCTTGAAGAATCAGAATGCAGAAGCTATGCAACTTGCTGACTAACTTTGCCCTCTGTTTTGATCGAGCACACAAAGAAAAACGCTGTCCATTCAAAACAGACAGCATAACTCTTTTCAGAGAGGGGGGACCGTGAACAAACGAGGCCATGTCCTGAGCTGCAGTCAGTTTCCCGTCAGGCCTGCACAGTGCACGGTGAGGGCCGCAGGGACTGGGACTGGCTGACACCACACTCACGGGCAACAGAACAACTTTTGTGCACACTATCATCCTCTGGAGTTTTTTTTTTTCCTCTCTACCCAAATTGGACAAGTGTGCTGTTTGGTTTGCAGCTTGCTTTACCTCAGCCACTTTGCTCTTACTTCATAAACATATTGACAAACTAATCCTTTTTGCAAACTAATTTCATAGCTACATTATACTCTTTAAATGGCATTATAATTATCATAATGATAAAACATTGCACATAGCTAACAAAACATATGCACACAAGCAAACACCCAGACAATACAAATTAAGCACAATTATAACTCTGGCAAAATGTATAGCTTTTTTAATTTGCTACTGTGCTCACTGACAGAAATTCTGATGCTAACTAGCTTACACAGGCTTAAAAATTAGCTAAATGACGTTCCAGCTAGCTTAACAACGCTATGCTGCTAACTAGCTTAATTTAACTTGAACTAAACTAGTCAACTCAAGAATCGTTGTAACCAGATCGGTTAAATAAAGCCTAACAAGTCAGAAAAAGGCTGTTTTAACGTATCCAACTTCTTAAAAAAATGCAGGTATTAGAAATAGAACAATTAGCGAGGGTCGACTCAAGCACCAGGCTAAATTAGCTAGCATAGCAGACAATGTTAGAAATAATTGAAATGCTTTGCTAACTCTTGTTAACTCTTTTACATATTTCTCTGGTATAATTTATTTTATAATATTCTAACAAGCAGCAGATTAAAGGGTACAGTCTTAGCTGCAAATTTGTAATTAAAGTCATATTGTGCATTTGTGCGAACCAGCCCCATCCCAGAGTTGGTTGCAACACGTTTTGGGGTTGGCTGGCACAATGTTAAAATGCTATAGTCACAAAAATGAAGCAGACAGTAGAAAGAATTTGAACATTTAGTTCAAACACAACCAGAAAACATGAATATTTAATACAGTAGCTGTTCATTTTTAAATGCAAACATTTTTAAGCAATGTAGCCTATTGGTAGAAATGTCTGGTTACTTTTGCTAATGACCATTCAAAACAATAGTAATTAGCTAACCATATAAGCAATATTTTTATTCTTTTAAAATTACTTTAACCTCTCAAAAATTCTGTTAGGCTATAGTTACAACTCTTAATTTTACAATTGTTTGGCACATTTGCCAGCCAACCCCCAAACCCCGCTAAAATTTGACCCAATTTTTTTGATGAAATTATGTTAGCCATGTTAACCATCACTCACCACAGACTTTGAAATACTATTTCAAAATATAGCTGATTCCTTCGTCTATTAACTAGAAGCAACACATTTCTAATATCTCTGTCTAACGCCGTTTTGTAATAACTTTGGTTTACAGACCACTTTTTTACTTTTGATACTATGAAAAATAAATGTTACCCTCAAAGCAAACATTTTAATGTTACATTTCTGTTTCTGTGACCTTTTAAGTACCAGAAAATCGCTGTGTGCCAACCAAACCCAGTCTCCCCTACAACATTTTTATACAATTGATAAGAAAATGCCATTATGTTAAAATAAAAAAAGAAAAAAAAGAAAAACATCCCCAGCTTCTTTTTTAATGCTAGCAGGCTAAATTAGCTAACGCAGCACACAACATGCTAAAGCTATAAAAAAATGTCATTATATTGATTCAAAAGCACGGAGACAATAATGTAGCCTAGCCTAACGTTAGCTATTTGCCGTAGCATAGCAACTCCACAAAACTGAATGTTCGTACGACCCAGTTTGGGTTTGTAATAATTTGCAAAATAGGCTACGTTTTATAGGCAAACACAACCTCTGCATCGAGCGCTCAAAGGTCACATTCAAAACACGTTTCATGAGGAATTTAATTGTTTTAAACGGTCAAGCTTTCTCGTTGTCTTTGAGGACCTGTCTTACTGTGGATGCTACGTATATGCTATATATGAATTTGCATTTGTTGTGAGTGTTATGTGACAGCTAGTTTTGGCCTGTAAAATAGACAACGCATTTGTTTGTTTAATAATGGTAATAAAAAAAATAAAAAAAAAACTAGCATGACGACCAGGAATCACAGTAAGATTTCTGTAAAGTAGACAGGTGTGAGATGTTGCATAATTTCATGAACACAGACTATTTTTACACCTGGTTGAGTGTTTTAAATCCTAAAAACTGCCGAAGGTGTCTGAAGGATATCATGGGAGCTTCATCTAGCTTCTCTAGAGTCCTGGAAAAGCGATTTTGAGAGAGAACAGAATGTACCATATTCTTGACCCGTCTGCCTCAGATGCTTGCTGTATATGGAACTGAATACTGGACGTGAATTGTATCATTCTCTGTGTCAACTTGTTAGATGGCAGTTGCTGTAGTGGAGTGGTGAGAGCGGCACATATGCATTATAGGAGAAAATTGTGAAATGACAGATTCCGGGTGTGATACTGAGGGAATGACTAACTAATAGGAGGGGTGCTCCAGGCTGTTAGCTTTGAAAAGCAGTTTGCACATTACTTTATCTTGTCAATCAGATTCCTGGAATGGAAGAGGTGACTGATAACTTGAATTAATTATTTTCTTATTGCATGCATGTGTTAATTCATGTTAATTTATGTCCCTTACAGGCCCAAGCCAGAATATCCAGAGTAAAGCGCCACCTCTGGCACCCAGATCACCACACCACTCTCTTTGCATATATTTATATCAAATGAAAGACTTTTTTTAATCCTGTTGGAACAAGGACTGACTGCCAAATTTGATTTTTAAATGTACTTTTAAGCTTTTCATGGTTTACGTTTGCATTTCTTCTTAACAAGTGAACAACATGGAGCAGTATTTACGGCTATGATGGGATTTGAAAGTTCCAGATTATTTATTATAAGTAAATCCTACCCCTTAAAACATACCCTTTTCTTACAAGCACAGTTAAATAATGTAGCACGGGGTCAACACTCACAAGGCGTACCCTCTGTATTTTTTTAATTTTATATGTGGCTACTTTTTTTTTTAATTAAGTAGTGCGTAATTTAAAGCAACGTTTACATTCATAAATATATCTTCTTTACCGTGTTGGTTAAAAAACAAAAGCAGCGGCAGCTCTGTAGAATACACAGAGCGTACTTTAAACAATTGCATTTCACTAAACATCTTTAAACATTTTGACAAATTTAACTTCCCCTGAACACAGAGGATAAGAGGAAAAACATTTCTCTGATGAGAACAGAAACAGCAAGAAGTTCTAACAAGGAAAAGCCTGCCAGGTGGCGAACTGGCTGCACCAACAGAACGCACAATCTGTCTGCTTCTCCTTCCAAACCATTGACAGCTGCCATCACCAGCCTTGCACACTCGCACTCAGTGGCTCCTCAGCTCCCTGCCCATCCCTCTTTAGTGTTTCCTGCTAACCTCAGAGACAGGGTCACCTGGCCCCCTAGTTGCCCGTCTGTGGGGCCCTGCTGGCCCCCTGGAGACCTGCCTGCATGGGGATGCATGGCTAACAGAGGTCTAGCAAATCCTCTTTAATATGCAAACCAAGGGGCTATTCCTTTGACCTGAGACCATAGCTTTTCTAACAGTGAAATCCAAAAATATTCAAGTGATGTACAACGATGAGATTTGATGAGCAGTTTTTGATCTGCTGGTTATTTGATATTGAATATTATCAGAGGCAAACAGTGGCACAATCAGGCATTTTCCTCAACCAGGTAGGTTATTCCGGTTTAATTAAAGTAATAAGCGGCTTGATTGAATTAGATGATGTTCGACTCGACCTATTTGAAAAAATAATAATCTGCAGTTTGAACATTTTGGTAAAATTGGAACAGCATTTCTCCACAGAGTAAAACCTAAGCACACAGATGCACAGAGGCTAAACTGAAGAGTGTTCCACAAAGCTAGCATTGCAACTGGGCTAAAAATAAAACCTGGCAAAGTTATTCTGATCCCTTATTGGTCCCATAGTTTGATTTCACATTTAGCATTTGCATTCCCCTCCGCATAAACATTTCATTCTTCCCCTCCTGCAGTACAATGAGACTTGAGTGACTTTGGCAGCAGATTTTGGATCGGTGCTCCTGAATCCACCAGTGTATGTTATCAGCAGGTAAACAAGCTTTCGAACAAAGCCATAATGGAACTGCAAGCGGCATAAAGAGGCTCATCTCAAAAGCTATACAACCCATCAAAGCTGGTGTCATTTCCTCAACACTGCACTGCAGCTGGAAAATGCATGGCTGTTAGTTACAGTTTAAATCGCCTGTCTATTTTCAGACACTTCAGAACTATTTGTATTGATTATTTACTTGTCAGTAAGCAGCCAGATTACCAAAATAAGACAACAGATTTTAATGTTTACTGGATTCTTTTTCCGTTTTGTTCTGTGGTAGGAAATCAAAAACTGTGTCATGCACTAAATTAACGGGATTTGCACTATAGGGTATTTGAATAATTATTTTCCTACTGAAAATGAAATAGTTCTGTCTATATTTGGAAGGATTACTGATGGCATTGAACTTAATGTGAAAATAATTTGCCCTTTAAATATGTAGTTTAGTTATATCCTACACTTCCTGCTCACCAGATGCAATCTTGTTAACCACACGCCTGGATGCTTGTCACCAAACTTTCCACATATTTGCCTTTTGGGTACAGCTCAGATGCACAACTAAACCTACGCACTCTCCTCCCAGTGAGTGGAGAAGCCTCAAAGCTTTCCTTTCATATGCTGCATTATCTCTTTGGCGGTAATTATCCATAAAACTATGCCATCAGATGGTGATGATTTCCAATATGAACCCAATAAATGTGTTTAAAATTTGAATTATCATATTTATGTGGATATGTGTTACTAATAGTGATTATGTTCGTCATGTGGGTAGAAAATCAACCATCCTTATATTGCGCATTCTCACATATTTCTCAGACATTTCATCACACATTTAATCTGCCCCTGTCTAAGATTTTCTACTGAACCTGTAGTCAAGGCAGAGAGGGGACAATAACGGATGAGATTATGAAGCATGTCTGTTAAAGCATGTCTGTTTGATCATCATTCTGTTTAGGTGAAGTTCTCTTCTTGGTCTCTTCAGTCCCTGACAGCAGATATATAACCTAATCTCTTTCCCTAACCCTTTTCTTAGGCATGAATAGGGTGGAAATGTGATGGCATTAAGTCGATTTACTCCTTGGTTTGCAGTTTCAGCCTTAATGCCTCTTGGCTCTTCTTCAACACACTCGTTCCATTTAGATTTCGAAAATATAAATGTTATGTTAAGGCTTCCCTATTTATTTTCATTTATCCATCATTTGAAGTTCATGCATATATTTACTCTGCGAATAATGCTTGTTTATTTGCAGCTCCGTCTATCTAGTATAGTGTCAGAGATATTGGGAAATCAAATACAACTTGTGTATTATCTTCAAATACAGGGGATATCAGTGACAAAGGGCGAGATCTGAGACTGCATGGCATTCTTTGCGAGTTGTCTCTGACATCGTTTTGATATTTCACGTTTACTCGTCTAAACCTTAATTTAGTGCCTCCAGCATATGTTGACATGCAAAGAAAAGCCATTATGATGTGTCTTTGGATTTCAGCTGATGGCATTTGAAAGCTGCATTAATATACCTGTCCTTATACAATTACTGGAGTATGTGTGTGATGCATTTATGCTTGCGTACATAAGAAACTTCAGGTTGCCTTTTAACTTTTTTTGCACGATACTGATAGAAGAGATTAATTTGAATTAACTCGTGTATGAAGATATGTTGCTAGTAATCAGTATAAAGTTAAATTTAAAATTTTAGTGAGGCTTTTCCTCATGAATTAGATCATTCCAAGGATTCAACACACAGTAACATTATTTTTAATATTTACAACAACAAAAACAAATTAAAGAAAATAGTCTGCATGATGGTCTGTTTAATAGTGTATAATTTATTGTTTTGTCCATTAAAAGTATTTCTATGGTAAACATACTTGCAAAATTTGTATTTTCTTTTAAAGGCTTTTTTTAAAATTTAATTTGCGCGATATGTTTCAGTGTCTGTGTATCCACACGTTACTATATGTATGTATAGGTTTCTGTTTTTGATCATCTGATTTTTTTTTGCCATATAATTTTGTTTAATTTCCTTATTGGGCACTTTATAATCTCTATGTTTGATCTTCTACATGAAATTAACTTAATTATTATTTATTATAAGACACTCAACAGAGGACTGTAACATACTGTTTTTTTAAATAACACTATTGCTACTTTTCCTGTTAAATTAAATGTGAAATTCCTGTTGAAATAAATACCACAGAACAAAAACGGAGATGCACACCACGTTGTAAGTTGCCATGCATACTGCCTAACAACAGCCAATTATATGATACAATACTAAAGATAAGTAGTCAAGTGTTATAGAAAGAAGTTTGACAGCAAGTCAAAGGCAGTTTTAATGGTGGAACTAGCTAGAGACTACACATGGCAATGTTAAATCCCATTCAGCCTGATGAGAGTGACTCCCAGCAGCACTGAGCTCAGTGGGGGGTTGTAAACATTTACACTAAGAGCCTGTCCAGTGCACATGGTTGGTGCTTGCCAGCCACCTCGGTATCGAATGTTGTGTTGCATATTTTGTCATTCAGGCCTGTCCCGAAATTGTAGGAATCACACCATCAATTTATGAAGGAGCCATCCAAATGTGACAACAGGCTTATGCTAAATGGAGAAAATAGAGCTAAACATTGTTAAAACACCCCTAGACCCACATGGTAGAGAGTGCTCGGCGGAGAGCTGCTATGCTCCCCGCTGTGAACTGGGAAAGTGATGTTGGTGGGCTTCCTTCTCCATGAGGGCCGCATCGTTCTTGGGCCCCGATTTGAAGCCTTTTTGAAGTCTGTTTCCTGCAGCAGCGTGCCAACATTAATGTTTCCACAAAAGCAAAAATGCTAAATCAAATGAATACACTATACTGTGCTATTCCACGTTGACTCCTGAATCCCCCAGAAAATATTAAAAGCATCATTAAAAAGCTATTTATCATATATGCACTAAAAGTCACTATTATTTGTATTTTATTTAATAGTAACAAGCTGTAATAAAATGGTTTCTCGTTAGTTAATACAGAAATCTCAGCAGACGAGAGTGTCTTGGTGAAAAATACCAAATATCTGCTGGTGTAGTAAATTAGTTTTTATCCGTGAACCAGGAAAACTTTTCACCCCCTAATGATTGTAACGGTGAGCTCGGAAGCATCATGTACATTTCTTAGCATCACACATAATTCCAAAATACAGACAACAATAACTGGGCATGATAAAAACAGCAGAATATGTTTGGGATCAATCCTTTATTGTTTCAAAACTCTATCTTTTACAATACAGTCATTTATTGTTACATGTGTGATCTGATGGATAATGTACAATGTCGTCCGATAATGAAACACAGTCACAAAGTATTCCTTTCTACATATCAATATTCTATGATAGTGAGAAGTTTGTGCTGATATATTTACTTAGTTCTGACAGCTCAATTAACTTCCCTTTTCAAATCAACAAAAGCATTGTTTTTGAAAGTGCATTTCAAGGATTGCAAAGACGACTGTTTCCATCAGTCAGCCATAATGTACATTTCAGTATTGACAGAGGGCCACACTGCTTTGTGAGTAACAAACAGCATTAACTACATTTCCAACTACAACATTTATCTGGATAAGTAAATCAAAGAAAATATATCAATATGCATGCCATGAACATTCCTCCATAAACATTTATAATAAATGTATATTTTTTATTTAATTATGTTGATAATGACACAGTATTTTCCACAAAAGGACAAATGCTGATAATGAGAACTAATATTTAACATCCAAATTTTGTTCAATTTTACACACAGGTCAAATGGCATAATGCCACAGTGTATAGGGCGATGCCCTAATAAAGTTAATAGCATTTGGTCCACAATAACAAATCTGGGTTTAAAAGAAAACAAAAAAATGTGGTAGCAGGTGGGATATTGAACTCAAACTGAAAATAGCATGATGACTATCTTAATTCTCTCTGTTTTTAAGGTCTTTCAATTTTCAAGTTATGAATTATGATGTGAAGTTTCTGTTCAAAAATTAAGCAATATAAATATACATTTTAGCTCATTACTTGGCTATTATACTTTTCTGTTCCATGGAACAGCTTTCACTCTGTAGAACTTGGTTCCTAAAGGAACCTTGAACCTGTTCTGGGCCTGGAGGAAGAAAAGAGACAAGAAAATAAAGCTTCGTTAGACAGACAGAAGGTTCACACTGTGCATACATGAACATTACAGCATCACTGACATGGATCAGTTTAACACATCACAAATAAATACATCTAAACCCAGTGTGGAAATTTTAACTAAAAAATAATAATCACAGCACCATATTTAATTTATGTCCACTGTACACTGGTTCTTGAATATTAATTAAAGGCACAAAAAAACAAAAAACAGATTAAAACTTTTGGCAAATGCTGTACCTTTTTTGCTTGGCAATATTCCTTCTCCATCACCTTTCCAAGTACCCACGGCCGTCTTGAGGTCCCTGATGCTGAACAATAAAAACAATTCGACTCATTAAAAACAAAAACTCACCCAACACTCAGTTCACCACACATGAATGCTTGTGCGTAACATAAAACCCAAAATGAAAGCTGCAGTCAAAATAAACCATAAACCAGTTTTTTGAGAACACCTGTACATAAAGTATCTTTGTTATAGATCCACTCATGCCTGATTTATGAAATCTAATAACCAATTACCACTGTTACGTATTTATTTAATTACAGTTCTCATCATGGTCACAAAACATTTGGGCAATAGCTGACCTGGTTTGAGGTCCAGTGCAGTGAGAGACTCTGAGTGGAGGAAGTAGAGGGTGGGACCAACTGTGAACAGCACGTAGTTGTCATGCCTTTCATCCAGGATGATTAGAACCAAATCGCCTACCTGGAAACTGAAAAAGAGACACACAAAGACACAAAGGGATGATGACACCGACTTCCGCAAAATGATAATCACAAAAGACAACACATTAAGTAATTATACAATAATGTGTATAATTACACCGCATGTAATGATGGTCAGAGTTTTAGATAAAAACAAAAACAGCTAAAACACAAAAATCACAACAGTACAACGCTTTGTTTTTTATTCACTTACTCTCTGATGGCGATTTTGTCTGAATGCCGTGACGACACAGACGACATGCTTTGAGACATCTACAAAGAGAGGGATTAGGGCAACGTTACACGTGTTACACTGAATGGTTAACAACACTGGCTACAGACTTCTAACATTTTGGGCATCTGCTAGAAATAGGTGTAGTAATTAGTATGAGCACTTTTACCCTGACATTATACTCTATCCTTTGTGAATTATGTAAAGTCAGGGCTGATTAGAATAAAATATTAAAACACAAAAGTACTTTTTTAATATGTATATTTGTATACATGTTTTTGTTTTGCGCATTTCACTAAAATTCATCCCTCTGCACATTCTAATGACACTGTTCCTGAAAATTCATTTCTCTTCTCTGAGCTCTTTGGCCTCCTGGGTCAGGATTTTACTCTTTGATGCTACTGCCACCTAGTGGAGCAGGTGCTACATAGCCCACAGAGATAATAACTGACCAGTCTTTGACTGAGGCGCTTGTTTTCTTCTTCCTTCATGTGTAAAGTCTGAAACATACATCACATCGATTAAAAAGAGGACAGACATCCAGAAACACAGCGTCTTATGCTCTCAAATTCAATGTGATAGATAGCGTTTGTGTATTTACCCTCTCAAGCAGGAGTATCCGCTGTTTCTCCTCTGACATCAAGATGTTGTCACTACAAGAGAGAACATCAGATTATTGATTAATGACCTTCAAGACATGCCATTATGTAGAAATGTTATACTGTTGAAACAGCTTAATAGTTCTCAATCTTAATTAGTTATAAATGGAAAACTTACACTGTCTGATCCTAGCCTGCCTTCCTTCCACTGTCAAATGTCCTTTCTCTCCATCCATTTTTTGGATAATTTAAACAATGGTCTGTTAATTCCTTCTTCAAAAATGTAAAGGCAGCTTTCTGTCAGCGACTGGCAACCAGTATCATGTCGTCATAACTGATACTGTGTATAAACGCAGCCACTGTTAGGTCTGCTGTAAGTTTGTTAATGGTATACTGCAAATAACAAATGTGCAAAGAATACTATATCACATTTTTCTTAAAGTACAGCAATCTAAATAAGCTCATATTCCAATTATTACAGTTCCAGATAATAGCTGGGCACGTTAAAGTGACACAATGATATGTATTAGTTTCTTGTAAAAGCAAAAGTGTTGGGATGCAAAAAAAACCCAACATATTCTTAACCTCTGAAAGAACGAAGTACGCCTATAGTACAATTTTCAAATTTGTTTTAACTGTTGGTAGATCAAGCAAAATGACACATTAGATAATGGCAGCATATTATTACAAGAGAACTCCCCTGCACTGAAGACTGATTGCTGTAATTCAGTGGCATTCACCTTTGATTGTACACATACAGTAAGTTATCAGTCATTATGGCTACCTGATGACTGTCAGCTTTCTGCAGTTATCAAATCTCTTTAACATCATGTAAACAACACAATATCCTCTGTCATGTAAGGAGGAAAAGAAACCTGGTTCAGCAGAGCTACATTTCTGCTGAAGACCTGATATCTTGACTAGGTATAAAGATTGACAGATGTGACAGTTTTCTACAGAGATGTGCATGTACATGACGAACACAAGAAACTTAAAAGTTTTGCAGTGAGAGCAGTGGAGAGATCAAAAATGGTGTGTATTTGCATCAAAATATTTTAGGTGAAAACAAAAAAGTGTGTTTCAAGTTATCATTATAAAGTAAATGTTAATTGCACAAAATAGCAGCTTTAAATTAATGACACCATCAGCGTTTAAACCTGTCCCTGTAAGACTCACTTTCACTATGCAGTTCTGTCTGTCACCATGTACACCCTGTGTTCCTAGTTACATACATTTTAATTTTACCGTCAGTATGTACTGCAGCTGCCCTGACAAAGTACATACTGTTGTGTGGAATGTGTGTACAAACGGGACATACTACTTCGTCATAACGCTGCACTTTGACCCTCTTACTCATGTATCTGTTGCAGTCCGAAGTGTGAAATTCGAAGCAGAAAGAAAAAGCTTACGATCTGGAATGCACAAGATCTTAACGTTAACGCCATTCATCGAATTCGCCAGTAGTTTTAACTTTCAGGGATATCTGCATACATTATAGATTCTAACATGTTCTATTCATTAAAGATAAACTTTACTTGCATTCCTCTGTCATAGTGATGTCGTTTTGCTGTTGGTTATCTTTGTGATTATTTTGTTCACTTAAACAACTCCTCTTCTTATTATTACAATCTATTCCACTGGTCATCACTTGAATGCGCCGTCATCCGCCATCGCGGCCTCTGTCAGCTGAGCTATAATCTATCTGTGGTCGATGCCATGTATCTTCTGCTGCGCAGAGGATTGTGGGTCAGAATGGCCAGAGAAGCATGCTGGCTTGCGTACTGCAAAATGTGACTGGATGCAGTAGAACATCCCGTAGTTCTGGCATACTGCATTTGACATACTGTGTATTGGGAGAACTAAATCTTTTTCTGGCATACTATTTACTATGGTAGTATGGGTATTGGAACGCAAGGGCAATCTCCCAGGAAAGTGAAAGCTTGATTTACAGCACAAAGCAAGTGCAACCCAAACAGGAAGAGGATAGCGCTTTCCCCTGTAGCTATCCCCAGTTACCAAAGAGTGTCAATGTAAGATCTTTGTAACTACAATCCCCACGTGCTGAAATGACGGATGGTGGAACAACTAAAGTAACTGTGGAAACTGGTAGTTGCAGAGCAATTTGGTTGTCTTTGAGACAGCTGCACTGTCTAGAACGCGAATGGGAACGCTAGAACACTAACATAAACCAAAACTTAAATCTAAATAACTCAATTTCTACAGCTGAACAGTGAGCTATCTATAAAATTCAGACACACACACACATAGTAAGGAAAACCTGTGTGCTTCTCTATAAACAGACTGTCCTCTCTGTGAACTGTAGAAATGCTCTGACCTAAAAAGAAAATCCTTTTTTTGGTTTTAGCGTCACACACTACACTACTAAACAGGTCTCTTATATATAATTTAGTTTACTTATAATGTGCCAATCTTGGTTAATTAGGTGTGGAGACGGGACAAGTGCGTGTCAGCACAGGCCTTAAAACAGATAAAGGCGTTGCCCTAACCTGATTTCTTCCCAGTGACCTGGTTTCTTGTGTGCAAACATGTAACAGTAAACTATATCACAATCACTACAATATATCTGAAAGTATCAACAAAACAATGTTTATTTGCGAGGAGATGCTTACTGGACGGTCACCATGCTGGCTTCCACTGCTGAATCAACCTGTTCGTCTTCTCGAATGGCTGCCACAGAGGCCAGTCTGTCGGTGTCAGCCATGGGCTCAGAGGAAAAAGCCCCAGCAACAGGCAGAGCTCTCGCTGCTGCTCCAGCTTCTGTGATCTCCTGAGCTGAGGGGTTAGGAGTGAAGAAGGCAGAGGAAACCAGTGCGGTGCTGCGCAGGCGGTTAAGCTCTTCTTCCAAGTGCTTCTTCTCCTGCATGACACTGGCTCGGTCCTCAGAAAGTGTCTCTATCAGAGCTGCAGTAAGTTCATATAAATAAGGGCCACTGACAGGCAGAACATGCTTATTTTCACATAAAACCCTAAAGAATTTTCTTTCTTGAAATATGGCAGTAAGAAGTAGAGTCCAATGATTAGCTTTAACATTAACATAACATGAGCAGCATGTTTTAAAGACAGTTTGCAGCAATGACTTCTTTCATTAGACATAAATTGATAACCCTCATCAGTATATGCAGCACCAACCTTTGTCCTTCTCCTGCTGTTGAGTAACTTTCCGCAGCTTCTCTGTGAGCTCATTGATGATCTGCTCCTTCTTCAGCTTCTCTCGGGTTAGAACAGTGTTGAAATTAGTCTACAGAAGAGATGAGAGAAGAGTTTGAACAAGGTTAACAGCCATTTTGGTCACAACAGAGAATTTACACCAAAGCACAAATGATTTGCTAAGTTTGAATAATAATAATAATGCAGATCAGCCTGCAGCCGTGGGAGTTACAATTGTTTTTTGGATTTTTATTAATCCATTTGATTTTTTGTATTGTTCCATGTCTGATCTTTTCGCCATTTATTGTACCTGGCAAATAAAAAAAACAACATGAAACATAATTATGTGGGCTCAAATGTTATTTCAAATTACAGTAAGTACAGATTAATTATGTAATATTTTTTTTTGCAAAACAAAAGTCTTATCAGCTTAAACTATGAAGGGTGGTGTAACAGAGGGAGGTCCAATATCTCCATAACAGAGATTCAGAGAAATATTTGTAATCAATGACTGACAAAAAAAACTTAATGAATAGCATTACTAAGCAATTTGTTAAAACTTAAGAACTTTCTGCTGCCTCTTGAGGATCTTTAGGTGTAAAGAGATCAGACGGATCGAGATCAGTGCCAAACAAGTGATGAAGATTGATCTGTTGATGTGTAGGGCTTAAACACCTTCTTTCTATCGTTTTATCAATCAAAAAAATAACAAAAGATGGACTTTGATGACGTTGTGAAGTAGTGTGAGATAAACAACCACTGCTGCCGATGAAAATCTATGTGACATGACTGGCAGAAATCATGTTTACTGATGTGGAAATGTATTCGTTTTTGGTAACACTTTACTTGAAGGTATCTACATAAGAGTGACATGACACTGTCATAACTATGACATGACACGGTCATGAACCTGTCATGAACATTATGTACATGTCATAAATGTTTATGACTGCTATCATTACGTGTCAATCGGTTTTTGTAATGACAAGTTGACATTGTTTGGGTTGTCTTGATTATGACAACTTGACATTAATCAAAGTGACATTACCAGAAGTTGTCTTTGTCATGACAAGTTGACATTAAATTTGTTTGGGATGTCCTTATTATGACAACATGACATTAACCAGGATGACATTACCAGAAGATGTCTTTATGTTAATGTCAACTTGTCATGACAAAGACAACTTCTGGTAATGTCACTTTGATTAATGTCAAGTTGTCATAATCAAGACAACCCAAACAATGTCAACTTGTCATTACAAAAAATGACACTTAATGACAGCAGTCATAAACGTTTATGACATGTACATAATGTTTATGACAAGTTCATGACAGTGTCATGTCACCCTTATGTAGATACCTTCAAGTAAAGTGTTACCGTTTTTTTTTTTTACTTTACACTTACTCACATTCACCCTCTCTTTATGTATCATTATGTTCTATGGATTACTGTAAATTTATTATGTTGATTTGTCCTGCACACACGACATCTATTGCACGTCTGTCTGTCCTGGAAGAGGGATCCCTCCTCAGTTGCTCTTCCTGAGGTTTCTACTGTTTTTTTCCCTGTTAAAGGGGTTTTTTGGGGAGTTTTTCCTTATCTGCTGTAGGGATCCAACGACAGAGGGATCTCATATGCTGAAAAGCCCTCTGAGGCAAATTGTGATTCATGATATTGGGCTTTATACATAAAATTGAATTGAACTGAATTTATTCATGTTGTGGCATTTCATTCTAATCAAACAGTCAAGCTAACGGTAGCTAATGCTGACTCTCAAACTTATCATATGGTGTTCAACTTGTTTCTTCAGAAGTTAAAGCAACTAGAGAGGGTTACAGGGACATCACGCCTTTGACAGACGACCAAATGAAACACATTACCTTGAATAAAATTACAGATTTTTATGGATTTAAAGTTGTTGGAAAGGTTTGTGATAATCTAAGTACATAACTCAACAAAATATACAATGCATATCAAATTGTTTTTATACAGGTGGCCAAGAGTGAAAGTGTCAGTAACTTTTAAAAGTTAAAGATTTTACAAAGTAAGTGCTGTTATGTAGTTAACCTTAGTTACACTCAGTTGCCTGTTATTAGGTACACCCTTTTCACCAGCCCTGCGACACAGCCTACCTTCATGAACTTAAGTCATTTTAGAGACTTTACGGTGCTGTTGGATTGTATTGCATTAAACCTAAAGGTGTTTTGAATATTTAGTCCATCTTCATTGATATGAACAGGATTGATACCATATTAGCTCAATGTCCACCTCTATCTGTTGCAGAGCTTTGTGGATCTTCAGGTATTTTGCAGTGCACTCACAACTAAAATGTGAACAGTCACTAGCTGCATCTCCTGTGTGCAATGCAGCTGGAAATTCAGTGCTGATTAAGTTTAAAGCAGTCTACGATTATTAGGAACAATATATCATCAGCTATGGCAAATATCTACTCTAAACTGTTTTGCAGTGAAATAAGAGAAAGGATTAGTAACCACTACACTTTAACATCGTGAGACAAAGCACTTCCCCGGCAATTTACAGCCCAAAAATACAAACCTGCTGCTCTGCGATTAGTGATGTCTTGAGGTTCTGCATCTCCTCATTCTTCCTCTTCTCCAGGAGGTCCATCTGGGACTGCAGGGAGGCCCTCTCCTGCTGCAGCCGCTCCTGTAGTGCCGAGTCCAGAGACAGAGGTGTTCCGGCATCTGCACGCCCCTCAGCTTGCAGCGACAACCCCTCATTGCTGAAAGGCACACAATACTCTTTAATTCTTAGAAGGAATTACGAGGACATACAAGCACACAGAGACAAAGAATACTAAAGGGGACCTATTATGCTTTTTTCCTTATTTTCCGTTACAGTGTTGGATGTTCATATTAAATGTGGCCAAAGTTTCCAATAACAAAAGTAAAAGTATGTAAAAACCTCAGGCTTCAGATCGTTCTGAATATTGTTTCCAATGTTTTTTCTACTTCAGTTTTTTCTGACGTCATCTGGTGATGTCTTTATATGGTCATCGGCTCCAGGCTCTATGATCTAGCCTACGCTGCTATATGTAGCTACATACTAAACTCAGGGAAACTTCCAAATGGTGTTAATTTATCCCCAATTTCTGATCAGATTCCTGCTGGAACATGTCTAGCTGTGTTTAGAAGCTTATATTGGTGAGTTCTTTCATGGTAGAAAGTAACGCTATACTCTGTTACAGTCATTTTGCAACTGCAACAATGGTGCAGAGACACAGAAACGCTGATCAATCAGAGCGGACTGGGCTTTTTCGGGAGGGAGGCTTAAAGAGACAGGTGCTAGGTGTTTCAGACACAGGGTGAGTACAGGTCTTACAGCATGAAAAGTCTGAGAAAAATAGTGAAAAAAAGTGTTTTTTGAACTTTAAAGGATGTAAACATGTTCTAGTAGAAACCCAAAACACAAGTATGAACCTAGAAATGAGCTTAATAGGTCCCTTCAACAGTTCATTCTCAATTAACAGTTAACTAGATTATTGATCTGACCCCAGATGTTGTTTCAGTGTCATTTTAAATGTAAGCAGATTAAATTTACTACAGTCATCTTATCTTAAAAAGAACAAACCAAAGCTATATTTATATATGTCCTGTGTCATTGTGATCTAACATTTACCTTCCTGAGGACTGTCTCTCCTGAAGCTCTTTCTCAAGTTGTCTAATTTTGTCTAAGAGTCTCTTCTCCATGTCCTCCTTCTGCTGCTCTAACTCTTTAAAGGCATCTGGTGATGCAACCTTAGAGGCCTCTTCTTTTTCTAAATCTTTCTCGACTGCTTGTCTGTCCTGCTCTAGTTTTTTGGAGAGCAGGTCATTTTCTGCCTGCAAATTGCTGATAACAGTCCTCAACTCTTGCTCCAGTTCCTGGAAACTCCTGAACTGTGTTTCTTTTTCTTCGCTTAGAGCCGACGACTGCTGGTCAAATTCCTGCTTGAGTTTCTGCTGCTGCTCAGCATGGTTCCTCTCAGCATCCTGGGCTTGCCGCTGCAATGAGGAGAGCTCATTGCGTAACAAAATAGTCTCCTCCTCGTGTCTGTCCACCAGCTCTGAGATGCAGTGATCCTTCTCAATCCTCATGAGAGTCCTCAGCTCTGCTAGGTCAACTTCATACTCCTCATTTTTTACATGAAGCTGTTTTTTGATATCTGCCAGCTCATCGCCAAGGACTTTGGTTGCAGCCTCTACCTGGGATTTAACAGCCTCAGCCTGCTGCATCTTGGCCTCCTCAAATAGGAGCCTGATCTCTTCTGTCTCTGACTCTTTGAGGGCTAGCTCCACCTCTACTTTGCACCGGAGTTCAGCGAGCTCAGTAACACGAGCCTCCATGTCCTTAATTTGGTTGTCCTTCTCTTTAAGTGCAGTGGCATGTTGATCAGCTGCCTCACATAACTTTGCACTTTTTTCAGCAGCCAGATGTTCCAGAGCCTCCTGGTGATCCTTGGTAAGGGTCTCCAGTTTTGCCTTGTGTTCCTGCTTCAGTTTCTCCTCCATCTCCTTTAGGTGGGACTGCTCAACAACCTCCAGCTCCTGCCGGATCTTCTGCTGGCTACGTTCAATCTCAAAGTGCAGATTCTCAAGCTGGCTGGTCAGAGAGTCTCTAGAAGCCGAGAGCGTCTTGATCTCTTCAGTTTGATCACTGATCATCTGCTCCAGGTTTTTGATTCTATCCGTCTGGTTACTCTCTGTTTCAGTCCATCGCTCTTTCTCATTCTCAAGCTGAGTCAGTTCTTTCTCCTTGCGCTCCATAAGGCCTTCCAGCTCGAGCATCGCATGCTGGACATCTTTGACGATATTCTGGTTTACTTGGTTTTCCTCTGTTAGTGTCTGAACCTGCTTCTCAAGCTCTTGCCGAAGGGAGAGAAGCTCACTTTGATGCTGCTCCTTCAGTTCCAGTTCGTGGGTCTGGCAGATGTTGTCCACAATGTTGCGCACCTCTGTGGTCATATTCCTCAAAACAAAGCCAAAGTCATGTTGTTCTTTTAATACCAGGCCTCTCAAGTGATAGAGGTCATCCTTTACACTTCTGAAATTGGAATGAGACTCCTCTGCAGCAGACCGGTACTTATCAATAACTTGTTTGAGGACAGTGATCCTCGAGTTCTCCCTCTCTAGTATTGTGGTATCCTGCATACGCTTGTTGTCAATAGCGTTAATGACTGAAGAGTACAGCGACTCCACCATCATTTCAGGGCTGATAGGGTCACTGATGGGGTTTGGAGAGGTCAAGTTCTCTTCAATCACAAACTCATTGACAGCAGACATGAAGTCAGATTCAGGGCTCTCCGCTAGAGAATCCAAGTCAAGCGAGCCCTGCTGTAGGACTGGATCCATGTTCGGGTGGCCAATGGTTTCAAAGTCAAATGTTTGCGCATCTATGCTGTCTGGGGATAAGTCCTCTAGAGGAGCTGGGACGGGAACATGTAGTGGCTGGCAGCTCGGTCCCTGAAGGCTGAGAGAGGGAGGGGTTTTGGAGGACCTCGGTGTTGTAGTCTCAGGTATGCTTCCGGACTGTGGGGTCAACAAGGTTGATCTCTGACTACAGGATACCTGCAAAGACAGAACAAATGAAAGGAGAGGGAGAGAATGAAATATTTATTACACCCTTATCTTGACTAATTCTAGACTAAATCTAAATTTCCGCTTACTAACTAGAAAAACTAGATCTCCACCAGCCAGCAGAGCTGATCGCAGCCATTCTTGATATTGTACGCTGCCCAGCTGCACCCTGTAGAATTGTCCCACCCAGCTCCCTTACAGTCAAGATGTCAGCAAAGATAACAATATCATTTTTTCTTTATGTAATATTCAGTGGATCAGAACATATTGGAAATTGAGTGAATCTGCAGATGCTCCAGTTCAAAATAAAACCAAACTTTTATTTGGATGTCAGATTATGAGCGATAATGAAGGCCAAAATATAGCCTGCAACAGACAGCTTACTTATTGTTCTCAGCCGAGACCATTTCCAGAAATGCCTTTTGCTCTTTACTTTTGCTAAGTAATGCTGATGACTTGTGACTCCTACGAGCCGGTTAAGAGAGGCGAGGAGTCGGCAGTCAATGACTGTATAAAACAGTAAATAACCAAAACCACAAGTGATCCCTGAGCATACAGTCACTATTGTACACACAAAATATTAGGCTGATTGGTCCAGTAAAGTGTGAGATTAGCTGCAGACAGACACATACACACATGCAAGCTTACCCCCAACTAAACACATGATCCCCTCCAGGCTTACGCCAAGTTGAGATAAAATAACACAAATAATGGTTCATAATGAACCTGTCATTACCCTTTGTTCACTTAGCAGGTCAGTAATAGTTTGGGACATCTCATCCACACTCTGTGCAGCTTGGACCAGCTGGTGAAGCGTGTCTACGTGGCGATGTAAGGGCTCGAAGTCACACATTGTGGGAACCCTGCAGAAAAAAATATTAGAAATCACATTGAGGACAGAATCGAGACTACCAGAAGATTTCTAAGAGATCTTTCAGTGCTGACAGCCTCGGGCAGAAAGTCTTCGTTAGTGCTATAATGGTTGGGACTCAGGCCAGTTTCCACACCACAGGATCAGGCTTCAAAACAATCAATAAAAATGTATAAATAAATGCAGTAATTTAGAGCTTTAAAATCAACAGCCTGAACATCTCGTGTTTAATGTATGGTCTCCTGCACATCTGTGCGCCCCAGCCCTTCCTTATCAAACATACTCAGTGCTGTTGGATTACTTGTGTAGAGCTGCAAAGATTAGTTGATAGATCAATTGGTCAATTAAAAGAAAATAAAATGGCAACTATTTTGGTCACTGAAATATAATTTGCTCGTTTCATGCCGCTTAAATGGGAGAATTTTATGCTTTTTTTAATCATACAAGATAATAAACTGAATTGCTTTAGATTTTTGGACCATGAGTTGGATAAAACATGCCATTTGAAGTTGTAAATCTGGGCTCTAGGAACACATGGTATATTTACTATTTTCAAACATTTTTTTGACAAAATGATTAATCAAGAATATAATTAGCAGATTAATTGATAATGAAAATAACCATTAGATGTATATGTAAACTTGTGAGACATTTGAAAACAAGATCAGGAGTCTTTCAAGTTGTTTGTTGTGTTCATTGACAAAGCATGTTTGGTTATTTTTCTACAGAAAACACATCAGTTACCATAAATGGACTTGATTTGATTAATTTGATTCAGAAATGGACACAAACTTCCACATGTATGTTTTCACTGGCCACATCTTGGGCTAGTTCTGGCAGTGTTACGAATACTGATAAGGTTATATCTAAAGCCATTTTAATAACTGAGGACAGTGACTTACATAAGGAAAGGCTGCACCTCTACAGGACAACAAGATTTCAAGTACTGCAGGTCATCAAGTGAGATGTCTGGAAGTTCGTCGTCAAACCTTCTGGGCTTTCGTGTCTGTAAACAATAATAAGCAGAGCAGAAAAAAGACCTCTTAAAATACAGAGGAAACAATATACACAAAAACAGCTTGGTCAAAATGCTCTTCAGTTGTAACTTACACAAAATGATGTTGGAGGCCATGAATCAAGTCCTCTAAACAAACGATTTCTGAGGAAAGACTTCCCTGAAAGGAAATAAGTGAATACATCAAAACTCCGATCTCGTTTGGAATCTATGTGTTATATCAAAAGCACATTGAGCTCCGCAGTGACAACCCAAATGTCGTCAGCTGAGTTTTCAAAAGACACTTACTAAAGAGTTTCCCAAAGGATTCCCTTTTGAACTTCTCAGCCTCATAGAGTCGTTTCCCATCCTTCACAAGTGCGTAGGCCCACTGAAAAGATTGATAGTAAAGATATTACAACAACAAAGTAATATTTGTGTGCCTGACAATGTCAAAGAAGGAGATCAGGAAACTGCTTAAGACACTGTTTAGGAAAAATAGAAAGTGAAAGCAAAGAAGCGCAACAGAAGTGGCTTCCTGTAAAAATCAAAAATCAAATATGAGCAAAATCACTTCCATTGTTGGCTTCCAACTATTTCTCACTCTTACTGTGTATTTAGACACAGCAATACAAAGAGGTAGGACAGCAGTCATTATCAGTTGAAGCGTAATATATATGCAGGTGCCCTCAGCAAAGATTTACAGAGCTACTAAAGCCTTAGTCTTTAGCCTTATGCTAATGCTATGGGAGCGGCCACCAATAGCGCAACTTCCAAACAGCACAGCTGTATACTCCTAGTCCTCCATGAGCCTGCTAAATAGGATGCCCCACATTAACGGGCATAAAGACCAGTTCCATTTCAAAAAGATACAAGACCACAGTGTCCGTTTATTTTGCCAGCTCAAGCGCCTGTTGTTAGGAATGTTAGATATTACATGGTAAAAATGCTGAAAAGCAAGTATTCCCTCCAAAACACACAAATAAACAAAGAGAAAAAAAGATTAGAATGAACTTAATTATCAAGCATCAGCAAACAACATAATAGGCCTGTTCTCTCTTCATAACAGTGGCAAAGTCAGAGAGCAGTTTGAGCTAAATATGTAAATTATGTGCTCAGCGCTAAACACACTGTCTAAAAGCATGATTACTGTCCAATAATGACGTTCTGCACTGACCTCTCTGTAGTGGCGCATGAACATTTTTCTCCTGACAACTTCAACAACCGCCAAACAGTACATCTGGGGCACAGTACTAAGGGCCTCCACCACCCTCACTCTTTCTATTAGCTCCGTCAGAAGTCTGAGTAGTGCCTGAAGCTTCTCCCCATCCTGGTCTGCATGAAGCATCACGTAGCAGCACCATCTAATGAAAAATAATTAAAGTTACAAACATGATCTTTAATTTGGCATTTTTAAAAACCAGGAAGTCTTAAGTCAGTCACATAAGCTTATAGCACTATGTACAGAAACCAGTGGGTTGTTAAACAAGCACAATGGGGAAGAAGTGGTTTTCAGTTTTACTTGAGTCGGACTTGAAGGTTGTTTGCAAGTTCTTGTTTGGCAGTGGTGCACTTCTTTTTGATGTCTAGCAGCTTCCTGTGGTTGTTCAGCATGATCATCAGCTGGTTGGTGTGACTCAGACACAAGTCAGGCAGAACAGATGTATCCTTCAGGTTTTCGGCCCGCTTCTGATTGGCCAAAAATCCCTGCAGGAGATAACATGTGAGCACAATTCATAAAAAAAAATCAAAGAGAGAGTAACTTAATAGTGTTTTACTTGACGTACCTGAGCAAGTTCTTTCTGTTCATTCACCAACTTCTTACAGCTTGCAATCATTTGGTCTAGAGCGTACAACCTGTCCTCAAGCCCCTTGATGGCTTTCATGTTTTGATTATCTAGCTTGGCAATTGTATCACGACAATCTGCCAGGAAGGGCTGAATAATCCGAGGGTCAAGCTGAAAGAAACAACATTTCAGTCAAGGCTCGTGAGATTTTCCACTACAATTCATGACTACATATTTAGAGCACTGTTTTGACGTGTCTATTTATACATCTGTGACTCACCCTATTGATGGAGTCGAAGCATTTCCTCACAACCGATTCCACATCATTGGGTCGGTCTTGCACGTTGATCCAGTCTAACAGTGTGACATTGAAGGAGGGCTGGTTGGCGAGCTCTGGAGCATCATCATCATCATCTAATAGCGCAGCTCTCAGCCCACCACTGTCAGTCATTTCATTTGTTTCCTGATCTCCAGTTGACTCACATGTGGCCGTCCCCGGAGCAGAGAAGGATGCTGATGACTTGGAGGGCTTCTGTGCATCAGTAGCGCAGAGAACAGAGTCAGTGGACTTCTCTTCTTCTGTCTCATCTGAATCCTTCCCTGGGGTGGAGCTGGACTTCTCTATGCTCTCTCTATAACTGTGTCTGGTCAGACATTCCAGCAGAGGTATCCTCGCCATGACAGACACTGATGTCCCTAACCTGCAACCATAACAAAAGCAAGACATCAAGTTCATCAGGTTAATTTCCTTTTAGCAGGAATATATTACAACTCGGATTTATTTACTGGTATTTCAGTTATTTAACTGAGCTAATATTTTGATTAAATAATTAGTTACCGTGTCAGAGAAGGCAACATGCAGATATAAGCATACAGTACTTTGTATTATTATGTCATCGACACCAATACTTACTTTGAAAGTTTGACTTTAATTTCTTCCAGGTCATGTTGATAGTTTGCGTATGAAGTGTCAAATTTCACAAGCAACTTCTGATAAGACAGAGTGCAGTCATCCAGATTAGCCATAATAGCAGCCCAGCCTTGGTGTTGAAGGTGTTCATCGTGAACCAATCGTTCACAGAAAGAGCAAAGTTTCTTGGCAACTTCAAACATTTCCTGAAGAGACAAAAAATAAAGACAACACAAGTTAGGGTCATTTCATAGTTAATGGATTACTTACACCTATTTTATGTGTTAGGCTCACAGTGACAAGCAAACATCCCAACACACTTTCTTGGGCCAGAGATGCCCCAGTGAAAGGCAGCTTAAGAAAGAAAAAGACAACTACCAGAGCAAGTTGTGTTCGCGAGGCAACAGTGTGAAAGACAGCTGGCATCAGTAGAGACTCCTCCACCTTAACCTGAATCTCACTCTCAATGGAGAAGGTGGTTTTAGGGATTGTTGGATCCCGGTCACACAAGATCATCTCTTTGTTGAACAGGAATATGGGGTTGGTTTCCTAAAGAGCAACAGTCAAACATAGGTAATCAGTACATCACAAATGCAACCTGTATATCCACAAGGCAAATACAAAACACACTAATAAATTGTAGAAACTTACAGTGCCAGCACTGTAGCTGCAGACACGTCTCTCTGCAGCCATACATTCCCCTCCATTGACAACAAGGACTTGATGTTGAATTGCAATCTTATATTTGGCTTGGATGGCATGTTTAAGCTCCAGTACACTGAGACAAAGAAAGAACATATTTAGGTCACAATAGCTAAGATGTACTGACCACTATTCCTGACTACTATCAGTAAAATGCCTGCTTCTTACGTTTGGACAGCAAGATCGGTGTCAAATGTCAATGTGCTGCCATTGTTGACCTGGAACACATACAACTTCATGTTGAATCTCCCAGAGTTCTTCGCATTTGCCTGTCTTGCTCATTTATTCATTCAAGGCCACCCTGTGAAAAAATAACACACACATGAACATGATTTGGCTAGTAATCTCAAGTTTTACATTTAATTTAGTTTAACTTACTATTACTAAATAAGATCTGCTGAGGTGATGCTTTCGTTAACTCAAACTACAATGCCATAAAGCCACTTGATTACTACCTGTTGTATGTATGTATAATTACGTGTAAGGACACTATTATCATAGCCTGTGCCGGTACATGATTTATGACATAATCTTTAAGTAAGGGCAATATATCATCCCCTTTCACCCAAACGTGTAAGGCCCTTTATCTTGTCTACTGAATAACTAGCTTGGAAGCTGAGTCACCATGTCGTTTGTAACTGGACACTGTCATATTTATATTATGTAAGAAGTCACTAAATATGCTGGTCTGATGTAAGACAAAGGCAAACTTTCAAAACTGCCTGAAGAAGTAAACAGTTAACATAGCTGACGTTTAGCGGTGAACCAGAAGGCTACATTGGTAATACACCAAGTTAAACATACAACAAAGGACAGCTAGCGCCAACTACCCACTAACTGTTAACTGTTGTTAGCATGACAACATGAAACACCTTACCCGCTAAGCTGCTATCACAGACTATGTGACTGTTAGTTAACGTTAGCTCGTTGCCGTAATTAACTGTCCCTCTGCGGGCCTCTTAACATTAAGGGTTAACGATACCGGAGTACAAATGTTTACTGTTTAAAGGACTGAGAACACTGGCCGTTAACGTTGCTATTAACCTCGAGGACTCCGGTTAGTCATGGTTACAGTGCCAATTTAACAAGGGGCCACCAGCAGCTGCTAGCAAGCTAGCTAGTCAATAACAACCCGCTGACTGCGCTAACTGGCTATTAGCTAACACAGCTGTCAAGACAGCGCAAGATAGTGATTTCTAACGTCGCTGAATTTGACAGATGTAATAAGATTAGCCTAAATAGCCAACATCCCCTGCTAAGACGTATATTTGTATAAGGATGGGATTCCACATTGAATTAATTTAATAAGTGATTTCGCTGGCCTTACCTCACTTTGCTCGCATCTCCCCGTTCTTGGTCTCCACCTCGCACAGGCGAGTTGGTTAGCTAACAAGCTAGCGACCAGGCTAGCTAGCTAACCCGTTTTGGCTTGGCATACATAGAGCTAGCTTAGCAAGCCACTCAGCTAACGTTAGCTAGACTAAACTACACTAGAATAGCTGACAACCATAGCTGGTTGCACGGATTAACCATGGTGCTGTAAAAGAAACGTCTAATTTGGCGAACTCAAGCGGAGATGGTGTAGCACACGGACAAAACCACCAGTTGTTTATCTCAGGTAGCTAACTACGCTAGCACCCTCTCAGTAGCTCTGTCTGTTTTGTTGTTGTCATCTGTTGATGGGCGGATCGTAAACGATCCGTTCAAATGCGATTCAACTGAAAGCCAGCATGTTGCAAGCTAGGCTCACTTAATACTTGTATATATTTTTAAAGCTCATACTGTATTGTTAATTCTGAATTCATATGCTTATGCCTAGTTTTAAAACTGTGTTTATCATTAGGCTAAACATACAAACTATAGTAACTTAGTTAAATTGTTTTGTCTGACTGCCTGTGTCTAATCTTATCATTTGTGCATTTGAATTTAGCTGTCATAAAGGACTGCTTTATTCACTGCCTTAATAAGCCTACATTATTACAATATTACATTATGTCATAACACTGCTTTCAGTGTAAAATTAAGGTCTATTTATCAGTGTTTCAAAATCAAGAACTTCAGAGCATTAGATGTAATCTCTATGGGAAAAAAATTGTTCCATGTTGTCATTTATACAGCTATTCTTTAATTATTGTTTTTTGTGTTGCATACATGACCTATAAGCCTACTAGAATCAATACGGTAAATTAACAAATCATAGAATGCTCCTGGGATGAGTTTATTTTTTTCTGAAGGCTGATGCGAAAGTTAGTGTCGCACTGTTCCCTCGTCAAAAAGCCTATGGGATTTTTCCTTTGGGTTTTGGATTATTGCTGAAAATACCTCTGTGGCAAACAAAAGTTGTTTATACTTACATGTTTTGTTCGGCAGGATAATCTTCAGAGGTGAGCACCATTTTCATGATTATTGAAGCCTAAATGCAATTTCAAGAAGTAAAATGCTAATGTTAGGCTATTAATAAATTACACTGTAGTTGCACCACCTAAAGTCACCACCATAACAAGACTGTGTTGTGCACACCTTCGCGTGATGACATTCCGTAGTCTCATTTAGCCACTTGTTAGCAATTGCCTTTTTTAAGACACATAGATGCCTTAAAGTTCACAAGTGGAGTATTTTACTTATGTATCTTATGTCATAGAACAGAACATGAAAGTCTCCTAAGTTTGTGTTAACCACAGACCTTAATTCAGGCATCTAACCAAAACCCATTGACTCTGAGATGAGGGAACCGTAAATGGTACAATGCTAACCACTTTCCAAGTTGTAGGACTCATTCCTGGCATACTCCATTGAATTGGTTCAAAAGTTTCAGCTCTTATAATAGTGTCGAACTTCCCACCAGTATGTACTTTCGTCACTGTACTTTTCCAGGTGTATTCTGGGAAAATAACAGAAAAAAAAACGATGTCGAGTGTTTTGCTGCAACATGAGAAGGGGTGTGGTTAATGTAAGGCTGCAGTGTGTGGATGATCCTATTTTGCTGCAGAGAGGAGGTAGTTTGGGGGTTGCCGCTTGCCCTAGTGGTATGTTATTAAACTTAAACTTTCCAGTGTCTTACATATTCTTTATCAAGCGCTATATTAATGTTTAAAGACAGGAAAGTTAAAACTGGGAACATGCTCTTAGCAGCCAAAAATGACTAAATAAAAACATCCATGCAAAGTTCTTTTGCTTTGTTAATTCTGAAAAACATAGGGAGGGACAGTAGTGCAACCAAAATATCTTACATCAAGCCAAACAAACAGTCAATACAGTTTAATCCCTAAGTGTTTATTTTTTTAAGTGTGCCTTTATTATTGCAGGCCACAATCAATAGACTGCTGACAATCATCCCATTTTTGCATCCCAACCTGAACGCCTTTTAAAAAGTCTAATTGCTGCCAAGTAGATGATGACAGAAATTTGCAAGTCTCCAAAAGTCATTAATGAAAGCACAACCAACACTACTCAGTGTCTGGGCTGAATTTAATATTTGCCTGTGGGGAATGATGATGCTACAGGAGAGCCCTATCCCAAATGTAACCTCTGTACATTATGCACATCGTGTATTAATATGAACAAATCTTTACGTTGAGATGGTATGGTTTGTGTTTGACAAACTCTAAAACAAAATCCAAATCAAACAGCACAAATTTGTTTATTAATCGTCATTTAAGTGAACTGACCCTTTATTCCTTTTAATGTTTTATAACATACACTCCCTCTAGAGGTCACTGTAGTGCAGTAACTCACTTGGCCCAAACACAACAAATGGAAACAAATGGGTGTTTACTTTTTCTGTCTCTTCTTATTACTTCTAACACCGTCCCACATCACTGCAGTCATTTTTTTCCAACAAAAAGTCTCAGATTTGCTACCTGCAGTGAACTCTTGAACACTACACAAAGCCACTGTATAAGAGTTTACTGTAACCCTCAGAAAGTGTCCACCCTCGTGTTGTAACCTTGAGCAGACGTGCAACAGTGTAAACAGGAAGCAGTTCTTTAACCAGAGGATCCAGGCTCAAATCTCTCCTGTTTGAGTGGTGCAGCTGAAGAAATGATTCTCATATAGTAATGGTTTACCCCTCACAGTTTGAGCTTGCACATGTGATGGAGGTGACAAAACTACTGTTCGCTCTCTTTGTATTAAAGGCCAAAATAATCTAATTGGTAGACTTATTGTAAAATTATAAACGGCAAAGCAGGTAACCAGGGCTTGACTTAGCTTTTTTTTGCTCAGCAGCCACTGTGGCTTGTGGTTTTCCAAAGTTACTATCCACTTAACAGCAACACTTTTACAAGCCACTGTTTTGTTACTGGGGAAATTACATTTAACTTGATTAAAGTTGACTGTAGTGTGCTACAACTTTCTTGAAGAACTATGTTTAACCTTTTGTCACTGTGAGAATAAGGAGCAATTCAAACACTTTCCCAAAAGGCAACAGGTAACATGAGGCTGTAAAACAGAAAACATTTAATAATAATTGAAAATAAAACAGAAAACTTGTGCATAAGGTGGAAAGTTACAATTAGTTCCACCTGTAAATGCCAGTGGCTTCAGTAATTGCTTCGTCCTGTGCTGCTTTTGTGTAAAGGCTACTCAAAACCTGGGATAAGCAGTTCAGCCCTGGTTGGTTTTTCCTTGTCCCTGTGATCGACACATTAGAGTGATGTCATCAAATGTCCATTATGTTGGATGTGTTTCTTTTCGTAGACCCTACAATGGAAGAGAAACGCTGACACGCTGTTTATGTGTATACACGACTCTCTCCATTGCTGTTAGCATGTCTTCCTGCTCCAGTGTTTCATTTGCTTTCACCATAATGTGACTATTGACTCTAGTCTACTTGTTGTGCTAACCTCAGCCATGGGTCAGACCCCCAGGAAGTGCATCAGGCACTGAAGCCAGTTTTGGTAGTGGCTAACCAGACAGGGGTACTGCAATTTCCAGGGGACAGGCTACTGAGAGTGATTTAGATTACCACTTTTGAAAAATGCCTGTGTTGAAAGAGGAACTTATTTTAACTTAGAAACAGTGCAATTTGCCATGTATGACCTAAAAAAAATCAGAACCCATCTCCATCTATTTTTTTTTTTGTAAAATAGTCAGTAGCAGTCTGTAAGAAGATTATATTATTATAATCTAATATAACATTAATATAATAATATAAGATTATATTATTATAATCTTCTTACAGACTGCTACTTTTATATTGATTTTTCTATGTAAAATATAAAAACTCTAAATAACTATTCAACTAAATGAATGATTTATTTCCTTTGATATTTTTGTCAGACAAATATGCACCTATGATTGCTGGGTTATATGTGTGTTGATGTTGTCTTATGTCAAGTCTCTATTTGATGATGTGTCATGACCATATGGTACACGGTACCTAGTTTAGGCTCAAAATCTGCGAAGACTGTCAAGCTGAGCAGAGTGAGCAGTCATAACTCGTAACACCATGACAGCGTGCATAAGGGCCCGTCATAACTACCCACTGCTACTGCCATAAGTCCTTAACTGAACCAATCATCTGTATTCACCCAGTGACAACTAGGGAAAGACCTGCTGACAGCCTGGAAATGGGAGATGGGATTTCGAGGCCAAGCCCAGCATCAGGCGATCAAAGCCCTCCTTGGCACAGCCGAACAGGCAAGCCAGTGGCTCTGGATTAAGAGGAAAGATGCCACTTGGGCCCAGAAATACCACTAACAACAGCAGGGTAAGAGGGAGTAAAAGTAGAGGGGGGCACACTTGGGATGCCAGGTGTTGCCTATGAGCCCTCTGGGGGTGTTGTGGGCCTATTATCAAAACACCAGTGAAGGAGGATACCCACCTGAGGACCACTATGAAGCTCTTACCCTCCCTAAACCCCCAACAACAATCGACCAGTTAAACCCTAAGTTTGGTAAGTTTTTCTCCTGTTGGTTTCGTCTCTCTTCCCTCATCAAAATGAGCGAGTTGGGTGAGGTAGAGTGTACAGCCCAGACGTGTCTTTTTGGTTCTGCCTTCTCTATGCGGCTCCTTACTTTTCTATCTACCTTTACTCTTTCCTATTTTTCTATCTATCTAGCACCTTGGCTCCCACTTGGACCCCCACATGGCACTCCCACTCATTTTCTCAAGTATGTGCACCAGGGAGTGTAACATGTAGTCCTAAACTGAGCTGTTGTCACACCAAATAAGGACGTATTTGATATATTACATTGTACATAGGCTACACATGAATAAATATGTATTGCTCTGGTTGTCAAAAACGTCATTCCCAGACAAAGAAATGTGTTATACTGCAAAGTAAATACTTCTGTTTGACAATTAGACACCACTGAGGACTGACTTGTTTTAGAAGTCTTCAAACTGATAAAACTACAATACCATTCTCATAAATTTGCAGACGTCCTAACATGACAAGGCAATAAAACAATGGTAGGTATGTTTGTTTAGCTGTTAAAGGAGGTGAGTGCAGGCTCTCCTAGACCACAAACAAGATTTATAGTTGTGCAGCAGACCCTATGCCGAAGCCGAGCATTTATACTTGTGCGGTGGTGTCTTTGTCACTCTGCAGTTACACCTCCAAGACACTAGTCGGCGGCAGAGGTTTCTGTGAAGTGTTGTAAAGTTAAGTTGATTCAAAACACACATTAAACACACATTAAACATTGGGTTATAGAGAATTTCAAACACAAGTACACAAATCAGCTTCATAACTTGCAGTATTCACAGACAGAGCACTTGTCTTTATCTGGACACATTTTCGCCACAAATACAACATGCTCATGTTTTTAGCATGAGCCCATGTCATTACACTGACCTTACTGTCTTCTGCCTGCATGCCCATTGATCAAACATGTCTTGTGTGGCCAAGCATCGCTCAAACCTGCAGAACCTGATTTTACATTCTGGTCAAGATCTCAAGATTTCCAAAGGTGACACCTACAACAAAGCATTGCAACAAGCACGTAGGAATATCCTCCTGTCATCTGTATGTGAAACTGTGGTGTTATGGAAATTGTGTTTAGTAAATTTGTATTGTTTTTATGTGCCTTTTTTGACAAAGATACATTCCTTGCTTTAGTCATAGTGTCCAGTAGTTCACTAATTTCCTCCCAGCTCATTCATGAAAAGGAGAAAGGTCAGAAACTCAGGGGTGCTAATGCACTGTGACAAACCAGTCTTGTGAACTGAAACATGACAGTGTTGAGTCAGATCTAACACTCAAACACACAGCAATGATGATTAGTTTCTTGTAGGTCTGCTGTAATCAAACACTGGGAATAGCCTGTATATCTTGGAAGGGAAAAAAGTCCTCTAGACAAACAGATGTTATCTGTAACAAGTTAAAAAATAACTTGTTTTTCTTGCTCAAAATGAAGTCCATTGAAGTGTATGGTAAGAAGGTGACCTTGTGGCGCAGGAGTTTTGTTCACAGTCTTAGAAATGGTTTAATATCTTCAACATGAGCAATAGAAAAAGACTGAGGAGCTCTGCCTAAACAGCTCGCGAGGTCACTGCCCCGATCCAGGCACAGCTATCTGAAATCTCTGAGAGGCCTTGTGAAGGCCAGCAGCTCTCTGTGCTGCACTCATTACATCCTTAGATGGTAGTTTAAGCTGATGTGTCTGGATGCCACGCTTGAGAGCCTCAACATAAAAGAGAATCAATGGGGATTCATCTCTTCCTTCTGCAGTTTGTTCAGTTTGCTCGTGAAATGATGCTGTCTCTTATGTAAGCTGTTTGCCCTGATAAATTCATGTGTTTTTCTCCTTTATTAATTAACCAGTTCCCCCTTTTATCTCAGGTTTATGTAATTTATTCAGCTGTTTTAAACTCTTTTTAAACTTTGTGTGAGAAACCTAAGTCAGACACAGTGCAAAGTGCATCCAGGGTCTTGTTTTCCCAAACCTTTATGTCTATGGAAAACAAACTACTTCAATTTGTGTGTGACCACATAAACTGGGGTTCAGAAAAGAAATTAAGTTACAAATACAAAAGTAAATAGGGTGACATTTAACCTTCATTACTTTGCTCTGTGTTTTTAAACAGAGCATAACTCATTTTGAAACATGTGTCCTGCAGGAGCTGTATGTGACCTACATAGCATATCTATGGTTTAGAGTCTGAGCCAGGATTGTCTGCATATGGCTCTCAACATGGAGGTGGCTGAGTAAGTGGCAAACAGCAGCTAAAGGTGCTAACAGTGCTAACAACAGCAACAGTGCTGACAGAGCTAATGACATTAGGCCCGTATACACCGCAGGAACTTTGGGGTAATTTTACGGGGCCGTTGTTGCATGTCTCCACCGCAGGAACCACCTCCGAAGGACAGAGTTCCGGAACTTTTACAGGGGCTAAACAAGTCCCAGCCTCGGAGTAGGTACTCAGAACGGCCCGAAAAACTCCTGGGTGGGGCTTGGGGTTTACTTGGTGCTGATTGGATATACTCAAGGCGGGATGTGACGTCAACACAAAGCGACAAAATAGCCGGCATTTTTAAAACTCAGCAGCTCTCATTCATAGCTTCCACCACCATGTAAACGAAGAGACACGCCAGAAACCCACCGACCACCTCAGCTCCTTCCATGTCGATAATCGTCTTTCTTATGTCTGCTTTCTTCTTCTTACTTCTGCTTTGTACTTCTGCTTCTTCTTCTTTGTTGTTGTTTTTCTTTGTTTGTTTCTTTGCCGTGTCAAAATAGTCGTGCAACGATTACGTCACATCCAGAGCCCGGTAACTTTACAGGAACCTTCCTCCTACTCCGCCGCACAGTGGAGACACGGCGGTTTAGAGGGCCAAGCGAGAGGACGTTCCTGTAAAGTTCATGCCCCCCAAATACTACCAGGAACTTCTTCAGTGGAAATAGGCCTATTAACTGGGGTGGGGGTTGTTTGTGTGCTATTATACCACGTCAATCCTGCCACCATTGGTCAGAACAGCATTATCAGCAGTAACCGCCATATAAGGGCAGCAGCGATTAGCAAGCCCAGGGGTAAGAACCCATGGCTCTGGGGCCATTTTAATATTAATTCATCATTGTCGCAGGCCTTAAGAAATATTTACATTCTCCAGCTGTAAAACTGTGCACATATACACCAGTTAAAAAGTTTTTTTTAACTTTTTTAACTTTTTGATATTTAGTCAACTAAAAGTGCATCACACGTATAGCCAGGTGCCTTTTCCTCTAGATTTTGCCCAACCTCAATAGCAATGGCTAGTCTTGAGTCTAGCCTTGGCTAGGCTAGCTATGGGTTAAAAAAAAAAAATTGTTTGCTTTACCACCAATGTTGTAAGATTAAAGTACCAAATAATCATGAATAGCCTGCTGCAGAGTAGTGATCTTGTGGTAAAACATATCAGTGTATGCTTAATTAGACCTATTAGTAATGCTAACAGGCTAATTTAAACTTAAAAGTCTGTGTTACCTTCATCACAAGGCTCCAGACAGATTTTTTTTTTTTTAAATTTTTGTTCACAAATGGCTCTTTTCATAGTAAAGGTTGTTGACTTCTGAGCTAGCCAGTGGGACACATGATGTATTCCATTAGGGTGACCATATTTTGATTTCCAAAAAAGAGGACACTCGGCTGGCCGCGACATAGCCTACTTAAATGATACTCGCAGTTTACTCAAAGATGCCTTATAATTTTAATATATTTAAAATTTATATGTATGGATAGAAAATTCAGTTATATTACAAAATAATATCTCTTAAAGACAGAAATTCAGATAGGCCCCTATAGGGGACACATACACACACTAGAGCGTGGCGATCCGAGCCCGATGGTACCCGACGGGCGGGCCGGGTTTGGTCAAAAATGTAGCTATAAATTGTATTCGGGCTCGGGTCGGATTCGGTCAGCTTTCAGTGAACATGTAGTGTAAAAATAAATAAAATCCTATTGTCTGTCCTGTTTATTGTTGGGGCACTGTTATTTACGTGACAACACCTGAACATAACACACACACACACACACACACACACACACACACACATTGGCTGTTTGTTTCTACCTCTTCCCTCGCTGGAAGCGTCGGACCTCCCACCTCCCGCTCCCGTCTCAAACACGGAGGTCTCACTCTCTGCAGCTGAGCACCCACGGCGCACGCCCGGCCTGTTAAATAGCCTGTAACCGTAACAACTGTGTGACACAAACTCAGTGCTTTGGTCATTAAATAATGTCGGGCTCGGTTCAGGTTCGGACAGAAATATGCGGTTCGTGCCGCACTCTAACACACACAAACACACGGAAAACCGGACATTATCATCAGTTTATAAAAACCCCCCGGACGCCCCGGACAGGACGTGAAAAGTGGACATGTCCAGGCAAAAGAGGACGTTTGGTCAGCCTACATTCCATTTATCTTGGAAGTCAAAGTCAGAGCTAGGAATGACATCACACCGGAGTTAGCTGCATTCCAGTACAAGAGTTCGGAAAAACAAGTTGTTGTTAGCAATATCAGTTGATAGTAACACCTTATGCTGTATTTTGCACATACAAACGCTGTCGCAAAATTTCCACAGATAGAACTTTGTAATAAACTGTATATTACTGTGGCTTTTACTACTGTTTTTGTGCAGAGCAGCCATCTTGGATTTTGAGTGTAGAGTTGGTGAGGTTCCTCTGACATCCAACAACTCCAATCCAACTTCAAGGGGATGTTCCAGTTGAAATTTCTGACTCTGAACTTGGGAATTCTGACTTCCTAGAGCAAATGAAATGCACCAGCACACACAGGGACTTACATGCACTAACATGCACGCAAGCACGGACTGTCCACCAAAACAAAGAACAGAGAAGCTTGGACTGCAACACACACAGAGGGAGCGTGACTTCATTCTCTGTTTAGAACACCACTACTTCACTTTAATTTTACAAAGCAATAATGTTTTGCTGCCATATTATTGCTCTGAATGTTGCATACACAACCTTTAAGTTACTGAGCTTTCATATAAAGTTCCTGACCAATTACATGCATATATGGGTCAACGCCAACGCCCATGCTCTGTCTTCTAATTTGTTAATTATGTATTTAAACCATAACTATTAGATCAAGATCTCTTTTTTAAGACAGACCTTTGTACAAGAGGAAACACATACAGTGTAAAAGCACAGACAAACAAAATCAATTGTAACACAATTATATAAACAATAGACTAATTAATTCCACATTAAAGAGAATTATTGCAAGCAGCAGTCAGAGAGCCTGGGTGTCGTTTTAAAAATCTTCAAACAGAATGAGAGGCTTTGAAAACACAAACAGGAAAGTCAACTCATTAGGAATGATGGGAGAGTCGTCAGGATGTATGAAACAGTGAGTCGTTGTTTGACTTATATGTGACTCCTGTGAGTGATAATGACATAAGAGAGGTCAGATGAGGGTTAGTGAAGCACAGCTTGACCTATTCACTCTGAGTACTACATATGACTGGGCCCTCACACTCAAACGTAACTGCATGTTTACAGTGCTTTATGTATATTTTTGTCGCTGCCTGTCTTGTTAATAATACTTGAATTATTAGAAAATAAGATGGTGAAGCTGTATGTATGTGAACTCTTCCCTGCATTCCTTGGATGGCGTTATAACTCCATCACTCAGCGGCCAATATGCAGCTACTGTATGTGTTTATTATCTGATCAATAGCAATGCAGCTCCACTTTATTCAGTATATATGGTACATGCTTCTCTGGGGCCATCCATTTACGACAATGAGGCTGGCTCCATCTTGTCTTCAGTAAAGTAATGTGACCAGAGTTCAAGTGCAGCATATATAGTGAGGCCTTTGTAAAGACTCACATGAGGGTTTTGGCCACAAGGACGTCTCAGAAAGGAAAAAGATTTGTATTTAGTCCTCTGCAAGTTAAAATGAGAATCAGTGATTTACACAGGTCTCATAAATGTTGGCTCTCCCTTATTTTTTCTCACTGGGTGTCAGTAAAGCTAGACTGTTCCAGTATTCATGGTGACTCCCAGTTTCCTGGGGCAGCTCTCGTGGGCTCACACACATCATACTAGGACACCAAATGAGTCAACTGGGAGATATTATAGGCTAATGCTCACATAGCTAAAGTCATTGTACCTTGTGACTTAAACTACTTATATACCTAATTTCAGAAAATGACATTTGTTCAAACTAAAAAAGAAAATACTCAACCAAAGGTCAGCAACCTTTGCTATCAAAAGAGCTACCTTGGAACAAAAAATTGAAAAAAAAAAAAAAATCTGTCTGGAGCCTTATAATGAAGGTAACACAACCTATTGTGTTTAAATTAGCCTGTTAGCATTACTAATAGGTCTAAATAAGCACACATTAATATGTTTTACCGCAAGATGGCTACCCTGCAGCAGACTATTTATGGTAATTTGGTACTTAAACTTTGCAATATTTGTGGTAACGCAAACAAATCTGACCATGCACTATTAAATTCTCTATTTTCCTCCAAGGGTTTTCCTGTTATGGATCTGTAATCCATAGCTAGCTTAGCCAAGGCTAGACTCAACACTAGCCACCACCATCAAGGTTTGGCAAAATCTAGAGGACGAGGTGCCAGGCTGTATGTATGATGCACTTTTAGTTGACTAAGTATTAAAACGTTTTTTTATTCAGTGTATAGGCTACACAATTTTACAACTGGAGACTGTACAAATTTGTCAAGGCCTACAACAAAGATAAATGAAAAATGAAATGTTGAAGAACGACAGTATTATTTCTATATAACTATATGAGGAGCTACTGGAGAGGAACTTAAGAGCCACATGTGGCCCCAGAGCCATGGGTTGGAGCCACATGCACTAGGTATTGTGTGCATGGGCTGATAATGAGACAACGGCCCCTGGGCACAGACACACAGAAGGCCCCACCACCTTTTCTACATAGCGGCAAAACACAGGCTTATATCTGTTTAGCCTCTTTTCATAGTTGTTTTGTGTCTCTTATTGGTCATCTAAAGTCTGTTTATAGTTGTTTTAAATCTCTTATCATTCATTGTTAATCTTTTTGCAGTTATTTTGCATGTCTTTGTCAATTTGTGCGATTTTGTTGTTTTTTAGCCCCTTTTTTGAAGGTTTGCTTCTCTTTGTAGTTGTTTTGTGTCTCTTAGTGGTCATTTTGAGTCTTTTTGTAGTTGTTTTGTGTTTCTTAGTGGCCATTTAGAGTCTTTTTGTAGTTGTTTTGTGGTTACTTTGCATTTGTTAGTCATTAGTTGTGTGTCTTTGTTGTTGTCCAGGCCCTTTTTTTGTAGTTTTACTTCTCTTAGTGGTCATTATGAGTCTTTTTGTAGTTGTTTTGCATCTCTAAGGGGTCATTTTGAGTCTTTTTGTAGTTGTTTTGTGTCTCTTTCTGGTTACTTTGCACTTGTTAGTCATTAGTTGTGTGTCTGTTGTTGTTCGGGCCCTTTTTGTAGTTGTTTTGTGTCTCTTAGTGATCATTTTGAGTCTTTTTGTAGTTGTTTGTTTTGTGTCTCTTTGTGATCATTTTGAGTCTTTTTGTAGTTGTTTGTTTTGTGTCTCTTTGTGGTGACTTTGCACATGTTAGTCATTAGTTGTGTGTCTTTGTTGTTGTTCAGGCCCTCTTAGTGGTCATTTTTGAGTATTTTTGTTGCATTTATTTTTTTATACATTTTGAGCCTCTTTGTGGTTGTTTTGCCCCTTTTTGTAGTCATCACAAGTCTCAGTGTCTTTTTACAACACTTTGCATCTCTTTGTAGTGATATTGTGTCCCTGCATGGTGTTTTTGTGTCCCTGTGGTCATTTTGAGTCTCTTCCTGGTCGGTACATTTTAATTTGAGTGACATTTTGCAGGTAAAGCCAGGTGGGCCCCAGACACTTTAAGTCACTGGGCTTGTACCCAGTAGGCCCATTCAGTAATCCATCCATGTTTGTGTATGTAAATAAAATTAAATAACCTATTTAAGATTACTCAATTATATTTCAATACATATTGGATATCCTACCTGTTCTGATATGTAATACAGTGACAAATGGCTTAGATTACATGACACTGAGTCTGTGTGCCATGCTGTTCACTAGTTACTGTTATATCAACATGTTAGGTCGGCCATCTGCCAAAAAGCAGAGCCCTGCAGGCGACTCCTGTGTCATATCCCTTATTACATAATACATATCAGCAGTGCCAACATTGTCATGTGTCAATACTCAATGAGCCAAAGAATTAACTGCATAATGCATGTCATTACACAGAGAGTGAAACTAAGTAAGGCCTACAAGCTGCAGACGTGAACTTATATTTCACGTTATTTTAAGATCCACCACATTCAACTTGTGGCTTCCTGCTGCTCACCTACAGGCAGTCAATTGTGCAGATAGTCAATAAATAGAACATTGCTGTGAAATGAGTTGGAGAGTGACAAAATCTTTACAGGCAGGATAAACAATCACCGTCGCTTATAAATGTTGTTTACACTAAAATGGAGTGCAACAGGATGAGCATGGTAATGTGTTTGGACGGGGGAAGTTCCAAATTTGGTCAACAGATGGTGGCAGAAGGCTGAAGATAACAAGCTCAGCATGAGGTGTGCAGCATGTTGCAGAGGTGGCTCATTGTTATGTAAAGAGAAGTATATATGTCTGCTGTCTTCAGACAATATATTGTAAACAGTGAGTTTCCAGACCGTCATCAGCAGCTATAAGATAACTACCTTCTCATCACAGGCAAAATAAAGACACGGCAATGCAGCCACCAGTCATTAGTTCATGAAAAATGATAAATAATTATCACAATCTTTAAAACAGCAGGTTGGTCTTGCTACTGACTGTATAATTTCTCAGTCACGATGCTGCTGCACCAAAGAATATAAAGTTATGTGTCAAATTGCAGCTGTTCAGAGATGTGCATTATCATCTCTGCTGTGACAACAGGTTTGGTTACATAATGGATTAGATGAACATATGAAAGAAAAACAGACTTTCACAAGCACTGAATTAACTGAAAACCACAGCAGCTGTTTAAACTGTATAATAAACTACTGGCAATTTATTGCACCTTTTAATTAAAAACACTGAACATAAAGTGCTCAGGTGAGTATTTTCTGAATTATCCACATTTATGTCCCTTGGAAATCATTCGGTGGTAAAACCAATATTAACCTCCAGATTGACGCTGTGTTTCCAACTGTAATACTGGGAAGAATAATAAAAAATGGTTATTGCACTTTGTATTATTAATGTGAGAGAAAAGAGCTTTGGAGCCGTAGGCTGCCTGAGAGATCAGGAACTGTAATACTTTTCTCCCCCTAAATTACATCTGAATGACTTTTTTATATAAAACTTTTTCATCTTGGCAGTTTTTCCTTCCTTTTCCTGCATCAAATATTCAAGACACTTGACCTGAAAGTGACATATTACCATTCATACTTTTCTGTCTCCTGCTATGCAATCAGTCATTATCCGCAACACCCCACTGCTGCACCAACAGTACAACTTTGACTGATTGTGACAGTCTTCTGGCCTTGAACAGCTGTTGTTGTAGTGTGCATTCAAGCCAGCAGGTGGCTCTGGCTCTTCCTGTTTTAAGTGAGGGAAGATCCACTATGATGCATATCACACCACCTCTTATGAGATTCCTTAGTGTAAGCCCTTTTTAAACATGCAGTGGTGTTTGATGTGGGGAGAGCTGGCCTAATGTGACATCCAGGTGTGTGTATGACTGATATAAATCAGCTATGTCTTTCCCTTTGCATGGTTTGCCCAATGTGAAATGTAACTTATTGTGACTATTATTTATTTCTCTATTTCATAGTGTGTGTCAAAGAGATGCTGCCACAGAATCTCTGGCAAATGATAAACAGCATTTGGCCATTGAATCCACCTATAATCTGCTCAGAGATATAAAGTTTTGCATTTACATGGTGTATTTTAGAGGATAAGCATGTGTCAGTGTTGATACTGGTGCAAAGAAACACCTTAAAAACCCCCATGGTGCAGTCTGTACCTGCATGTGAGAGTGTGTAAGCCTATATGTGGGATATAACAGCTGTTTTTTTTATTATAAGAACTACTAATAACAAATGTAATTGCAGTATCTACTCGTGTATCTTGCAGCAGCCAATTTTTGTGGTTGCATAACTGTCAGGTAGGTTATTATAATGATGTGCACGTTGCGATTTTCTCCCCCTCCACCAAATCCAATCACACCCTCCCCCATCTCAAGTACAATTACGTGTTGGGTGACGTTTCAGCATGCGGAGGAGGGCGCTGGGCAGGGACCACTTGGACCAAAGAGGACTAAACGCTATTTCATTTCAGCGCAGAAACAACGCATTGAAGGCATTGGACCAGGGCGCCGTGCTGAAGCCTAGCCCATTGTCTCCTCCAAACAGAGCAACTAAGGAAAACGGCTTTGACCAGAACAGCGGTGTAGCCCGTAAAGGAGTGTCCAAGTGGTAGGCATTGCGGGTTTGTAAGGCACAGAGAGAAAGAAAAGGGCCGTGGACAGATCTGGCCAATAACGGAAAATGAATCACAGTCAAGTTTTAATAATATGAACACGAGCCGCGTTTTGTTGCATTTGGCGACCAACTATTGATGCTTCTGCGCCGATCGTTTTCCACACCATCAATTCGCGCGGACTTCTTTTGTTCGCATCGCTTCAACCCCAAATTCTAGTCTGCATATTTGTGTTGCCGCTGCAAAGGAAGACTTAGTCGCTCCAAAACAAACAAACAAAACAAGAAAAGACAACAAGATGAATTTCCAGTCGAGCGTCCCAGTGTCCGGTATCTCGCAGCAGTCTCAGCCAGCCATGCCCACTCCAGGCACGGTCCCGGCGCCAGTTCCCGTCCCAGTGCCCCAGTCCATCCCGTCCCAGTTCGGATCCGGATCGTCTGCAAGCTCAGGGGCTGGCCAGTTCGGTTCGGGGACTGTTTCGGGCCAGGCTGCCCAACCCGGCTCAGCGGGCTCGCAGTTTGTTTTGTCCAACTCAGCGGCCATCAGGGCAGAGATCCATCGGTTCGAGTCTGTCCACCCCAACATTTACGCAATCTACGACCTGATCGAGCGCATCGATGACCTGGCCCTGCAGAACCAGATCCGAGAGCATGTAATCTCCATTGAAGGTGAGTAGGGGAGGGGGAGTCACACTGGGTTTGCTCTGTCGTTTGGTGCTTCTCATTCATTGAGAGTTGGGGGTTAGGGGTCTGTTCAGAGGGGGGTCTCCTTTTCCTTCCTTTTATGTCCACATTGTCATGGGCGCATAGCACAATGTCAACAATCACACTTTGAGGTTGGAGGCTGGGGGCGTAGCCGACCTCATAGCCCAGCTCAAGGAGTGAACTGCCCCTATGCACTGCAGTGTTAATAATAAAATGTTGTCTGCCTGTGTGATTGTAATGAGCTGTCAGGAATTGTTTCTGATGTGTAATGACATCTGCTGAAGGGCACACTGTTTTCACATCCCATGCACCACAGTCTGACCTCCCCTGAGCGTCTGAGATTTTGAACCCAACCAATGTTCAGTCACATGTTGCACGAAACTAGTGACTGCCCCGAACAATGCAGACACACACAGAGTAGTTCCACAGGGTGCAGGAGAAAGGAAATGATGTACCACCAGAGATGGCATGATAGACATCATTGGGTTTGTTATAAAGCCACTCAGCGGGTATATTCTCCGCCACACTGGAAATCAAGTCCAAATGTTATTACCTGAACAGGGGGAAGGATGACAGTGACTGTAAACCAGCCACAGCAGCTTGTTAAATCCATGATGCTGTCAAGATGTGAACGCCTTAAATTATGGTGGCGGTTTCCTGTGCGTTTCTCACTGCTACTCACCCACCCATGTATCCAATCGATGGCTGTGTGATAACAGCAGGCAGTGTACTGTCCATCAAAGTCAGCTGTCATAGGTCTGGAGGAGTGTTACAGCAACTGTCTGACTTGTTTGCACCATTGGATCCAATACCATCTTTAGTAGCGTTATCTCGATTCAGATACAACATGTTTGGTCAGACGCAAGGAATCAAGTTGCAGTTTATCTTGAAAGCAGCAACATGTGTGGTTGTTTAATTATGCTTCTAGAATTTGAGAAAGAATAGGGAGGATCAGTGAAATCAGCTTGACTAGTTTGTTTTTGGCTGAAATTCTGAGTTGACAGCGAAAGAGTGAGATAATAAATGTAAGCTAATATCTCCAATCATGTGAAGCATTTCATCATTTTAACAAAAACATAGCAATGGTTATTATGTTAGCATTCAGTATACCAGTGGTAGAGTTTAATGGGAAATGTTATTGAATGCTTAAAGGTTTGTAGCTGTTTGTGAATACTGTCGAAAGTGAAATCTAAACCCAGCTTGGCGTTTCGCCTCAATATATTCGCTTTATTCCCCCATAGCTTCATCCTGAATGCTAGTGGCCCTCAGTCTGGCACCTGGTGGCCACCTTCATATTAGTCCTGACCCCAGCTGCTGCGTGCTGTGCCCCAGGAACGTCCCAACCAAAGCAAAATATGGAGAAAATACAGGCAGAGGCCAAAGTCTATACTGTATGAGCCTATACATTGCTATGTTTGTGAGAATCCTGCATACTATACCTTTAATGCAACTCAAAGGAAAATATTGACATGATGGCCTTAATGTAGATTGGTAGAATATCTCAAGGTTTTCAACAGACCAAGGACTGTCAGATAAGCTAGACAATATTTACTTGCGAACTCTGAATATGCTAAACATACTTCAGGATATTCTATTTTACCTTTCAGTTCAGACAGGGATAGATTCTGTATGTTTTGTGTTGGTTTTGCCGATTGTTCGAGATATACTAAGCCCTATTTTCCTGTATGTGTAGACTCAATGGAAGTAACCCCTCTCAGTCATCACCTCCGCCCCATGAGAAGTGTTTGGCGGTGTATTCTTCTGCAGAGACGCTGCCTTCTGCCTGTATTTTCTTCTTATTTTCTGTTTATGGGTGCCCCCACAGCGCCCAGGTAAGGTTGGGTCTTGATATAAAGGTAGCAACCAGGTGTCAGACCATAAACAGCAGGCATTCAAGAGACACAGCGCTGACAAAAACACACATAAAGCTCGGTGAAATGCCAACCAAGACTGAATCTGGAGTTGGCTTTTACTTTCACTTTTGCTGGCGAGCATGTTTGCGATCAGTAACTGCAAAAATCCTGCATAGTATACCTCTAGATAATAATTTTGAGTTCTGATATGACCTTGGTTACATCCCTCAACATAATCGTCACCACCATAAAATGGTGTGGAATCAAAGTTTCATGCAGTGTCCAAAGGTCAAGGACAGATCCGAGTCATCCTCATGTAAAAATAAGCAATCAACTGGTGGGCCTGCGGCGTTCAGTCTTTGAGTAGAGGATGGTTTTCCCTTTTTCCAATGCAGGATTGTTGCATTTTTTTCCTCAATGAAGGCACGTCTTTATTCTCCATCCTGATAGGACAACACTAGAGCCTTTTATGAGTTATCTCTTAGATGTGCCTCTTAAAAACAGAAAGGTTATTGCTTGCATTATTCACAAATCTGTTTTGATACCAATGTTTCTCCTTAGAGTGAACACTCAAGGAAACCTCCACATTTAGCTTCCAGTGTTAGGTGTCATAAATGTAAAAAGCCTTCCTGGAGTCATTTTGCGGTGTTGATTGACTTTTATCGTGCATTCATTTTCGTTCAAGCTGTTGTGTCGACTTCAGTTACTGATTTTTCTTTTCCCAGAATGCCTTTTAACAGCCCTCTAAAGACAGTGTGTTAGCATTTAAATATATACCACCAGCTAGCCAACAAGTTCATGAATATTGGGTCACGTCTGAAGGCCACTGTACCTTTTCAGTGTTCTCAACGCACGCCATATAGACTGTGTTACCGTCTACTGCACCTCCTGTCGATGGCAGAAACTGTTCTCATCCTTCTCAGTTTCTCCCTGTGTGATTGTGGAACATTAGCAAAGAGATTAGAAAGAAGCCCTTGCTTTCTGATTCTGAAGCACTGCATGCTAAACCTGATGCTTATTGTTGATGTTTGAGATTAGAAGTCTCTCAGTAGGATGGCACATCGTCTGTATTCGTGTGGGTATCCTTGGGAATAAAAACAAAACTATGATAGTTGTGGCATTGTGTCCACACCTGCAGGCTTATACAAAATGTTAAACTGGGGAATGTTTAACCCCAAAGCAAAAATCCATGGCTGAACAACAAAACAGGCGCAGAAATGCAAAGTATACTCCCTGCAACAGTTTACTTACGAGTCTGTTTAGTACATTGTCAACCTGCTTGGGGTAACATTGACATTATGTGTATGAAGGATGGTGCTGAATTGATATTTTTAAGCATACAGTGTATGTCAGGAGGCATAACAGATTTTGGTGTTGTCCCCCCAAAAATAAACACCAAAAACATTGCATTAGCTTTGATGTACATTCTGGTGCTTTTTCATTCTGTTAAATGAGATGCAGTTGCCTTAATGACTGTAACTTCAAGAGGCTTTGAAGAGCCGCAACAGGAGACATTGGCCGACTTGTCTTCACCTGCACTGTGGAACTGCAGAGCTGTTCCTCTTCAATCTTGCATCATTGCAGAGTCTGTTGCTAAGGAACCAGTGGCTCATGCATTTAGCTGAGAATGCTGAAGAAAGAGTGAATATGAATTACAGCTCTTACAAAATGAATTCCCATTGTTACTAAGGTTTTCCTTTTGTTTAGTTGATTAATAAGACCTTTATATGACGATGACACACAGTGCAGGTTTTTGTGTGTATTAATTTTTATTTGTCTCACATTGCTCCCTCTGCAGTGATTGATATTTAGGGTGTCGCTTGGTTTCTGTGCAAATCCATATTACAATTCCAAATATCATTTTTGTCCTTTTATCTTTTTTAAAACAATGTTTGTGAACACAGGACTGAAGCTGGCCTAAATTTGACAGGCATGTAACTGATGATAAGCTGTGAGGATGACCAGGGCAGGGAATGTGCAAGCAAAATGGCAGTGCAGAAATATAGAGGAGAACTAAGTGGTTGGCAAGTGGATTCACTGCTAAAGTCTCGAAGATGTTTCGCTACTAATCCAAGATGCTTGGAAAAGTGTGGCTGGGTAATCTGTTTCAGGGCGGCCGGGTACAGTGCACACAGCGCACTACAGAAGTCATTATATACTGCACAGAGGTCCAGAAATCAACCAGTATGCCAGTACTCGTGCACTATTACCTGGCCCTAGGTTTACATGTCAGTTTGTGGTAATTTAATGAAGCTCTTCCCAAACAAATATAAAGTGAATTGCCAAAAGCAACAGACACACAGTGAACCTTGGACTTTTGGGGCACTTGCCCACTTTTCCTGGTTGGAAATCACAGTCACAAAACCCCTTTGATCTATGACATTAAAGGGATACTTTGCTGATTTTCAACCAGCTCTGCATTATAACAATGATGGCAGTATGTGTAAATGAACTTGGGTAATCTTACCAGTGCCCAGATCTCCCAGCTCATCTGACGCTTTAGGGCTGTTGTTGCTCAAACTACAGATTGTATTTCCGCATTTTCGTATGCCTGACACCAGGGACACAGAGTATAGAAGCGGATTGAGACCAAACTCAAATATAAATCAAAAATCTGTCACTGCACTGCCTATTTCTCCTAGAATGTGTTTTCAGACATATTTTAGTGTACTGTTTAACTGTAATTCGAGATCAGTTGGTACCAGCCGCCATATTGTTTGCTGTGGAAAAACAGCCAAGCTCATGTTACATCACGCACCAACAGCCAAGCTCATGTTACATCACGCACCAGCGGCAGCCTTTATTGGTATCTAGCTGCGCAATGCATTCTGGTCATTGCAGGTTTTCTACCTGTTGAGCAAAAGCGAATGCCTCAGCCTTTTTTTCTGCTCATTTAGCACCAATTTCAAAGTATTTGTGCCTTTCCGCTGCGTAGACTGCACAGTTTTATGACTAGACCATCTTCCCAGCAGTGAAATACTTCTCTAATGACCCAAAACCTTCATTGACATAATGCTAAAATGACTCTAAAATCCCCAGGATTAGACGGTGGGGCTGCCAGAGTGGGAACCCGGTGCTTTAACAATCAGGCTAAACTGAAAAGAGCAATTTCCTGGACAACAATTTGGCCTAATCCATAAAATGTTTTCGATGGCTGTGTCAGCTAAACTGTGTCTTTAGTGTGGGAACAAGTATAGCACTAGGCTCGATCTCTGTGTAAACACCCAGTTCATAGACACTCTTTGTAACTGTGTCCCGTGATGGAAGTTATTCAGCAGTTTTTGGAGCTTGTCGGACACACTGACCAGCAGATTGACTTAGACTAACTGCAGGATGCTGCTAGAAATAATAGAGCAAATACTTGAATGTAGTGACCACAGTGCAACTCAGGACAGAATCAACCGCAACTGGAATCATTAATTTTAAAGTTAAAGTTTGTTGAGGAAAGGGGTCTAATGAGTGACATTCCACCTTTTTCATTAAAAGCCCAATCTTTTAATTCTCCTGATACTGCCCTGTTAATCATTACAATTAAACTGGCCAGTCTTCTTGCCAGTGGCCATCTTTCAGCCTCACCGTGAAGTGACATTGATGCTGCTGCAGAAAGTTTGTTGCAGACCAAAGTTTTTTAGCTGTCAGCCAAGAGTATCCAGCGGAGGATTGCACCACAGCAGTGATCAGCTGATATCAGGTTAAACTCCATCCAGCTTGCTGTTGTCAGAGGGAGAGAAAAAGGGCATAAATAAATAAGAGAAGCTTTACATGTACATCACCACTGTTGCACAACACATAGGCCCTACTGTGTATGACTGGACAAAACGGTTTCTGGCAGTTTGTCAAGTTGTACTTCAACCTTAAAGCTTGCCCTTAACAGTCCCCTTAGTACGCCAGAGTTCGTTCAGATAGCCAAGCTAATGAATACCCAACAGTCATCTGGCAAGACATTGGATACCATGTCCTTGCTGCATAATTAATTGTTTGAAATAGCAGATAGGTCCATTATTCAGAGGAACAAACTAATATTATTTGTAAATGTGTTTTTACTGACTCAAAACTAGATTAGGTCTTGAACCTTGAACTATAGTTGGAGCAGGGATGTGGTCAGGGATTTGATCGGGGGAGTAAATTTGTGAGCATTTGTAAGTGGAATAAAATCCAGATCACTGATACATGCAGGCAGCTGCAGAGATGGTATCTGTGCTGTGATTCCAGTTATATTTTTAGATATTCATTTCAATGTGGAGGAGTGTTCCATTAACAAGACTATGTCCTGGGAATAGTTTTCTTTGTGCCTGTTTGAAATGGGAGTTCTGATTGCCACTCTAATTTATATTCCTATCAGACTTGCATAATGTTACGTAGTTTTCTGAGGACATTTTGAAGGTAATTGAAAAGAGATGTGAATGTATGCAGGTATATGAAGCACATACAAACTGGGGCAAGAACAGTACATCTGTGATGGATACATGTTTCATTCTTGTTTTTAAGCCTCACCAGCAGGTTATGATTTCTGACCTGTGTGTATTTTGTGGAGATTTCCTTTGGCCAGGTCTTGAGATGTTACGTTACTGTAATGTTATCTTGCATCTTGAGCAATACCCGTGTTTCGGAAAACTGCAAAAGCTCACGCTGACTTCCATGTTTCCAACTGACAGTCCAATGTCAGAGCAAGGGCAGTCACCCGAATCCACTGCTACTCAAGAGGGGTGCTTGGGATTTCAAGAAAGGACTAATAAGCCTGCACAATGGGACATTGTGCGCTCAGATAGCAATAGGGACGACGCAGAGAGATACAAAAAGCACACAGACTGAAGCCTCACAGCTCTCTGTAGGCATTGTGTGGCACCTAAGCAGCTCCCTGGTACACACTGCATCTCTCTTGTAGTCAATTGCCAAGGAGAGTGAAGCAGAGAGCTCATCTGCTAATCACAAGCAGAGAATGATGATAATGCATCTTTCCATTGCTGCTGAAGCAAGATTTATTTCCTCCTGACCAGTGAGATGTAAAACACTGAATTGAGCCGATCTTAATTAACACTGTCATTGACCACATGCTGCCATGATGTAGCAGACATTATGCGTAATGCAGCTTTTGTAGTTTAATTCAAGGATCATGATGGGAAATATAACCCTGATTAATAATAATTTACTAAACATAAACTACAGGCGGGGTTTACATGGTTTTCCAGTCAGTTGTAACAGTTTAAAGGTTGTGATGTGCGTGTGGTTGTGGTGTTTGAATTCGATTTGGGCTTACAGTTGTCACTGTGGGCCATCTGTGTCAGGGAAATGCCGCTGCTACTTCTGCCAAGTGAGGTCTTTACAATGTGCTCATTATATTTCAAAAGCGTATCTGTGAATATGGATTAGAAACTGTTATAGAGTTAGAAATGTCAGTCAATACCACCAGCTGTGTCGCTTACACGGTATGTCAATGTAAATTGCTGCTAATGTGGAATGCTGGTGTTTATAGAGTAGCTCAGTAAGTATTTACTAGTTGTAGACCTTGTGCCTAAATAAAGTCTCACGTAAATACATCTGTGAAGTGTGGCATAGGTCCAACCATGGGCCTGTTTTTTGTTACTCGTTTTTCAATGTCGCAATGAAAGCAAAGGTTACACAGTGAGATTGGTATCTCCAGAAATTTGTAGACAGTAATTATTTTCCCTTTACACCGAGGTTTTTATCTCTAACACAGCACATTAAATAAAGACTCTTTTGTGCCACAACTACAAGACTTACACATTTGTATTACAAATACGCTTGAGCAAACTTATCAAGTTTGTTAAAACCTGTTGATCATCTATTGTATTGACATTCATGAGGAATAGTTAGCCATCCTGCAGCCCGTCATCACCCAAAGAACAGCAATCTAGGTCGTCTGTGCAAGCAGCTTTATATGATCCAACACACTGTAAGGCAGCGACCTCTAATGGCTGTAGAAATCGTAATGGGAGCAAAGAGGAAGTCAGGTGACATAGTATAAAGAGCAACAAAGTCTGCAGAGGGAGGTGGTCGGGTCAAACACACAGGACTTTCAGCCAGGAGACAGCTGTTTGTGTCCCGAGTGAAATCAAAAGTGAACATAACAGTTTCCCTTCTTAAGCCAAACCATGACCTTTTTTTCTATACCTAACCAAGTAGTTTTCTTTTCTAAAGCTAACCACACCGTTTTGGTGAGTGTTTCATAACGTTAACCTCTTATTTAAAACTGTAGCCATTGGTATGTGCGCTAATGGTCATGTACGCCATTTTGGGATGGTCATATTTGTTGTTTCGGGAGTCACTGGCAGACTACCCATGCTGTTGTTTAAGTATAGTGGCAGCTTGGGAAATACGGTTCCTTGCTTTCTTCTTAGTGCAGTTTGGACAAGAGCAGGGAGGTGATTAGCCTAGCTTAGCATGAAGACTTGAACAGGAGGTAACAGCTAGCCTGCACACAAACAGAAAGGTGAAACAACACAAGTGGGGTGTGACATCAAGATTCCAGGAAGTGGAATTGGATTTTACACATCTGTTTGTGTTCGGGTCAAATAAACAAAGCATCTGTTAATTAGTGAGATTTAGTGGTGACAGTAGGTGTAATTTTGAACTTTGGACAAAGCCAGGCTAGCAGTTTGCCCCTGCTTCCAGTCTTTATGCTAAGCTAAGCTAGCATGAAACCATCCACACCGAGAATGATAACTATAACAAAAGCTATAACAAAAATGATGTGAGCATCCACACTGATAATGTTCTGAGGTTAGAACAATTTTTTAAAACGATATATATTTATATCGTTTTTGGTTTGGACAGCCCTTAATTCTTGACAAGATAATGACTTTCCAAAAATGTTTAACTGTTCCCTTAAATAAATGATAAAATTGCAATTCTGGCAATCATTTTTTGTCCCTTGATGATAGTTAGAGACTATAGTGTAAGAAATACAATACAGGAATTGAACTTCTTAGACCGATGGACCTCAGTAGGATGTTGTAAATAACACCCAAAAAATTCAAAATTCACTTCAGTTGCATGTGTGTTGGAGAAGTGAACGATCTTATATCTGCAGTCGGAAAGAGCCCCTTCGCTGTATCTCATGTCTCAGAGGTCTGCAACACCACTGTCAGGCTCTCAGTTGAGCCTTTTTGATGTGATGCAACACGCATTAATCCCAACACCTAAAATGTGCAGTGTCAACTCGCCCAAGTGGGCACTGATAAAAGTATAAGCCTCCTTTTGATTTCCCGTTCACTTGAAGACATTGTCAGATCCTCTGAAGCATCTGTTGCAACTGAAGCACCTCGTTGTTGAGCATGGCAAGTGTCAGGTTTCAGCCCTGTTTAATCCTTGAGAGTCAGTGTTGAAGAAACACTTCACATCACGTTTACGTCACAGGTTTATTCTCGGGAGTGCAGTAGTAACAGACTTCACCCCTAACAGATGCACAGCAGATAGCAGGGTGTGCACATGCCTCACTGTCAAAAGACTCCCTGCTTTGTGCTAAGCCTGTAAAGTTCCTCTCATGTGCAGCCTCACAACGCGCCTTCCGTCCCCACTGAAATGGATTTTTACACAGCACCCGACTCTTGACCGTGGGTCAGCAGAGATGAGCTGAACTGGTGAGCTGTAAACAGAGCCCCGATCTGAAGGCCTGGGAGGTCTGCGGGGTCAGAGTGCCATTTCTGCATCAGCCCTGCTGTCCTCTCTCTGCTGCAGCACCATAGCATTGGCTTATTGAATGTGACGCTATCCTCCACAACAGAATGTCCTCCATTGTGCTATTGAACAAAGGCTCTCTCTCTCCCATTGATGGACAGCTAATTTTTTTCTTGTGTTCTGAATGTGGAGGGGCGGGGGTGAGCTGGTCAGGGTATTTTTTTTAAAAAAAGGAAAATTTAGAGTATCCTAATCTCTTATGAACAGAAAGTAGAAGATTGTTTTTTTCTCTGTCGTACTCTGACATTGTTAATGGGTAGCCTGGAGCTGTTCTGATCTAATGTTTTATTGAAGGTAAGAGCCATTGAATTTCTGAGCTCATTTTGAATCCCAGAGTTTTCAATGCAGAATAAGAGCTAAGTGTTTGTACCAGCCATACATGAATCTGTGGCTGTTCAGCATTTAGCAGCTTTGTTAGATTTAGATGAAGAACAAACATGACAGTGTCTGGGGACATAAGGTGATGTAATAATATAGTTGATATTCTTGTTCTGCTGCAGGGATATTGTGAAGTTACAACCAGCATTACCAACTGAGGGGATGCAACTTTTACAATTAAATTAATGATGGTGAACTGCAGGATATGTGATATACAGTCAGTCAGCAGTAGCATGGGCGCCACCACCGTAGTCTTTTCATACCATGTAAGTATAACTGAACCAATCAGTTTTCAGTTTAAGTCATCATAAGTCATTGTAGTAGTATGTTCATTTTACGTAACCGCTTATCCTGTTAGGGGTCGCGGGGTGCTGGAGCCTATCGCAAGTGACACTGGGCGAGAGGCAGGGTTGACCTTGGAAAGGTCACCAGACTATCACAGGGCTGACACACAGAGACAGACAACCATTCACACCTATGGACAATTTAGAGTCACCAATTAACCTGCATGTCTTTGGATTATGGGAGGAAACTGGAGTACGTGGAGAAACCCACATTGACATGGGGAGAACATGCAAATGCTGCACAGAAGGGATCCCCTACCCTGAGGTTGGAACGCCCCACCCTGGATTCAAACTGGGAACCCCTCTTGCTGTGAGGCAGCAGTGCTTATTATTAGTAGTGTTGTCAAAAATATTGATTTATAGATACATATTGAGCCTTATTGTTTGAAATGGTTTCAATACCCCAGTACTGATACTCTCAGTACTACATTCTAGTTCTGTCTTCTCTCGATGGCGACTTGGCACCACACTGTTGCAGTGCTCCTGTAGCCCCGCCCCCTCTCACTCACTCACAGCACTGTCTTCATCTCATTCGCCCTGGTTGTATTAAGTTTTTACGACACGTTTTTGTTTTGTTTTTTAGAGGCTTTTGAATGTGTGTATTACAGCAAGAATATTATTTTCATTAAAGTAAAAAAGTTGTAATTATTGTTATTGGGGGGAAAATCGATGCAGCATAGTATCGCGATATTTTTGTGTGGTAATATCGTATCGTCACACAGTTCCAAGTATCAATTTTGTTATTTTTTAAATTATTAATATTATAAATACAAATTAAACTTTAGGTGGCCTAATAGAATAATATAATCAATTGTTTTTTTCCGGTCCATGAGATACATTTTGCTGCTGCGATGAACAGACGGAAACTTAACCTTAGATAAAACAGATGTTGACAAAGATTTCTTATGGGAACATAATTTACAGTTATGGAAAGGTAATAACTCACAATATATTTAACTGCAATACTCAGCATATCACAGCATATTGAAAATAAGATAAGATAGGATAAGATACACCTTTTTTGATCCCACAATTGCAAAATTCCAATAAAAATGGCAATAATATCGTATCGTGACTTAGGTATCGCGATAACATCGCATCGTATTGTATCATATGGTATTGTATCCCACCCCTGTTTTCTACAACTAACCCAGAAAGGAAAAGGCATTGTTGTTTTGTTTTAGCCTTGTTTTATTTTTTATCTTTTGATAAAAATTTTAATATCAAATATCAATATCAAATTTTCCTCGTTGTATCAAAAATGTTATTTAATATTGATAATTTTTAAGGTATTTAATGGAAGTTCCAGTACTGTGGCAACACTAATTACCAGAGATGGGACCAAGTCACACATGTGCAAGTCTCAAGTAAGTCCCAAGTCTTTTTTTTTTGGGCAAGTCAAGTCAAGTCACAGGTTATGTCACGTCAAGTCAAGTCAAGTCCTGTAATAGGTCAAGTCAAGTCCAAGTCAAGTCACAGGTTATGTCACGTCAAGTCAAGTCAAGTCAAGTCCTGTAATAGGTCAAGTCAAGTCCAAGTCAAGTCACAGGTTATGTCACGTCAAGTCAAGTCCTGTAATAGGGCAAGTCAAGTCCAAGTCAAGTCACCTTATTATTGTAATTTTACCTGCAGAATCTGATCTTAATAAAGTGAAAAAACAAGATATAAGTAACTGTCAGTAAACATTGACTTCATCGCTGCAATGTTTACTTTGCAGGGACGACCCCCATGCGCACGCGCGTGCACACACACACACACACACACACACACACACACACTAACCAAGGCAGCAGCCAAAATCACCCATTTAGCTCATTTAACCCTGTGTTGCTCGTTCATAAAACGTCCAGCTGGTCTTGTGATGAACCGGTCGGAATGTTCGCTCACGTTTTCTGGGGTTAATGTTAGCAAATAAATTAAAAAACAAGTCCCACCAAACCGACCGATCGTATCAAGCTAACATTAGCTAAATACCGACTAACCAGATAATATTAGCTAATTGACAAGCACTTACTGGGCAGAATGGCTCCTCAAATGACGAACAAAGTTTGAAGTTGTCGTCTGGCTGTCCAAGATGTTTATGCCGCATGTCTTGCACTGTGCTGTTCGTCTTTTGCCGTAATAATGGTAATTCCGAAAGCCGAAGACGATGACTCTCGGTACCCCTCCTGCTGACATGTTGATGCCTATCTGATATAAGAGGGCCTGTTTCTCCAATAAACACGTAAGGTACGTAGGGAGGGCATGACTGATTGACAGGGTAGTGATCCAATCATGACAACGCCATTCTCAGCCTGCGCTCCTACCGGGTAATCAACATTATTTTTTTAAATTAATTTATTAATTTTATATTCAAACCGAAAACATGATGTGAATAACACTCAAGTCATTCAAGTCATCGTGTCTCAAATCAAGTCAAGTCCCGAGTCTTTAACGTCCAAGTCCGAGTCAAGTCTCAAGTCTTTTATTTTTTGTCAAGTCAAGTCACAAGTCATCAAAACAGCGACTCGAGTCGACTCGAGTCCAGGTCACAATGACTCGAGTCCCTATCTCTGATAATTACTATTACTAAATATAAAGAATTTGTATTTTTTAACCATTCTATTGTGATGATTTGCTGCTTTTCTTTCTCTTAAGCGATAATAAGTGTTGGTCAGACAAAACAAGCAATTAGAAGATTACCTTAGGCTGTAGGAAATTGTGATGAGCATTTTCACTTGTTTCTGACAGTTTATAGATCAACAATTAGGGCTGCGTCTAAAGATTTTCATTATCGATTCATCTGCAGCCCAAGGTGCAGCTGATCAATACGGAGAAAATGAAATATCATGTTTTTGACCAAAGACCTTGATATCAATATTATGATGATATTTTAGGGTTGACTATTGGTGCTATTAGAAAATATTTACACAACAAGATTTCCGATAAATAATCATCATTAATGTGGATATGATGACTGAGTGGGTGAAGGTGAATAATAGAACATCTCGAACAGTCTGTTAAGTTCAGAGGATTATATCACTCCATCGTAATGCAGCCTTTAAAACCAGGAAAAGACAACACCCACAGTATTATGATATCCAAAATCTAAGACGAGTCTCATACCATGATATCAATATAATATTGATGTATTGCCCGGCCCTAGCCCAAGGTGATGTCTCCAAATATCTTGTTTTGTCATTCCTAAACCCAAATATATTCAGGATACTATCTACTACTATCTGTTAAATCTTGAAATTTAGGAAGCAGGAACCAGCAAATATTTTGCGTTTTTGCTGAAAAAATGACTAGAATAATTATTCAGTTATGAAAATACTTGCAAATTGCTGCAGCTCTACAAACAATTAATTAATGAATGCAGAAACTAAGTGGCAGATAAATGGATAATAATAATAATCATTAGTTGCAGCCCGACATCTAAGGTTGTACTGTTTTGTGATTTTTATAATTCCCTGTATTAACATTTTCTTGTTTTGTCCCTCACGGCTGAGACAGTGGTCAATTAAATTTGCCATAGGCTCCTGTTTTTTTTTTCCTTTCAATTTGTGCAGCATCCATATCCTATGGTGGAAGTGCTCATGTTTCCTGCCAGTGGGGTAGGGCTGGAAGCAGATGGCTGCTGACAGAGGAAGGGGTTTGGAAAGCAGTGACTGAGCAACAGATGGAAAGGCGCATATGCCTCCAAGTCCCCTCAGCCTGCCAGCAGTCCCGTGACTAACTGTGGGAAGATTCTGGTCTCATCCAGGTTGGGGATGGATAGAGGATCATGGTGAAGAATGAAGTGTCCTTAGAATAGAAATGGTTATGAGACCAGTTTGTCTCTGGAAATTCAGCTGTGGGAGGGATTCAGATCTCTTTTAATTGGGGATGAGTGGAGAATTGTGTCTAAGAGTCAACCTGGACTACAGCAGCTTTTCTTTTTCATAAAAGCAAGCAGTGATCTTGTTTTAGTTATCCAGATATTTAGAAAAAGAAGCCCTTTGAAGAGAAATCTCATGCAGGGACTTTTCTGGCCCTCGGGGAGCACATTTTCTTCACTGAAGAGGAAAATGCCGGATACAGGAAGTGTGGCCTGCAGAATATGACAGCACACACTATGCTAGCTTCAGATTTAGTGCTAGAGCACAGTTACTCCAGCTTTTGAGGAGCATAGTCATTGAGAACACACGGACTATTTAAAGGTTTCAGGGCTGTGGAAACTCAATGTAATTTCCTTAACAGCTCAGGGACATGTCACCGTTTTTCTGCGTCAGTCAGTCTTCAAGGATGTGCCTCCAGTTTGTTTGTTTTCACATGAGGTTGGTGGAGTTATTCAAAAAAGTCGGTGCTCTGTTGTGTGAATAAATCCTGTTGAGCAGCAGGTTGAGTGTTGTTCCTTATCTGGCAGTATTGCTACCACCTCAGTCTAAGTGAGTGTAGAAAACCCCCCTTAAGAGTCAAATCTTTTTTAAACATGACATATAAACTGGTTTTTGTGAGGATAAAATCAGCTCTATTATACTTATCTCCTGCTTTAGCCACCCCAAGGGTAGAATCGTGTGGCGTGTTTGTAGTTAAGTCTCAGTGTGTGTATGCAGCAGTTTGACATTTTGCTCTCACACTTGGCTGCAAATAGAATATCCTTACTGTATGTATCTTATCACTTCTTCTCCGTTTACTTCCACTGAACTGAGAGTAGTGTAAGAATCAGCACCACTTTTCTGAGGTTAGCCCTCTTGTCAGTGCAGCTTGTTTAACATGTGCCAGCTGAGCGTTATCACCCAGGTCCTACATTCCTTTTGTGGATGTCATTGTTTTGATGGTGTTGTGGCATGTCCTCTGGCCTTGCGCTCGCTGTCTTCAAAGGACTCGCTCAGGCAACATGCCAGGTGCTTGTTTTCCAGTTTATTTTGTTGCTGATTGTGGGAAAACACATGCCATGTAGTAACCGTCAGAAGAAAGAATGCTGCAGTGGACAGTTGGTTTTGATAAACTATCTGCATCTGTCAGTCAGCTTGGGATATTTTGGTGACTCGTTTTGTGAGTCGTAACTAAACTCCGAGGAGGGGTTTGTAGTGAAGTTTTATTCTGTGGGAATCACTTTGAGAGGAAGTGTAATGTGACCCCCGTTTACTGTTTATATCCCCATTTCCTGCTTTCCCCCCGACTTGAATAACCTAAAGTTGTTCCACTGCTGAATCCCCACTGGCCGTGACCCAGGACTCATGTCATGTGGTGGGGTATGTGAACTGCATGTACAACAGCCTCTCTAGGAACACAAGCATGGTTCCCATTCTGGACCCGACATCTGAGCACAGGACATCGGCTCCAAGCTGTAAAGACTTCCTGTGGCACAGGATTCCTGGCTGAATGTCGTCCACTCTTTTCAGTTTGTATTTGTTTCTCTCGTGAGATTCAGAGAGCCTTAATGTTTATGTTTGAATGGGCCCTACAGTCAGTGGTGCATAGACCAGATGCTGCCCATAGCTGATGACTGCATTATTTATGAGACAGTACTTTTAAACTGTGGAACATTTTAGAGTTTGAAAACATTTTGTTTCCATTTTGCAAGCAAGTGTTAACTTATAGTGAGCAGAAATCATAGCGCTAATGTATTATACCAGACGTGTCAAACTCATTTTAGTTAATGGGCCTTATTCAGCTGTATTTGATCTGAAGTGGGCCGGAGCAGTAAAACCAGTACATTTTAAAAAAATTTATCTATCTAATAACAGATGATGAACAGCCTGAGATATTTTAAGAAAAAAGTGCAGTTCCAACAGTGTCTCAGTTTTTCCACATTCAGTAAATCTACGACTCGCTGTCACTACATCTTCCCATACATTTCCACTCTTTGGCAGTAATGCTGGCATCACCACACCGAATTTAAGTGGAAGCGGTTGAAGAAGCAGGTTGAGTCATCCGCACCTCTCAACTTTTGAGGTTAGAAATGTAAGTCTGATACAGACTCTTTTGTGCTGAAGCTTCTGTTTGACAATCTTTTGCGCAATATTCAATTTCTTTTTTTTTGAGATATTTTTTGGGGCATTTTAGCCGTTATTTGATAGGACAGACAAGTGTGAAAGGGGGATAGAGAGAGAGAGAGAGAGAGGGAGTGACATGCAGCAAAGGGCCACAGGCTGGAGTCGAATCCGGGCCGCTGCGGCAACAGCCTTGTACATGGGGCACCTGCTCAACCACTAAGCCACCGACGCCCCCAATATTCCATATCTTTAAATATGACCACTATAAGTATCTGTTGTTTTTTCAGAGAACTGTATTCTGGTTTGGGTGGAAAAGCCTCTTAAGCAGCATTTTATATTAAGTAGGATACTCATTTAACTTACCCCTGAAAGCTGCATCTCTTAGCCTTCACGACTGCTTCAATATGAGGTGTGCAAACTCATCTAGTGGACCGCATTGGACCCTTTGGTGGGCTGGTTCTGGATCTCAGGCCCTATGTTTGAAACCCCTGTATTATACGCTTGTGGTTTTAGGGGTTTATCATTGCACACTGAGCTTTCATTTTCCAACTTTTCCAGAGGCTAAATGGTTAATATCTTTGTGTGTGTAGGTAGGTTTAATATACTTCATTGCTGCAGTATTTGTGTACCAATACCATGATCGGAAACGCCTGCAAAACTGCAGAAAAAGCTGGATCGGGTATCGGCGAGTATATGTGGGTTTATGTGTATCATGTAATTTATCAAGAAACTTTAAATTAATGAGGTCGTCAGTGTCGCATACAACATCAAAATACACTTCTATGGATGTGGTCATTGTTTCGTCGACATTGTATCTAAGCCTTCCAACGAGTGCTCCTTTGCTCGGCTGAATGTTTCGGTTATTTGTGCTCAGACTGGAACAACAGTAGCTGGCATGCCCAGCTGTTGATTCAGAGGAGGAGCCACTGGCTGGATACGACTGACACTGGCATGACGTCAGAGTGCAACAGGTGCCGTGTACACGTGTGGTCTGTTTACAAGAAAATGTCCTCTGCGTGGGAGAATTACACTGTCTTGAAAAATGATCAGCGGCTGACAGTTTGTAAGACATGTTCATTGCAGAGGCTCTTTTTCCAGCTGTGACGGGAAAAACAGCTGCACGATTAGCGCCAGCAACTCAGTGTTTGGAGACCACTGCTATGACACCTACAAGTACCTGGAGGTGGCTCATGCATGTTCTTGCTGAAATATTAAAGCAATGTGCATACAGCATATCCTTTAATAATTTATATCCTTTCTTATAATAATTTAATTCCATTTTGGATATTGGTGAAATGATCTCCTCTGTTTCTGAGTACTGGCACAAATGAGCAAATATCTATGTGCTCCTTGCACTAGCACGGACAGTGAGTTCTGCTCTGCTTCTCACATATTGATTAAAGGACTGAATAACTATAAAACAGTTATTTTTTTATGACTGAGATGTTTCTGTTTCCATGGCATAAAAAGGGGAATAAATAACAAAAAGAACAAAACTATCAGATGAATTTTTATATGAAGTATTGGCCCAGAATTTTATAATCAGTGCATCCCTTTAAAAAAGAGCGTTGGGAGAGCTGCCCTGTGTGTAAAGTAAAAAGAGTGGAGCCTCTGGCAGCAAGACAGCTCATTTATCTCAGGGTTCAGCCAAAATGATTGCAGGCCACAAAATGCCAGGACACGAGAGGCTAACATCAAACACAAGACGGCCAAAGTGAATATATTCTGCAGAAGTCATTCATAAGAGTCATGTTTTAAATACCCTGCCAGATAGGAGCGATGTTACTATGGAGATTTGGAAGAAAAAGCTACCAGAATGCAACAGTGTTTGCCGAGCACCATTTGTTCCTTTTTTTTTTTTTTTAAATGCAGTGTCTCTGATATGAGACAGTGCTGTAAACGGAGCTGCTGTGTCGTCCTCTGTGTGAATGGACACTCCGCAGTGCACATTTGATATAAGCCGTTCTTGCTCACGGCTGTGTCACTGCAGCTTCTCGACAGCTCGGGTTTGGATGACGAGATTTCCCTCATTGAGGAGTCTGGCGTGAAAAGTGCACTGTTCAGCAGCCTGACGGCGTTCTCAGAAGATGAGCTCTGCCTCGATTTTGTGTTCGCATACTGGAACGAACTGCTGGCCTCAAATGAAATACTGTACCGCTAAAAAGGAGGAATTATGACACTTGTGTTGCCACACACTACATCTCAGGCCCCGTTGTGCTCTTGGGCCCATTCTGTTGTGAAATTGGACCAACTGGTGTCTAGAGAGGCACCCTGCTGCTGTGTTAAAGAATAGTGAGCCATTTGTATCCATTTTGCAAGACATTGACAGAACATTTATTTCATCAGTAAAACTGGTTTCTGAGAGGAATCGTGCTGTTGACTTGCTTTGTGTTATTTGTCCAGTTGCGAGTAGTTGGACAAAAATATGCTAAAGGTGAGGTCTAAGTCGCATTACTAATGTTTGTGTAGGGCCTCTCTGAAAATATTCACACTACTAAATTATGGCTTTTCAAACATTTGGCTTCAAGAGACCTCCCGCTCCAAAAAGGTATCTTTTGTTGTGTCAGAATCTGGCATGAAATCTGGCTTTGGCTTCAAAAGAATTGGCGGCGAATGTAGGCCCAAGCTAATTCAAAGCTACATTTTGTCTGTTTACACAATAAAACAATTCTTCCTGTGGTCTCTTCATGCCAATAGGGCTTTTAGCAAATAGGACCCCACGTTTAGTGGGCTGGCGAGTGAGAGTTTGGGCACGATTAGTGGTCCTCTCTCAAAACAAATCCTTTGGCCACGCTCACCCTCATGGATTGTCAGATGTCACGTTTTGACTGAAATCTCAGTTTGCATCGTCAGGACAAACGTTTAGCATCAGCAGCCCAGTGGGCCTGTCCTCGTGTCAGTTATGTGTCTTCCAGGCAGAGAAGTGGAGAAGTGCATTGTTGTACTGCTGCAGTGAGAGAGCTCTGGTGATGCATCTCCGTCGGTGGCTGAGTGTAGTGCAGATCTGGTGGTGGATGGGTAGGCAGTGGCATGTGTTATGTAACACAAGTAGGTGGCTGGAGTAGCTCTGAGTGAGTGTGTGTTTGTAGTGTGCATGTGGTACTCTCTAGATGTGTGAATTTCCCCACACACAGGCCTTTGCCCCTGACCTGGATGGGTGTGCGTTGAGCGCAGTGCCCCGAGGAGATGGACGTAATAGGAGTTTTGGTTTGTGGGGGTGTTGGGACAAGGTATTGGAGCAGTGTCATGTTGTGACAGAAGGTCAGGAATTGGGGTTGTGGGGGTGAGTTTGCAGTCTGCGAAGCCTCTTAACACTGCTTGTCTGGCAGAATCAATCTATACCATTTTCTAGGATTATAACCTCCTGTTTTTTTACTCCTGCCTCTCAATATCTCTACAGCCTCTGTGCAGATAATTGCGCCGTATTGCACTGACTGCTGGCCCAGACCCCTTTTGTTTGCAGCTGGTCCAGGACTAGACATCCTTATTTCTGACAAAGAAAGGATCGGATCTCATCAGATAGAGTCCCCAGAGGGCGGGTCGACCCGAGGTTATCTGAGCCTGAGCTACTGGTGTGGTATATTTGGACAGATGGGATAATTCACCACAGTATTTGTTCTCTAAAACATCTACACAGGGCTGTTCGCAGCAGTGCACTTTGTGCAATCACACGTGAGAGAAATTTAACCTTTCAGTCACCCTTGAACATGAATTCATTCACTTTATGTATCCATTAAGTCAGTGGATCGCATCCCAGCATGCACAGGGTGGAAAAATGCATAGAAAGGGAGCCTGTCTTTCATTGGACAGCCACACACTGCAGGCAAACACACTCACACTGACTACAAGTTATTTCCTTTCAGCCTGATTTGCATGTTCTCCTGACTCTGAATTGGAGCTTACATGATTAGTTGAATAATTTAATAATCAGTAAACAGAAGATTAATTGGCGGCAACTATTTTGAGAACTGTTTAATTGCGTTTTCATGCAGAAATGCTAAACAGTCTCTAACTTAAGTCAGAATTTCTGACTTCCGACTTCCAAGAGTTCCAGGTGCACGACGCCAAATGTAAACAAAAAAACATGGCTGACTGTGACAAACTGATGTTTCTCTGGCAAGTGTACACACAATTAAATTCTCAGCAGCGCAGGCTCCTTGCATATGTAAACCAAACACAGGAGGAGAAACGATGCATGAGGAAACAGATGCAGTCATACATTTTATTTACGGCTTTTCCCGAATAACTTTTGTGCAGAGAAGACAGACGGCATATTTTGAAACCAGTTTACATGCAGGACAAGATTTACTCTCACTAAACACAGGCAGACTTACTTTACGTTGTCTTTTTGTTGGTGGTATACCACTAACAATGTTTGCTTCCATTCAGGGGTGTAAATATAGACAGTGAGACAGTGTGGTTGCACAGGGGTCCGTGAGGTGGGGGGCCCATACAGAGAGCAGGCCCTTCAACAGTGTGTTGGGGGGAGAATGGGCCCCTTATGTGTAGTCCCTTTTACACTGCCAGATTTTCTGCGAATGTTGGGCCGTTTTGCCGGCAAGTTGCGAGCGTTTAGACACACAGAGCCGGATTGGCGAGTTGATCCGAGGTGCCCAATTTTCCGCCTCGTAGGGTAGACATATTGGCAGAACCCTTTTAGTTTAAACAGACTGAGGCGGCCTTCCGCAACGGGAGGAGCTGTTGAAGACTTGTGGGAGGAGCTGTTGATGACGCTGCACGTGAGAGCCACTGGCGGTGGATAAACAGGAAACAGCTGATAGCAGGAATTAGCGAGCAGCTAGTAGCAAGAGGGAAACACAAACAGACACTGTAAAGATGAGCAACTGGGGAGACAAGGAATTGCGCGCCCTCCTTGCCCTCGCAAATGAAGAGGCCATTAACCGTCAGATGACGGGGACGGTGAAGGACGGGTTGATTTACGAGAGAATCGGTGAAGGACTGACCAGCCGCGGCTTCCCTCCCACGTCACTGTTTACGTCACACGCTGAGCTACACGTTGTGTTACTTGCTCACGCCCCCCATTGCCCCGAAAAAGGCACATTCTGTATAAACAAAAGTAGGTAGGCGGCATTTTGCTGCACTCCCCGATTTTGTTTTTATACTGCCAATGCTGAAAAAAGACTGATTGGGCTTTCCTGCAGATTTGCACAATTCTTATCTAAAAAGGGCTAGTGATTGCCACCTTGCAAAATATGCCAGTGTTCAAAGGCGAACTCTCATTAAATTAAAAGCAGCGGCATTTGCTATATATGCCCTGGAAAGAGCCAAACCCATCTCTGTCATGTTTATTTTTCTTTTTTTGTAAAATAGTCAGAAACATCTATAACAAAATTATATGCTTATTCTAACTATAAGTCACCTATTGAAAATATTATTTTCCTTGTTATTTTTTGTTATATAGAGATATGCAGTGATGATTGCCGGGTGATATGTATGTTGATGTTATCCAATGTCACGTCTGATCATAAGACGAGATGATAGGTGGATGATAGCGTGCACTGGGGCCCATCATAACTACCTAACGCCAGGCAGCTGCTTTTCCATGAGGTTGGGATAGATGGATTTGTTCTGAGTTTGTTCCGTTGTACTTTTTATATTTATTTTTATATTTTATTTTATTTAACCTTTATTTAACCAGGAAGTGCAACAAATACAACATATGATACAAAAATCCACACTATAACAACAACTATTCAAACATAGTGGCCCCTCTAGAAAAACAAGCACATTCTTTATGATGTCCTTGAATTCATTGATGGATATAAGTATTTCTAATTTTAGATCTTTTTTGAGATCGTTCCATGTCCAAGGAACAGTAGGAAGTAGGAAGTTAGGAAGTCTACTAGGAAGATGGAATTTTTTGCTTCTTAAATGTGAGTATTTGCTGCTTTTTTGTTACAAATGAAGCTAAATGAATTATCTTTGGGTTTTGAACTGGGTGTTTGGATAAAACAAATAATTAAAAGGTGCTATCTTTGGCTTTAGAGATTATAATGGACATTTTATAGACAAATATTAATTCAGAAAGTAGTCAGCAGATTAAATGAACTATTGTTTGAAGGCCACATCCAGCAGCTTCCAACACCTCATGTGTATCAGTTTTACTTTTATTCCACAGCTTGTTGCTTTAATTTTCTGTTACATGTGCTTTGTTGCTCACAGTGTCTCAAAACACATCTTGACTGCAGGAGGAACTGAGCAAGCTATTATATGATGCACAGTGTGAATTAACTGGTATGCTGATGAGTCATTGAAAATTCTTCTGGTTGCATATGACCCGTGCTGAGCAATGCAACACCTCTGCCTGCACTGACTCAAGGACGGGGATAGCTACTGCAAAGCCAAACATGGTGTGGTTTTTGATGACTATGAGTTATTGGACATAGAGTCCGACCAAGAAGAAGCTCTACACACATTATTTTTCCCCCAACATGGAAGCACTTAGGTTTGTTTGGTTGTTTCTACGGAGCCTTACTTGAATATCCTGAATAATTTGTTCTCTTGTGTCCATCTGGAGAAAATAACACCCACTCTAACCAACATTTTTGTTGGATCCCTTTGCTTATGAAGAGCTCTTTGGAGGAGATTTCAAATGTTTTATGTTCAGGATGTTACGAAATGTTACAAATGTTTTATATTTACCCAAAATGAATTATATTCTGCAAGTGGAGAAGTGAGGTTTACTTTTTACAGTGTGATTTTTTTAGAATAAAGGTTGCATTTAACTTTTGCTAAGTGAGTCTGTCAGACCTGGATGGACAGAATATTTCTAAGTTACAAACAAGAGTATGTCAAAACCTATGGCTGGGTCGTGTATGAAACGGTAAGGGGCTTTTAATTTGAAACAGGATGTGGCGGTATTCACAGCTGTTGTGGTCCAGCCCAAAAATTCATGTAAATAGACTTTAAAAAGAAGAACAGCACATTTATATACACTCTTACAGCAGAGGGAACCTGCTCTCTCTGGAGCTGTACCCACTAATCAGTTGACACAACCCTCCCCTCTTCTGCTCTGGTTGCTGATGCATGTCCCTGTGTGACCCGGGGAGGCTGCACAGCCATCGGGCACTATCAGAGCCAAGTTCTGCCGATAACATTAGTTTGTAACACAACCTATGGGTGCAGATTAAACAGCCAAACTGATTCATTTGTCTGTCATACAGTTGATGAGGTGATCCTCTTTTTCCCCCAATCCAAAACTGCCATTTTGACCATGGCTGGCTAGTTGGCTAACGCTAGCAACGTGCTTTCCCATGAAGCAGTAAGTTGTCAAATTTTACTCAAGTAGCAGCTGGCTACTTAGCTATCTAGCTTGCTAATTAGACGGTGCTATCCTGCCACACTGGTCACAGAAAATGAGGGATCAAGTAATCTAGAACTGTCAGCGTATCACTGTGGTGATGGGTGGGTTGACCCACAGTCTGCAAGTCCTGCGTGTTGACCCGGCTAAGCTTGTTAGAGAATACCACGGGTTTTGAGCGGGCAGGTCATAAAGTAAAGGTAGTTATCATAACTTACAGAAACATTGTGCAGTAGTCTAATTCAGCTCTCTCCGTCTCTCAAGCAGCTTTGCCATCAGCGCTGCTACATTCAGGCTTTCCGTTGACCAGGACTATCTGTTCAAGTCCTACATATTTAAACCTCTCCGGTCATAATGTGTGGTAAAATATATCCCTTTACAAATATGTAGGTCTAACACCATGTCCCAACAGCAAGCAAGCGTCTCTTTGTCCACACTGAACCCATTAAATACGCGCTTTTGTAACATCATGTTAAACCACGTAGGTTATCAGCTGTGCGCTCGAGATCATAGACCTAAGACGTAACCACGTAAAAGATGGTAAGTACTAGCCATCCTTCTTTTGTTTGTACTTTTTAAAAGGGGAAACAGGTTTTATATTGAGATATTTACTGGAAATGACATACAGTATAGCCAACTGTAAGAAGGTCATTCACCAGAGACTTTCAGCTTAGGTTTGCAGGTTTCTGGTTCGGGCTCAGGTCAGTGATTAATGCATATGTTTACTGGTTAGGTGTGGTGGGTTGGCTCTCATAAGGGCCTGGGGCCATATTCTCCAACCTTCAGAGAATACTCTCAGAGAGCTCCTACAAAATTTTAGTGAGGAGTGATTTAGGAAAGTTCTCAGAGGAACTCTGAGCAGGGAAGGGACAGAAACTACCTCAGTGAGGGGGTATGGTTGACCCTGTTGCTCAGTATGATGCATTCCTTTAACAGATGTGATTGGTTGTCACAGACACACCCCTTTGTGAGGCCGCAAGGTGTGGACACCCAGTGGAAATGAAATGAACCGCTGACTGTGGAAGTATCATTGTTAGTGTGATCACTCTGCTGACTGAAGGTCAAGACAGACCCAAATCATCACTGCTGCACTGTTGCATTTTTCCAGTTTCTCAAATATGTTGTGATCATTTTATTTCTGGCATGAAAACATTATTGCGTAGGGTGGTAAATGTGTGCGGATTCGGAATGAGATCGGCCACAAATATTATCCCTGCACGATCTAATCTGTAGCATTTCATTAACTCACTGTCATCGAGTGTTTGGAGAATATTTTATCCACCATTTTCTCCTCTGCTTAAGAAACTCTTGTGTTTTTTACCACAGGAGCTCTTTTAAGGTCTAAGATGCTCTGTGAATAACCGTTATCTTTACAAGGACCTACTCTTAAGAATTTTCTCAGAATTTCATCACTAGGAGCGACTCTTTTTTATGAGGAAGCTTTGTGAACACGGCCCCTGGTTTGTGAGGGTTTTACAAAACCTGACCCACACATCAATATCTGATGGCTCTGTCAGCATTTCAAACAAGCAACAGCCAATGGGGAAACACCAACACTTGCATCATCACTCAGCCCACCAATGGTGTAACTTCATAGCTCGCTCACTTATTCAGTCATGGAAAGACTTTGGTATTTATAGGGCTGACAGCCTCACATACTGCAGTCAAGCCGAAAATGTTATTTGACATGTCTGTTTGGTGGCATTTCTCTGAGACCTCTTCATATGACAGGTCTGTTTCTGTCAGGTCAGATAGAAGCAGCGGGGAGAGGGTCTTGGCTAGATGGAGAATCCACTAACTCAATTAAGCATCTGGTTGTCAGCAGATTTTGCCGGCTGGAGATCGAACAGCACTACCCACGATGATCTAAACTCAATAAGGAGCATCTCTGATGTCTGTGACCTTTCTGATGTGATGTCACTGAACAGGAACTGCAGTTTTATATGAAATAGAAATACATCCTAACGTTCATTCAATGCAGCTGTTCAACTTTGACGCATTACCCCACGAAGCCTATGCTGTCTGCAACAAAAAGGTTGAATCTATCACTAAGCTTTGACGTCTGACATCTTCTGGCTTATCTTTGTCGTCTTACAAAAATGCGAAAATGTCAAGCGTCGTATCATATCCTGACAACTTGTGTTTCTTTGTGATGTTCCCATGAATTATTCATTTCATATTTTGAGATACATTATTCAACTCCTTTATTGAGTTACCTTAGACAGATTGCTGTGTCACAAGCAAGTGTCAACAAACTGTCAACACACCAAACCATCAACTGAGCACACTGATTATTATACTAATGAAACAAAACCTATCCGGTGCTTGGTTGAGAATTTATTCTGAAAGGTGTCAAACTTGGGATCATATTGGCTTGAATAAAAACAACGAACAAGAATAAACAGTGACAAGATATTTGTTGACAGCATAGCCTGAAGAAGCAACTCTCCAAAAATGGCAGAATACCAGCTCTGTCTACAGATTTTGTATTTTATCATGCCATGTGCAGTGATGTCTTTATGAAATGTAATGTCTGAATTTGGTCACATATCTTATGTCAGTAAGGAGGCTCAAGGGTCATGTACCACTAGAACAGGGTAGACATATAGGCAAAGCAATATAATCAACTCCTAATGGAAGACACAGCTTTATTGTGTGATCCACTGAGGTCTGAACTGATTTATTTGCAGCTTAACATCTATTGAACCTCTCATTGATTTTCTGTTTTTTCCTCTCCCTCATGCTCCTGCTGCCTTTGGTCCACCTTGATGGATTCCCAACATCATGCAACTCTGCAGGTGAGCCATTACAAACACACAGTCAAATCCATTTTGTTAGAGAAATAATAATAATGTTTGTTTGATGACACAACTGGATGGATGCATACTCAGTTTGAGGGTTAGCTATCCCGTCATACCGGGCTGAGTTTCACTGTCTGCTCCATAGATCCTATAGCAGACAAAGCCCTGACTTCTTGCCCTTTCACCCTCCAGTAGTTTTAAAAGCCAGCTGTCAGATAGTACCTGTGTATCAGTCAGGCTGTGCTTTGTGGCCATGGCCATCTGGACTTTGTGTGTGTGTGTGTTATACAATGGAACTTTGTGTGTTTGTTGATGGAAGAGTAGCAGCAGAATTTTAGCCAACATAATGCCAGAATAATCAGCAGGGTTTTCCTGAACATTATAAAACCTGGACACAGTGCCTAAGGGTCCTGACACACCAAGCCGACGGTTAGCTGTCGGTCAATGTTGGGTCATCAGTAGCCCTAGTTTTTGCAGTTTGTCCTGCACAGTAGGCACTAGTTGTCAGCTTTTTTTTCTTCTTTTGGCGATCCAGCATGTTCAGTCGGCGTCATTAGCCCTTTTTAGATAGGAATTGTGCAAATTTGCAGGAAAGCCCAATCAGTCTTTTTTCAGCATTGGCAGTATAAAAACAAAATCGGGGAGTGCAGCAAAATGCCGCCTACCTACTTTTGTTTATACAGGATGCGCCTTTTTCGGGGCAATGGGGGGCGTGAGCAAGTAACAAAACATGTAGCTCAGTGTGTGACGTAAACAGTGACGTGGGAGGGAAGCCGCGGCTCGTCAGGTGGCGATAGGCACGCGGCGATTCTCTCGTAAATCAACCCGTCCTTCACCGTCCCCGTCATCTGACGGTTAATGGCCTCTTCGTTTGCGAGGACAAGGAGGGCGCGCAATTCCTTGTGTCCCCAGTTGCTCATCTTTACAGTGGCTGTCAGGTTTGTGTTTCCCTCTTGCTACTAGCTGCTCGCTAATTCCTGCTATCAGCTGTTTCCTGTTTATCCACCACCAGTGGGTCGCACGTGCGGCGTCATCAACAGCTCCTCCCACAAGTCTTCAACAGCCCCTCCCGTGGCGGAAGGCCGCCTCAGTCTGTTTAAACTAAAAGGGTTCCGCCAATATGTCTACCCTACGAGGCGGAAAATTGGGCACCTCGGATCAACTCGCCAATCCGGCTCTGTGTGTCTAAACGCTCACAGCTGGTTGGCAAAACGGCCCAACATTCGCAGAAAATCTGGCAGTGTAAAAGAGGCTAGAGATGACAGAGCCCATCGGTGAATATAATCACCCTGATTAGCAGTTCAGCTCAATGCACAAGAAGAGAAATGGAAATAAGAGAGGAAAACAAGCAGCTAAATTCAAGTGTGAGATCAAAACAAACTTGTTACATTAGCTAAGATAATGTTTTTAGCCATCATGCTCTTTAGCAGTAACGATTCAATGTTGTGTTTTTGTTTGCTAGCACACAATAAATATCCATTTCTCTTTTACTGTCTAATTAGCGCATTGAATCCGTCCGTCAGTCTTCCAGTTCCCTTTTGAACAATGAATACAGACTACTGCCGCACATAGGTGCAGAATGTACACTCTAGCTGGCAGCTGGCTGTAGTCTTTGCGGTGTGCTCAAATGCCAACATTTTGATAAGACACAGGCGACGTGAGGTGACGCAACAGTCTGCCTTCGCCGCCACTAGTTCTTTGATGTCAGTTTCGTGTGTCTTGGTTTTAAGCATTTTTCACATTGCATAAGATGAAAGAATGGAAAGAAAGTATGCTAAGACACCCTTTGCTGTAATGTCTGGTTAAATTTAAAGTTCATCTCTCTCTCAAAGGGTGCACTTGCATTATTATGCTGTTATATTATCATTATATTGGTGGCATAAAAGGGTCTTGAAATAAAAATATAATTTTTCGCAGTTATCTCTGGGACAATATATCATCCGTGCAGAAGTAGTTATCATGACAGGCCGAGGCAGCCATTCCACCCATGAGCCTCCTAATATGTTGACTTGGCTGATTTGGCTTCCTGCTGAAGAATTGAGTGCAAAAAAGGGGGACACCCTACACTGTGGTTTTTGTACTGAATAGATTTCCAGTGCTCTTGTTTCTGACATATGCTCTGTGTAAGGAGAGGAGCATATAGCCCAGGGCAGGTTGGAAGCAGGGCAGTACTGATGATGTATTAAGAGGATCTGGATCTTCTTCTGGAGCGTGGGGATTGCTCACAGTGATAACTTCCAGAGAGGATCCCAGATGGGGATGCCATCCTCGCAGCTGCCCTACTTCCTTGCCACTGGTAACACCTAGCAATTTGTCCAATCCGCCTGCGCCTCTTCTCTCGCTAAGCCAGCCATGTAATTATTGTGTACATCTTGGCCTTGCTGCAGTGGAAGATACTCTTCTTATGCAGAGTTTCCATACGGTGAGCAATCGTGGTCAGAGCCTGGCACGGCAAGAGTGACAGGAATGGCACGGTGAAATGTGTTGCCAACAGCGATGCTGTCATCTGTTAGATAAAAGTAAGAGCACCAACGTAGGAGTGGGAATAAAACTCCAAACCACAGAGTCAACTTCACACGGGAGCAGCGAAAGCACTAAAAGATGAGTAAAGCGCGACTCATAGATAATTTCTCACCTGCATGAGAACACATGTTAAGCCAATCAATTAAGCTCAATAGACTGTCACAAGTAGGATCACAGTATTGCAGGTCCTCCCGGGTATTTCCCGCTGTCAGGATGCAGTCGAAATGCATATGATCACAAGTGGCTTGGCGTGTTGTACCCAGTGAAAACGAGGCAGTCGTCAGTAGTAGTCACTTCACACTTGGAAGGAAACCCACAGTGTACCAGGAACTGACTGCAACTCATAATTTGACCCCAACTTGTGAGTGATTCAGTCATCTGTCACGTCTGATAACTGTTAAGTCACCAGCTCAAAGTTCATTCATGTTTCTTGGTCCTTTTGTTTCAGTAATAACAATAACTATATGAGCTCAAGAAGGTATCCAGAGGGAATTAACTCATTTGATTGTACTGATTTATGCTAACAAGGTATGTGCAGCTATGTTGCAGGGTCCACACTATCTCATTAAAGGAAAATCAGGTTTGTAAAGTTATAATTAGGCTGATAAATCTCAACAGTAGCAGATAGAATATGATAGCCCTTTATCATTAATTATTTGCACTGGTCTCAGAGTATTTATCATTTAACATGTGCGCTGACTCATGTGATGTGTCAGTCGAAATACAACACCTACACCGTTTTAGCTTTGATTTGCACGGACTGATACAGATCCCTATGGTCGTGCCGCAGTTGGAGGGTGAGAGTCTGTGGTTTGGAACTGTTTAAAGCTCCACTTGGCACCTGCAGAACGATTTGGACTTTGTTTGCATCTCTTAATTACTTGCTGTCATCGTATTGACATTGACAGTGGGGAATTGGCAATAGGTGGCCACGCAAACAACATCTAAAAGGGTGTGTGTAATAGAAATCAGACAACACGATGCGTGACTAATAAACTGGCCAGTGCACATGTTACGTGGTAAACACTTTATCATAGTGTTACCAATATGACCAAACCTGTACAAACCTGTGGTCCTGATTTTATTAAATTAAATCTGTTGTAAGGGGAGACACTCCAAGTGAGAACTTTTTTTTTGTGGTTAAACTTTTAATTGCTTTTTCAGCATTAGAACAAACAGAATATTACAGATGTACAAACAACATTCAAAATTAAAAGAAGGAAGAAGGATAAGGCAAAAAAGAAAAGGATGTGCACATTCTTCTTGGACACGTTGATCATCTTTACCGATCATCTCCAGACAGGGACCCCAAATACTTCTGAAAACCTTTACACTATTATTAACTATCTTTGAGGCTGGTTGTCTCTTATGACGTCCAATGTAGCACTACATTGCACTATATGTTCCCTGGGATGAGGGCTAGTTTCACCCAGGAACATACTTTTGAGGACAGGTTAGTCTCCGTTGGTAAGATGCCCAGTGAACATAATGTTGGACCCTCAGTGCGGTCTGTGTCCAGTACATTGGTAATACATTTGACAGTAGCTGACCAGAAATCCCGCACCATTTCACATTCATAAAGCATGTGGACCAGCCTGTCCCTTTCTTTTTTGCTTCTCAGAAAATATGTTTTCATGAACTGGTCAGTTTTGAGATTTTGACAGTCCTCTTTCAGACTGGTGGAAAGGAAACACTCAAAATTCACATTAAGGTTTATTTTAGCTCAGATTTCTGTTCTGGAAATGTGTGAAAAAAGCATATATTTAGTTAGATAAAGCCTTATTTGCATATTTAAACATAAAATTTCAGAAAACTTTAGTATTTTAATATAAGTAATCAATGGGATAAGTTTCGTGGTGACATATATTTGTTAAATGTTTGATTTATTCACTTGTAATGTTTTATTTTTTGTCTAAAAATATACGCAATTTTACAATATATATCTTAAACCCTGTCTATATTCTGAAGGTGGGAGGGGTTTGATCATATATCATTCATAGCCTGATAAATTTAACATTTTATTCCTAGAAACATGGTGATTTTTTTTTATGGCTGTTGACAATATTTTCTTATTGTTGGAGTAATAAAAATTGATCCAATGTTCCCTCTGCAAAAACCTTTGTCTCTAATGTAAATTTTGAACCTGGTTTCATCGTATTTTCAGACTTTTGTTCAAATGTACGGAGCACATATTTAATTAAATATTACTTAGTCTGCATACACACTTGGTAACTTGCTAGCCTGTTCCAATGTGTGTTCACTGGATCCTGGGAAGGAGTCTTGCCTAACCTCATTAGGACCTGACTTGGAAGGACCTTCCTACCAAAGAAACATCCTTGACTTTTAGAAGCACTGAGAGTCTGTGCAGTAGTGATCTCCATGTTGTCGCGTTCCTGCCCAAACAAAACACACATCCCACCAGTCACAGTCAAGATATGAAACCCCTTTTTATAGCATCAGAGAACTAATTAAAAACAAACAACAAAAAATTAACACTTGAACACACAGCAGCGTGGTAAGAACTAACTAAAACGACACAAACTATCATTGGGAAAAAAATATTTGACCTTTACTTTTAGCTTTAATTTGACTCACGTCCCATCTACTAACATGGAGGGGGCGGGGTTTATGACCCACACTGCAGCCAGCCACCAGGGGGCGATAGAGATGCTTCAGCTTGACTTTTAGGGAGCTTTCATGTTGTCTGTCGCTACGATATATGGGATGTATTTGGTTTGAGCAAAATGCTAATGTCAGCATGCTAACAAGGTCACAATCGGGATGTTAAATGTTAGCATGCTAACATTTGCAACACAACACAAAAACAGCTGTGGATGATGGCGCTAGAGTCTGGGGCTTCCCAAAGTTATTCCAACTGAGCTGTAACATGAATGTCTGGAAATCCATCATATTTCAGTTTGGACCAAAGACATTGACCACCTGACTGACTGACCGACATCATCATCCCTAGAAGCTTTTTTAGCTAGCAGCATGCATTCACATGCCCTCAGCGTACTGGCAGCTGCATAACGTCACTGCTTGACTGGCTTGTGTCCAATCCTAAATCAGATATACGAGGCTAACAGATACAGAGAAGAAACTGAGTAACTTTGCAATCACTTTTTCTCTTATTGGCAAATTTAAGCACCGGCTATCGATTTGTTTGTAATGAATGGTTGACTGCTGCTGAAAGGGAAGGAGCATTAGTAATGACCGGGCTGATCTGTGCATACCTCCAGGAACGCACACATCCAAGTTTACAACTGTCAATATGCTAAAACCTACGGTAGTATGTAATTATGACTGCCTCAGAAATTATGATTTACCTGTAACAAGACCATAAGTGATGAATCTGATTCATAGATTTACAGTTTTTTCCATGTGACGTGACCAAGCGTGTTTTTGCCCTTTGTTTATGGTCACACCTCTGCACAACGCTGCCTGTAATCACATGCCATTTAGGATTCTGTTTTACCTCTTCAAGTAGTATTTGTGAAAATTACCTCACAAAATAACACATGGTAATACAAAGCTTTGTCAGATCAAAGGAGAAAATGACTTTAAGTATGCTTTTTTGTGTGATGTCTGATGCTGCATGTGTTGTAATTGGCTTGAAAACCTGAGGGTCGACAAAAGCATCTGGTGATGGGAGGCTTTTGTGATCCAGCCCGTCTTTACATTTCCAGCGCAGTTTTGGTAATGACTTTAAAATCAAGAGATGTGACAAAGGAATCTTTTATTGCCAACCTGTGGATGTTGCTTCTCCAGGTGAATGGAGTTACGTAAGAACTGCAGCCTCATTCTTAAAGCAGGAGGGTCATAAATCAACCTGCATATTCACTACAGCACAGCAACTTTTGCCTGAGTTGTTCTGAGTGCTCCTCATCTCTCCTTCCTTTTTGTCCCCCACTTCCCTCTTAGTCTTACCTTAATGTAACCTGAGGAAGAATGACTGTGAAGGAAATGATGGCGGCATTATTGATGATTCAGAAGTGTTTTGCTTTAAGGGCTCTCAGAGCATGCATATTGGTAATGATAGCAATTTGCCTGCAAATAACAAAAGAAATGCATGTTTTGTCCTTTGTCACGTCACCACTGCTCCTCTCATTTCTTCACTGCAGTGCACTTTGAGGCCGTAATTTGTGGACACAATCTTTTTTTTGCAAGAGTTGCCACTTTTCCATGTCCCATCAACTTTTCCGAACAAAGTGGGAAGTCTCAGATTCTTTGTTTCCTACTGTTTTCTTTGCATTCTTTCAGCATCACATAGCAGGATTTTGGCGGGAGCATCTCCTGAAAGTCTTCCAGAAGTTTGAGAAAATAGAAGCTGACGCAACTCTTTCCACGCTAGTTGAATTTAGCATTTTGGGCCAGATTCGCTTTGCCAGTCTTGGGAGTGTGAAATTTGCTGTGACATGCTCCCTCTCTCTCATGGTCTTTCTCTCTGTCTTTCTGCCGACGCTCATTCACTCTGCTACACACTCGTACATCAGTTATTGTCGTCCTCTGTGCCTTTCTCTCGTTCTCACACAGAGATTTGCTCATATTCAGGCCCTGAACTTCTGGTTCACAATAATCGTCTACAATGAAGCTTAAAAGTAAAATCTGCTTTTGGTTTTTATGTTGATTATGTTGTGATTTGCATGCTGTTAGCCAGAGCAGTTAATATGTTGCTCTAATAGAATTAAATTTTAATTACAGTCGTACAAGTTTTCTGTCTGGTTCTGCACAATAATTGTTATTTATCGAATAAAACAAATGGCAGTTGAGCACAGAACTGAACACATCATTATTATGCAGCGCAACACTTTTCCCATTTTTTTTTTTTAAATTGGCTGAATGTGGCCTCTTTTTAGTGTTTGTGTTGACTTTACAGCACTGCCACAGCCTCAGGTCATGTCACTAATAAACAGCTCAACACCTTGCTGAAGCACAAAGACAGGGGAGCATCCGGCCTCCACGGCCATGCCTGGCATATGACGGGATGAGGAGGAGGAGGAGAAGAATGGGACTCAGCCACCGGATGTGTAGTCAGGAACCAGTCATCACTCTCTTCCTAATCTCCCTGTTCACCCCCCTGTTCACCACCATCTGGAGAGGATGCCAAGGACTGGCCTGGTGGCAGAATTAGACTCACAGGCTCGGAGCGCCGCCAGGCTCGAGAGGAAAATCCTGGAGGGAAAAGGCCTTTTTTGCAGTTCGCGCTTGTCTGCCCTGCGTCCTTGCTCTGTGGTGTTGGACAGCAGCCTGCAGTGCTGACGTAGGCTGCCCTGCCTCTCAACAAGACAACATCTAGCTCATCTGGCATCCAAAACATGCCCGTAAGAACAAATCCCCTCATCGTGGATTAGTTAAAGGCCGCAGAGAAGCATCACTTCAGGATGTTTTGCGATTTAGCTGCACCCCAGATCAATGCAGTCATTCTGTAATCTTTGCATTGCGTACTCTATGCTGTGCATGCCTCATTTGATAGTATGAAAAGGCTTTTCTTTTCTCCTCCCTCTTTTGCGGTAACCACCTAAATAAAGCACTTAAGGTCAAAATTGCGGCAGAGGTGCCTAGTCTCTTTCTGTGCTCTATTCCCCCTGAGAGCACTGAACTGCAGAAGGCTATCTTTCTCCAAGTAATGAGAGAGCTAGCTACCTAATACGTGGCTGCAAAAATAACAAGCCCAAAGTTGCATTAAGCATGTGTTCATATTGTGTGCTGTACTTTTATATTGTCTGCCATGTGCTGCTGTACTCTTTATTAATAATGCTGTTCTTACTGTGGATAATGGAGAGTGCATCAGATAGCGTCAGCGCTGACCCTCTTGTCATTTGATTCAATGCAGGTTGGCTAATTGGTGATGTGCACAGAGACGGAGAGTGAAGTAATCCCCTCTCCATGACTACCCAGGTTTAATGCTTATAGCAAGCTACAGTAAGGAACATTTTGTCTCTGACAGTGCGGTTGGTAAGCCAGATGGAATTCAGGCTGCATGGAGAAATGATTTTTGCTCACTCAGTAGGCTGCCAGTGCCAAAACATCTGATTATCTCCTTTCCCGCACCTCTTTTCCTTCATAACTACCAGGCAAATTAGTTGTAATAAACTGGTGGTCACTGCTTGGCTTTTACCTTTCATATCCTGTCAGCTCAGTGGAGTGCAGGGAGAGGAGATGAGGACAGGAAGTTATAATAGGCTGTTAGGGGGGTGGGGTAAGGGGTGCCAGTGTTTGTGTGTGCTCATAAACGATCGGCCCTGAATATGAGCCATGAGTCTCATCCCAGGAGAGGAGCTCATCCTCGCTGATGAACTGCCTCTGATGGATTCCCTCCCCCCCGCAGTAATATGGGTCACGGTCATGAGGGATCTTCAGATAGTAACACAGATCAGTCAAGTGCAACCTGATTCCCTTTCAGTCAGATAGTTTTCTAAGTTGTAGGTGTCCTCAACAGTTTAGCACTGTTGCCAGAATCATAGTAATACTGAGGTCATGAGTCCAGCTTATGCAGCTCTACTGCCCTTCATCACACACCAAAAAGGTTCATACATTTTTCCCTGATAGGCGGTGTTGTTGCCTCACAGCAAGAGGGTTCTTGTTGGGTGGGGGTGTCATTCTGTGCGGAGTCTGCATGTTCTCCCCGTGTCAGCGTGGGTTTTCTCCACGTGCTTCCTCCTACAATCCAAAGACATGCAGGTTAATTGGTGGCTAAAATTGTCCGTAGGTGTGAATGTGAGTGTCAATAGTTGTCTCTATGTGTCAGCCTTGTGATAGTCTGGCTGGCTGTGATAGGCTCAAGCCCCCCCGCAACCCCCAACAGGATGAGCGGTTATGGAAAATGAATGAATGAATAGCAGTGAGGTTGCAGATTGCGCATAGGAGCGCTACAGCAGCTGATGTGAAAAAACGAGAATGGCCCTATCTAGAGGTAGCGTTTTGTTTGTCCGTTCAGGGCTACTGTAGAAACAACATGGCGGACTCCATGGAAGAGGACCCGCTTCGTATGTAGATATAAACAGCTCATTCTAAGGTAACAAAAACACAACGGTTTTTATTTTCATATTGCACACCCCTTCTGCCAATAGATGCCCCTAAATCATACACGCTGGACCTTCAACAGTTTTTTTTATTTATCTGAATGGTAGTTTAAAGCCCTTTCCTCACTTGATGTCTGTAATTTGTCTCTTGTCTGCCCAAAAAGTAGTTAAACACATTTCTTAAATATGAAAACAAAAGTACTAATCAGCTCATACAGTACTCTCCTTTTGAAAGTTTGTTTTTGCAGAGTTGCTAACACCCCCAAATTAAAACAAAACAAAAAAGATGCAAAGACATGGCCTCGGTATCCTCAGCGGTAGCTAAACTCTTGTTTTTACCTCTTCCATGATACCATTTTAAGATCTTACAGGTTTTAGGATGGCAAATTGTTGGTCTTACATAACACGGCTGCACTTTGTTTTCTTTTTTCTGCTCCTTAATTACAAAAGCTGTGTTTCAGAAACATGGTATTTATAATTATGCTGCAGTATTCAGCATTTTAATTTGAATCTCGTCTAGACGGGAGGATCCAGCCGTTTTTTCCAGGGAAGATTCGTATGTGTTAGAAAAACATAGAACACATAAAATCTGATTTTTGCTCCGACCTGAGGGATAAACAATACCTGGATCTTTAGCTTCTCGAATAAAAGGAGTTTTTTTTCTTCCATTTGAATTAATTTACCAGGAAATAGTTGGAGTTTGAACATGTTCCCTTTATATGAAGGAACATAAACACTACTTACTGGTGTTTAGATTTAGATTGTACTTCCTTTTCGGCTCTATTCAGCTGTGCAACCAGGGCTATAAAAATCAAGGCCTGGCATGCCGCCTTGGATTTGTACAATATGTGCGGGTATTGTTTGGTCATGTAGTGGTTTGTAAGAAAAACAGCATGGAGCAATATGGTTTGTCCTCCCATAATGTATCGTTGGTCTCTCACTGTGAAAGCAAGGTTTTCTCTTCTACCTCCCTCCCACTCTCTCTCTGTCTCCCCCTCTCTCTCTTTCCTTTCTCTCACACTCTGCAAGGGTGAACGTGGGCGGCTGTACAGACCATGACAGCAGTGCTCTGTTGAATGTAGACTAGAAATGAGGAATTAAGAAATACAACACCCATGGAAACACTGAGCCGGTCTTGATAAAGGTCCTTGTTTGTTTTTAAGGCTGTGGATGTGCATTTGTCGAGCCTATAGTCAGTGTTAGGCCACCATTTTGTTGTTAAAAGGTGGATTGCGAGACTTTTTAAATTGAAGGTGAAAGTCTTCCATTGATGCTGATTTTGTATACTTACATGTTGTATACATTTGAAAGTAATTTGGAAATATTTTTTCTTCGCTATCACGCTGTATATTTCCTCTGTGTTTTGATGCCAGGGGGATGTTTGCATCCCACAAATCCTTTGTTTCCATGTTCGTCTTTATGTAAGCATCCTGTTCCCTCCATCGTCTGCACTCCTGCTGCGATTTGTGCAGCGAGGGGCTCGGCAGCAGTGACACTGATGAGCACAGCATCAGCCTCCAGCCGTGTGTGTACGTGTGTGTGTGTGTTTGCGGCTGTGTGCTTCATAGTGAGTTTGCCTGTGTGTGTCACGCCCCCCTTGACAGAACATTGGCATTGATGAATGCAACAGCAGCTGGGTTGAACTGAACGTTACTTGTTATTCTGTGTCTCTGTTTTTTCTTCTTCTTCTTCTCAGACACAAAACCAAACAGCAGGTAGACATTTTTTTTTCCAATTTCCTAACGCGGGTTATTTTCTGATAGAGAGAGAAGGTGGTGTTGGTTAGTCGGATGGCTGTGCAGCAGTCAAACTGGGCGTGGAGTCGAGGCTGCCATGGCTTGCTGGGTGATGGGTGACTGTGCAAAAATCACCGTGGACTGAATTAATATGTGAATGGTCTCATGGAATATGTCGACAAATCAAGTTAAGATAATGCAGCAGCAGCTCATTTTAGAAGTGATGCGTCTGCAGGTCATGTCTTTGGATAATGCCGGCCACGTATCCTCACTCATCAAACGTGTAGGTTTATGCAAAAGTATTACAATCGATCAGTTGATTTCAGCAAATTTATTTCTGTTACTTAACAGGTAAGTTGCACAACAGGACAGTCTCCTAAAATCCTGCCTCTGTTATGTAACTGAGATCTGATGATATGCTTACTTTTTGTTTTCATTTGATAATTGATTTTTATCATGACTCTGGCTGTTTTTCATTCCAGCCTCATCCCTACACATATAAATTGCTTTGGTGGCAGCAGCACACAGTAATTGGAATTCAAATTATAGTCATCTATCAGAGCTATTTGAAGAAGATGTCTATCCATTTTTTCGCTGCTCATGGCCTGCTTTGTGAAGATAGGAGACTGTGGCGGTTTTATTAGGTGTGTTAGATACAGACATTGATGGAAAACAGTGTTTGAGTGTGTGTTTCTTATATTTTGTGTCAGATTAGTTATATTTGGATGCTGTAGAGTTAAAATTTGAGCATTAGGTTTGCTCACAGGAAGAGACAGGCAGATGTGGAAATAGATTCATGAATGAATGGATGAATGAAAAATGAGCCACTGTGCAAGTAAAATGTAAAACAGAATTTGTCTTGACACTTAAACAGGCGCGAGGGCTTTGAGGTTGCCTAGGCAACTGGTTGCCTGTGCAATGGATGGGCAAGTGGGCGTGGAGTCAACATGGGTTTGTGGGCCGGTGAGAGCGGAGGCAGGCGATTGGCACACAGCGCATGCCGCACGGGGGCTTAATGCTGATGATCTGACAGTGGTGTTGACCCTCGTCCATCTGCTGGGAAATGAGCAGGGTGGCAACAACGTGACATGTTGGGAGTACTCACACCCCTGCCTTTGTGGCGCGCCGCAGCGTGAAGCTGACAGCGGTTTGTGAAAACATCACAATCAGGGACCACCTGGTGGAAGAGGATTTGTCCTTTCTTTGGCTTCTGTTGATTTTTAGATTACTGTCTTTTGTGCATGCGTTGTGTAGAAGGTCGTGTGCCACTTTAGGCTCGTTTGTCATAAGCTGTGAGTTGTAACTGCCTCACAGTTAGTGCTGAGATGATTAGACCATAAATTGATTTGTAGACCAACAAAAAATGATAATTGATTTATTAATACAAACATAACATTTTCATATAATTTTCTGGTTCCAGCTTATGAAATGTCAGGATTTGCTGCTTTTCTTTGTCTCATGAGTATTTTCATTATTGATTCATCTGCTTTATTATCCAGATACATCTAGAGCATTTTGACCAACAGCCTAAACTACAATATATTTATTTTACTATTTTACTAACGATTATCTTCACGATCGATTGATCTGCCCATAATTTTCCCAGATAATCATTTGGCTATAAAATTAAAAAAAGAAATAGTGAATAATTCCCTTTATAGTTGCCCAGGGTGAAGAATTACAATTGATCCTGAGTCCAAACCCCTCAAATATTCAAGTATGACAAAGAAAAGCATCAAAACATCACATTTAAGAAGCTGTAAACAGTGAATGTTTGACATCTGTGACTGAAAATGACTTAAAAAATGAACCAATCATAAATTGAATATTGATCAATTGATTAATTAATCATCTGAGTGTTTTAGCTCTAAACTGAATCTCTTAAACAAAACGAATAACTTGAAGAAGGTGACATGGGCTCTTGGAAGTTTTCGCTATTTTCTGACATTTCATAAACCAAATGATTATTGAACTATATATTCATTCATTCATTTTTCGTAACCGCTTATCTTGTTGGGGGTCACGGGGGGCTGGAGCCTGTCCCAGCTGACATTGGGCGAGAGGCGGGGTATATCCTGGACAGGTCACCAGACTATCGTAGAGACAGACAGACAGACAACCATTCACACCCACATTCACACCTGCGGACAATTTAGAGTCACCAATTAACCTGCATGTCTGGACTGTGGGAGGAAGTCGGAGTACCCGGAGAAAACCCACACTGACACGGGGAGAACATGCAGACTCGAACTTTGAACCCTCCACCCTGGGTTTGGGATTATTCAATAATTTTGGAAAATAATGTGAAGATTAATCAATATTGAAAGTGATGATTAGTTGCAGGCCTACTCATACTACTCGTGAAAATGTCTCTATGCTTATGATATTAAAGGAATACATCACCCCCAAAATTAAATGAATTTGTTTATCAATTAATCACCCTTTTGAAATGTTGAATTTGGGAAGAAAATGTTTGCCTCCATGGTAAACAAAGAATCCAAAAACACAGAAAATTCTCGATGAATTCAAGAAATAGGCTTTTAATAACAGCAAAACTATTTCACAAATGTATTTACAAACTCTCACACAACTCCTGCTGAATAATCCAAGTCTTATTTATCCAGTCGTCTGCTCAGTGCTTCCAAAAACACATGCATTCCCGGCTAAAACGTTACTATTTAAAACACTTCCACCCAGAGCTAAGGGGCACTACTCGTCTATGCGTAAGACTGTTTATGCGCAAGTGTTTTAATAGTACGTTATACCAGAAATGCATGTGTTTGGGAAATACTGAGCATCTGACTGGATAAATGAGACCAGCACGAGTTGTGTGAGAATTTGTAAATGTATGTGTTGATGCAGTTTTGCTGTTGTTCGACGCGGCCCCCATTTGCTTTAATTCATTATGGATTTTCTCCATGTTTGAAATCTTTGTTCACTGTGAAGGCATGCGAAAAAGCAAAGTTTTCTTCACAAATTCAGCGTCACACAAGGTGAATAATTGATATGGAAATGATTATTTGGAGGACTGAAGTATTCCTTTAACCGCCATGCAAACAAAATGATACCACACCAGTCCAGTTGACTCTCTCTCTCTCTCACTGACACTTGTCAATGTGTGCAGTGAGCTCCGAATCCTTCAAAACTACGCAGCCTCCCATTAAAGGTCAAGGCTCGTGTGGTTTTCACATTAGTACCCACTCTAACCACAGTGAAGACCCCGCTGACCACACTCCTGTTTACAGTTTGTGTGGCGAAATGGCAGCCTTAACTAGAAACGCCTATAAAAGGCAGCGGGTAAACAAGGAAACAACGGCAATTTGCATTTGTACATTTATTAATGCAATGCATGAATAATGTTTGTGATGCAGTAAGAGCCTAATTAGCATTCCCTCCTTGTAGCATTTGATCTTCTGTGTAAATATGTTGAGCGTATGAGGACGTCTGCTGCCGTTTCCCCTGAATCATATAGCCCCCCAAGTTCATTTGAGTAGCATCTCTTCAATGGCTAATTATTCACATAAATTTGCAGGCTCTCTGCTGCGTTCCCCCCCTCAGCCAGTCACCTCAGCCATTTTGTTCTTACTTTGAGTGAGAGGCCGATCAACAGTGAGAGATTCCACTGAGGATGCGGAGTGCGTGGGCCACTACCCCACTGATGAGCTTCTTATGTAATATCCGTCTTGCAACCTCTCAGTGCACGCTGCTGGTGGATTGTCCACAGTGAGCACAAGCTGGTGGATTGTGTTGCTATGGCTAACGTTTAAGATCCATGTTTTGTATGCTGGAAATTTAAAACTTAAAAGCTGTAAAAGATACTTATTTTCCAAATTCTGTTAACAGGATTTTAGAAAGTATGAGCAGTGGTTACGCTGTGAATATGCATGTAATGTGTGTCTGTATTTTCTGTTCCTCTTTTAAGATTTTCTACATTTCCTCTCAGTGCAAGCAGTTACAGAGGTTTTGACCTCTGATGTGAAACTCTGTTTATACAATTCAGCTGACAGAGGAACAAAGTAGGTACACCGCAGCAAATTGAAGTGAGACTAAGAGAGTCGCTGTAACAAATGGTATTACCCATGAGTACCGGGGGACGCAGAAATAGAGGGTGTCTGCTGTGTTGCGCCCGTCTCTGCGCGGTACGTGGGCAGAGCTTATGTTGGGATTTAGATGAATCTCCTCCGTTTATTGTGTCAAGGCAGTGCTCAGTCGTTGGCTAAAGTCAGATTAGCTATTTGTTTACTCCCTGCAGCTGTCCCTTCTCCAGGGGCTGTGCACAGATGCTATTATGTTTTGGTTATTATCTGTGGATCTGGAAGTCTATTTGGAGTATATGAAGAAAGGCCAGTGTGCCAGAATTATGCTCTGCCCTTATCACTTCACTGGCTATATTTCTCATTTATTTTGTGGTTTCAGTTGAGTGGGCCAGGACGGTTACGGCACTTTCCCCTGGTGACCTGCGTATTTAATTGAAGGTGACCTTTTCTCACGTTGAAGAGTTTTCCTGTGCGGTGGTGCTGCTTCTGTCACATTCTACAGGAAGTTTATAATCACTACAGACGTCTTAACTTTAAAGGGCTGTAGTGTGACTTTGCCCCGAGCTACTGTTTGTTGATGACACAGATGCTCATTGAGAAGTGGAGAGGCACAATAGCAGAGCACACAAATCAGTAAAACCAACAGTAGATGGAAGCAAATATGAACATTCAAGCTGCGCCTGTGATGGTCGTCACATGAGCCACATCAGCTTTGAAATTTGTGACGTTTCCTCTTTTTAGAAGCAACAAAGTAAGAAGGGATTTCTGACTTTATAATGCTAACATGGATCAAGGTGATTGGTGACATTACTTGTGAGTGAGTAAGCTTTGAATACCTTGATCCATGTCTCCCCAGGCCTTAGATCTATTGCAGCATGAGTCATTGCTGGACCATTAGGAAATATGGAGACACGAACAGGATTACAGCAGACCGGGCAGCTATTTACACGTGAAGAGGATAATTGGCAATCCTTCTCCCACATATTTTTATTATTAGAATAAGCATTAGAAAAGCCAAGAGAGTTTTTTTCTCCACGGTCATTGCCCTGCAGGATCCTAGCAAGTACGGCCCCGGTGTAAGTTATGCACTCTCCGTGGTGTTTGTTTCGTACCGAATGTGCATGTGTCATGACTTTTTCAGTGTGTGCTTTCAAAGCAAAGTCTGCAAAAGTGAAAGCCAGCGCAAATCAGACTGAATCCCAGAGAGCAGCTGCTTATCTGTCAAGTATTTCACAAGCAAACATGTATTTACCTCCTTACACAGTTTACACGGGAAGTTAATTTGCAGTTTGAGGAGCGGGAAATTACTATCGAGCTTGACACTATATACACTCAATCACTTGTTTCTCCTAAATATTTTCTTCAGTGTCACTTCTCTCACGTACTTATCTTGCTGGGTGTCTATTATGATAAAGCATCACAATGTAGTTTTGTACCTTTATAAGTTGCCCTTAAAATCCTTGAAAGAAATAACTTTTATTTGCAGCTGTGGCGGACTGTAAAAGAACATTTCCATTACTGCCAGACTCACTGTCTCCAGCGTGTTCAATAAGGCGTGAATTCATATCCGCCAGTTGGGAGCTTTGAGTCCACAAGATCATCACTTCCTTAATTTGTGCATTAGAGTAAAATCAGGTTGGGTTTTATCTGATCACCTCTCAGGTGATCCTTAAAATCGTCGCTCATTTTGACAGGTAACTTTGACAGGCTTTGTCTTCCAACGCACATTAGGTGAGGGATTATCACTTGACGTCAGGACAAGATTAAAGCAGTGATGTCACCTGAACACACGCATGTAGATGTTCAGGTAGTGGATAGCTGATGATAGTGTGCTGCAGTCAGAATGCAGTAAGCGTCGTTGAATAGAAAGATGGTATCGTTCTTCTCTTTTACTGTAGTAATCATTTAGAAAGGACCTTGTTTGTGCTTGTTTTATTTCAGCGGTTTTATTAGCTTTCAGGGACGTTAATCATCTGTTTGATCGGGTGTAATGGGACCCAGTACATGATGGTAGCATATAGTGCGCCTGACTGCGTACCAACACAAAGAAACAAGATCAAAGGACATGGGCTTGCTTGTTACACAGTCCTCGGGAAAACCTGCTTTGCCTTTGCATATAATAAATTCAGTGGAGCTCAATTTAATCTCAGATTGTCCCAAAACTGTATGCTTCTTATTTTGACTGTGCCTTGGACTGGGATTTTACCAGAAAGGCACAAGTCCCTTCATATGTATCATTACAATTTACATTTAAATCATCATTGTTTAGTCACATAATCTACTTATGGATCCTGACTGTTATGCATTTGCTTGCATAAAGGCTTACGGTACCTGTTTCAAAATATGAGATTTATTTAACAGATTACTTTAAAGGGATACTTTGCCGATTTTCAACCAGCTCTGTATCATAACAGTGTCGGTAGTATGTGAAAAAGAACCATGTTAAACCTCCCTCCATCTTACCAGCGCCCAGATCTCCTTGCTCATTTGCTCCCAAAAAATAATTTCGCTGGCTCTTGGGCTCAAACTACAGATTGTGCTTTATTTCTTAAACACCCGCTGCCTCCACATAAAGACTATAGAAGTGGATCAAGAGAGAGATGTCCCCTCCCCCGTAAAACTAAGCAGCACTGATCAAATATAAACCAAGATTCTGTTACTGTGTTGCCTGTTTCCTGCCTAAGACATTTTTGGAAATATAATTCAGTGCACTGTTTGGCTGCAATACCAGAGTTTGTGACCAGGAAGCATTTACGGCCATACTGTTTCCTGTATTGCAACAGAGGCTGGAAAAACTGAGATCAAATGATAGTCTAGGTAGCACTGATCAAATATGAACTAGTATTCTGTTACTGCATTTCCTAGTTGTCAACTAAAATATTTAAAACAAATTTAAGCTTACTGTTTATCTGCATCTTGAGGTAATTTGTTACCAGGCAGCCGCCATATTGTTTCTTGTGTCAAACAGCCAAGCTTGCATTATGTCACCTGAACACATTCTCACTCCGACCTTGTCACATATCGGGGATTGGTCATGGACTTTCCATGTCCAGATACGAGGTGCAAGGTGCCCTGGGTGCGTTGGTTGTTGATGTTCTGGGACGCCGTGTCAAGTTCTGCCTGTTACGTGCATTGTCCTCTTTCAAAATACACTTCCGTTTGTACAGGAAATTAACCGTTTACATACCGCTTCTCTTTCAAAAAAAAAAAAAAAAAAAAACGCACTACATTTGTGTCGCACCACAAATTGACCTTTTTTTTCCCTTCAGCAAGTAAAGCATATGGTTGGGTTTAGGAAAAAAGAACAGGGTTTGGCTTTATAATCTTACGGGACGCGGACCCATCCACCACCCCTTCAACCCACCCCACTCAGACTTTCACCGCCTTAACTTTCGTTCTTGTCCCGCCACGTTTCCCCCAAACACCACCAGCCACCATTAAACTAAAGCGGCGACTGGCTGTGAATCATGTCAACATTAAAGGGCAGCTTTTTTCATCTGTGTCTGACACCACAAGTCACTGCCCAAGCGTTGGATTTCGACAACTTCGTGGAGTGAGACCAGGTTGGTCACCCACCAGTGGGAGTGTTTATTAGTCTGGTGTTGCGCAGTGCATTCTGGTAGTTGTAGGTTTTCCACCTCTTTAACAAAAACAAATGCCACAGTCCTTGTTCTCTGTTCTCTCTGGTCATGTGGCACCAATTTCAAAAGTATTTGCGTCTTCCTGCTGCAGAGATAGTCCAGTTTTGTGATGAGACCATCTGTCCAGGAATGAAATTGTTCTCCAGTGTCTTAACAAAAGAAGAATCATGCCCTAAATCTGTACCTTTTGTATTGCCATTCATAAAGTTCTTTATCAGGACTCTGAATGAATCTGAATAAATCAGCCCTGTGTTCCAGTAGATAAATTAAGCTTGGGTTATGAGAAAGGGAGACTGATGTCGCCATAATGCCGGCCATCCTGCAGCTGTCACTATGATGAGGCGCGTAACTGACACTGCTGCTGTGCTGATCTCATTGGCATGCAGCAGCAGCGGCCATGCAGCCGGTTCAGACTCAATCCAGACAAAGAGCCTATCGGTCAAAAATAACAGCAAGCTACACAAGCTTTTACCTTTTGAAACCCAAACACTGACCTTGACTTTGAACTGTTTAAACTGCCTTCGTCACAGTAGAGGTAAAACAGGGGGAGGGTTGGGATCCCAGCTATTTTTTGCACCATGCAGTATCTTTCCACCATCAACCCTGAAGCAGCAGAGCGCTGTAGCACCTTTCAGCAGGTTTCTCCCCCCACATGCGCTCACACCTGTCTCTTCCTGGAGCCTAGAAATAGTGCACTGCAGCAGTGTGCTTCTCCGAGGGGTGGGCAGCCATGTGACCTCAGAAAACCATAGTACCTATGGAGATGCCTGAATAAAAATAGCAGAACCGTCATCTATTGTAGATCAGGCGGTGTGGGGGGGCTTCCCCTGAATCTCATTAATCTTGGAGTGTCTGCAGTTATTTATCACGGAGGGTTACGTAACAGAGAATCACATTATAGAGTCGCATCTTCCCAGAAGGTGTGGGAGCAGATGAAGCCGGTGCATCTCGGTGGTTTTTGAAGTGGCAGTTATTCGTAAGGGTCTAGTTAAAGAACAGGTCTCCCTTCTCCAGGGGATGCTGCTGATGCAGTGTTCGGCAAACACGGGGAGGGTGGAGAGTTGTGGGCGGATAGGATCGAGTTAAAGATGAAGAGACGCAGAAGGAGGGAGGAGGAGGAAGAAGAGGAGGAGGAGAACCTGAAGGAGATCACGTTCTTGTGTCATTTCTGCTGTTTTCCAGTGGCCCAAACCGAAACACTGAGCTCATTAGGCTGCTTATTTCACTCTGGATTACACAGGGGGCGATAAGGGATGCCTGTGGAGTGTGTATGTGCCTCTGTGTATCATACTCCAACACAATCAACCCTCTGTGGCAGGGGGAAAAATCAATTGCTGAAAAGTTAGCATGGATTGGAGGTGTAGGAGGTTATGACACTTCAAATCTCAATGAGGCAGTAATGCTGAATAATAATGTACACTGCACATGCTCTGCATAGAAGATATTTGCTATTAAGTGCGTTCAAGAGGCCTCAGGTAAATGAAATATATAAACCAGGGCACATCAGCATCTCAAGTGCAGCATATTTGCTCGTGCTCATTAAATGCCCATTTATCGCAATTTAGATGTAATTTTCTTTGCTGCCAATAATTTGTTTCAGGTGGGAATGTGTGTACTGCTCACTTGCTGAAATTATTGCAGCCTAAGTCGAACACCAGCAATGCTCTGCGTCTCTTATGCACAGATAATCACAGATTTATCACATTAAGTGCAGAGATGATGACAGCATCATTCCCATGGATGTTTTGCTTTATTCACCTGGCCCCTATTTTCCCTTGTTTATGTGTCAAAGTGACTAATTGAGACAACAATTTTTGAACCAGAATTGAAAGAGACTGCAGCAGCTGTAGCAGCAAAACAGGCTGCACTGTAATCCCTATAAGCAATTGTGCACCGTCAATTTACGTCCATTTGAGGGGATTGTTTTTGCCACTGATAGATTGTTGTTAAAGGTGTTTGACAGTGTTAAGGAAAAGACCCTACAGAGATATGAAATGTTTTACTTTACTTTTTGCCGGAGTGGAGAAGGAGAAGTCTCATTCTGAACTCTAGCAAGAGGTGACTTGTTAAAGGAAAAACTACAGGAAAAATGTTAGTTCAGCACCTCTTCCCCGGCACAATAAAAACCACAAACACCCACTAACATCTGGCTTTTGTGTTTAATTGGAAAGTTTACTACTAGCAAGCACACCTGAGGCAATTGATTCAGCAGTAGCCGCAGGTATGTATCGGCTTCAGCTCCGATCAGCAGTGATGGAAATACAACACGCTCATTTTAGCCCCTTTACAGGTGAAATGCAAAGATGAGTTGGTGCTAATTGCCGTCCGTCTCTGCCTAAGCAGCACTCGTAAAATCAATCCAAATTTGGTCAGCAGAAAGAGAGACTGAGTGAGTTAGAGATATAAACAAAGAAGTAACCACAGTTACATTTTTAACAGGCTTTACTGTTTACTAGCCTGTTTTCTCACCTCTGACATTCCCGTGTTTAAAAAATCCCCACACACACGTTGGTGAAGATTCTCAGTCATCCAGGTTATAGTAATCATAAGTGCTAAATCGTGGGCAACTGGACTTGCTTGAGTCTCTTTAGACGTTTCGACTTTGACCCAAAGAGGCTTCTTCAGTTCATACACACTAATTTTGGTGAAAAAGGAGGTATGAGAGTTGGGGAAAGGAGTGCTTGGTAGAGTGTGTTTTGTTGGAGCACAGAAAGGGGCTGTATCCACCAAAATTATTTTTTTCTGAGGCTGGCATATTTTTTTTTATGCTTCGCCATGGAATGCTTTGTATTTATGCCCTGCCAAAAATGCCGGCAGTGCGATGACGAGGCACTGGGCATGAACTGGGACGTGTTTTTTTTTCCAGAGAGTTGAAAAATTATGAAAGTTGAAATTTAACTTTGGGTAAAAGTGTAGCGCTCATTTTGGTCACTTTGGACATTTAATCACAGTGGAAGAGAGATCAACCATCACATCTTACATGCACAAGTGCTGAACAACACTCAAATGGAGTAAAAATCTGTTAATATACTGCTTATATATTATGTTTCCTCTCATGAACCCACACAGACTGGCGGTTCCGTCCTCTCTCTCCCTGCATGCTTCAGCCTTTACCCCAGCCAAAGCAAGTACTCCAACTTGTGCCGACGTGTTTGCTTCCCAAGGACAGTATTAAAATATAAAATATCTTCTACATGTTCTTTGTTCCGTATCAAAGCAATTAGCCGCGACCATCTCAGCTGAAAAAATGCCTCCAAAGCGCTCTCAAAAGCTCCCAGCTCAACTTTTCCCCGAGGAGCGCCTGTCATTTTCAGGTGGCTTTGGTGGACACAGGGCCAAAGCGTAGCTTAGTGTTATCTAAAAGATTTTCAATGCCATAGCTGAATATTACTATTATTCAATTATTTTCATCGTTTTTTTAGAATAACAAGGAAACATGAAGCATAAACACTGCAACCACAACATCCAAACCCACCCTGCCCCTCCCTAAGGCAGCCCTACACAGATAAACAAATGGACACCGCTTAATACACATGAATATACAAAAATACAGAGTCAAGACAGACTGATGATAATAATCAGGTATTGCAAGTGAATCAACAGAGCAGAATGGACCTGAACAAGTGAAGAAAGGGAAAAAAATTAGGGGCAATATTATATTTCCATACTATAACAGGCACATGTAGGCATTATATCACATTTCTTTAAGTATAGACATTACTATAATAGTCAAGGAATGGTTGCCATACTGATTCTTGAGTGGTATATCTGAGCTTTTCCATATTCAAGTGAGCCGTGACATCATTGACCCAGCGTCTAAACAGAGGAGGCAGGGCCATAGCTGAATAGTGAGCTGATTTCAACAATGTGGAAAAGCCAAAGATTTCAGGACAAGACTTCTTCTTTAGCAAGACTTTGTTACACACTCTAACAAACACACCAGATCTGCGAAAGGTAAGAATGTGAAATGTTTAATCTGTCTGTAGGGTCCTTTCTATAATGTTTACAGACAGCACTGTCTCTCAATTCTGGTCCAGTGTCAAAAACTTGTTGTCTCCATGAGTCACTGAGACACAAGAACTTGGAAAAATAGGGTCCAGGATGAAAAATACAGAAGTTTCCCTTTAAAGGTCTTAACTGTACTTGTATGGCGGCTGCCTGCTTGAACACTCTCCACAGAGCTGCAGAAGTTATTAAATGAATCTCTTTGGTACAGCAGATATGTGCCTCCATTAAATTGACTCGATTCTGACACTTCCCAAAGGGAGAACTCCCCCATGTCTAATAAAGATGGCCTGTCAGCATTCGGAAGAAGTCGATCCCAAGGCTGGATGTGAGTCTGAACGAGCTGAGTTGATCTCTTGTGGTGATTCTCGAGAAAAAGTATGAGTGTTTAGATGGATATCAGTTAATATGAATTCCAAGTACATTTTATTGTTTCCTCTTTTTCCCCCTCAGGTTGAATACAAAGCACTTATCTCTTCATATGATATCTTACAGTGGCGTCCCCCTCCCCGTGTTTCCTCAAACCAACAAAAATTGGTTAATGCAGTTTTTGTCTACTCTCTTTGATAGCCAGTAGTTCTGTGTAGTGTTTTTATATCTTTCAGCTGTCAGTGTCAAAACCTGACAAAGACTCTGCGGTAAAATATCAGATGGAGTCAGAGAAACTGTGTATTCAGCACACCGTGGTGCCCTGCGGAGAATCTGATCTGCTGATCAGCACTTTGGATACCCTCACATTTAAAGATGACAAAAAGGAAAAATGACGAGCTCATGTTTCTATATTACTGTTTTGTTTGCGAGTATGTTAAGCTGTGTGTTTTTTTATTTTAATATCAGAGCTAGTAAGTCTCGGTGCTGCCATTTTCAGACTTGGTTGACATTATAACAAAAGCCCTCGGGCAGGCCTCATTTCTCGAAAGCCAAATTGCAGGAAATACTAGTCGGGTACCATCACTCAGTGTCTCCACGTCCAGTTTAATCAGCTTTTTTTGGGTTCACCTCGACCTGCCGCTCGTGCCCACATCTTACTGGATTGAAACACTGCGCATAATGAAATGTTTCCTCCTCCGATGTACCTGGCAGCGACAGGATGATGTGTCATTATGTTAAGGGCACCTAAAAATGTCACGAGGAGCGTGTAATGTAACTGCTCCATACTGACTTTGACAAATAGACCTGTCATGAAACTTCACCAATTAGGATACAGATGTTTTGCGCTGGCCTCTCCAGCCTCGATGTCTGTGTCGTTCAGGCACTGTAGACGGCGACTGAGGTGGAACTAAGCCTCTGTGTCTGGCTGTCTGACTGAGGACATGTTCTCATCCAGAATACTGATGGCACGTCATTTCTGATAGAGGTTCACAACGTTTCCTATAAATGATTTCAAAGTTATTCAATTTCACGCTGAAGCCCCACTTTTGAAGCCTCGGGGAGATTTCAGGCCTGTGCAAGCTGCAGGGGGAGAATCTATATACCTGTCAATTTTGAGTTTTTGATATCATGATATTATAAGTAAATCGATTTTTTTTCTTTGCAAAGATCTTTATACAGGCAATCTGCAGGTCCTTGATTTTGTTTTAGTTTGAGGTCTTAAAATTTGAATTTGTAATTTTTTGACCCTGCTCTAAGCCCTGCCCCATGTGATGGTCTGTCAAGCTTTCGGATAACAAGGAATGCTGCAATTTTTTTTGGAAAAATGAAAAAGAGATTGCAGAGGGAAGCAGACAGAGGAGTCTACAAGATATATTCAGGGTGTCTAACTCACTCAGCAGCAAAAACCTAACTAAACACTACAGATTACAGTGTAAAAGTGAACCATCACATCACTGCTGATCGACACAGCAGACAATGAATATAAAGGGAAACGTCTGCTAATATTCAACCAGCTGTGTGGCATCGCAGTGTGTGCAGATGAATGATGTTTGGCTTCCCCCCATGCTGCCAGCCACTAAACCTCCACTGACTTACGGCGGGGGCTCAGAGGGAAGCCAAACAACATTCATCTTCACACACTGCGATGACACACAGCTGGTTGAATATCAGCAAAGTTTCCCTGCTTCCCTTCACTGGTTCCTGTACAGCAGGGTCGGTCTTTGTTGCACTGTTGTAATCATTAAAAAGCAAAAGCAGCATGTGTATACATTCAGTAGGCTACATCTTCAGTAGCTAGCTAGCTAACCCTACACTTTCCAGGGTTTGATTTTGGTTTTGGAACAGGGAAGAAACGTATATCTTTTTCCAGCCTTTCCAGGTAACGAGTATCATTAATACACGTCAAGTCCTTCTCTGTGAAACTCCACATTTCTGATGTTACAAATCTTTAAACCTAACACTGAACCTAATACTGTCTTTTTACTTTATACTTACATTTACAGTACCTGTTGGCAAAATGTAGATTAGTCGACTGGTTATTAAACGTTGCTACCCTCGCTAGTCGGCACCCAAAAAAAATTGTCGTTACACCAAGACAAGGGGGAGGAGTTTGAATCAGCAGACCGGTACAAGTCTGTCAGTGTTCGACGCAGAAAATATGTCCGGACCTCACACATACTCACGCCAGAGGGATCTGTTCTCGCTATGCTGAACAAAAGAGGTGGCGCATGGAAGATGTATGTGTGTGTATCAATTTCTGTTCGCACTCATTCACAAGAGAGTTCCCACCTTAGTGTGTGTTTTTTAATGAAAATGATTGAGATGTTAAATACACAGTCAATAACTAATAACTTTTGTTTAGAGAATTTTCATAATGCATGGTTCGAACAGCGACACATTTCAGTGGCATTTAAAATACAATTTAGTTATTGAAAAATGTGGTTAACTATTTCATATGGCTCTTATAATATACATAATATTTTTTTGGACAATGTTTAACCTTGTAGATTAAATTCTGCCCAATTCTGGCTGTTTTTCAAGTACTTTGTTACTTTTAGACTAGTCAAAGAGTGCAAGTTTAAACCTCCCTAAGGGAGATTAGTTCTTAAGAACATCCCCTATTCCTACATAAAACCTACCCATATGGGACCACATATATACTATCTTCTTTATACATACCGGCAATCATTAAATAATCCGTCCAAAAATCATCCATATTTGTATAAAAATGATCTTGACAAGATCTTACAAAGCCCTAAATCAAAGTGTCTGCTGCCTGTAGACACCCTGCAATATGTTTACCTCACCTTTGTGCCCGTTGCTCCCTATGCACCATGCTAATTGTTAGTAACCAAGTTACACGGTGCCCGTGATACCGTGCGCCATTTAACTTGAACTGTTGGAGCGTGTCTTAATCGTCAATCACCTGTGGAACTAAATCTCCCAGAGCTATTTCACAGACTGAGGATTTGAGATTTTCATCAGTCACAGATATGCTAGTTAAATGAACATAACAACAATTAATCCCACATTGAATACCCAATCGATGATGCGTCACTATCCTGGAGCCATTATCTGTTGAAAACTGATTACATAACTGTTTGCAGTAAGCAAATGGCACCGTATCAAGGGAGGAACACTGCATCCTTTCACACAGAGTTCTTATTTTGTAAACCTGAGGTTCATGAACTGTATCAGCTTGATAGAAACAAATAATAGACTCCTGTGTTAGATCAGTCAGCAGCTGCTCCATAGGTTTGCATGTTATTAGCACTGGCAGGGGGGCATCAGTAGGAATGATGGTCTTCCTCCTGACTTCTTTGTAAAATGGTGTTGTCAGCTTCATAACGAAGCGCCCAGCTTATTGTCTCAGCATGCAGGGGCGGCACAGGAACGGAGACAAAAGGCGTGGGAAATTACATGGGAGCTTGTGCCCAAATGTGTCGCTATTCTTGGCCCTCTTTTTGGAACAGCACGGAAAGAAAAGGAAGAAGACTGAACAGAATTGTATTATATACACTGTAGATTTATTGCTCCTTCTATAGAAATACAGCCGAGAGAAATCCATCAGACTTGTGGTTTTGCATGTAAACCACACAAAGATTTGTTTGGTTGAAATGGTTGATGTTATGACTGGCATCTCCAGAGCATCATTAAAAAGTAGCAAGGGCACATAAAAAATCAGAACTGAAGTAAAATCAGCTTAATAGCTTTGGGAACTTTATTGTATCGTAGCAGGATGACGTCATTTTGTGGCTGACTAATGTTGTGATTGGCAGCTCCATTTATTTTAACAACTGCAGTAACGGGATGGCGCTGAGATACAAGAATGCAACTGAAGGCCAGATGGTGCATGACAGATTACGTGTTGCTCTTACAAGGAGGAAATTAGAGAAAGAAGATGATCCATGTAGCATGATCGCTCAGAGGGTGTAGATATTGGTGGGTGAGATGGCGACATATGCAAAGTTGCAGCTAGTCCCTCAATACTCAAAGCTCCTCTCAGAATGATACGGCAGCCGGGTTAAGGATTTCTCTCAGTTCAAATTGGGCCTCACAAACTGTGTCCTACGTCTGACCTCTGGTGCTCCACAGAGATGTCAGCACATAGCACATTACAGTAGGGATGCACTGATTGTGAAACTCTGGGTCGATACTAATATCAATGTTTTTTTTGGCTGATTGCAGATACAAATACAGATTTTTTTTTAGATAGATAGATAGATAGATAGATCTCACTCTAATATTGCTGTGAAAACATTCCAAATTTTGTCTTCAAACAACCGTATTTACTGTAAAACTTCAATTAGTAGCCCAGGCTATTATTTGCTTAAATCACCGAAATCAACAGGCCTATATTTGGGACAGGCCTTTAATTCATTGCAGACAAAACTGTTGCTCAGCAAAGATGGCAAATACGATCAAAGTGCTTATTTCAACCAGTATGAATATTACTTGTATAAAAATTAGGCTTCAGATAACACATCAATTATGAATCATTCATTTGATCTGGCTCCAACAGGCAAGTCATCAGAGACAGAGAGCATTTGCCCTCCACGATTACAGCATCCAACATACAACCCCAACACCACTTTATCCTCTTAAAACAATGCTCACAGCTTCATTTTTATGAAAAACCCTTTTCATTCTTTTGATCTCAGAACCCTTACGGACTAAAGAAATATGAATAACTTACCAGGTAATCGGGGACTGGACACATATTCTGGTTTTATGACCGCTTCAGAGGAAGGGAGTCATCTTTTTTTGTCATGGCAGTAAATCTTAAAGAATTACAGTCATCTCTGGTGCTTATGGTTTCAGTAAAATGAACTGAGAGATTGAATGATGGAGAATCTTACCGAGCTAACAATGTGTAGCATCTCCATATTGACAAAAGTTTAAACATTTATATCTGTATGTGCGATCTGAACAGCTAACTAATGTTAAATCAAGTGGGTCACCAACAACTTAATGTATACATCCAAAGAATGTCTATAAAAATGAACTGCTTGGCAACCAGACCAGGCGTCTAATTGAGACAGGCGTTTATTCGTCAAAATGTGTAGCCACACCAGGCTAGTAAAGGAGACTAGGTGTTTAATTTGGACTCTGCTTTTAATTGAAGTTTTATGGTGTTTAAGTTTCTTGCCAAAATGAAATTTACAAGTTTACATTTGAACACATCATGACAACATTATAAAACTTCTCCCAATACTCCTTTACTCCTTTTTACTGAATAGAGCTTAAACGCATCATCATGTAACTCAATGCAACCTCCGTTAGCTAATGGCTAACATTAACTAGCTATCCTCCCGCTGATTACAGCATGGATTTGGGGTTCACAATGTAGCATTATCAGGGAAAGTGAGTTTACTGCGTCCTTTTGTCTGTAAGGCGTCCAAAAAGACGTGTTCTCTTGCCCCTGGGACAAATGGATGCTTTTAGCCTCGAGCCCTGCTTGTTGGCCTGCGCAACGTTGATATGAAGCAGCAGAATAAAACGTTGGCCACTGCCATGAGTGACTGTAATCTTATTTGCTGATAGGCTGATGGCAGTCAACAAGGCATATACAGGTATCGATGTTTGGCCGATGTGTCGGTGCATCCGCACATTATTGGTAAGTGAGCTGATTCACTAAAAGTGTAACTCATCCGTGCTCCCTGATGATGATCTTTCAGGTCGTCTCTGCATAATAATACCAAAAATAATACTGATATAACTTCTTCTACATTATAAAGATTACAGAATGCAGTACCACATCAAAGCTGTTGCATAAAGCGAGTTTGAAGGCAAGTTTCAAAAGATGACACCAGAAGTAAGCGGGGGTTTGCAAACTAATGTGTAGAGGAGGAGGACTGGGAGCCACCAGCCCACACAAACCTGCCAGTAAAAACTGTGCATCTCTCTGCAGCTTCCTCCTACGTTCTCTCACTGGTCATTTTGTCATCTTCTACAAACCAGTTTATGCCTCCGTGTTCCCCCCCCCCCCATTCCCAGTTGTTGGAATTCACGCTGCCCTTTTTCTGTGTTCAGTTGTTCCATTCTCTCTGGCCAAGTCTGCAGACCTCACCCACAGTTTTCTGCACCTTTAATTTCTTCATCTGACACATCAAAGGAATAGTAACATTGGCTGCAGGGCGGTTGTGGTGGTTGCAAGAAGCAACAGTCAGAAAGTCAAGACTACCGCCTATTCATCCACCCATGCATGTTCAGTACATTTGCAGGTACAAACACACACACAGCAAACACACTGTTCCCGGGCACTTTATGTTTAGAATCATTTTCTGTCAGAGGAAACAGGTAAATTAGCCGTGAGCATCCTGGATGTCAAACATTTCAATAAGGGGCCTTCATGCTGCTCATACAGCTTAGGTTATGCAACGAATACACACTCTTGTCCCTGTCTCTCTCCCATTCAGTCTCATACATTCTCCGTCTTTCTCTTACACACACTATACAAAACGCACAAGCTCTCACACAAGTGCAAAACCTGAATTTTAGAGACAGAAGCGTCTGGAATTTTTTCACAACCTCCCACAGACGTCCTCGAACCTATCATTTTCTCTGCAGTGGAGCAATGGTGACGTATGCTCGTCGCTAGTGCAGCTGAATTTTAAAAAGCTCTACACCCACGCTCAATGCCACTACTGCAAGCATAATTATCATAAACTTTCCTTGCTGTCTGTAGCCGTTCCGTCTCTGTGTATGATTCTCCTGACTTATTCATTCGCTGATATTAAATCAGTGTGGATGCAGAGAGGGGAGGGTGAAAGGGGTCTGGTAAACTGATGTCTTTTTGAAAATTGTGAGGTCACTGTGTAATCACTGGTGCTGTTTAATCACCTGGGTGTGTGAGGGAACCGAAAGCACATGTTTGCTTATTCTCACTGTGTGTGTTTTTGCGTGTAGCGGTACATGTGTTCCTGCATGCACAGATGCACAGATTGGCTTATGTCGCACCCAAACTGCAGTTTGTTTACTTTACATCTCACTCTGGCATTTGGGAATAAACGCTGTTGTACATTAATTTAGAGGAGAAACACCTCATTTCAGGTTTAAGCCACAGCGAGCATTCCTGTGTGTGTTTCTTTATCAAATTATAATTCAGATCTTTCAAGGGAATTCGCTGTTTGACAGACCTGTTTGTAATTTTGGGGGGAGTCACATCAAGTGTTAATTGTGCCACAGAGAGCTGAATAGTCACACCCAGGAAAATAGAGGAACTCCCTCATGGCTGCCCACACTTATGATTAACTGTGGTAATTTATTCCCCCTTTTTTCTTAAAGATGTAGTGACAGATTTTTAATTTTAGTTATTTTATCCCTAGTTAGGTTTCCACAGTGGTCTGATCTGCCCTGGGTGTTGTGGAACTTGATCGCCATACACCTGAGGAACCCACAGTAACACTTGCACTGTAATTAGAAATGATTCAGTTATATCCTTACATTATGCAAATTAATTCACACATGACATCTCCCAAGGGCTGCAATTATCAATTACTTTCATTAGTAATTTAATGTCCATCAGGGGATGTCATCATAGCTTGTTTTCTATAGCCCCTTTTACACTGCCAGATTTTCGGCGAATGTTGGGCCGTTTTGCCGGCAAGCTGCGAGCGTTTAGACACACAGAGCCGGATTGGCGAGTTGATCCGAGGTGCCCAGTTTTCCGCCTCGTAGGGTAGTCACATTGGCGGAACCCTTTTAGTTTAAACAGACCAAGGCGGCCTTCCACAACGGGAGGGGCTGTTGAAGACTTGTGGGAGGAGCTGTTGATGACGCTGCACGTGCGAGCCGCTGGCGGTGGATAAACAGCAAGCAGCTAGTAGCAAGAGGGAAACGCAAACCTGACAGACACTGTAAAGATGAGCAACTGGGGAGACAAGGAATTGCGTGCCCTCCTTGTCCTCGCAAACGAAGAGGCCATTAACCGTCAGATGACGGGGACGGTGAAGAACGGGCCGACTTATGAGAGAATCTCTGAAGGACTGACCAGCCGTGGCTTCCCTCCCACGTCACTGTTTACGTCACACGCTGAGCTACACGTTTTGTTACTTGCTCACGCCCCCCATTGCCCCGAAAAAGGCACATTCTGTATTAACAAAAGTAGGCAGGTGGCATTTTGCTGCACTCCCCGATTTTGCTTTTATACTGCCAATGCTGAAAAAAGACTGATTGGGCTTTCCTGCAAATTTGCACAATTCCTGTTTAAAAAGGGCTACAGTGACTTACTCAGAGGGAACTCATTCAGCAGCTCCTCTGGCAGCAGCACAGCATCTCTCCCTCTCCTCTCTCGCAGTGCGCACACAGGAGCAGATGTCGTCAAGTGATTTTGTCATAAACCTTTGGCAATGTAAACCCACATGGTGCTCATGGCTCGACAAAAAACGACATACATGTGAATGTGCAATAGTTAACGTTGCATAACAGCCTGTCACAGGTTACAGTTTGATGAATAGAGGAGAAATGGCAGAGCATAAGAATATTTTATGAATGTAAACATAGTCACTCCCTGTCATCTTCATCTTCATTCAAAACAAGTCAATTTGCAACACAATAATTCAGCATATTTCAAATGTGATATTTCAGTGGGTCATTTAAGCCTAGGACTGCAGTTATCAGGCAGTCTGGTAGTTTTGTGCATTTGAGATGTATTATTAATATGATGTTGATTTGGGTCAGTGCAGCCCAGATGTATGACCATGAGAATTCTTATGTCTGCTTCCCTGTATTTACTTGAACTAAGTCTCAATATTTTTCTGTTTTTTGCCCAAAAGCAGCACAGCTTCTTGCATTCGGTGCTGGCAACCAGCTAAAATTGAAAATCCAAGAGATGGTGTCGGGAGTCATTTGGTATGATTGAAGCCTCGGGCAGACCATCGTACAGGGTGGATTAGCAATTCAGAGCTCATGTGTCTGGTCTGTGATGACGCCAATCACTGTTTCTGACGGTGTCCATTGAGGTTAGAGGTCTCTTCAGTCAAGAACTTTTTTTCTGCTAACCGTGAATCATTTCCTTCTCTCGCTGTGCAATAAGTTCTTACTTTCATACGTGGCTATATTTAAAAGCGTGACATCAACACCTGAAAAAAGAAAAGTCATGAACATATTTATTCTCATGAAACCTTGTGAGTCACTGTCGCAAGCTTTGGCACTGATTTGTCATGCAGAGCTCTGACTGAACCCCTCTAAATAATGCAGCTGACACATGTATGTTGTGCTTTCAGAAAGTAGGTAACACGGGAGATTTTATCCTGGAGAATGCTAGATGCAGGTGTGAGCCCTGTGCTGTTGTGTATGTGTGAATGAGGTCAGCAGCACCTTATCGATAAAAAAAAGAAGCCGTGTTCAGCTGCAACCACCTACCAGCCTTATGCTGATCATCCTAAGTCAGGTCGTCACCTTCATCGCCTGTTCCTGTTACCCTGTTTGCCGGAGGAAGCAAACTGTCCTCTCGAAAGCATCTACATATGTGCATGGCTGTCGCCCTCACACTGACTCATGTTCTAATACTGACGAGGGGCTAGTAAGCTTTACTCATGGCTTGGATGCATCATGCAATATGCTAGACAACACCAGCATTTGTTGGACGTGGCGTCTGGGTCTTTATATAAAGTCACCAGTGCTGCCCGTCTGTCATGTCTGCAGTTGGAACGTATCTGTCCTCTGCTTCCTGCTAATAGGTATTCAGAAGGTATCACAACCCCTGAAATTGCTTAAGCCCTGAAGGTAATTGATGATACTGTGAAAACCTTCCCCAGTTCAGCCACTCACTATCTGGAGGCTTACAGTCGCAGCTGACTGCAGCATGGAGACATCCGAGAGAGGTTGTCTAATTTCAAAAGTTAGCTCAAACTTTGACAAGAATTTCTTTGTAGACATGTTTTGCTGTTGAAAATATTTAAAAAATGCATCCCCTCTGGATGTGATAAGTGTATTGAGTCAAATTATCTCAACTGAAAATGCAAATACTATTTATTAACATCATTGAATTCAATCAAGAGGAGGTGGCAGAAATACAGGCAATCTAATTAGGGACTGTGATGAATTCTTCCAGTAAAACTATATTAATGATACTTGAATCTTGAATTTAATCTGGGTGTTATTTTCCATTAGAAACCCAAAACAAAAATGTCCGCTCTTGTATTTTAATTAACTTTAAATATACTGTTTATCCGTGCAGCGCACTCACATTGTATATTGTATTTCTTTAATGCTGGAAAATAGGGCTTTTGGGATATTCAACAAAATCTGTTAATGCATCTTACTGTTTATGACAGATTGTAGTTCTTAGGATGCTGTTTCAGGGATTTTTTAGCTCCTATTTCAGAGTGGGTAATCTCCCATCGCAGGGGAAACAGTGAGTGACGTATGTGTTTCATTAGCCATGTTAGCAACAAAGAACACAAAACACAAAAAGCAAAGAAAACATGGACAAATGGACCGTCAGTGAAGTTCAGGCTCTACTGTGCATATACATGTTATGCAGTGAGGGAAATACAACCTGATTTTGACTCATCAAAGATAAGAAAAGATAAGATAAGACTTTAGTCCCTCACTGGAGAAATTCACACGTTACGGCAGCACAAGAGTCAGAAGCAAGAGAACAAAATTCATTCATTCATTTTCTGTAACTGCTTATCCTGTTGGGGGGTCACAGGGAAGAGAAGGCTGAGACACGGGGTCAAACGTGGGGGGATTGCACATGCACAGTAAAATCTGGTCTGCACTTCCTCAAAGGCTCAGTAGATGGCGTGAGACCGCGGAATAAGGGGGATGTGCATGCATGTCATTTTCACAGCTTATTACTGGACTGTCACTGGTGGCCTGCGTTGTGGGTGAAAGTGACAGAGATGCAATTCCGACAACTTCAGGCAGCCGCCGTCCAAAAGTCCAAGCAGACCGCACCAAGCGCACTCCTTGATCGCCTGAGTGGATCCTGCGCTTTTTCTAGCGCCCCTGCTGTCACCCTCCAGCATCGCAGCTCAAGTTAAACTGTGCATGTGCAATCCCCCCATGTTTGACCCCGTGTCTCAGCCTTCTCTTGAATAGCCTTGGATTGTGGGAGGAAGCTGGAGCGCCTGGAGGAAACCCACGCTGACACAGAGAGAACATGCAAACTTTGCCCAGAAGGTTCCAGGAACCCTCTTGCTGTGAGGCAACAATGCTAACCACTGTTCCACAGTGCCACCCAAACTACATAAAATGAGTATAAAAACTTTACACACTATATACAACTTTCTATACAGATACTGTATGTCCATGATTCATAGTTGCACAGGATACCCGTAATATACATGGTGTGTAGTGTATTAACTGCAGAAATATATAGATATTAATGCACAGTCAGTGGAGGATGTGACACAGTTAAAATATAAAGGATATGGATATATGATTATGAGTAAATAGAATATAACCTGAGGTAAAACTGGTGTAAAGTGCTGCCATGTTATAAGTGGCAGGTGTTGAAAATAGTGTTATGTTATGATGTCTTGTAAAGAATCTGACTGCTGTCGCAATGACAGACGTGCGGTATCGCTCCTTCATGCGTTGTGGAAACAAATCTAAATATAAGAATCTTTGACAGCCAACTTGCGTCACTTCAGCGTTCCTAGTGTGAATGCAAACAGAAAGGCAGCCCTTGAAGGTATGTAAATCTTTAGGATAGATGGATACTGGACAGTTCTCTAAGGGAGTCCCCAGAATTGGTTGGTACGAAAAAGTTTAATGATGATAAGAACTAAGATTTTAGTGATAGTTTTTAAGGACTTTGGTGTAGCCTCAGGGAAGAACAGGACAAAGTCAAGTCAGTCAGACCCATGTTGTCAAAACAACAGCATTACAGTCATGTTTGTAACCGTGACACACAGATGAAGAGATAAATGGCCAACACACACAGCATGACATCTGCTCACAATCAGACTGATGTGCACACACAGATACGGAGGCGGAGGGTAATTCAGGAACCTCAAAACATGCTAATCCAGTTTTCCTGAAAAACCCTCCCAGCTGCCGTCAAGATACGGTTACAACAAGAGGGGGAAACATTAAGCTGTGGGACAGAGGAGGAGAGAGGGGCACACAAGAGAAGCTCTGTTACCAAGTCAGCACTTTGAAATCACAGGATTTACCACAGCGCAGGTTTCCTCTGGACCGAACCGCAGCAGAGACAACAGGATAGTGGATTAACTTTAATCCTATCAGTGTTTCTTATGCTGGACCCTGTTAGCCAACACCTGCATTACAAATCACCAGGAGGAAATGACTCTAAGTGAACCGTGACACGCGGCCTCTCTAGGCCGCTTCCTCAGACTGTCCAGTAACCAGGTGGGCTTCTGCTGGTAACCACATTATCAGGTCTGCATGGAGGGCACATCATGGCCACAGCGTGATGCAACTGACAAAAGAGGGAGTATTTTTGTGTAGCCATGCCGGACAAAAGCGACAGGGGACCTACATGTTCGAGCTGAGAAATTGAGCTGCATGGATATTTTCATAGAAATTCATGAAAGAAGCACCCATGAGAAGCGCAAAATGAAAAGATGACCAACAATTTGGAGTGACACATGATATCTCAGGCACCTGGATGTTTTCGTTTTGAATGGATGTATTGTGAGTCATGGAGGACTCCCTTTTGAGGTAGACTATGTTGCTGTGCTTCGGGGGTCGTAGACGAACTCGACGCCACCAGATCCACTGGAGCGAAAAGGACTGTTTGCTTGACGATGAGCCTCAGATCATTCCAAACCCCTGCTTCCTTGACACAGGTAAAGGCCTGCACAGTGAGCTTCGACAGCTTAGCATGGAGCCTAACTTCACTGTGAAGGTTGACGTTTTACTGGTAATACTTGCTCATAAGAAACATCAAGTTCCCCTGATTGTGTCGGTGTGGTTACAGTGCATGATGAAATGTAAAGCACTGGTTTTCCTGGAACAGTCCCTTCAGTATTTTCAGTTGTTTTCATTCCAGCACCACTCAGTCTGCTGATAAGAACACAAAAGGAGAAAATGCACTGACTAACACCTCCAGTATCAGTACTCACATGTACTGTAAATAGTGTGTAATGGCAAAGGCCTTGATTTAAATGAGTGTAAAGTAATATCATTTTGAAGCAGTTTGAAGCAATGTTTTCCGTCAGCCTGAAGTAATGATCAGCGTCTAAGCAATTTAAAGGCTTCAGGGTGTTTTTAAATCAAGCGCTAGTGAGAGTCACAAAGCTGCTGTGACGCTCAGATGGCAACTTCCAGCCTCATGGTTACACTGGATTTCCCAGAGTGACGCACACTGAGAATGTGTGTTGCCATTTTGTTCTACTCTCTCTGCCAAAAAACCCTCATGAGCAGTAATGCTAAATTCTGATCATGCACCTGTGTTGGGGTTTATTATGTAACACAGGAAATGTTGTAATGAGAGGTTTCAGTCGGAAATCAAAATATAGACAGGGTGGTTCTGATCTGGTGTCATGAAAACAATGTTCTGGCAAATTATCCCAGTGTTGGTGATATGTGATATAAATGTAACCTCAGGGAAAAATTTCCCCAGTTTTTTGTTTCCTACCAGCATTTTTCTGTCTTTGACCACAAAGGGGCAGTGTTCCAGCCCAAACCACACTGTAACTACTGCAGAGCTGAGCAGGTAAAATCTGGCTTGATTCAGATGATGCTCTGTGTATATATATATTTATATATATATATATATTACTTGTTCCTATATTTGATGGGCCCATTTCAGTTCACTAAAGCATCATAGAGCTCCACACCTGTGAAGAAGAGGAAATGGAACAGAAAAATGTCAAGGCTGTTTGGTCCATTAAGCTTGAGCTCTCCCACGGTGTGTGGGCTGGGTAGTGGGAAGCGTGGTGTGCAGTTGTGTGGATACTTCATGTTACTAACACAGGTTACGTTTGCATTTGTGTTCTTTTAGGCCCTGTAGTGAGAGGCGTTTTTTTTTTTTAATAGTATTTCTCTATCAAAGATAAGAGCAAACTGTATATGACCTGAACAGTATAGCTATGCTGGACCCTTTAATTTAACACAGCGTGGTGGTCTCTAAAATGTGGACATATTAACAAAGAACTTGGTGAACTGTGTTCTCTCTTCTTCCATTAAACATGGGAACGTCACCCTTTTTGTGTTTTGCCATTGGTCAGGAGACAAAGTGTCCATTCATGGCTGGGAGTCTTTGTTGATTACAGCAGTGTGTAATCAGCTCAGTCCTCTCTCAATCTCATGTTCACTTTTGTCTGTTTATGTCTCTGGGGGCCACTCGCAGCTCCGGAGAAATCAGGAGGGCGTGTTTAACGCCTGTGGGATCCATTCCTTGTTTTCCATGTGTCCCGGGGGGTTGGAAGGCAGCTGAAAGTTCAAACAGAGACACACTCCCTCATGCTCTGCATGGCAAGAGCTCAGAGATTAAGGGGTTTGTCTGCACCGCCAACAACAAGGACTGCTCACAGTTCGTAACTTGCCAAAGAGGAAGGGTGATCTGTTTTTTTTGTTATGTTTTTGTTTTGTTTTTTCAAAGTTGCAACCTTTGCAGCTATTACAGATTTGACTTTGTTGCAAAACAATCAGTGGATAACCAGTTTTTCTTTTGTTCATCTGCCTGTGCAAGACAGGTAGAACAAAGTGTGGAGGGAAAGCAGCTACCATCTGAATGCCTGTGTGAGTCTGTGTGAGTAAAGCAGCCAGAGGATGCAGGTGGCAGCGAGGCTTTGCTCTAACTTGTTTGAAGTTTTTTTCCCATGTCAAAGGTGAAGGATTATGCCTGGCATAGGAATTTAGTCTTCAAATGCAGGACTTTATGAGCTGAATCTCAACAACTCCTGGGCAGAATGTGAACATTTACTCATGCTACACGCTTGTGAATGAGGATGTATGTGTGAATCAATTTGAGTGAAGTGCCATGCTATTCCTTAGCAGTGGGACCGTGGATGCGACCCCAAGGAGTACAGCTATTGGCCAACAGCAGCAGGGGAAAACCGTTTACCACATCTCTGTAATCCTGAACGAAACACAGGGAGATGCGCTGGTGTCAGGGCTGGGAATGGGCCGGGTCACCCACACCCTGGTGGAGAATTGCCAGCCAGGAGGAGAGATAATTAAAGTTGTGCCAATGGAGAACAGCCCCAGGCTGGGCAGGGCACGGCAGGAGTTTGACAGGTGGCCCTCCCTGAGCCGCTCAGGTAGAGCTGGGATACAAAGAGAGGAGGTAGTTGTGGAGGAGAATGAGGAGGAGTTGGAGGAGGTGGAGGGAAAAATGAAGACCGACAGGTTTTTGAAACAACCCTTCAAGAACTCCAATACTTCCTCACAGAAAGACAGAGACGTGGCAAAGGCAGCCGCTCAGACAGACACTCAGGAGCAACACATTCAGAGCGCAACATTACGATCTGTCACTGTCCACGCTAAAGGGCTCGTCTTTGGGGACCATGGCCCAGTCACAGGACATAGCTCTCTGCCTCGGGCTGTGTTGCGAAGGTCGCGTCAGGATGAAGCCCCGCTGGGTAGAAGAACGTTGAGCATGTATGGCGACTCAGTCAAGCAGCAAAGAGATTCTCAACCTGAGCAAGAAAGGCGGCTGCGGAGGCCCAGGAGTGTGTGCATGCTGGCAGGCCCAGGTCCAGTCCAGTTGGAACCCCGGACCCAGCACCCCTTCAAAAGAGCAGGTGTTTCAGAGAACAACCAGCAGAACAGGAACAGGAAGGCTGAGTTGAGGGCTGTGGATGGCCTCAATGCTGTTGCATCTCAGAGGCCTTCATCCCCCACAGAGGTGACCCCCAGGCTCCGCCAGAGGAGCTGGAGGCCCAGGCCTGTCAGTATGACAGTATTGGAGCTCAGAAAGAGGGGCTCTGATGATGAGATAGACAGCCAGAAGAGCTGCAGCCACATAGGCAGCGATGGAGGAGGCTTGCTCAAAGGGGGCTTCCGTTGGAGGCTGTTTGGCAAATCATCTCAAGATAAGAGCAAGGAGAAGGAAGGTGACAAAGATGCAAAATCTTCTCCCAAATCTGACGCTCCAAAAACTACACTTAGCTCCTTAAGACGGAGCCTCAGTCTGCGAATCAGGAGGACTCGACCCCGGGACAAGGTTACTTTAGGGTCTGAAAGTGAGTTAAAGGACGACTCTCGGACTAAAAGTACATCTGAGGACACAACAATGCCTCCGCGGCCTTTCTCATACCTCACTGGAAGAACTCTTCCAACTTCCAGTGAGCAGACTGGGGATGGGGGGATGCAGTACATTCAGTACCACAGTAGAGGGAAGGTCAAGGTAATGGAGGTACCCCTCTGTCCAACAAAACTGTCTTCCAAACCAGTTCAGGAAGAACCAAGCATATGGCAGCTCATAGCCAACCGTTTCAGGAAGAAAGAGCAGCCATGCAGTGGCAAATGTGAAACCCAGCAGTCCCAGAGCAAAGACACAGACCAGTATCCCCTGGCCGGGAATAATAAGTCACAGCCAGTCGCCATAGAGACTCCGGCAGGCATTGACTCCCACAAAGGTCAAGGTAAGACCTGCAAGATCGCTGAATTTATTTCTCAGCTCAGTTCTCCATTTACAGCCCCCCCCCTTCACTGCACAGAAAGTTACACGGAAGTGCAGTTTTTTTTAGACGGACAGGCAAATGAAAAACACATGGGGAATTGTGAGTTTGGATGGCGTTCAAAAACGTCTGGTTCCAGAGTCTTTTTGGAATTTCTATTTTGGGTGCTTTATTTCCTCAGTGTTTTTCATGTGTGTAAGCACTTACACAGCGATTAATTTTCCTTACATGAGATTTTTTTAAGTTGAGTAAACGTCTAGGTAAGTACAGTGAATTCAAATCACCAGTGACTGATACGAACACATTATGAAATAGCTTGTTTTTCAGTGGTGCAACTGAAGTGTAACACAGCCCCAGTGCTGTTTCTGTGTTACCCAGATACAGGACATGGGAGTACTGATAATGCTGTCTGTTGGCCTCACTGAGACACAGCTTAAAGCAGTAGCATTAAAGCAGTTAGCGGCTGTAATGGGGATTCGTTTGGCAGCCTAGCAGGGCTAAATTAAGAGGGCTTACATGCTATAATGATGGGAAGAAACAAAGACGACTTAAGCACTGTGTTTAAAGGTTAACTCTGAAAGTGGAGTGTGTTTGTCCAGTTGCCTGGAAGACCAGGCAGAGAGAGGCACATATTTGTAACTCTGAATTAATAGCTGTGATTTGCTACGTTTTTTGCGTCAAGTTCCAATTTCACACCCTCACATGAAGACCTAATTAGTCGTCCGTGACAAATTAACGACTTCTACTAATGTCAGGTCGCACATATCCTGTATTTATTCTCATTAAGCTAACCTTTGAGCCAGCAAAGCCGATATTTCATTCTCATGCTGGCATAACACTCATAATAGGTCCTGAGGGCAGTCTGGTTGATCCCCCGGTGTATTTGTATTCTCACATGACATGTTACCAGGGATACCTATTCCCGAGTGTCAAGTGGTATTTGTCCACTTATTCCACAGCAGAGGCAGTCAGTCAGGCAGTAGGAATGTAGGTGTGCCGATTAGCATGAGTAAAGTTAGGTGTTCAATGCCCTGGGCGGGCCTCGCCGCCTGTTGCTACCTGCCTAAGTGTTTGCTCCTAAATTAAATCCAGAAAGCTGAAGCTCAGCCCTCGCAAAACTAAACACACACACACAAATGCGCACACACACTCAGTTCAAGTGTTTCCTGATGATAACTTTGAAATCTTATGAGGTTTTGGGGGGAAGGGAGATGATGGATTTGAGGTGTGCAGAATGCGTCCCCACCCCCACCTGTGGATGAACAAAGCCACTCTGTCGAGCCGGTGGAGGCATGAGTGGTCAGTGAACCATGTGCTGAGATGGGGGCTCTCTGGGGGTCTTTGGTTTGGAGGAGGGGTGCCTGGACATGCGGTGTAGGTGGTCAGCGGTGCACTTATCTAGTGGAGGTTGAAATACTGGGACTGTAGATAGAACTCTGTAATCAGCCTCTGTATAAGGTGTCAGCGAGGGAAGCAGACAGAAAGTGCTCACTGATGCGAATTTATTCTGACCTGTCTTGACTTGCTATTACCTATCGACAGTCTGAAGAAAATCCCCCATGTGTGTCATCCATTCTCCTTTATCTTGAATCTGACATGAAATGCATTCACAGGGATGGAGTTCCCTTCGCTTTTTCCCTCGCCATGTTTCACTCACTTCCTGTGAATTCCTGCCAACGATATTTCCTGTAACAGCATCACCTTGCAGTTGGAATTAGTCTGCCTGCTTCAAAATCTGCAGATTGAAAAATGATTTAAAATATGCACTTGCTTATTTCATTCATAGCAACAGGGGTGGGTAAGCCAGACTCCCAGCAGGTAATTATGTTCAAGACAAACAGACACTTACAAGGAAACAGAGACAAGCAGTAACACTGTGATGATGCCCTCTCACCTGCTGCAGGAGAAATGGGGAGGCAGTGTAATACTGAAAAATCGCTGTGTGATACAGTCTGGGCATGAGCTGAGGGGAATCTGTTAATAACTGAATTTATCTCATATTTGAGCATCTGCCACTGCAAATCTCAGCTAGGGTACATTTTGTTCTTCGAGACTGTGGTTCAGTAGGTGAGCATCATCCTTCTGTTCGAGAAACAGTTCGCTTTTCCCACCAACAAGTCTGCAAACTGTTGTTTGTTTGAAGTTTGAGTTAGGGTCTGCTTGTAGAGTTTTCTCTTTTAGCTCATCTCCTAACTCTACAAATCGAGTCAGTCAACCTGGGCATTGTGCGGCAAGGTGTCTCAAACCCTAATTTGCAAATCTCATGTTAAATGACAATCCTGTCTGAACCAGGATGTTCAATTTATTTTCAGGGGAGTGATCAATGCCTGTCTGCAGACAACACAGGGCTTTAAGAGCTTAAAGTAGGGCAGGCCATCTAGACCGCATTAGACTGACATAGCGTAATGATTTTTACCTCGTTCTCTGCTGATTGTGTTTGTCACTTACTTCCTTTGATGGAATAAAGAGGTTGGTGTTTGGGAGCACAGAGATAAGAGGGCTGACTGCACATCAGTAGGGAGATGATACAGGACCATTTTGTCAAGACGGGCACGATAAAAGTAGTCAGACGAGGAATGTTTGGTCATGAGGTTGGCAACTAAGGGAAGTAGAAATACTAATTGCTAGCTAAATTCCCACTCTGTAATTTATGATGGTGGGAAAGCATGGTTGGAAAGTCAGTCAGAGTGGAAGTTTCGACCTCAAGGTTGTCCCCTCTCATTCCAAAAACCACTTCAGATTCACTGCACGTAGAAATGCCCGCACGTGTGCACATGCACACACACACTCAGGCGACCGTACGCACATGGTTTTTTGCTCGCATTGCATTTTCTTTTCTCGTGAAATGGAATAAGTGGAGGGGGGGTGGTGATTGTGCTTCGCTACCCTCACACTGAATGGTCATTTTTATCTGAGTAGACATGAGCAGTGAAGTGAAAAACCTAACAAACAAGCTGGCATCGCAGTTTCCCCTCTCGCAGAGACAAAGACACTGGTGTCCTCTCCAAGCATCACAAATGCAGGGGCTTTCTGTTTCCATAGGCATTCTGGGACACGGTAATGTAGGGATGCTCATTTTTAAAGAATGACGTAATACGGAGCACATGGGTTCAATTAGGGGTTTTTTTTTTGCATGGGAGCAAACTGGTTGTACTGTATCTGCTCCAAAGATGGAAAAAGTTGGGTATTTTCTCTGTTACAGTTTGTAATAGCCGTGTTCATGAGGGGAAATCTATCAGATGATTTCCTCAAAAGATTTTTAATGCGCAGGTGTTAGGTCCTGTCCAATTGTGTGTAAGAGTAAGAGCTCCTCATTTTCCTGTCTTCCTGTCAGTGTTTTTATGTCCTTGAAACCATAAGTGGTGCTATGGTCAGTGAGAAGGGAGTGTGCTGGTCCAAAAGTGCAGCGCTTTGTCAGCGGCCAACAACTCCATGTCTGTGTTGGCCTGTGATGACACTGAATTTCCCTGCATGGTTATCTGTGGATTGGCTTTTATTTGAATGTGTCCCGCTTTGAAAGTTTGATTATGTGAACTGGGTAAATGTGGGAAAAACATCTGTGCGTCTGGCAGCTGTTTTTCTGTTCATTTTTTAAATTGTACTCTCTGTTGTTTCTGTTTGTATCTCTGTTCATTGATTCTTTGTTAATGTTGCGTTACTGCAGTAAGTGCTAAAGACTGGAACCTTTCAATGTGTTTGTCTAATTGTAACTGTTGACTTTTATCAGGCCTCTAATTATGTGGAAAAATAACATAATGTAAGTAGAAGTCTTCATAGAAAGTACAGACACTGCCTCTGGAAATAATAGGTCTTTATCAGGAGGACAGGAAATCCAAGAAAATGAGGCAGCAACCTTATCTGATATCGTCTCAGAGAGCTGTGACCTGAAACTGAATCAGAAGGGTGTCTTCGCTCATGTTCAGACATGTCAAACCCACACTGAGAGGGCTTAACATGAGGCGTGCTGTTTAAAGACTACTCTGCTCCTCACAATGCTCGGTGAAAGGCCCCTCTGTTCGGGGTGAACTTTTCTCCTCTCCCACAACAAGTGAGACACGCAGAGTCAGCACGAGGCTCTTTGTAAATGGAGGTCAGAAATAAGTAAACATTTTAGCGGGGGGTGTTTTTACTCTAATTGTAGTAGGTAAAAGAATTTTTGGCTCAGGTCTGCTCAGCTGTGAGTCATGCCGGCTTTTAGCATACATTTTGGAGAGAAAATAGAAACACGTCTTATAGTGACAGTGGTTACCTTACTGTTTATGCTGCCATTCTTTTCTTATTCGCCTCAGGCACCAAGGGAAACCATTGTTGCTGAAACAAACAGGCTTACTGTAATGACGGCTCCCTGTTTAGTGTATGAACACTTTAATTGATATGGTTAAGACGTGGGGAGGGAGTGCGGGGGGCTCACCTGGTATTACACACCTTGTTGCCTGGAGACAGAGAGTCTGCGCTCCCATATTGGAGATGTTATCTTCTTCTTGGGGGGTTCAGATGGTGAGAAAGCCACGATCCAAAACAGGAAGCAGAGCTTTGTTCTAATGGTTGTTATGACACATCGGTGTGTACGCCATCTCTGTGGGAAACAGGCACCGCTTGTGGAGTTGTCATTTGCGTTTTTGAGTTCTGAGGGTTTGTATTGTTCTTCATAGTGCTCTTTCCCACTGCCCTTTTTCAAAGCCCAATTATTATCCAGTCAAAGTCTCCAAATGTCACTGGAAAACCAAACAAGTTGAATCAGGCCTGATAATGGCTGTCTTTTGAAGTGGATTAGCTGGGTCCTGTTCAGAGATCGCAACGTGTTGAAACCTTAGATTGAAATAGGCTGCGTGGATTGTATTTACTACATGTGTTTCACAAGTCCCTCATGGCAGTTGTGTGTTTTTGTAAGTTGTAAAAAGCCTACATAAACAAAAGTAGACATGAGCAAATTAGTCAGGGAGAGAGGGCAAGAAATATTTACCAACTTGTTTTTTATATGAATGTGTTGTTGGTCTGCAACTAAGTAGTAGTTTAATTCTCTTAATCTGCTGATTACTTTCTCAGTAAGAGTTGGCAGTATGAGAAAAATCTTCTTTCGTGGTGTATGTAATTTTATATGATGTTTCCTTCTATATCAGGATGCAGTATTTGTCCTTTAGATTAAATTACAGGTGTAGTGTGTGGCATTTAGGGGCATCATTCAGGGGTGATCGAGCAGCCGTAGCACCTAAATTTTGGAATGCTCTGCCTGCTGCCTTACGATCTGCGGACTCTGTGGTTTCTTTTAAAAGCCAGGTTAAGACACACCTGTTTAGACAGGTACAACTTGAATGAACCTGAGCTGTACTTTTTCAAAATTTGTGTGTATTGTTTTTGTGTAGTGTGAATTCTTCTTTTTTTCTTGTGTGTGTGCAAATAGTTTTGCTAGTTTGCACTTTTCACTACGTGGCTCACGCAGTCATTTTGTTTTATGATTTCTGTCTTGTTGTATGTTGCCCGTGTGAAGAACTTTGAGACCTATGTCTGCAAAAAGTGCTTTATGAATAAGTTTTACTTTCTTACTTTTTATTGGAAGAAATAGTATATAATATTCAGCACCATGTTTTAATGAATCACTTGAAAATAAGAATCATTGTGTGTTTGTTACCTTGTAATGCGCAGTTTAAATCTGCATACAGAGCGAGTCCTCTCCCATAGAGTCCGCCATCTTGTTTTACAGTAGTCCAAATGGTCAAACCAAACACTGGCTCCGGATAGGGCCATTTGTGTTTTTCACTTTGGCCACCATAGTGCTCCTACACACTTGGCACATGGGAGGAGTTTCAGTTCTGCAGCCACTCCACTAGATGCCACTAAATCCCACACACTGGACCTTTAAGAAATGTTTTAAAACACTGTTTTCCAACTGGTCCAGCCACGGGGTCCAGACATCCCCTTAGCTGTTATTTTGAGGTTCGACAGTTTAACACATTCAGCATCATACTTGTGTTTGACCATGTTGTCAAGCTGTTGGTTGGTCACTCACTCTACGGCAGAAAACAGCACTTAAAAGATAAAAAAAGATAAAATGTGCTTTTTTACAAACTTGACATGTTTGCAAGTCACTTGAGGTCCATTTAGATGGACCCATGACCCACTTTTGGACTGCGACCCACCAGTTGGGAACCACTGGCTTAAAATAGCCATACTGGGCATCATCACACTTGATTATTTTCTTCTTATATTTGGAAATACCATACAAACAAAAAAAGCATTGCCGCACACTTAGCAGTAAAATCTAAACTTCTTTCAAAACTGAAGCTTTAAGGTTCCTGAGAACAATAATTTCAAGTGTCACAGGTGTCTGTATTCACAATTTCACTCTCCCTCTCAGTGTCTGGCCAAATCATGTTACTTTGCGAGGCAACTGGAATCGTGAGATCACAAGATCACACCACAATCACAACATTGCACGAGAAACTGGCACTGATTTGCTACACAGCCATCCCTGAATAGCTCCTGTGGTAGAAACAGTATTGTGAAGTCTCCAACGGTGGACATACAGTATTTCTTCTGTTGCATGGTATAGACTGTCATATCACCCAACCCTATTTCATGATTTATCATTGTAATGATAAAATAAAATGGTGAAAAATGCCCAAGTTATTCAGATGTCTTGTATTCCAAACAAGTGTAAGGCTAATTACCCAATGATTAACCATCATAGAAGAATAATAAAACCGGGATAATATGATTGTTGCAGCTCAAGTATCTAAAGTTTTTGTATTTTCTCATGATATGGTGCAAAAAGAAGAAAAGAAAGATTGCTTCGCCCTGCAGTGTATAGCATAAATAAAGGTTGAAAGTTTGCCCGTTTGAAAAGCTCTATCTTTCTCACCATTTGACCCTTTGAACTTCAGTAAGCTTGGTACAGCACGGCTCTGCAAGTCTATACTGAACTCCGTTAAAGTTTGACATGATGCAACTGGTTAACTGTGGAGTGTTTGTGTGCAGGAAATAAAAGATGATGGTGAAATGACACTGAACATTCTCTGAAAAGATTATCGTAAAAATCAATCCCCTGCAGTACGTCAAAGTGTACTAAACACTTGATCAGGCAGCTGAAGAGAGGCGTTGTCATATCTGTATGACAGCTGAGTCCATCATAAAACTTGTTGCACACATGACAGATATTCTGTGGCTGTAAAGTTGCTTAACAGTATTGCTGTAAATGCCATATAGCTGAGGTCAAATGGGTTCAGACAGATGGATTATCTTTCGGTGCTGCTTGACTTATTTTCTTTTTTGTCTTTTTCCTTGTAGACTCTTTCGTCAACAGCCAGGAATGGACATTGAGTCGGTCAGTGCCAGAGCTGAAAGTGGTAAGTAACTTTCTTCTCTTCTCTTTCTTTCTAGCAGTCCCTCTGTTGATTCGCCCTCTGAGGTTTCATCTTACTGATTGATTTAAATGTCAGTGAGAAAGCATGTTCTGTCCATGTAATACTGCTTTTGCATTTTACATGAGAGGGGAACAGTTGAGAAATTGGCTGGACTTTTCCCTGGCACGTACTGGGTGATTTTTAATGAGATGCGTTGGCATGGAGATGCAGGGTGGCTTGCAGCAGGACGCGAGATGAGTGACAGTTTTGGGCTAGACTAGTGACACATCCTGGGTCTGATCCCATCCACCAGTGAAGCACACACTCAGCTACTGCCAAATGCACAACTAACATCCTCACATGGTTTAATGTCTTCCACCCATAAAGACGAGCAGCCTTTAGAAACTGCACTCCGCCATTCTGATAGCCTGTGTAATATTTCCGTATCAGGTGAATTCACTGTTGTGGAAAAGAGGAAACTTCAATGGAGCGAAAAGAGGGGAATTCACAAGGAGCTCAAACACAAGCTTGCTTTATTGGCTTCAAACACTCAAAAATGTGTCTGTTTCCTTTTATGTGTCTGAGGTGTTAATTGGCAGCTTCCACACGGGGGTTTGTTAAATGGACCTGGAAAGACTGAATGAAGTGTCTCAAAATAGCTATCATTCTTTTCAAATCTTTCAAAGAAGTGCTGTTTAGCGACGAGGTCATGCTGAAAAGAAGTTGGCCTTACGCCTCAAAAGCTTTTTAATATGACGGCAAAGTGTTTCTTCTTTTGCGTGCCGCTGTAGTAATGACAGGAAGTGGGGTCAAAACACTTCCTGCAGATTAGTTGAAATGATGATAGGGGTGCAAAACCTCTAAAACATCAACCACAACAGTGAGCAGTACCCCAGTATTGTAGTTCTATAGCGGCAACTAAACTGTGGTCGGACCGTCTTTTATTGGCGTCTTTTGATCATTAAATCCACACTCTTTCATATTCCTAGATTGAGTAAAAGTTTTGTGCTGATACAGCTTTTTGATTTCATGAAGGCTGTATACCAGCAGGTCACAAAGCCCAACAGTTAAAACAGCAGGAACACTGGTTCAGCGGTACGTTGGAAGTCGATATTTGTTGACTCATTGCTTTCACCGCACACAGCCTACAACTTTTGCTAACTTAAAGCTTATTCATAGTTTATTCTGCTGGGGTACCACATGGTATATATATACTTCAATTATAGAGAGGGTAGGCTGGGAAAGGCCTTAAACAGATCTTTTCTCTTGTGCCTCAAACTTCCCTATAATTAGAACCATACCTGACTTTAACACCCACTAATGATCTAAAGAAGAAGAGGGCGATGGTGGGTAGAGGAGGAGGAGGAGAGGGGAGGAGATGAGGCATGTTGCAGCCTTTGTTCTTCCCAGACATGCTGGCATCATCAGCCCACCCTCCACCATGCATCACCCTGAAGGCACTGTAGCTAGGTCTGGTCTAGACACCAGGGAGAGGGAGCGGGGAAAAGATTGCAACCAAACCAGTGTATGTTAGAGGACTGTCCTCATAATGCCTTAATCTCATACAGCCTGCGCACAGGACCAGATCGTGGTTTTCAGGGTTTTGTCTCTTCACTACAAACCACATGTACTTTCCATTACTTCCCACCATTTTCTAACCATAACATCAGTTTTTTTGTTTGTTTTTTTTCTACCTGCCAGGCAGCAGTTTGTTGAAGTTCATGCCACTATGGAATTAAGATCTACTTATAGAGATGCAATCCATCACAGTGAAAATTAAGGCCCTGTCAAGACGTATACAGATATATTTAGAAACGGATATTTTCTCCCTCCATTTCGAAAAACGCTCCACACGACCTTTGTTTTATAATGTATGTCTATCCACACTAAAACACAATAATGACTCTAAATGCTCACCATTAGCTGTCTCCCCTTGTTGCAAAGGACGTAAAGTGTAAAGGCTAATGTTAGCTTTCTGAAAACTCCTACTGGAAATCTCATCACTGTTGACTGCCTTAGATATAAGGATGAGGGAGCTCACTCTGGACGTGCTAAATTTCCCTTCCACTCTTCATTGACAAAAAGTCTTACGTCTGATATTGTCCTATCTGCTGGTTCAACTGGACCAGATCCAAAACCCTTGTTTCTGGTGGACTTTAAACTGCAGACACTGATGTGGACAAATACACCGGGCACAGCAGACGCCTCTGTTTACTGGTGAAGTGGTGCAGCAATATTAAATGTGAAGTACTCATTAGACCAAGTAATGCTAACGAAATGTAAACAAACCGGTAGTCCACCATTGTTGTCATTGTTGCGAGTGTGCTCATCACACAAAGCAACAACAAGCACATGCAAATTAGGCGATGATGTAATTGTTTCCCAAATGCTCCATTTTAAATGTCTACGCAGATACAGAGTAACTGGAGTTTTGAATATCTCAGAAGAGTCCCCGTCCAGACCAAAATATGGAGCGTGGACTGGTAGCTGGAGAGGTGCCAGTTCACCTCCTGGGCACTGCCGAGGTGCCCTTGAGAAAAGGCACCGAACTCCCCCACTCTGACATCCCTCCACTTAGTGCATGTATAGGTCCTGTTTGTGCATGTGTGTGTGTGTGTAATCGACAACAGAGTGAAAAAATTGAATTTCCCCTTGGGGATTAATAAAGTATGTAAAATTAAAATGAAAAAAAAATCAATATGGCATAGTATCACACTATTTTTGTGTGGCAGTAGCCCTTTTTAGATAGGAATTGTACAAATTAGCAGGAAAGCCCAATCAGTCTTTTTTCAGCATTGGCAGTATAAAAACAAAATCGGGGAGTGCAGCAAAATGCTGCCTACCTACTTTTGTTTATACAGAATGTGCCTTTTTCGGGGCAATGGGGGGCGTGAGCAAGTAACAAAACGCGTAGCTCAGCGTGTGACGTAAACAGTGACGTCGGAGGGAAGCCACAGCTGGTCAGTCCTTCAGCGATTCTCTCATAAGTCGGCTCGTTCTTCACCGTCCCCGTCATCTGACGGTTAATGGCCTCTTTGTTTGTGAGCACAAGGAGGGCGTGCAATTCCTTGTCTCCCCAGTTGCTCATCTTTACAGTGTCTGTCAGGTTTGTGTTTCCCTCTTGCTACTAGCTGCTCGCTAATTCCTGCTATCAGCTGTTTCCTGTTTATCTTACGCCAGTGGCTCGTACGTGCGGCGTCATCAACAGCTCCTCCCACAAGTCTTTAACAGCCCCTCCTGTGGTGGAAGCCCACTTCGGTCTTTTTAAACCAAAAAGGTTTCACCAATATGTCTACCCTACGAGGCAGAAAATTGGGCACCTCGGATCAACTCGCCAATCCGGGTCTGTGTGTCTAAACGCTCGCAGCTTGCAGGCAAAACGCAGTGTAAAGGGGGCTTTTGTTTGCATGGTAATTACAGCCCAACCAATACTATATTCAACGCTGATTCTTACTTCTTACTTAGACTGTTAAAACAAGTGTAAATATGTTGGTTATAAACTGATACAAACCAATATGTCGGCCTTTGATTTACCGGTTGTTGTCTGTGGTTGTCTTCCGGGAGCAGGAACTGTTCCGAACACTTTTCCTGGGTGATGCATTCCAGGAAACTCTTACAACACTCACACATACACTAATGAGTAACAATTGTCATGTTTGCACCTAGTGCCTGCACTACTCTGGGGTTTTTGAACACCTCAAACGAAGACCTTTGAGTCTGAAAACTCCAGGACTGCATTTTAGTCTGCACAGGCGTAAATAGAGACTTTTGAAAACGATGACGCAGACACCCAGGTTCACTTCCTGATAGGGGTCTTGTCAGTCAGGATGTGTCAAACCAAAACATTATAGCTAGATCTATGTATCTTTTATGATTTCATCCTTCTTGTGTGGGCTGTGCTTTCCCATTGCCATGGCTTCCTTCATCAGTGGATGCTCCCAGTATTGTGCTTATATGTTGCTGTATTTGATTCACAACAACTTCCAATCTATACTTTCCGCAGCCTTGACCACCTTATACACATGTTCGTGTCAGGAACAGTTCACCTCGTTGCCCGAACAAAGAAATCTCCAGTGTCACTTTTTGACATTGCTGTAACTAAGCAACCAAACACAGAGTACAGAATCTTCTTCCTGTTCTTCTTCCTGAGTGGATGGTTATGTGATGTGTGTTGTCAGGCTCGTTAATGTGGACAGAGAGTATTTTTGAAAATGTGTTAAAATGCTCTTGTGGGTATGGAAATAGTTTTTAGTTTTGATACGTGTCAGCCAAACAGCAAACTTCTGAATGAAAGCATTTATCAAATGTGTGTTATTTGTTCATGCTGTCTATGGGAAAAAAAAAATCTGATGATGCAGCTCTTGGTGCAATAAAAAGTACACAACACAATTTGTAGATAATAGGCTAAAACCTGTAAAACCAGTGTCATCACTGAGCCTGAAGGGTCCTTCTCGAAGTTGGAAATGGCAGCTTGATGAAACAATTCTCACACACAAGGTCCACTAACCTTGGATTTCTGAAGCTTTTAACCAGAGATTGTGGCCTTACTCAGCGGACAGAGTCACTGAGCGAGGTTTAAAGCTTTGGAAACATAAAGTGAGACGACCTTTTTGTCAGGTCACCATTATCATCCTTTAAGTCTACATATGCTCGCAGTTTGTACCTGTCATGTTACACCTGTCAGTGATAATCATAGTATTTTGCTCTTGGCCTTGCAGGGCATTGTGGGGAATCTGTCCAGTGGGAAGTCTGCTTTGGTCCACCGGTACTTGACAGGCACATATGTGCAGGAGGAGTCTCCTGAAGGTAAGAGTCAGCTGCTGGAGGTGCGGGTCAGGAGGGCATTATAAACATGTCAGATACTTTAAGTAAATCACAAATATTCTGATTACTGCAGCATGTTAACTCCAGCTTTTATGGCCTAATTTACATCACAACTTGTCACATAAAACATGCGACCAATGACGAGTAAAAACTTGTTATTTCTTGAGTAGACTTGTTATTAGATTAATGACGATCTGACATTTCAAAAGCATTTGAGTAGTGAAATTCTACAGAACCACCCTGGCTGGTAAATTAGTTTCCTTTTGTTTTTCACAAGAAGAAAGTCAAGCATGTTGGCAGTGATCGCTACACTGTATGCCTGTGTGTGTGTGTTAGTATATTTGCATGAAGCATGGTTTCTTGTGAGAGTATTTTTCTAATTAGTTTTTATTATAATGTTGTGTGTTGGATTACATCAAGCTTCCGGATGCCAGAGTTGATAATTGGCTGGGTTCATTTTTTATAAATTTCCTTTTAACTCCACTAAAACTGGCGAGATAATGAGAAAGCATAACACTTCCAGTAAATTAGGGGCTGTGAAGATTACTCATTGTTAAAACACTGAGGAAAAACTAAACCCCATCATTTCTCTGGGACTCTAAATTAAAGTTTTTACAACAATTGGAAACTGTTTACTTCCTGGATATGATGGAGAACGAGCCAGTTGATCAAGTTTAGTTAAGACGAGGCGTTTATCGTCATATGCTCAGTGAAAAACGAGTTTTCCTGACTGTACAATGGAAATTCTTCCTTTGCCTTCTACTCTGAGCGCTGTTTTCACAATGAAACACACGGTATAAATGGTGAAAAATATAAATACAAGAATATAAGAAAAAAAAAATCAAATATACAAATAACACTATGTAAAATATACAGTATCAATACAGATATATGAGTTGAAATAATTATTTAATTTCAACAATTTGTCATTTATTTTCCAGAGCAGGTGAATATTATGGAGATTAAGAGCGAAATGTTTCGCATGTTAAGAGAAAAATGGTCTGTTGACCAAAACTACGAACGTATTGTCTCCATAAAGAACAGCTACATTGTGGAACCTTAGATGAAATATAATCTAAACAAAAGTCAAAGATCACTGTGTGCACATTTGCGCTGAGGAACGTTACCATTAGCCTCAGAGACTAGAAAGTTAAACGCCACCCCAGAGGAGGACAGAATTTGTTTGTTGTGTAATTTAGCTGAAGCTGAGAATGATGTTCACTTCTTGTTTAACTGTCCTGTATATGAAGACAGAAGGGATGTAGTTTTCAGTAAAAATGACCTCTATCTATGTCGATTTCTTTTGGCTGGATGATCATGAAAAATTTGAGTTTTGTGTCAGAAGGTGAACCTTTTTTTTGTGGCTGAATTTCTGTGCCAGGCCTGAAATAGAAGGCAGAGTATTCTGTTTCTGGACTAGGCCTGCAACTAATGATTATTTTCATGTTTCTATGACTAATCATTTTATCAAAAAATGTGTTAAAATATTGAAAAAAGTCGTCTGTCTCTCCCAAACCCCAAAATTATGTCATCTAATGTCTTGTTTTGTACTCACGCCAAAGGGTTTTAGTTCACCGTCATGGGAGAGTGTGTAAAGCTGCTAATATTTGAATGTAAGATGATGCAGTAAGGGGTGGCACGGTGGTGTGGTGGTTAGCACTGTCGCCTCACAGCAAGAGGGTTGCCGGTTCGATCCCGGGCGTGGGAGCCCTTCTGTGTGGAGTTTGCATGTTCTCCCCGTGTCAGCGTGGGTTCTCTCCGGGCACTCCGGCTTCCTCCCACAGTCCAAAGACATGCAGATTGGGGACTAGGTTAATTGGTGACTCTAAATTGTCCATAGGTGTGAATGTGAGCGTGAATGGTTGTTTGTCTCTATGTGTCAGCCCTGCGATAGTCTGGCGACCTCTCGCCTGATGTAGCTGGGATAGGCTCCAACCCCCCGTGACCCTCAAGAGGATGAAGTGGTTAGAAGATGAATGAATGATGCAATAGGAGTATTTTGGGGCACTTTTATAGTACTTTTCTATGAAAAATGACTCAAACCGATTAGTCGACTACTAAAATAGTCACCGATTATTTTAATAGTCGACTAGTCATCGATTAGTCGACTAATCGTTGCAGCCCTATTCTGGACTGAGTAGTAAAATAAAATGCACTATCGATTGTTAGTGCAATGATATTGTAAGGGTGTCTTGTTAACACATGAGGGTTGGGCACATGTAAGTGTGCATGACACCATATAAAAAGTCAATCAAATCAGTCATATACAGTATCGACACAAATACGCAGTGTTCCTTAATATGTACAGTGTGCAATTTATGCAACAAACGTTTCATCGGCCAGGGGTTTTTAGGATTTTAGAATTTTAGTTTAGGAAGGTCTTTTCCAGTGAGGCACCCTTTGCCACTTTAATCCGCTCTCTAAGATTTAAAATTCAGATATTCCTGAATCTATCAGCAGAATCATAATGAGAATGCCCCCTTCTGGCCTGAAAGGTAAGTCCTCCTCTCAGAAATCCACAAAGACGTCGGCGAACCCAGAGTTAACTGATTATCTTTGAGGGCTTTGCAGTGTTTCATTTTGGTGTAATTATAGTGAGGATGAGACATGAAGCGCATAATTAGTTTCTGGCATTTCGCTGCACCAGGGGAGAAAAATCCTCATAGCTTAATTAGTCCTTGAGAAATCAATAGTGGGAATGCTGGAAAGACAAAACGAGCATTGTGTTGCTGTAATCAAGGAAACATGTCGGCTCAGATATGTGCATGTGTCCCTTTACATTGCTGCGAGTCGCTGTGATACAACATACCTGTCTCATAATTAGCAGCTGTTCAGGCTCTCTCTGTTTGTTTTTTATGTGCTTTAACACTGGCTTTACTCCAGATTGGGTATTTGCATTGCAGAAGCATTGCCCAGCAGAGGAAGGTTCAGCGATGGCTGTTTCTTCAGTGTTTTGTTCCTGGGCTTTTGCTATGATATCTGAAAAAAGGTACTGGGGTGTGTTGCCATGGCAACACCGGATGGAGCTCCGTTGGATTGTGGCTCTGTGTCAAGGTCTAAGCCTCCGTGTAAGCAGAGTATGCTTACTGCGTGTTAACCGTGCCTACCAACTTACCGTCTCTCTGTAGGCTGTCTGCGAGGTTATTAGTCGCCTCTTTTTGTGTGAGGGTGAGCAACACATTCAGATAATGCATAATTGCTTTTCATCATGATGTAGAAAAGTGTTATGGTGAAAGAGGTTTGGTCGTCTGCCTCATTTATTCACAGCACCTGCTTTTTTTTTCTCCTTTGGATGCATTGTATTGGCTCAGCTCTAAATAAAGGCAACAGCATCCTGGATGATTACGTAACTGATATGTTTACTTCAAATTCCACCCATGTTTTCAGCAGAGCCGTATGCTTTCATTACAGATACTGATTTCAGAGAGACTTTCCATAATCGGTTCTGGCGTATGCACGAGCTGCCAAGCTCCACACAAACTCTGTATTCTGATAAATCTTTGGTTTGCTGTATCGTTCTGATCCAGTCTTTCTCGCTGTGTAATGAGATCCTGCTCATCTTTTCCCCCCATTTTAAACAGGATTCAGAGACATACAGACACATAGTTTCTCAGTCCTTTGTCTGAATCTCCAAAGCTCTGTGACTTGAGTTAAAAAAAAAAAAGCTGGCTGGTGGTACATGAATCTCTCTCTCTCTCTGTTACACAACCAGCATCCAGCAGGGCTTCAGAGCCTGTGCAAAAGGCTGGGAGAATCCCCTATTTGCCAAGCAGGCTAAAGTGGACTTAACAGGGTGGAAGTGTGGCTCAAGTGGATATGTATTGCTTGCTGAGACAGGAATACTGTCCGCCTATTAAAAATTACAGGGCCCGGCTACTGTATGGCCCTCACAGCTCCTCTGTGATGTAAGATCTGAAGTTCCTGATATGCAGGTTGCACAGTGTGATCTCCGACACTCTATTATGTAATCATATGAGTATCTCAGCTAACATGTCTGCTTTTGAAACTCCTAGAAAATCTGATAAGTGTAACAGGTGCACATCTTCTCTCTTCAGCGCGAATTGTTTGATACATTTCATGATCATTCCTAGACCTTTTTTAAATTTGTGCATTATTCAATTTCGGTCAAATTGCTTCCAGCATATTTTGGTATTCATAAGGCAGTGTTTTCACTCCCAGGGACATCTCTAGCCTCACAACTTTCTCATTTGAATGTTTTTAATCTCCACAGGATCGCAAACCATTCAAATGATATGCAGAATCTAATTTACTGCGCAGTTCTCCCATTGATCTCTTCTTTATCTGCAGCCAGCCTCGCTAGCGGCAAGGAATATGCATTTCTATTAGAGGAGAAATAAAGAAAAGGAGAGGGAATCTCAAGGCTGCACGGGGGCTAAGTGTTAGCTCCTCGCTACTCTCCTGTGGACATGGTGTGACCTGAGGCGCACCAGTTAGAATAACGGCCAGTTTTTTTAATCTCCCATCACTTCCTTTCCTTTCTCTTTGCTAAAATTACTCTCCTTGTCTTATCATTTTATTGCAAAGTGTAATGAGTTATGGTAATGCTGTGAAAACCAATTTTCCAAACCGCTGTAGCTCATGCAGAGAAGTGATGGACTGAACGTGCAGCCTGATAGTGTTTGTGAGCTTAAAGTTGGGTCTTTCCAGGACTTGTGGCATTGCAGTGACAGTGGCACTGAACCTGTTCCCTCAGCAGCTGTGCATTAGACACGCCAAATGGCAATTTCTCGCCCACATAATTGGCTCTAGAGAGGCCTGGTTTCCTGTCGGCGTATGATCCTAACGGCAACACATTCAGGGGGTCTAAATTGAGAACTGCACTTAGACTCATACACATCCTACCAAACTTTCATGAGCCATGTCAAGCTGTGATTTGATAGTAAATTTGGTATGCAGAACAGGGTTGTGCCTCATCATATTGTTCATAAGAATTTGGTTATTATTTCCGATATGATACTGAATAGAATTGTATTGTGATAATGGCAATATTCCAGCTTGTGGACGTGATGTCATACTGTTTTGCACAACCACAACAAGCATGGCTGAGAGCAGAAGTGCATCCAACTAAGCTTGTTTATGTTAATCACTGTCCTGAGTTCACATCAACTCAAAATGGAGGACGATCCCAGAGTCTGTCTATCCTCTGGAGATAGTTCAGTTACAGTAGGGTAGATTTGGAACAGACTATCATCTGCAACATATGCCACAAAATGACTGCTGCTAAAGGTAGCAGTACCACTAATCTGTTTCATAACTTAAAACTCCACCGGTGCAAAACACGACAGTCAAGCTGCAGCCTCCACCTCGAAAAAGACAGTCAAACTAGCCCCTGTGTTGTTTTAGGGTGTGTCTATGTAATGTGCAGGAACTGTTTTCCTTTTGTACACAGAAAAAGAATTGTAGAATCTGTCTGTTTTGGATTATGGGGATGTTAAATAGGGAAAGACTGCTGCCTCTACACTGACATAAATAGTGGTTGTCTATCACTCAGCCCTAAGGTTCATAACAAGTGATTGTTGCAGCACCCATCGTTGCCACCATAAGCGAAAGGTTGCGCTGGCCACATTTTGGTGTGCAGCGGTAGCAGCATTGGTATTTGCTCATACATAAAGCTTTGGTGCAGATTCTTCCACCTTATATTTCGTCCCTTTTAACTCAGACCTCACATAACCTTGGTACTCGTTCACAGAATAGGTTGTCATTCTCTTACAGTGCACCTTATACATGGAATACTCTGCACACGACCTTAAACTTGGACACTCTGCCACCTTTATTGCTGTTTTAATGCCGTATTTCTGATCTTGTTTTAATTGAATGTAAATGCTTTTAACTGTACATCTACACTTTAGCGTATTATCACACTGTATTGGTACTTTAAGAGATCATTTCAGATTTAGTTTCTGTTTTAATTGATATGCATGATGGTTCTTTGCTTGCTTAGTGATTGTTTTTAATGTATTTATCCATGCTCTGCATCAAAATGATGGTCTCCTTCAATTGATTTCCCAAGTCGTATATAAAGGTTTGAATGAATGAATGATTTGCAGTAAGAGCGTGCAGAAGTGACCTCAATATAAAAGTGGCTTTCCGGTTAACGTGAATTTCACATTCATTCAATAAACCAGTCAGTCTATCAATAATAAATAAATAAATAAATGAAAATACATGCATATACAGTATAAAACATCACAACATTGAATGAAACATAAAATTAATAATAATTAAACAGAATAACACGACTGCCTGCAAACTGTTTCTCCGAGAGAGAAAAAATTGAATTTCAAATGTGTGAATAATTAGTCAAACTTAATAACAAAGAATACATTTCTGACATCACACTGACAGTGCACCACTTTAAAGTGTCACTCAGTAAATATTAGGACATTCTGATGTGGAGTGTAAAAATTAAAGCCCTCTAAAATGTCATACACAAATTATCAGATACATCAGAGTTAAGTCAGTTATATTATTCTACAGAAAACATATAAATATCAAAATATATATATATATATAGTATATATTGCAGCATAGCCAAAAAAATATGGAGCTGGGCTTATTATTAACAGCCGGCCCTAATCCAGAACATCCTCATTGTTTGTTATGATTAATGAGTGTGAAATGTGTCTTGGAAAACCCCTGTTTGTCAGTTATTATATCCTAAGAAAGACATTTTTCCCATATCATTTTATTTTAGCACTAAAGCAGACTTAACATGTCGTAAGAAAGATCCTGAAACAGTCTCTTTCATAATAAATAATTCATAAATGTCTCTTTCTCAGGTGGACGGTTTAAGAAAGAAATAGTGGTGGATGGACAGAGCTACCTACTTCTGATCAGAGATGAAGGAGGGCCTCCAGAATTACAGGTAAGAGTGTTGACCCTGAAAAAAAAAAAAACGTATCTTGACTCTTTAAGCTGCGAGATGTGTCAGACAGAAACCGTCTGCAAACTGTCACGCAGACGGGAACTGTTTAGAGACAGACCATTACCTCTCTGCAGGACTGTTTGGAGCAGCGTGACAGCTCTCGGTGGTTGTTCTAGCAGAAGCACTTAAGGGGCAGCAACAGATCAATGAGTAAGCCCAGCCAAAATAATGTTTGTGGTCAAAGGGGCAAGGCAGCACCTAATCGCCCTGTTAGTATGGGAAATATGAAAAGTAATGGAGCTGCTGTTTCGTCCGGAGTGGGCTTCAGTAAGAGAACGTGCGATCGATATTGTCACACAGACTCTCTGTGATGCTTTTCCAATCAAAGTAAATTAAGAAAGCTTCCTGATAATACAGCTTTGTGTAATGTACTAAACATGAAGGCATGTTTTATGCTACGTCATCCAGTCTGGGTTTTCTAAAGGCAAACAGTCAGTGATTCATCCAAACATTCATATTGGTATCGTGCTGTCAAGTTTTGGAAAGTCTTGAAACTCCTTTGAAAGTCTTTATCTGTTAGTAACTAGTAACTAAAGCTGTCAAACAAGTTCTCCAATGAGAACAATATTTTTCTGTTTTCACTCCTGTGGCTGCTTCCAGATGCAGCAGACGGCTGTTTGTCACCAAAAAGCTCTGATAAGCCCAAAGTATGCTGCTACCTACCAGCGCCAAGCGGCACATAGACAAAGCTGGCGGCTACCTGGTGAACATAGTGGAGCATTTTGCTGCTAACAGAGCCAGACTTTTCCCTGAGGAGTTGGTGGAGAGCACAACAGAGATGAAAAAAAAAGAGTGAATGTTGGACTTCCATTTGTCTGGTGGTCAGAAACACGACTCTAAATGAATGCTAATGTTGCTCTGTCTAGATGTGTGAATATGCTGTAACATGGATACAACACTGGTGTGTTCTCAGCCATTTTGTGAAGCTCACAAGTAGCCGAAACATTTGTTAATGCAAAAGAAGATATACTTTATTAATCCCCAAGAGGAAATTCAACTTTTTTTTACTCTGTTGTAATAAACACACAGGCCCGAAATACGCACATGCACAAACAGGATGTATATGAATTAAACAGGGTGAGGGGGCTGCCCATGGACAGGCGCCCTGAGCAGTCGGGGTTCTGTGCCTCGCCTAAGGGCACCTCAGCAGTGCCCAGGAGCCACACTGGCACCTCTCCAGCTGCCAGTCCACACTCTGTGGACTCAAACAGGAGACCCTCCGGTTCTCAAGCCAAATCATTATAGACTGAGCTACTGCCGCCCCAAGGGCATGTTTAAGCACAGTGCTTGAGTAATTGTGCACCGTTACTTCCCACTACTAGAAATACGAAGCATCTGCCTTAGGAGTCTTTTATCTTCTCCTCTTTTTATTAGCAAAGAATAATGTACAATGGGTTCTTACTGTTTACATGCTTCAATGTTAAAGACACTTTATACAGGGCGCCCAGTGGCTCACCTGGTGGAGAGGGCGTCCCGTGTGCTGGGGTTGTGTCCTTGCCTCAGCGGCTGCGGGTTTGACTCCAACCCTTGCCCTTCGCTGCATGTCATCCCCTCTCGCTCCCCGCTTCACGCTGAAATAAAGGCAAAAAATAATAATCTTTTAACACTTTGAAGACAGGTGCTGGAACACCTGTCTTCACTCTCTGTTTTAGCGCCTGTTTCTGTTTGCACCCCTCTCGAAAAGCCAAGTCTGCTCTGATTGGTCACCATTTCCAGGTCTTCCGTATCTTGGTGTCTCTACACCATCATTGCAGCCAGGAATGACTGTAAGGGAGTGTAGCGAGTACTTTGTACCTCGAAAATTCACCAATAAATTTTTCTGAACCAAAATCTTAACAGCACGTCATGTGCGGCAGGATGGTACATAAGGGTGACATGACACTGTCACAACTATGGCATGACAATCATGAGCTTGCCATAAACATTATGTACATGTCATAAACATTTATGACTGCTGTCATTAAGTGTCATTTGGTTTTTGTAATGACAAGTTGACATTGTTTGGGTTGTCTTGATTATGACAACTTGACATTAATCAAAGTGACCAGAAGTTGTCTTTGTCATAACAATAATAATCATTATGTCAACATGTCATAAACACAAAAAGAGGTGTATTTCTTGTTAATGTCAAGTTCTTATGACAAAGACATCTTCTGGTAATGTCATGCTGGTTAATGTCAACTTGTCATTATAAAGACATGCCAAACAAATTTAATGTCAACTTGTCATGACAAAGACAACTTCTGGTAATGTCACTTTGATCAATGTCAAGTTGTCATAATCAAGACAACCCAAACAATGTCAACTTGTCATAAACATTTATGACATGTACATAATGTTTATGACAAGTTCGTCACTGTGTCATGTCATAGTTATGACAGTGTCATGTCACTCTTATGTAGATACCTTCAAGTAAAGTGTTACCCAGCAGGACTATGATCTGAAACTGGGGAGAAATTAACAACATCAGCAACCAAGATTACGTTTCCCTGACATTAGCATGTAGCTACATGTAGCAGTGTGTGCTATGTAATGTAAACACTTGGAGTAATGTGCCTGGAGTAGATGACCTTATAAAGAAATATGTCATCAGCTTGTCTCAAAAGTATAAATGCAACATTGGAAAGCGAGTATTCAGAACGGTCTTGTTTACTTCATAATCTGCAACATTTGCTATGAACATCCGACAGAAAATAAGGAAAAGCATTTTAAGTCCCCTTTAAATATGAAGTCTTATGTAACTTCTGTTTCTTAAAATAAACTTAAATAGATTCAACAAGGGATTCCAAAGGAGGAGAGTTAATAAACAGATTCAATGAATTGTTAACAAACCCCAGCCCTGAGAAACTCCAACTGACTTGCTCGCGGTTTAATTTACAAGATTCAATGTTTCTGGTTACTTGTGAGCTCAGTGTGAATCCGCCATGCGTTTCCATTAGCTGCTACTGATACCTGGCTTGGCAAAAACCCCGATATACGCCTGCATTACGCTCTGTGGGATTAGGGACTAGAAATGAGTCCGGTTCAGTTGTCAGCTGCCTGTATAATTAGTGGCATAATTAAAGGCCTCCATTATGTTCACGCTCACAGGAGGCTGAGCAGAGTTGTGGCTTTGGAGGCTTGATTTGCCATTCATCCCCTATGGGGGGCTGGGCGAGGTGCGAAAGCTGAATGGAGACGAGGGCACTACGGGGGAATAGTTATCACTTGATTGTCACTGCTGGCACTACTCTGCGTTCTGCTTAGCCTCTTTCCAACAATGAATGGTGATTAGGATTGATTTCCTCAGCTCAGGGGAAACCTATCTCCCCCTGTTCGATCATAAACTGCGCTGGGATTGTGGATGTATATGATGCAGTGAATACGAAGATTCCAAGATTGTGATAGCAGTGGGAATACAGGAGACAGATAAGGATGCAGTAGTAGTGTTTAATCATTCACTTTCAAATCACCTAATACTGATTTCTTCACCTGAAAACAAGATACTCATTGTATTATAGCTGTTGCTATACTGCCCCCTTCTGTCTGTATGTGTGAACTGCAGGTAGAAGTTCAGCAACTCATAACAGTAATAATGTCTGCTTGTAAGATACATAGCCTATTTCAGAAACCCATTATAATAATAAACTGTATTCATTAAAGACTTGTTTTAAGATGCATAAATATTTAAAATAATTTGTGTGTCATATACTTTCCTCTCAAAAAGTTAAACTACCTTGTTAAAAGTTCTTGGATATACATCTCTCTCCTATAGAGTCCATGAATATGCTAATTTTATTTCAGAAGTTTTAACTACTACACGGATAATCTATCCTACTGTACTGAAAGGGCCATTCTCTGTTCTCTGTTAATGTGCGCTGGAGTTTTCAAGTTTCCACATCAGACTTGCATATTGGATGGTGATTGGCTTGTGATGTGAAGTAGTTGCTAGTTTGCACACGTCTTAAGCTGAGAACACTCCAGTAGATCAATGTGAAAACAACCCTCCAGTGTCGAACGCGGCACATGCATCATTCTGTGGAGTGAAGCTCTAATATCCAGGCAAAATAACGATAAGCTAAACACTTTCTCAAGAGGAGAAAGGTGAATGTTCTTGCAGTAACGAGGCAGCTTCTATACCACAGTACTCCAACATAGTATCACCTCTGCTCTGTCCTCAGTTCGCCGCCTGGGTGGATGCGGTGGTGTTCGTCTTTAGCCTGGAGGATGAGATCAGCTTCCAGACAGTCTACAATTACTTCTTGCGCCTATCCAGCTACAGGAACACAGCTGAGGTCCCCATGGTCCTCGTTGGAACACAAGGTGTTTGCCCTACATCTGATATATATATGTTTTGTCAAGATATGGCTCGCTCCATAATGAAAAGTGCTCTATGTTCTAACATTGTCTTCACATCTAAAAAACATGAGTACAGCATCAGTTTGACACATTCTGTATTCTTGTTGCTGTCAACAATCTCTGTGAAAAAGACCAACTTAATTCATACTAACAAATTCTGTCTGTGTAGCCAAAGCCTGATATATGGTAATTAATTTCTGCGTGCAGTGGAGCTCCTTTGAAACACATCAATGAGCGACACTGTCGCACCGGGTGATGAACATGAGTTTATTTTTAGTCAATCCTACATACACCTTCCTGCTGCCGGAAATACCCCCCTTGCTCATCAAATGTGTATTAAACCGCAGCTGGAAATAGTTCCCAACAAAATAATGTATTTACTCCAGTTTTAGCATCATTTGTTAAAAACTACAGTGCCCAGCTGTTTTAGGAATTTACTTATGTTCAGAATGAAAGTATATGTTTGTGTTTGAGTAATATCTTTTCTCTCACCATGTTCTCTTAGATGCAATCAGTGCTGCCAACCCCAGAGTGATCGACGACTCACGGGCCAGAAAGTTGTCAAACGACTTGAAGCGCTGCACGTATTATGAGACCTGCTCCACCTATGGCCTCAATGTGGAGAGAGTCTTCCAGGACGGTGAGAGGGGAGCCAAAAAGGTGGAAGTGGGTTAGACAGGATGTAAAACCAGAGTCCAGCACTCTTCACTAGTTAACCCCTACTGGCATAAAAGACATATTGGATAAGCTGAGCGCCCTGAATGGTCAGGGTTTAAAACTTAAGGCCAGTTCAGACCAAAGATTCACAATGAGATGAAACTGTTTTAGAAAGTTGCGGAGAAAACTTGCAGCGGTGTGAAATGGCCATCTGAGCTCGACTCAGGCTGGCTGATGTTGTCGCCTGCAACTCAGCTGGTCAAGCAGGTTTTAAAATGTTGCAGAACGGCACATTGCAAGTACTTCTTTGTTTCAACTCGTCATCGCAAGTCTTTGGTCTAAACTGGGCTTCAGGATTGCCCGATTGCCCAGGGCAAATAAAATGCCATGTTAGGCTAGTAAATCTATCAACTCACTTGCTCAATCAGGCTAGTGATAAAAAAGTAAACCCATCATGTTTTCCAGAGATGATGGCTCTGTTGAGAGTTGCACACAGTTGCACTTTGGGCACTGGTGCCAAAATGGCGACGGGTAAAGACAAAGTTGATGAGCTGATTTCACGAGCGAGTGTTTCAGTTGTCCTCGAAACAGAAGTTTAGTTGGGTGGCGCTAGAAGGTGTTGCACAGTTTGCTGCAAGTCTGAAATCAAGGCAGATAAAACAGGATCATTTTCATGACAGTTAACTTTATAAAAATAATAATGATAATAATAAACTTCATTTGTATAGCACTTTTCAAAACACAGTTACAAAGTGCTTTATGGGTCAAATAAAATAGTATACACCATCAAGATAAAAACAGCAATAAAAACACTGAACACAGACCAAATCCAGAGAAATCAGAGTGTGTGATAAAAATAAATAGCTAATAAAACTGATTAAAGAAGGATAGAAACTAGACACACAACAGATTTACTGTTGTTAAGTTGTCAAGTTGAGTCTCTACTCTCTATCTCTATTTGATAAATGCTAATAAATAAAACAATTGCAGCCAAGAGCAAGAAAAAATCTGTAAGACTGCAAACATTGGCTTTGATTGCCATTGTTTTTACTGGACTTGAAACGATTAGTCCGTTGACAAAACATGAATCTGGAACTATTTTTAAAATCAATTCATTGTTGAGGCAGTTTGTAAAACACATAACGTCACAGTTAACAAATTAAAAACATCAGCCTGGGCTTTGGGAAATTGTGGTGGGAATTTTTGAATATTCTTTGACATTTATAGACAAAACAATTAACATTTTATCAATTAAATGATCTGCAGATTAATCTGTAATGAATAATTTGTTGGTTGCAGCCTTAGTTGTCACTTTATCAACTCATGGCTCACTCAAGGCAAACACAAAGGCTGTGTTATTCTGAGCCACATCTCAGACTGACAAATTACAATCTGATAAATTTGACGGGAAGACTGGAGGATTTTGTGACAATTACTTGAATGAACAAATAAGCAGTGTTTTGTGTGAATGGCGCGAACACCACTCAGACGCAGGGTCTTTTCGCCTTCTTCCCATTTTAGGAAAAAGTGATTAAATTAGGTCTGAGGTGATTTACCAATTTGCTCCTCTGACAAATCATTATATCACCTTGATATTATCGGAGCAATATTTTTCTTTTTGGCCAGCTCGAGTCACTGTGTTAAACATGAGTAAAATTTGTATTAAAATTCACCCTCTTCACTTCTTGCTGGTTGTAAAGTGCTTCAGGCTGTTTATGAGTTATTGCTAGCAACATGCATAAATGCCTGTACATGCTTGAATCACTCAGAGACTTGTACACGCATATTAATATGCTTTATGCTGTGTGCTCAGCAGCTGTGATTGGCAGCATACTCTGTGAACAGTAGAGGAGCATTAATAGGCTCACCTCCATTAATGATACATAAAGCAGGCATGTTCAATTAAACTGATTTGTCCAACACTACAATTATTAATCATGGGAGCTGAAATCATTTTGTAGAATTGCATACAAATGTGGAACTCTACGCTAGAGACGATTTAATATTCAGTTGTGTACGCATGGTGAAATACCCTCTTAACATCTCTTAAAAGTATCTGGAAAGTCTGAGTTTTTCCCCTGAATCCATAATTGAAGTCATGAAACTGTCGTTTGGAAACTCGGCTGCTTCAGCTCTGGCGCATTATCCCCTAAGGCTGCAGCTCCTTTGAAAGCCTGTCATCCCTCCACAAAACATCTGAATATGTAACACAGCGTTCATTTTGCATTTCATTGGCTTGATGCACAGGCACGTTGTCTTCCCTCCCTGCCTTAATTGCTTCCTGAAGCCCAATTTGAAATAATTAAAAGAGATGAAGGAGTGCTGGCTGTCTGGAGATGTCGCTCTGTGTCACCCTTGCCTTCTCTCTGTATTTGCCATGCTGCAGCAGGCAGCCGGGCGTTGTGGTCGCAGCTGTCAGCACAACTTCAAATCATCTCTTTCCCTCAGTGCTAATTCACATCACGCAGCCGTGAACATCACCTCCCTCCCTCCCTCCCTCCCTTCTTCTCGGTCCACCCAGTCCCTCACTCAAGTGTGCCGTGAATTAAATGACAGGTTGCACCAATTGCATGGAAAATCACGTTGTTCAGATGGTGACAATAGTCTCATTTGGCTAACATCACTCTGTAGAGCTCAGTGAATGACACAAAAAAAACTGCAAGCATCATTTTGTATGATTGCTTTTCTTGGAAATAGAGGTGCCTTTTTTTTCCCCTGAGGAGATATGTATGAGCAACCTTGCAGTATGTTGCTCATTACCTGACTGGAAAACAAATGGCCCGAGGTGTTTGTGATAATGTGCTCATATGCCTCTTCATCTGGCTGGAATTAGCTTTGCTTACTTTGTTGAGCTTTATTTGATTAATATGGTGTTCTGTTTATAAAGAAACAACAGAAAATGAGTGTTTTTCCTCTGTTGTTTTCAAGACTGTGTTGACATGTCCCAACACAATTCCTGTGTGTTAACCTGCATCATAACGCCATAGTCGCCCTTAGTTGTGTTTGCTCACATCTACAGCAGTCTGACATTAAAGGGGACCTGTTATACTCTTTTAAGGTTCATCCTTGTATTTTGGGTTTTTACTAGAACATGTTTACATGCTTTAATGATCAAAAAATACTTAGTGTTTCTTATCCTGTCTGTGCTGGAACACCTGTATAAGCTCCTTGTCTTAGATGCTCCGTTTTTGCGCCTGTCTCTTTAAGACCTTATCCTAAAAAAGCCCAGTCTGCTGTGATTGGTTAGTGTTTCCAGGTCTTCCACATCCCTGCACTGTCATTGCAGCCAGGGGAATGACTGAGGCACATTTTTAACCATGTAAAAACACCAATAAAAGTTACTAAACACAACCGGACATGTTCAAACAGGAATATGATCCAAAATCAGGGAGAAATTAACAACGTATTACCCTGACGTTAGCATGTAGCTCCACGTAGCAGTGTGTATGACGTAAACACTTGCAGTAACATGCCTGGCGCAGAGGACCATACAAAGATATCTGTCATAAGCTGACGTCAGTTTGTCTCACCAATAGATAAAAACTTTGGAAACGGTCTGAAGGTTTTTGCTCACATGGATTACTCTTCCTTACTTTTACCTCTTATTTTGAACTTTGGATTAAGGAAGAGCATAATTACAGTGTCTTGTGTTCTCTGTTAGCTCACAAGAAAATGTAGAAAATGAGGCAGTCTGACCTTTTTTGATGTTGGAATGACATTTTCTCACATATTTTTAATATGCAGGGCAGGCTGAAGATTACACTCTGAACTGACAGTGTGTACAGATAAATGTGTATTCTTACCTCTGATATCTTGTAGGAGTGAGCCCTTAAATCAGGTTTTGGCAGATTTTCATATTGATGAACCCAGTGGTTCCCAACTGGTCCAGCCACAGGGTCTAGATTTCTCCTCAGTCATTAGTCCAGGGTCCACACAGTTTAATACATTCAGCATCATACTTGCGTTTGGCCATGCCGTCGAGCTAGTTTGCTGTCTGTGTTAAGCAGCTGTCTGTTAGTCACTCACTCCACAGCAGGAAACTGCACTTCAAAATAAACCCTGTGCCAGAAATTCACTGTACTTCAAAGTAAAGTGTGTTTTTAACAAACTTGGACTAGTGACCTACTTTTGGACTGCGACGCACCAGTTGGGAACCACTGGATTAAGCGGCAAAAAGCACGCACATCCACGAACAAAATTGTGCAGGTGCTGAGCTCAAAAATGTGGAAAACTGAAAAGGTAAAGAAAAGCTCGCACACTGCAGGGCTTCTATTCAATGCAATTTATTCAATCAGTGAAGTGACGACGTTTCGAGCCACCGCTCTTCACTGGATTAACCCATAAGAAGTAGCCTGGTGTCAGAACTATGTGTAATGCACACAAACTCTGAACACATTACATGGTGGGGGCAAGAAATGTCTTAAAACTACATGCTGGCAACATAAAAACAAAGCTACTGCAAAGTCATTAAGAATAATTTGTTGCGGTGGACACATGAATTAAGTATAAGGAGCAAGAAAGTCTGGGTAGGGTGGAAGGTGTTAAGGTTGGGTCAGACAAATATGGACTTTCAGCCAGGAGATTGCCGTTTGTGTCCCTTGTAAAACCAAATGCATAGTTTTATGTTACTTATGTTCTGTATGTAGTTATCCTCGCTGAAACCACAATCTTTTCCTAAACCAAGTGTTTTTCTTTCCCTTTACCTACATCATCGGCATCACAGTCTCGTAAGACCATAGATTTCTTGTGCCTGGGAGTTAGGTTTGAACACAGCGTCTTCTGTGGCTGTGAAGGCCAGTCCGGGAGTGACAGACCCGGCCACAGATGTCACAAGTGTAGGCAACATTCTGTGATGTTGTGTAACCTTCAAACAGCTGTTTTACAACATTAATCACATTAATTTGAAACTGCGATTGTTCGTAACTGACTTTGCATCAGCATTGTTTTTGTGTTGCCAGCACGAAATTTTCACACACTTTGTGCCCACCACCATGTAATGCTTTAAGATGTTGTGTCCAGTTCACGCATTTCTGTGAGACCGTGTTGTTAGAACAAAACTCCAACAGTTACCAAACAAAATATTGAATAGAACTGAATAGTTTCTGGAAGGATGCACTGTTGAATTTTTATACCTGTAACGTTCTGAGGAGGTTGACAAATAACTCATATAACAAGAAATTATTTAAACATCTGTCTTCATGGCTCCAGTTAAGTAAGGAAATATGTTGTTTGGAACTGACCTTTAACTCAGAATTACTTGCGACTGTAACACGCTGATTCAGACATAAACCAAGAACTTCTTGATCTCTGATATGTTTATATTTTTAGAACTGTTATTCTGATATTTAGTGAGTTGAGCAACCACCTGTTTCTCCACAGCGTCGTGATTTCTGGCTTCACATTCACCACATTCATTTGTCATAACAGCAAAAGGCAATCCGAGTCTTTAGGAAACCGAGATCCTGAATGGATGAATGAATGAACTTTATTTATATAGCACCTTTCATGCACAAAGTGCTTTACGATTCAGCAGCAGAGACAAACATTTAAGGAGAAATCAGAGGAATAAATGAATTAATCAATCAATAATTAAACAAGTAATAAAAATATTAAGAATATTAAAAACAGATAGCTGCTAGTTATAGACTGTATATTTAGGAGATATGTTTTGAGTCGTTTAAAACCGTCCACTGAGCCAGTAAGTCTAAAAGAAGCAAACCGTTAAAAGAGCAGCTGTGGAGGATCTCAGGGTTTGTCAGAGGACATAAGGTGGTTATATAGGAGGGGGCGATGCCATTAAGAGCCTGAAAAACCAATAGTAGGATTTTTAAATCAATTCTAAAAGATACTAGGAGCCGGTCTCTCTTTTTAGTTTTTGTTAAAACCCTGGCAGCAGCAGCAGCGTTCTGAATGATCTGTAGTTTTGCAATGGCAGTGTATAGGTCTGTTTGTGTGGTCTGCACATTTAAAGGAAGGTGGTTGCTGAAAACATCTTTATTTCAGCCACTTAGATTGGTTAAAAGTGTCCAATCTACGACCCAAGACTAGCGGGTGCTTATTATTTGATTATGTAGCATTTAATTATAGCTGGTACAAGTACTTACTCTCACTTCTAGAGAAGTGTTAGTCTCAGAAAGCGACTGGCAGAAGCACATCTACGATTCTGGTTTCTGTGTTCTATGTTGCTTCATTAACCAGCCCCCCAAAAACTCTCTGAGGTATTTATATCAGGAAGAATTTGACAGGATTAATGAACAATCTGTCACTGAGTCTCTGCCACTCTCTTCTCCAGTTGCCCAGAAGGTTGTGGCCATGAGGAAAAAGCAGCAGCTCTCTATTGGTCCATGCAAATCTCTCCCCAATTCTCCCAGCCACTCATCAGTCCCCGCCGCATCCATCCCCTCTGTTCACATTAACCAGGTAAGATCCAAATCATCAAAGACGGCACGCTGTTTAACTGCTGATCGTGTCGTTGTTTTATTACAAATAACAGCTTTCTGATGTTATTTAAAGAAGTCCTCCCACATGCTCTGTTTATGTAATTCTTCTCATAATCATAACTTCTTGTCTCAGTGTGGAAATGTCCCTCATTACAAAGACTCTCTGACTTTCAATCTCTCCATCTCTCCGTCTCTCTTCCTGCCCTCCTTCCTCTGATTCTGTCGGTTCCTCTTAATCTCTCTCGCTCCCCAGGCGGCCAATGGTGGGGGTGCATTCAGCGACTACTCCTCCTCTGTTCCCTCCACCCCCAGCATAAGTCAGCGGGAGATGCGCATTGAGACCATCGCTGCCTCCAACACGCCCACGCCCATCCGCAAGCAGTCAAAGCGCCGCTCCAACATTTTCACAGTAAGTATGCGACAGCTGATGCAAAGCAACACCCACTCACACTACTAGGAGGCATGTTGCCAAGCACACTTTGTCCACCAGAGGGAGACAGGTAGCTCGAAAATGCATCAAAAGCCACCTCTCCTGCCTCCGATGCAGGCAAAGAAAGCGTCTTGTTCACACAGCACAATGGGCAAAGGAGAAACAGACTAAATAGAAATTATATTAGATCCCCGAAATGCTCCAAAAGAATAAACCCTTCTTTCAAAGCAAATATCAAAGATAAGCACTGTGGAAAAAAAACAAAACGTCTTTTCATGTCCTTTTTCTTTTTCTAATTGGATGTAGTAAGTGCGCATGGATTAAGTTTCTCATCTCACCCATAACAAGCTAGGCCCTCTGCACTGTCTAAATCTTTGACCTCCCCTTCCCCTACCCCTCTTATTTTTACTAGATCCTTTCTTTGCAGTGACTTCCCTTTTGGGCAGAGACGGCAGCAACAAACCGCCAATGCCACTTCTCCTGCCCGGCCAAGCTAAACTAAAAGTCCGAGCCAGCCAATGCCCTGTTTACACGCTGCTAATAACGCATGCCAGCACCCTCCAACGCCCCAGCTCCAGATAGAAATGCTCACCCAACCACTAATCATCTCGCTGAGTCTAGACAACTCCCTCACCCCACATCTACTTTGGCCCAAATCCGGTCTCGACCACCAAGATTCACTACCACACCAGTATCCCCCGACCCTTGTCTGCCTGCTCTTTACCCCGTGTCCTGTCGTATTTGCCCTCTGCTCTAACCAATAGCATATGTGTGCACTAACCACTCTAATTTCCTTAGCTGTCCAAAGCTTGTCTTTTACTTGTAGCCTCTGCCCTCTTCTTCTGCCCAGCCTGCTCCCCCCTTTCCTCCTCTCTCTTCCCTCCTACACCAGCCTTCTTCTTTGCTGCTAAGCCTTTCCTAATCTCACGTAGCCAGACCTCTGCCTCTCCGAGCTCAGGGAGGTCTGCAGGGTCTGTCTTTCTCTCTTCTTCTCTCTTTTTTTTTCAACCAAAACTAGTGTTGTTGTTGTACAAATCAATGAAATAATTCCACAGAGAGCTTGTTTGTACCTCCAGAAAAAGCCAGCGTGTGTGTTTTCAGAATGCCTGACTCAGCTCTTCCAAAGGATTCAGTTTTTCTCCCAAGTTTTCGTTTCTCCAGAACTTTATGAGCATCATGAGACAGAGATTGGGCTACGTGAGATGACTTCTTTCCTTACTCCTCCCTCTGCCCTTCCCCACTTGTAAAATGTCCCTTCTCCTCCACCTGTCTTCCTCCCCTTCACCTCTTTCCTCTGTTCCCCTCTGACCCCTGTCTCCTACCTTCTCTCCCCCATCTCTTTCTAACTAACTCCTTCTCCAACCTCCCTATCTGTCTCCTCCCTCCTCTATTTCTCCTACCGCCTTTACCCTGTTACCCCAGCTGCTGTGGGAGCCGCAGGCTTTTTGTGGCCTCCGAGCAGTACAGGCTGTGTGCTAGCTCCCCTTGTTGTCTCCCTTCCCCCCCTGCTAGGTAGTGACTAACCATGTCCACCAGAGAAATGAGCCTCTCCCCGTCCGCGTCATGGAGATGCCGAAGCACGCCACCTACCCAGTGTGGGTGCCGGAGTGGCAAGCCGAGCGGGAGTTTCAGCTCATGACCTTCTGAGGAGCAGCGAGCCGAGGGTGGGAGGAGTGAGGGAGGGTGAGGGAGGAAAGAAGGAGGAGGATGAGGAAACGGAGGAGAAGGAGGAGGAGGAGGGGACGGAAAGTTAACGGGGCGATGTCGACATATCTTCAGTGACACTTGAAGAGTGCGATGGGCTCAGGAGAGGAAGACTCGCAGTGCCGACCTTTTTTTTTTTGCCATTTTACAAAACAACAGAAAGAGAAAAATATTTCATCGACGCAACAATATGGAGGATGTCCCTTTCCTAGCTTTGTCCGTTTTAAAAACAAATTGACATCTGTGTTACAAAGTTCCCTCAAAGTCCTGCTACTCACTGATAGACGGCAGGCTGCCACTCAGAACGCCTGACATGTTTTCTAGCCACACTCTTGTAAGTAGTACATTTTATGTTAATTTTGGGAGTTTCAAGTGAAGTAACAGTGAAAGAAAATATGCCTTAATGTCATCAGTAGACAAGCTTTGACTGATCAATATCAGAATCACTTCACGTACAAGGTATTTTGTTCTGATATTACAGAGAAAATTGCTGCAAGTGATTCATCTTGTCCAGTTGTAATCAGATATAAAAGTAATACTTGTGGCGCTGGCATTGGGACTCTTGTAATTAAGAAAAATCCTTTGCAATGTGTTTATTGAGCTAACAGTGTTGAAGAGTAAACAGAATTTGGTTCAGATTGTTAAACCCAAGTTAAATCTGACTACAAAAACATCAGACATAGTTGATTAGAAAAAAACCCTTAAAATAGGTGAATCTTTTTAATAATATATTGGTTGTTTTTTTTTTTTAAGTAAGTGAATGAAACTCAAAGCTTTACTACAGAAGATCGTGTCACTCCATCTTTTCACCGCCCTCACAAACCAATTTCACCAACCACAGTCATCTCAAGCAAGTCTTTGCCATAACTGTCCTCGGCCACTAGGTGTCAGCACAGTACACATTATTCTTTCCTAGTGCTTCCATGGTCAATAACTCTGAACGATCTGTTTTGTAATCTGTCTGTGGTTTTTCCTGACGTCTTCAGGCTGTCTGTCCCTTTTTGTGTTGAAAAGCACACTGTTTAGGAGTTTAAACGAATACTACGGCATTTTTTATACTTAATTCCATCCCACTCACTCACCCATATTCATTTGATGCATTTATTAATGTCCGCCATTCGTTGTTCCCCATTCTATGTTTTTAAGTCCCTGGACTTGTCACTGGATCTCCACGTATGAAATAAAAAACATAACCAAAACAAACAAAGAAAAAAAAAATAACCATTTGACACTGTTTTTCAATATTTGCAGATTTGTGCTTCTGTTTCCAACCTTTCTTCAACAAAAAGGGCTTTCCAACTCCTTCCGAATTAGAAGAGCATGACGGTTTAAATAAAAGAGTCCCCCTGCTTTGCCAATCATGATAGAGAGGAGATTATTTATTGAGGACTTTGAGCTTGTCGCTGCTTTACCCTCGTTGCTTTAGCGCATTCAGGGTAATGCATAGAACTTGCACTAAACGGAAACCATAGGACTTTGCGTCTAACGCAGCCTAAAGTCGAGTCCATTTGAGTGTTTGAGCGCACTCAAAGTAGACTGTCAAATATCACGAAGTGAGACAGACTGTAGGGACTCTTCTGGAAATGCCCCGTCCACCCCTGCCCGCACCCCCCACCCCCCAAACTTTCATTCAGACATCCCATATGAAAACACGCTGTACAGTCAAGTCACTCTTGGAACTGTTATCCAGCCACCCAAAGGACACAACCTTTCCTTACATGACATCACACTGCCTTTTGCCATAAATGAGGACTCAAGGACTAGAGGTGCCAAGTTGTTTTTTGTTCTTCCTTTTAGATTTTCCTACATTCATTTGGTCCGTTTTTATTTGATTCCTTCTTATTTTCCAGGGAGTATTGAATGAAATTGAAAATGTGGTATAAATGTATTCTCACAGAGGTATTTTAGATTAGAGTAATTTGGGGATATTTTATGAAGGCCTTCATAAAAATCAGGTTAGAGTGTGAGGGTGTTGAGGTGTTACAGAGAGAGATTATACTGAAAGTTGCCAACAAATGACACTGGGTTGCACCGACTTGTATGAATGTAGTTAATCTTAACGTTTGTTTTCCTTTTTATTTATTTTTGCACATTCAATTGTCTTTTATTCATTGATTTCTTTTCATTTTCTTCAGTTTTAGGTTTGGTACAGAGATTATGAACTCTTGCATAATCGCTTTTCTATCATGAACGGATTGACGAAAAATATAGACTGCTGTATATCTTGTATTGTATTTTATTTACAATGGTACTCTATAAAAAGTACATACATATAAGGAGTATATGAAATAATGCCTTTATTGTTCATCCTATATTTTGTGGGAACTGCAATGTTTGGCTCAATCTGTTGAATATTTTGAAGTGAATTTGTGACTTGCTTTGTATGGTGTCTGTATAGAAGCTAAACAAGTCATCATTAAAAAAGAATAAAATGTTGGAAAAAATATAAACACCAGAGTTGGTTTACTTGAACTCAAGACTCTACCTCCTCTCCATTGATGACTGGACATTTCTCATGTTCTGAATGAGACCATACACAATCATGTCTGTCCCTACCTGTATCACATCTCTTTATTTGTTTTGGGGTGGGAAGGTTATTTTTTTTTATTATTATTTATTTTCCTGTAAAGTTATATTTACTGTCTAACCATTTTCCCTTCACAGGTACGACCAGAAACTTGAAATGTGCATTCATTTTTACTTTTCTGACTGTTTGATATTTGCACAATTATTTTACATCCCTCCAGGTTTTGCAGGTCAAAGGTCGGAGGAAACTTCTTTAACTTAAGTCTCCTGTACAATAACCATTTTCCCTTTTCTCCCTTTAACCTGTTATGACCTTTAACATATTTACCGTGCAACAAAAGCCCTTATCAGTGCGACTATGCTAAAGGCACAGCCGAAGCTACACTGGTATAGTAGCAGGTGGTCTGCAGGTCCACTAAGGGCCCGCTCTGGGTCTCACACAGAGGGAAGGATCCCCCAAAGGGTTTCAGGGCTGAGTCATGACTCAATGTGTGGTCGTCCTTGGTCTCCTCTGTGTTGAGATGTGTCTAGTGTGGTCTTGGTTTGGTCTCTTTTTTAATTTTGATTTTTTTTTCCTTTTTAAACTTGCACGTCGGTGTTACTGCTGTTTGTTCCGCTGGTCTGCTTGTCTGTTAATTTCGAGCTTCTTTTGAGACTTTTATTTTGCAACGTCGAGTTTCTCCACAAATACTGCAAAGTGCTCAAAACACCAAAACCCTCACCTGCCCACCCCCCTCCTCCTGACCCCCAGTCTCTTTCTCTTTCCCTCACACACACACACACACACACACCCCAGCATACACAACTACTCCCCAAAACCTCACCTCACGCCCCACATCTCCCTCTCTGCTTTGCCGTCAGTGTGTCGCTTCAGTTGCTGACTGACTTTCTTGTTTTCTTGCAGTCACGGAAAGCCAGTGAACAAGCAAAGAGCGTTGACAGTAAAACAGACAGCATAGGCAGTGGGAGGGCCATACCTATCAAACAGGTAAGCTGTCTTCCTCATTTGTACACTACATTTCTCATAGTTACCTGGGTAAGTATGATCTTTTAAACTTTGTTTTTCTTGTATGTCCTTTTCCAAGTGCACCAGTTCACATCCTTGCATTTAGACAGTCAAGTACAGCATGACAGGAGTCTATCTTTGTAGAAAAAGTGTCCAGCAAGGCTGCTAAATGAAGTCTGGGACACGTCCTCTGACCCCATGAAAGCTTCGGGGTATGACACATGTGTAGTGTAACTGGAGCTGCAGTGTTGGAGGATTACAGCAGACGGCGCTAGAAACAAAGGGATGATGTCCTTTCAGGTGCTCTGTGGGTGCACTCGGCCTGACAGAACTTACACTCGAATGGATGGTGGCGGATAAGCCCTTGTTTGCGGTCTTGTTTTTTTTTTTTTAAGACCTTTCCAATAATTGCAGACTTGTAATTCTCACCCATATCCTATTTTTGGTATGAAATATATTCTGACTGCAGACACCTCAGTGAAACAAATGAATCACCCCTATGTTCTATTATAGTGCGCCAGCTATTGAGCCTTTCAGCAAGTGCAGACCTTTCACTACGCATGTGTTGTACCCCAATGTTATGACATTGTGACTTTGATTTGCAGTCTTGCCGTCATATATTTCAGTGTTATTTCAGTCTGAGTCCATTGAGTTTGTTTCTTTCCTCCATTTTACAGTCGTCATTTATCTAGCAATCAGTAGAGGTATGCGTAATGTGTATCTTTGGTCTTTGCCAACTACATTTTGAGGTGGTTCTCCAACAAAAAACAACACAGGATCCATTGGGATGGCAGTTTGCAGTATTTTTTCAGTCTCTTTTATATCTTGCCAAAATCCCTGCATTGCACACTGTCCCAGAAGATGTGGGAATGGTCTCCAGTTACCCCACATTTCCTCCAACATAAAGCTAATACTGAACCTCAGTGGTGAGGAGTTCACTGAAAATCTGTGCTCAAGTAAAACCCTGGTTAATAAATTACTCAAAGTACAAGTTACCTTACATTTTAATGTCTTTCAGGATGTGTGTACCAGTGCAAAATAATGACAAAACAGCATTTGTTGATAAAACTGTTGTTTTTTAATGAATTAATAACCATAACCGCTTTTAATGAGGATTAATACATGTAAAAGTGTCACAGATGTCTAGCTATAAGATGAGTTAATGTCATTATCATAGCATCAAAGATTAACACATGAAAAATTAACCTTCCGAAAACTAACATTAGCTAGTTAGATACATTTTTGTGTGTTTAAAATTTTGGTGTAGAAAATGTGGTCAGAAATTGTTGCAGCTGGAAACTTGGCATCTGCAGTAGAGGTGCTCCTCGTGTGTTCCCCACCATACACTCAATCTCAATATTTACAGAAGGATAGTTTAACTCTTGTAAGAAGTAGTAGTAGTAAAATAAAAAGTAGATGACTGGCTCAAAAATATATACTTTAGTAAAACATAGAAGTACAAGTTCTTGAAAGAAAACAACTTTTTTTTACCGTGTGTTACTTGTAATGCGTTACCACCAGCCCAGCTGAGCCTTTATAAAACACTGAAACTGTCAGTGAAGTCCTGAAAATCTGATTTTTATCTTTCAATTGAACTCTTTCTGACTGATAATAATACTCCTATGGCTACTACTCATACAGACATTCCCCCAATCCCTGCCCTCAGTTATTTTATTTAATTCCCATTTCTTGGCAAGTTGTCTTCTAGTCTGATCTCTTTTGTGTCATTAAATATGACATGCTGTGTGTTAAAGATTTAATCTCAGTGTGTGCACCATAGAGAGTCATGTGTTGCTGTAACCACTAGATGGCGACGCAACACAACCTAACAAATTACCTCAGCAGCCCTCGAGTGCAGCTGAGTACCAGAGAGAAGAAGGCTCAGGGTTTAGATATAACACTAGGAAGGTTATTAGCAAAGACACATCTTAAGTTTGTGTTAATCATCAACCTTTCTCTTTAAAAATATGTAGGTTTTTACATTTTAAAGGCACTATCTGACCTCAGTAATTGCAGGTAAATTGTCAGATTAAAGAGTTTGTAATGAAAATAACTATTTCTTTTTTCGTCGAATGACCGTTACTGAAAATAAGTATCTGTTTTAGTTGTGTGTACGTAAACACAACCACTGTAAGCAGACGTAGTTATTGTGCGTTAGGCGATGTATTCAGACTCATGTCAGTCAGTTTTGGAAATATGATTTCAATCGTGTGATCATAATAATCTTACATTTGGATCACAGATGCACTGTTTAATATAAAACCATTCAGTCCCAGTGGAAATGTTATTGTTATTATTGCTCATAATTGTGTGTGGGTAGTATTTTTGCATGAAAGTTCATTCATGCGTATTCATATAATCAACTTTGACAGCTGATGATGAGCTGAAAATTTCATTAGATGTCCCAACAGATGTAATTTTCTTTACTCTGACTTTTTTTTTTCCAAGGTAATTTCACATTCACTTACATTATGCTCTATTAAATACTATAGACTCACTGAGTGTGATTTCTAATGTAACATAATTGCAATTTTTTAGCTGGTAGTTTTTTATTTCTATCTCGATTTCTTTACTATTTTTCCTGTTTTAATGTATTCATGCTTTGCTCCAGAGGACCAGCTGTGCAGTGCTGAACGCTGAATTACATATCAGAGTGAGGATCATTTCTAAAGGTCCAACGATAACTGGAGGAGAAGTAATTGACACATTGATTAGTAATCACTCATGATTATATGAGTGCTTTTGAAAATGGGTCAGCATCATTGTAATATCCTCTTTACCTGCAAATGATAGAAGATAATGACCTTTTTTTATTTATTTTTTTTTCAAATGTTGAGCCAGACCTTCTCACTCCCTTTGGAGGAAAATTACCGAGGCTTTGGTCCAGCGGAAAATAATGTCAGGGTGACACTTCCAAGCGCCCTCACTCAATCAGAAAATATTGCTCTGGGGAAACCAGTTTAACAGATACAGCATCTATCGGCCCTTGTCTCTGTCACTGATAGTAGATGTTCGTGTAATAGATATAAATGTGATGTTAGAGAATTATAATAAATGCCGCAGTGTATTATTTCTTTTAAATCAAAGTTATTAACATGACAGATGTTTAAATTGTGGTTTTATTTGTGCGGAAATTTGCTAAAAATGCCCTTAAAAGCATGGAAATTTAAACTTCAAATAATTCTGCAAACATTTAATGATTATTTTATCTTCGTGAAGCTCGTTTTATGTAGATTAATGTAATTTATCTGCAGAAGCGGACAAATCTGACGAGTGCAGGTGAGCAGGAGGTTGAAGGAATCCCCTCCGAGCTGTCTTTACTGTAAACTCTCCCATTCTTATCCATTACTGGAAGCTCCTCTCTAAAGTCCAGGGCCAGTTTCTCTGAGTATCATGGCAACTTTTAACAAGAGCCATCCCCCTCTTTATCTACAAAGGGTTTCTTTAAAGGGGGGGTTGGCTTTACAGATGTGGAAGTAGGGGGTTCGTGGTGTGACTAGCTGATCTCCAGGCCAGTCAAATGCACAATCAAGGAGATCAAAGTGTCAATGTGAGCTTAATTACCACTCCCCCCCCTCACCCTCTCACCCCATCGGGCCAAATTACACACCACACACACACCCCATGTCTCTCCTCTGCTCCTACCCCCCTGCTATCTATAAAAATAGTGAGTGAGGATAACAATGCACTCACTGCTGAGGAGCCGCCAACAGCTCCTCAGCAGTGAGTGCATTCTTGCCCCATCACGACCCCCCCTACCCGCCCCAACCCAACGCACACACACACACCAGCTAACACACACTTTTTCCTCCCCCTGTCACAAAGGGCCGGCCTATCAGTCAGCCGCAGTGGCAGGATGCAGCTTTTCTCCTGGTCGTCTGACAAAAGAAGAGAGAGACACTATCTCCTCTGTGTAGATATGACAATTGTGTGGCCGCGGAGAGCACGTCTGACGATCGGCCTGTTTCCTTGTGTCGCACAGGCTGAACACACTCATCTCTTTGTGTGTGTGTGTGTGTGCGCAGGGCTCCACACATGTTGCCTTCTGAGGCCAGAGTATCACATAAGGAACACACTGCTTAAATTAATCCGAACGTAGCAGACGATCAAACAATTAAGATAAATGATCCCAAATCATTTGTCGAGCTTCCAATTACTGAACGAGATACACATCACAGCGACTGTTCAAATAAAACAGAGAAATTGGTCGGCACGTGTAAAGATTTTCACATTATTGTCTTTATTGATCTGCTTCGCGGCTCTGATAAATATATGAAGCTCCGCGCTGATTGCATGTATAGATTTGTGTATGCTTCAGTAAGGCCACGAGATGAGGAACATATTTGCTTGTAAAACATGCATTATAAAGTCGCCAGAGGCCGTGTGACTGGCTCATTTACTCTGTATGATTAGAGAGTCATTTAAAAAGTGTTTACAGTTCTTTTATTGACTAAATTGAGAAGAGTCTGGGCAGTCAGCAAGTTATCGATTGAGGGACACAATGTTTCTTCCTGAAAAATCATCACGAGTATCAAGAGTTAAATAGATAATGAACACTTTCTGAAATATGAAATAACATTTAATGCACAACTAATTTTTTTGAATTAAACAACAATTCAACACAATATTTACAACACAGAATACAAATATATAATTTCTTTTTGCCCCTTTTGCGATCAAGGACAAGAGAATATCATGACATTTTATTTTATTGCAATACCCAGCAATTAATACCACTAATTGTTAATTAAAATTAATTAAGCTTCAGCGACACACAGCCAGCATTGATGCTGTCTGTCTTCTCAACTGTCTTAATTTTGATTTGACAAATATCTTTTTCCTATTTCAAAGATTACAGGTGAAGATAACCTCAAATAACATTATTTTACACCCTGTAACCTGATGATTTTAATAGAGAAGAACTGATTTCAATTTTGCTGAGTAGATTTAAGGCGAGATGAAGTGGTCAGTTTGGGGATTTTAGGGCTATTTTGCTTCCTTAACATGTCGTCTTTCAGACTAGTGGGAAGCAAACATCCAAAATATACATTCAAGCATTTATTCTAGTTCAGATTTCTGTTCGGAAATTAATGCAAAAAGCAGATATTTAATTAGTTAAGGCCTTATTTGCACATTTGCATATAAACTTGTTCTACAAAAAAATAATTGTTTTAATGTAAGTCAGCTGGGGAAGTTTCATGGTGACATAAGTATGTTAAAATCTTTACTCTACTCACTTATTTGAAGCCCTGCGTCAGTGAGCAGCTCTAAACAGGCAGGTACATTGATAAAATACAAAGAGGACCAAACTGACTCCCAACATGCAGCCGATGTTCAGCACTCGCCCCCTTTAGATGAATCCGGGTTCGGATTAGGATGATTGTCGGCAAACAGCCTGGTGCCCAGGTCACCGAGGGTCAGCTCTTCCTGATGTGTTAATCAGGATTAAAGCCTGCAGGATGGGCCTGGCTAGCAAAATACTACCCTCTTTAACCCCCCCTTTTTCAGATCACACACACACACACACACACACACACACACACACACACAGGCCCTGGCTGTAAAAGCACAAACATTGCCCCGGCTTAATCCCCTAATTAAGCGTGCCCCTCCTCACTATTTAACCCCAGAGAGCCTCCTGGCCCTTGCACTCAGCAGCGTTTGGCCACCTCCAGCAGAGGAACTGCATTGTTTACCAGTGGATTTACTCAGCAGATAAGGAAACCATCAGATGCCCTGAAAGGCCGCGGAAGATAAAGTAGAATAGAATAAGAGCTGAGTGGGCTTTGAAGAGGGGAGATCACACTCCCTAATCCCAGGATTGAGAGGTCTTCCAGAGTTCAGCATGTTATGTGTATGAATGCAGGGAGGAGGTCTGGCAAATTGGATTGTCTCTGTGTGTCTGTGAGGGGTCTCTGAGCCAGAGGAACTTGGCCAGCTTTGGAGGTTCACAACAGAAACATGTCATTTAACCTGTCAGCCAACTAAGTTATAATAAAGAATGAAAGTTTAAGGGGATGTAATTAAATATTACTGTTATGTTTTCATATTTTTTAATGTGTAATCACTCCCATACTGTTTCGTAATTGTCACTTAAAATGATGTTTGCTTTACGACTCACCACAAACAAAATGTAACTGCCATAACGAAATCTGTAATAGCAATAATAATACTGTTTTATGGTATTTAACATCCATAATGGCTCATATCATCCACCATGCTGCTTTGAGAGGAGCACATGCTCACCGTGATGCCTCGTCTCTTACAGGGAATCCTTCTGAAGCGAAGTGGCAAATCCCTCAACAAGGAGTGGAAAAAGAAATATGTCACACTGTGTGATAACGGCGTCCTTACTTACCACCCCAGTTTACATGTGAGTCTGAACCCCTCCTCCTCTCCCTTCTTCCCTTCCCATTTCTTTTCCAATCGGCTTTATGTGTTTGTTACACTACTGTTTGTACTCGAGGGTGCTACTGGAGGTTTTAATGTAGGATTTTTTCAACCGCTGAGCACGATTCTCTTGATGGGATTACATTTACCACCGCTGCTGTAGCGAGCTGGATTACAACCATATAGGCTCATGATTTCTACAGCGACTGTATATAACTAGCTAACCCCGTGACTTTAAGTGTAGTATTAAGAAACAGGGTGTCCTAGTGGTCATCTCTGTCCCCTCCTGTGGTGCCCATCCCCGGTGCCGTCTAATGGAGACATGGCTGTGCTTCTGCGTGCCCGCCGCGCCCAGACTGCACGCTGGCTTGTATTTATAATGGTTCTCACCGCATGGCAGCAGAGCCTGACCAGCCTCCCACATCCATCTTTGTCAGAATCCCGCTGGGCCGCTAATACCTCTTAAACACTCGGCTGGCTGGCAGCAGACAGCTCAGGAGCCCGGTGCCCGTCTTCCTCCAAAATCCCTCCAGTTCCCCCCATCACTCTCTGATTCCTCCAGGCCTGTGTTTAAAGATGTTTCAGATAATCCTGGCGAGGTGAAATGAAAGATATTGGCGTCTAATGAGACAGCTCAAACTTTGAGCACAAGCCCAACAGTTAGACGCGAACCTTGTGTGTGGCCCTGTTGTACTGACAGTGTGTTAGCGGTTTAATTTACAAGCAGTTATTAGTAGAGCGGAGCTGTGCTACAGTGATGTATGTAATTGACTGAACAGGCTATCTCTTGATCATTACAGCTATTACAGGTCATCAGGGCAATCTATGAATCTATGAATCTGTTGACTTACGGAGGGAGGTGAAATAAGGGAGACAGTTACATTAGCGCGGTAACAGCTCGAGCTCATTTGGAGCAGTGGAGCAGAGAAGGAGTGAGAAAGGGGAAGAGAGATTGAGGAAAGGAGAGAGGGAGGAAGAAAGAGGGAGGGAGGCAGACTGAGAGTGGAAGAGGGGAACCTTTAATTTCGCAGTCAGCCAAGCCATCCACACAATCACCTTCTGTTAATTCTATCTGCTACATCAATTAAATTGTTTGTAGAAACTAATTGAATGTGGCTTAATCACACATCTTAATAGCTTTGCACGCTTCGATCTGGCTGTTAATTCCAGCAATAAAATGAAATGAGAGCGCTCACTGGGTAATTAGCGAGGAGGCTTGGGAAAGAAATGAGTGCTTTATGACACGGTAATAAAGCAGAGGAGCCGGTGGGGGGACGGCAAAGGCCGAGCTCGCCTCTATCTGGGTCTTTTTTTTGCTGAGCCCAATGATTTTCACCTTGGCTTCCCACATTTGGGCAGTAGTCGCTTTAAACCAAATCAAATGCCCAAATTGAAAGAGAATGAGACTGTTTGCATTCATTAAGCCTAACATCTCGCTATTTGGAGAGACGGCGTGGGCACAGGTGATGTATAATGGCTTTACAATCATTTTTCCACTATCACACACCCTTAGTGGAAGGTCTAAGATGGGTTGTGACTAATGGGGATGGAAATTGAATAGTCTTTTAATTTGTTTTTCTTCCATAATTCCTGGATTCTTGTTGGTCTGCTGTGTGTAATCAGTTGCCTGTGTTGAGGGGAATATGTGGGAATGTTTGGACTCGATCTTGAGTGGAGTGCAGGCCATTCACAACAATTGTCGTGTTCCTTTTTTTTTCCAATTTCTGTAGGACTACATGCAGAATGTGCATGGGAAAGAGATAGACTTGCTGAGGACGACAGTGAAGGTTCCTGGGAAGCGGCCACCCAGAGCGGTGGCCACCGTCGCCCCCACTGCTAGTCCCAAAACCAACGGGCTGACCAAGGACCGCAGCACCTTGCAGCTGGGCATAGGAAACACAGGTACCACTTCCTGTCCTCATTACAAGGTTAACGGCCAGAGTAACAAAAGTACATTTACATATATAAGACACAGATTAATGTACGATTTAAGATATTTATTTCATGCGTTCTGACACTTATGCAAACATGATATATTTAGTGATTTATCTGGAGTACCAAAAGTACATTTGTGCTGTTTTAGCTTCAACTTAAGACTTATAGTTGTGGTCAAGAAACATAAACCACAAGTGTTGGAGGAAATGAGCCCACACTTCTGAAATATATGTTCAAGGATCTTTGATGAGACAAATGCGTTCTTCTCAGTTCTTCGCAAGTATCAAACACACAGTGGGCTGAAAGCTGAAGTATCTGAAACCAATACTTTGTGTACTCATTAAAGATCTGGAGGTTTTCGAATGAATCATCACTTCTTAAAAAAATGTTTTTTATTCCTCAAACAAAATCTTCATTTGAATTAAGTGATTAAATGCATAGTCTTTTTACTATAATAATGTTGGAGCTGAAAAAGAGTTTTAATTTTATAGGCTTAGTTTATAGTGCTGCAAGACCGCCCTGTTTGTACAAGTGCGTCCTTCCCTTTATGTGCAGCAAACGGGAGCGCAAACAGTTTTTTGACTGCTGTGAAAATGTCGCTTTTGGGAGGCTAAATGTCAACAAATGTGGATTGAAGCAGAATATTGTATTAGATGTAAAAAAAATGACCTTGATTTTGGAAAAAAATTCATCAATAAGTTTTGGCTTTTGGACTTCAAACCACTCTGAAGTTGTTGGAAATGTTTGGATCACGTGTCGAAAATAATCTTACGCAGCCACGCTGGAGTCTAATTCTACAAATAGTATAAAACTAATAATATTAGTGCAGCTTATTCTTTATCTGCAACTGTGCAGAAATAGCAGATTTAAACAGAATGAATAGACAGGTAAAAAAAAAATGTCTGGGCAGCATTCAAATGTTGATGTAGAATTTAAATGTCAACATTATGCGTAACGTTTTTAACTATGTGTGTGTACATATATATATAAAACGGGCTTGATATCTTACTTGTAATCAGTGTCAACAAAAACAATATACAAATACCTTTTCTTGAGCCCGATGCAGCACTGAGCAAAACACGTTGCCCTCATCAGTGTTAGTAAAATATCATCAGTTGCATATTTTTATGGGAAACTTCTCTGATTACACGTTCATCTTTCATATTGAAGCTGGCAGCACATCCAGGTCTAAAGTACACACACTGTATGCAGAGCTCTTCACTCTTCTTCACCTCTGCTTGTGGTATAGAAATTGATACCTCCATAATAAGAATATTCACTTATATTGGTATATTAAGAAGGATAGACCCGGGAGGTAAAGAGGGATCTCTCATGTTTAACATACTACGCCAAAGAGGAAACAAGTCACAGGTATAATACGTAATAGTTACTCAATGAGTCTTTCATTACTGTACTCATTTTCTGTGTGCTCAGTTTGTGATTAATCATAAAAATGGGTCCCAACAGGTTAATTATCTACTTTCCGTATGTTTCATTCATGCAAATTAGCTGCCTCACTGTATACACAATGATTACTTAATGAGCGTCTATGAGAAATCTATTAATTCTCTAAATTATTAAACAGGGAATAGAAAATTGTTTAAACGTAATAGCAAATATCACAAACAACAAGGTTTGTTTATCTTGGACTGTTACACCACCATGACACTGACCTAGTTATTTTTCATCCTCTGTGGTGGGGGTGGGGGTGGGGGGGGTGGGGGGCGTCACAGCAACAGAAACAGACACCAGTTTGGTCCTGAGCATTGTGCCAGGGTTTCTCCACCTTTCAAGTTTAAAAATAGAGCTCTTCTCCCAGCGAGCGGTGCCACCGGAGGCTGCGGAGAGTCTGGCAGGCTTATAGAGGGGAAGCCAGTGATTGGATTTAGGGGTTAGGATTAAGAGTAATTAATACTAATTAGCAAAATGATCCCCGGAGGGAGGCGGGGTCCTTCATCGGCTGTGAAATGGGCACAGTGTTTCCATCACTCAGGCTACAGCTAACTGGCTGGGAGTGGGTATGGTGCCAAAGACGGGTCAGCTGGGACCATTAGCACTGTCCAGGCAGGTTACTGTTCAACCTGGCCAAGGTGCTGCCGCTGCTGAACGGGTTAATCAGTCAAAAGCAGAAAGATGTAGGAGTTTACAGAGCAGAGGACGTCGGATCGAGGTTGTTTCATCCCACTAACTGTTAACCTTGAGTGCTGGGTTGAGGGGAGTCATCAGGGCAGACAAAGGGCCTTGAAAAACAGGCCAGAGCAGGTTTTGGGAAAACAGCACCAACTGGTTTCTTGGAAAAGACTCTTCAATGACAAATTCCCAGGATTTTCAGTTGCCATCCATTTGCGCATCAGGGAACAATGTGTGGGAGATTTGCCATAATCTCCACTTAGGAAAAGAAAGGTTACAAATCACATCAGGTCTCTCTCTGGGTGGAGGACCCTCTTCTGATTATGCGATCGGGATTTTGATTTCATTAGACGTGCAATTGATGAAGGGAACAAAGGGGTAATTTTTCATTCACGGCGTCCAAATCACAAGCCTTGTCTGTGCCTTTGGTAATTCATTCATTCCTTAGATCTAAAGACCTTTATAATCACTGGGAGAAGAGGGATAGGGACGGGGAGAAGGAGGGGCGGAGTGGATGGGGGAAGATGGGAAGATGAAGAGGAGAAGCTGAGAAGACAGAGAGTAAATGAGAGAACGCATGCGCCCACGACTTTGCCGAGCGGCCAGGTTTAATTCCTTTGCTGGGTGCTGAGCGGAACCGTTTTAAATATGATCCTCCCTGTTAACACGCATCCTGCCGTGTCACCGGCGACAGATACATTGTATCAAAGTATTAATGGGCCCAGTCACTTTGAATCAATCCTGTGGGGGAGAGAGAGATGCATGTGGAAGAGGTGGAGATCTCAGGAGAGTGTTTCGCTCGTTCCCTCCTCACTCTGTGCCAGTTTGTCTCCAGTGTGTAGCCCAGTAAAACCAGTAGCAACATACTCACTGACCAGCAGGCCCTGCGAGCGCCAACATGAGACTTCTTTTTTAACACTGGAGCAATCAGGCCTCTTGTGGGTACTTCAGAGTCTTCTGATGTGCCCTCTCAGACAAAGACATTTTTAAAAGGCGAAAACAGATCAGTAATATAGTGAAAAGTCGACATGCAGTCAATATGTTGCGATGTATTTAAAGGGATAGTGCACCCAAAAATGAAAATTCAACCATTATCTACTCACCCATATGCCGAGGGAGGCTCAGGTGAAGTTTTAGAGTCCTCACAACACTTGCGGAGATCCAAGGGGAGAGTGGGTAGCAGCACAATTCCACCTAATGGAGGCTGACGGCGCCCCAGATTCAAACGTCCAAAAAAAACCCCCACATAATTGAAACCACAAAATATCTCCATACTGCTCGTCCGTAGTGATCCAAGTGTCCTGAAGCCCCGACATAAAAAGTTGTTTGGCCTCACAGACCATCATTGTCTACAACAGTGCCTACGTTAAAAGCTACATTATTAGGAGTTCCTCCACTATTGTTATGTTCGTTATAGCCAGGATTTTTGGACACTGCCCTCTAGTGGCATCTCATGGATGCGTCTGTGCTAACATAAAGGGCAGTGACGGTTACAACATTCAAAATGAGCTTTTCTATTTTCATATGTAAAGCCTTTATCCAACACTTTTAGTGAGTGCTAGGTATCACAGTATTTTTGACTGAATACCTTGATAGTGATATTGATACTGATCTTTGCTAAAGTATCATCAGTAATGTGGATATAAAGAGGAAGTTGGTAAAGTCAAACAAAATGTTGCAGAAAATGGCATCACTTTACTGTAATGCAGCTTTTAAAATCATGAGAATACAATTATTACGATGTTACAGTTCCAAAAATCCAATGCTATGTTCACATGGAATCGGGCAGATGGATTACACCTTCTGGACGGCGTGGTAAAAACAAGCCAACAGTCCAACAGAATGGCAGGACAGTAACACGAAACATGCATGACGATGTGTGGCAATGGTGATGTGATTATTAAATCAAATATATCAAATACAATTATTTTTTTAATGTAGTTATTCTAGTAATTGTCCAGATTGCCCATTTGCTCCCTGTGTGCAGGAGCTACGTAACACGTGGTAAACTTCTCCCGGCCTCACCTAATTTTACCTTCCTGCTCTTTGTCACCAAAATGACATCCCGTTTGCCGTCTACTTTCTCCCTGATTCCATGTGGACGCAGCATAAGCTGATATCTAATTTCATACCACAATATAATATCAATATATTGCCAAGCCCTACTTTTAGTTGTCCAATTTTATAATTTCTATGTTTTCAAACTAGTTGAGCTACTCCACTGTTTTCCCATGTACCCCTGACAACTGCAGAAGCACCCCCCGGGGGTACACTTACCCCTGTTTGGGAATTGCGGTTATAAAGTAATAGTTTGTTTCGAGAGCTGTTTTGTCTGTAGAAAAATACTTGTTTTGTCCTCAATTTAGTTTTTTGTTACCTAGATTAATCTCTGAGGAAATGACTTCAAAATGTCATCAAATTCATTGTAACATTGAAGCAGAACAGCAGATGTGAGTTGGAAATGTCTGCAGACAACAACAACAAAAAACACATCATAAGGCCTACATGAGGGAAAAAGAACATTTTAGATTTGTCCAACAGACTATAGTGTGTCACACACAACCTAAAACAGTTTAAGTTGTATTAATGCACACAGTTTGTTTACAGTACAATACAAAATGCACAGGTATGCGTATAAACGTCTGAGTGACTTGTGTGGGGACAGGCGGCAGCAGCAGCATCAGGGGTGGAGGAGTGGTGGGGGGACGTCTGGGCGTTGGTCAGGATGATTTTGGTGGATTACACACAGCCGCAGATGATGTTCTGCCCGGCCCACATTAGCATGAATGCTTCATTATCCCACTACTTGTACATAATGGCAACAACTCCACGGAGGGGTCAGGCCTCGTCACGGCTCATCAACCCACTGACGGCCCGGCCTAAAGAGAAATGAGAAGCAAGGCAGCGCTGCTCCCCGCTAATCCATCGCCTCTACTTAACACCCCAGCCCTGGATAGCCTGCAGAACACACTGTATGGCTTCTGTTATCTCTTTATACACATGACGATACAGTCAGCAAGAAATATTTATACTGGTGCGCTGCACTTTTTCAGCTTTCATTAATCTTATTAAGAATGTTGCAGGAGTTAACTGAAGTGACATCTTAGATAAGAAAGTATCACTGTGCTAATGATGTTTTTAATTAGTACATTTATATATATTTTTATATATAGTTTTTTTTAATTGAGGTAAAAATTATACCACAGTGTAAAAAGACAATATTCAAAATGCTATTTAAGTAGAAGTCCAGAAGTATTATCTCAAAATTTAGCTAAAGTACGTAGAAAAAAATACACATTATGCGGACTTGCTTATAAAATATTAGATTATTATTAATCCACAAAGGTATAAGGAGCATTTTAGTGTCGTAGCTTGCTGAGGTGGAGCTGATTTTTTCTGCTTTACGCTGTTGGGTAGTTTAATGTATAAAAATAGATGCTGTTTTATTAATAAAACATATCTCTTGTATGTAAAGAAACAAAAGAGCTCAAATAAATGCAGTGGAGCAAAAAGTACAGGGCCCTGGAATATAGAGCACTATGAAGTGGTAGACAATGGAAATACACAAGTATAGTGCTCTTATAATTCTACTGAAGCACAGTACTTGTGTAAATGTGCTTATTTCCTTTCTACGCTGTCAACATGTCGTACAATTCCACAGTAAATGTCTTGATCGCTGTTGTACGTTTACTGTAAAAATAATAAAGAAGCATTTCATCAATAGAGACAAAATTTCAGCAAATGTCAGGAAATCTTCAAAATGAGCAGACCTTCACAAAAAGCCACTTGATGTTATTGCGCTCTAATAATACCAACTTCTTTACTCCTAAAATGTTAAGTTGCATTATAGGTTTTTTTTTATTATTCTTGGCATTTTTTGCAGTAAAATGTCGTAACGTTTGATATATTTGTATTTGACAGTCAAATCATGTGCACGATCACTACAGTCTCATCATGGACCTCAGTTTGCAGTTGTCAGGTTCATCATTGTCCAGAGTGTCACTGCTGAGGCTGTGCAACGTACTGGAGTGAGGCCTGGCTGGAGCTGCGAGTACAGTGCTCTTTTAATGCCACAAGCTGATTATTTCTCCACTGTAATTACATTATCCTCCCCTTTATGCAGGAGTGGTCTCTGGGGACTAATGGATACAGCCATGTATAATTCATTAATCATTAGCATCCAATTTGACAATTAGACGTGATTGTTGAATTTTAAATATCGATGTAAGTTGCCACGTAGTTATCTAACAATTTTTTTTTCTGTCTCTTTTTTAAAGCGTCAAAGAGTCAAACTTTGGGTGAAAAAAAGAAATGTAGAGATTTTAATAGTAGAAAATAAAGAATTACGTCTGAACAATGAGGTGATTAAACATTTATCTGTAAGAAGGGAAACAACGGACTGCTGTTTTTTTATATATAAATCATATTTTTAAATTTTCCTTTTTTTAAATTCAGGAATGATAAAAGCCTTTTTTAGAAGTCATGAGCTTATTTTACGTATCATTCATCCATCACTTTTTAAAAAACAAAGTTTCACATTTTTTTCAGTACCCTTCTCCCCAGCATCATCCCCCCGTCTCCTCCTCCTCCTCCTCTGCTCTGATTTCAGCATGCTAATTTAGTCAGTGCTCCTCAGCATGATTCCCTCGCTCTCTCTCCCATTCTTGCTGCGATTCTGCTCCCTCCCCTCTGGGACCTGAAGATTAATATTCCTGGGCCCAACAAGATAATTACTGATACTAATTAGACATGATTATGTGAATTTGATACACTTATTACTCTAGATAATGAGTAGGACATATTATCCTAACAAGCACCCGTGCCGCTTAGTTTACTTTACACACGACCCACACACTATATTTTCTGTTATTGTCACCTCAATCAGAAACTGATATTCTCTTGTAATTATTGAAGAAAAGGCCCTGATGTGTGATACCTGTAAGATGAGGAAGCATTGTTGAGGAAATCAGAGATATGTCTTGTTTTGCAAAACAAAGCCTCTGAATTTTTAAGCTTTTTGTGTCAAAGCAGAGTCGACTTACCTCATTAAACTGTGTTGTCTCATAATGAATCTGTGCAGCATGTTAAAGAGTTATTGTGTCAACTTTTAGGGTGGAAATACGGCAAAAATTAACTTTCCTGACGACTAATTTTATTAATAAACCCATCTTTTATTGTAGGTCATGCAAAATATTCAGTTAAATTGATTTTTCAGACTAAAAACGTGACAGAGCTCGAGTCAGTTTGATGCATTGTAAATCTCAAGCAGTTAATCTGATTCCCGGCACACGACTGGCGGTGTATCGATGAGTTTTTCAGAGTAGTTAGGATGTGTTGTAGCGACTGCTTGCGAACAGGAGGGAAGGACCACATGGCGCAGCCTAGCCCATGAATTAGTAAAGAGAGCCAGGCGTCCGTGGCTCGCCTGATTGGAAGTTAGGGAGAGAACGCCTGCTGACGCCAGTGGAGATCGATGTGGCAGTCAGAGGGATGAGGCGAGATAATTAGCGTTCAGAGTGTATCTTGTTAATTAAGGGCTAATTAGAGGCAGAGGCGGAGGGAGAGGGGTTTCGTTTGTGTGTGTGTGTGTGTGTGTGTGTGTGTGTGTGTGAGGGGGGTTGCTTGACAGAGGGATGTACACAAATATGGTGGCAGCAGCATTGCTGTGCTGTAGAAACTACCCAAAACTGTTAACTCGATTGCATCATTATTACTTCCTTTGCAGACTTTGTGAGTTCAAAGAAAACAATCTGAGCAGAGAACGCAAATGTAGAAAACAAAAAAAAAAAAATCAGCATTAATTTTCTTGTGTGTGTCACTCATTTTTCAGGTGCTCCTCACTCCAACAGTAGCTCATCCCTGCAGACGGGCGCGTCGTTGTTCAGCGGCAGCAAAGACAGCATGCACCAGCGCTCCTTCTCCGTGTCCAGCGCCGACCAGTGGAATGAAGCCATCAACACCAGTACAAGCAGCGGAGCCCGTAAGACATTATCCCCGTCCCTTAAATCTCCTCCAAAGTCTCACCATGTGTTGTGCAATCAAAATTTACATACCGCTACCACAAAGACGAGTGAATTAAAGCAAAATGAATGGATCTGGTGATGGAGACGGCATTTCCCGAGCTTCTCAGACAGGTGGAACAAGCCTCATTTTCATAATTAGCTGATCAGGGCTGTGATCGCTGTGACCTTTTTGGCTGCTGCTCTTTGATAGAAGCAGCGTGTTCAAAGGAGAGGAGCGGTGAAGGTTAACTTTCTGCCACCGATGCATCTCCACTCACTGCCTCCGTGTCACATTGCACCTTGTCACTGTACTTGAGTGAAGTAAGATAATATATTCACCATGCATGTCTACACACACACCCCCATCCTGTCTTTACCTTCCATCTTACTCTTATCCCCCCCTCCCTCCTTCCTCTGTTTTCCTCTCTTTTCTTCCGAAGAGGAAAATGAATGCTTTTTGGGAGGACCATTCATCACCAGTTATTTCCCTCTCTTTGTGGTTGGCAGTAAAAAAGCACTTAAATGCACATCAACAGAATAACAGTCATTTCCATGCATGTTTGCACTCTGGTAGTTCTCATTAGCACGGCGGCGGCTCCCCCCCTCCCCATGGGCTCCCAGGGGCCCCGGCAGTTTAAAGAGCGCACTTTACGAGCGCTGCTGGAGTCCAACTGCACGGCCCTCGTGGTTCCGCAGACAAGCCTGTCTCTCATTTGGAGCTGCCAAACGATCAATTCTGCCTGGACGCAGGCACTTCCATCACCCCCTACCCCTGTCTCCCATCAGCAGCATGCCCAAAGCAGAATTACTTAGATTCGTGGGGTCCTCAAATAAATGAGCGTGAGTGTGTGTTGTGCGTGTGTGTGCTCTTGCTGAATTTTTTTTTTTTTTTTTTTTGTATGTGAGTTTTTTCCACAGAGCGTGTTTGCGTCTGTATTACAATGTGTGTGTGGAAAAAACAAGGCTTCATACTGGATGTTTGTGAATGTGCGTTTGGCGACCGGTCTGCGGAGGACAAATAGGAACTGCTAAACGTTGTGTTGTGAAAATAAGGAGGCCCAGAATTTCCCATTTTCATGTTTGGTAAACTGCAAAGCCCTCAATATTAACATAGCTCATTAACCAGCATCCAGTCTTCAACTAAATCAGATCCACACTTTGCTCCTTTATTCTGTTTTCTTCAATTATTTTCATGCTACTCTTAAGGTAACCACAAATGAGCTCGAATGAGGCAAATGAGCTGAAAATAATAGTAGAAATGTTGCGTCAAATGATAGATATGTTGCTCGTCCTTGGGAAGGAGTGTCTCTGTAATCAGTGCATAGTCAGTGCAGACGGTTTAAGGGAGCAAGCAGCTCAGAAACTTTCTCTGGATATCTTGTTTTTACGTCTCCGTACAATTTAAGAATCTGGATTAAATCAGCAGAATCCATCTGCAGTGCAAAGTGTGACTGGACTATCAGAAAAGATCAACTTGATTGAAACGCGAGCCTCTTATCTTTCATCCTAATGTGCCTTCAATAATCAATAGAGGGTGTTCCACAGTGAAGGGTGCTCATGTTTTGCCATTTGAATTGACTTGAACCTACCCCAATCACTCCATTATCCTTGGTGAAGGTTGCAGGTTAACATAAAATGTGATTCTGAGATGCAAAAACAGCAGATTGATGATTCACCAGAGAATGAATGCATCTTAGCCAGGTAACCATTTCCATATTATTTAAAGAATGTCCTCATTTGTAAACCTATTGAGCAAAGGCAGAAGCAGAGGTAGTGACGTCTCTTGAATATTGAGCGCAGATTTTTGATTAAATCCCGGCCCAATTTTTCTATTGCTTGCCTTCATAAAGACACCCATTCTTAATGCACCGGATGCTTGTTTAGATCCCGCTCCCCTTCGTACACCTCAATCTCTGAGCCTGAATTAAAAGCAAGAGGCTCAAAGAGTCGTCAGAGCAACGTGATGGGCTCGCTGATGACAATGACTTAAGTCGTGGTCAAAGTGTGAGTAATGTCACAATTCCAGAGGCGAGAGATTACAGTGCTCTCTACGGCTGATGATTTGATAATTAATTCAACATCATCCTGTCGTTAGAAGAGAGATACCTTTGTTCGCAGGTCTTATGGCCCAAAAATATAATAAAAATTTGCTCCCAACAGAAGAACTGAAAGTACAAATCATTTAAATATGATTTTGTTCTATTAAAACACCAAAAATGACTTGGTAAGAAGGAGACTTTTAAAAAATTAGTTAATTCTAAGAAAATAAGTAGAAAATGAATCTTGTTGATCATTGATTAATTGTTTTAATCTTTTTTTTTTTTTTTTTTTAGTTTTAATCGCAATTTCCATCTTCTCAAATATGAGCATCTGTTGTGTTTGTTTGTCATGTATGATAGTGAAATAAATATGGTGTGGATTTTAGACTGCTGGCCTGATAATACAAGTAATGGGAAAACATATTTTAGGCTCTAGGACATTATAATGGCCGTTTTATATTTACTACATTCCTTTATTTTAAGGAAAAATAACATTATTGGGGAAATAATCAAGAGTAGAGCTGCAGCAATTAATTCATCAATCAATTAGTTGTCAACTAATAAATTAATCACCAACTAATTTGATAATCAATTAAGCACTTTTAGCAATTTTACATAAAAAAAAACCCTCAAAATTCTCTGATTCCAGCTTCTTGAATGTGAACATTTATTTATTTCTTTGCTGCTCTATGACAGCAAACTGAAACTCTTTTGCTTGTGGAGAAAACAAGACATTAGAGGACGTCATCTTGGGCTTTTGGAAACACTGATCGACATTTTTTAACTAATTTCTGGCATGTTATAGACTACACAAGCAATCGAATAATTGAAAAAATAATTGCCAAATTAATCAGTGATGAAAATAATAATTAGTTGCAGCCCTAATCAGGAGATTAGTCCATAATGGAAGTAACTGTTAGTTGCAGCCCTAATGAGAGAAGCAGTATTTTAACTTTTTACTGTGTTAAATTTAATAGTAATGTTGATAATTCTGTGTTAATAATCACAATGTATATCTGTCCATATTGCCCATTCTGCCCTCAGTGTAAAGTTTGTGTCGTTGCCTTTTTCTTTCCGTCCTCCGAGACCTTTGTGCTGCAGCTCTGCTCTGCTCTGCTCTGCTATGTATTTATATATAAGTGATAAGTTTTTCTCCCTTAAGTTTGCATATCAGGACACAGGTAGTTAACGCACAGATAGCCTTTTCCTGTGGCACTGTGTTTTATACCTTGGCCTCCCGATGCGAGGGTGATAGCATGTGGGGCGTTTGATTTCTACGCTAGGCCGTAATGAAGTTTGACATTTAGTTTGGAGAGAGCAGCAGAGCGCGATCAGGCCTTGATTAGTACGCTCTAATTGAGGATAATAAGGGGGAGGCGGTGATTGTTTCTAATTTTTGCCATTAATTGCAGCCGTTGGCTTTGATTGAGGACAGGCAGGGCTGCCATGTCAAGGGGCCTGGCGGAATCATAGTGCTCCTCACCCGGAGCCTCTTGAATAACAATGAAATGGCTCCCCCCCTCCTCTTCACCCCCCACTCTTTGCCTCCCTCCCTCCCTCCTTCTCTCTCTCTCTCTCACTCACCCTTTTTTCATTCTCATTCATTGTCAGCGTGGCATTGGTAAAGGCAGGAAGCTGTTAGCGGCGCCCTCTTTGTCTCACCCATAGTCTTCATCCTGGAGCATGTTTAAACTGTCATCTCCGTGGTGGGAGTGTAATGCACTGTAATCACAGGTTAGGCTGATACCTATTCTGCTGCCCAGGTGATCGTGGCTGAGTGGGAAAGAGACTCCTGATCCCCAGTGTGCTTCATTACCCAGCTTGGTCCTGATGGCCCTCATACACACTAACAGCCAGCTAATAATGCCACAGTGAATACTCTGCTTGTAGAATCAGTCCACTTCTAACTTCATAATTCTCAATTTAAGAAATATAATCTACCAGTCATGCACAGTTTAGAACTGAGAACCACTTAAAGTCAGGAGACTTTGCATTATATAAAACCATTAGATTTCAGGTGCTTTGATATTGTTGCTCAGCGATGTGTGCTGGGGTTGTATCCATTTCCTGCTCCTATACCATCACGGCGCAGACTGCTTAAAGCCTGATTGGTCCAAACAAAGGGAGGTGTATCACCCCGTATATGTTTCTGGTGCAGAATGAGCAGGGCCGGGGTCATTTTCCACAACATTAGGGGCAGAAATTGATAATTAGAGGTGTTTATGACACGGTCGGGGCCCCTGAGGGGCAGCCCTCCCCTTTAACCTCAAGCGACATTAAACAAATGCTGGCTGTCACGTCGGAGGCAGGTTGGAGCTCAAGTCTTCCACCCGCCATACGGAGCTGTGCTGGCGGGACAGACGCTGGGATGGAGAGGGAGGAGGAGGCAGAGTGTGTGGGGGGGGTGGGGGTGCACATGGAGGACCCCTGTGCCCCCAGCTGTCTGAGCCAGCTAATGACTCGTCTCAGGGGGGCTGTTGTAAGAGAGCAGGGAAATTGAAACAGACGCCTCGACTAGGAGCTGCTACATGTGTGGCTGCGTGCTGCCATTCAAAACACCAGAGAGCTTAATGTATGTAGTCCAGCACAAGCACCAGTGTTATGGTTATTAATGTGACTGGCGTATAATCAATATTATTATTTTCCACATAGCACTTCAGTGTTTATGATGAAATATTAATACTACTTCTGAAGATGGTCACTTATCTCCTGATAAATTAAAGAGATCGGTGTTAAGAGCTGATTTTTTTCCAGTAATGACATTCTTGTTTGAGAACATCAGCTCTCACCAAGATTAATCTCTAAATCGAGTACAGACATAGCAGTGTGTGTCTCAGGTGTTGGCTCCTGCACTTTGCCCACGCTCAAAGAATGCATCCCCAGGCCGAGAGCTCCACTCTCCCCCCAACGTTAGCATCTTCAATCCCCTGCTGAGCCCATCTTACTCCTCCAAGACAGCCCCATCTCCCTAAAGGTAATGACCGAATTAGGCCTAATGTTGTACACTGGCTAATGGCACAGTGCCGCACATTATAGCATGTGCAACTGGCAACGACAACAGCAATAATCCCTGAGCCCCTTGTCCTCCTGCACTCCACCCCTGGGGCTGGGACGGTGCACAGGGAAATGAATGGAGTTTGCCACACTACAATGAGCTTTTGATGGGAGACAATGGAGGAGGCTGCCAGCACCACACAGGGTGGTAAGAGGAGAGCAATATGGGGCCCATCTACCGGCCCTCCCTCCCTGCTTCCCCCAGGCCCCTGGCCCCCGCTCCCAGATTCATAATGGCATCCGGAGGGGGAAAGAAGGGAAAGTGATGTCAAATGTCAGGAAATCAGAAAGATGGCAAGCTGACAACCCCCTCCTCTCGTCCCATCCCTCCTATCCCTTTGCCCAACGGTAGCACAGGTTAATATCACATTTATAAAATCACTTACAAGAAACAAAGCCGGCTCTTAGCCCCCTGTCACTCTCAGACAGTCATATAGAGAGCTTTGCCGCGGGCTAACTTAGGTAACCATTTGTTCACTGATAGCCCCATACCTGTCCCTCACTCTGTCTAAAGCCGGAGCCAAGCAGATACTTTGGGAGTCATTTCCAACTCTTGCTGCTGTCGAAACATTTTTAGGATGTGACAAGGCTGCCGTTACTTTGCATGAAGCCTACAGTGAAGCTCATAATGTCATTCATTATTCACTGCTGAGTGTCATTTCACAGTGATTCATGTGTTCATACATTTGAGATATGTTTTGAGTTGAATAAATAGTTGAATCTGCCAGAGAAGTTTATTTTTGAAGGAATAGTTTCACATTTTTCAAACCGGTCTACATGTTATATTCTGCCGTTTTGTTTTTACTGTCTTGGAAGACAGACTTGGACGTTCTTCATCCACCTTCTGCAGCTTTTTATTAATATATAATGGTTCATCAAAGCAGTTAATATGACCCAGTTAACCTTATTGTTCTTCATTTCAGTGTTTCCCTGATTTTTTTTCCCCCTTGGACTATAATTTTTATGACTGCACAATACATCCACTTGAAAATTTTACATTTGAGCATCATTTTCAACATGCTTCCCTGGTAAATCTGCAAAAAATCTGGACTAGAGTTTGGTCAGTTAGTACCCTTGTGATGACGACCCACAAATAGGATAGGTGCATTTAGAGACTTGACTTCCTGAGAGATTCATTAGTATAGAACTGTAGATTCGAAGCTGAAGCTGTGACAGTGAAACTTAAGCTTACCCACAGCAGCAAACATAAAACAGAGAAACTTCAGAAACTTTAGAAATTCAAACCACTGCATTTATTTAACTTAAAAAGTAATAATCATTTTGTCTGTCTGTTTCAGCCAATGGAATGAGTGATCCTGCCAGTTCCAGTGTGGGCAGCGCCACGAGTCCTAAACTCGAGCCACCTCCTTCGCCACACGCCAACCGGAAGAAACACAGACGGAAAAAGAGCACGGGCATCACCAAGCCAGACGGCTTATCAGCAGGCAATGAAGGTACAACACAGTCTCATCACTACAGCTTTGAAGTGATCCAAACTTGTGACACAGAAAAGAAAATGTTCTATGGGACACACAGGTGCCGAACATTAGGTGTGTTTCCATTCGCCTGGTTTTATGTACATCGTCCACATCCGCTTGAATTTTTGCTTCATTGACGGGACATGAAATAGCAGAAGACATCATAACTGTGTGGATCAATCAGGACACTTTAATGATCCTCAAATTAATACATGAAACAGCAGGTGGAAGTTTGACCAGCACTCTGTTGATGACCTCATTGCACCCTCTTATTCTGCAGTGCTTTAACCTCACTGATGAATTAATTAATGCCATTAATTTGCATTTTATGTTGCTGATTTTCTGGGGGGGAAAAATGCAGTAAATTTGAAAGGAAATCTGACTCGTGTAGAGAGCTGGGTTCATTTCCTGTTTGTGCAAGAATGAAAAGAAAAGTTCACACACCCAGATCTGTCTGAATTCATTCATTTGTACGTTTCTGTGTGCAGCACAGACGAGTTAAATCCACACATGTTCCCACTACTTCTTCAGTGTGAAAAATTGGTTGTGCTTACACACACAATTAGCTCTTTTCATTGTTGGGAAGCCAGTGAGGGATCTCATCCTGAGAGGTGTACAAGCAGCCCATAATGGTTGATTTGTATTCCTGGACAGAGATGGGTGGGATTTGGTGGATAATGCAAACGTGAGCGTTGCGTCCTCCCACTGAAGCTCCTAACTAGGATTTGAGAGGAAGTGTTCGACTGTCTAATGCAGGCAAAAAGTGGAGTTGCTAGGCGTTTTTGGACTGGACGAACTTTTTCATATTTCTAAGATCATAGATTTTCCCTTTTTATTGTGTACCGTAAGAACTAGGAACGATCGTAGCTCTCAGAGCGCTGTTTTGAGGGACTTTTTTAGCTCCTATTTCACGTTTTTACTCTTACAGGACAAAGAGGTAAGTGTATGTTGATTGGCTGAATACATGAGCCAATGCAGCTTTAGCAACCACCATTTTTCAAAACAATGTTAGCTGTACAAACAACAGATAACGCAACACACAAACAGCTCATAAAGAAAACATCGACAGTGAAATCCAGGCTTTATTGAACATTATGCAACGAGCGAAATATGACGCAGTTTTGACTCATCAAAGCACAATACACGTAGGCTGCCTTACACAGGGTTCCTACGCAAGTATGGAAAGTATGAAAATAAATCTGATCAATTTCCAGGTATTAAAAAGTATGGAAAATGAAAAATAAAGTATGGAAAAATATTTATGTTTCCAGACTATTACCACTGTTCTAAAATATTGTTTTCTAAAACAGAAAATTAGGTATTTCCAAAAATAATTTAATCAATTCGGATTGTGTTTTATGCCGGGCCAAGCACAGTTTGTGTGAGGGCAGACGTCTCAGAAAACATACCGCCCCTTTTACCTGATTGACAAGTGGTATGTCCAGTCCGCTGCCCCATGACCCTCCTCCAGCCCCCCAGGTATCAAGTTTCACTCCAACACTGCACCTTCAACAAGAAGATGAAATTCACATGGTTCACAATGGGTAGATGCAAGTTTTTGGATGGATGGCTTGACGATACCGTATATAAATACTGGTTGGCCAAGGATTCCCAGTTCACACACAGAGCTAGATGCAAGCTTTGTGTGAAATCAATTGACATCACCAACATGGGGTAGAAGGCGATTCTGAGCCACATGAAAGGAAAAAACACAGACGTCTCGTTACTGCATCGCTTGCACCCAGAGTCCCAAGCTTTTTGCCATAGCCCAGACATTGAACTTATCTGAGATTTTATTTGCATGCCATTATGGTACTTGTCTACAATCGCCTATTAAGAATAACCCTGCTTACATCACTTCAGCATTCCTATTGGCGGTGTGAATGCAAACAAACACACTAACAAAAAAGGGCCTTGATGCTGTGTAGTTCTTGGGGGAGCTCCCAGTGGGCAGTTCCTCACAGGGAGTCCTCAGAGCTGTTTGGTCCCAAAACGCCTATTGTCACGGTCTGCAGTACAAGGGAAGCGCCCATAACAAATTAGGGGGGAAGTGGAAAACAAATGTTTATATGGAACTTCACAGAAACTTCTTTCCTCTGATGCATTTACTCATTTCTTCACACTGATCAGGCTTCTCTTGCATTATGAAAAAAGAGCGTGAAGTCTTCTGTATTTTTATTGAACATGCCTGCGATGTACATAAAGGTGTGCAGTTCTGTATCTCTATGTGGCCCCCTGCGCAGTGCACCCTCGCAGCCCCCATTTCTTTCACCGTAGTCTGAAAGGCCTGATCTCCAGAAGCCGTGGCCCTCCTCAGCAGGGGAGTGGCAGTCGGCTCTCCACCCAATTAATAATGATTCTCCAGCCCAATGATGAATGGAGTACCCTAATTGGATGGCATTGTGAAAACACTGGGACGCATTTCAGAGGCCATAAAACTGATGTCACCGGAGCGGGATGATCAATCAACAAGATTGATACGCTGGATAACAACAACAATGGCATTGACGCCTCCTAAATGGGGCTTAGCATTTATAATCATTATACTTTTTTATCATGGTCTCTGACAGCTTCTCTTTAAAGTCTGAATGGGTCTGTTGACCACATTGTTGTTGAGAGTGAACATCATCAGCATCTCGGAGATAAGTGGTGTGAGATAAGTATGTGGTCACATCAGAACGCTGGTGGAAGTTAATCTCAGATCTGATCGTTGGTACGTTTTGCAGTTGCATGTACAGAAGCAGTTGGCAGCCCCCAGCACAGATTTCAAGTGAAGAGTCCATTACTTCTGTTTTATTTGACATTACTTAGCTCTTAATGGGACACTTCTGGCAGAGTTACAGTTGCATTAAAGCCTTGAGTGAGTGATGGGCTTGCACTATCAAACATCATCTCATCGATAAGATCCCTACACAGGAGTAATTGAGGTCAGGTGACTGCCGGACTTCCTGAGGAGGAAGAGTAATCAGGCTGGAGGAGGCAGATTCTGAATGTTTCTCACGTCATCAAACACGCACATTGTTTTCTATCTCTCTCATTGTTCTCCGCGAGGTTTTCTATTAGCATCACCTTGTCTGTTCTGCTGAATGCTCTGGAATACAGACGTATCGCTTAAATATTGGATTCACCCAAGTCTGGGATGTGAGTTGTGTCTCCTGTTGAAAGAACAGAAGAGAGGGAAGAAGAGAGGAGAGGGGAAAGGAGAGGAGAGGTGGGATCCTTGAATAAATTGCTATCAGTTTATCTCATTTACGGGGCAATCAGATGCGTGCAATGCAGGCTGAAATTGAATTTTAGTAGTTGTGAAGCATCATAAATCAAAACGGCGTGCGCGTCTTAAGGTGAGAAATCATTTTGGTCAACACGGGACGTGTAGGATGTCGGAGGGAGCCTGGGGAAACTGTTGCTGCACCATCATCTCCAAATATGGTGCTACAGTAGTTAGCGAGACTCTTGCACATGGCTGCTGAAGTGGGAGGAAAATCTTCTAATCTTAAGTTCATTACTATGATTATGAAAGTATAAATGACAGAGTAATTGCACGGAAACATATTTTCTGTTCAAATAGGCTCAAGGTGAGGTAGATGTTTTAAAACCAATTTAGCTTATAATGCATTTATTTCAGATTTATTTCTCATCAGTTTAAAGCCATATTTGGATCATGTATAGATTCCCTGTTATGTCTACGGTGCTACACTTCCGCCAAGGATATGCACAATGGACACAGTCCCTAATATCCTATGCACTGTCAGAGCTGTGTGGTGTAATGAACTTCTCATGTGCTTAAAGAATGATGCAGGATGCATGGCGAGACAACTGACAGCCCCGTAATGTGTTTCCCAGCAGCCGCCCGGCGACGAGCTTTCTCGGTGTGTCGCTCGCCATAAACCCACTGGAAAATCGATGGCCGATAAAGAGTTGTGTTCAGGGGGAGCCCCCTCTGATTAATGCAGACTGTCAGGGAGCATCATTAATGTATTTCTCTTTTAAAGAAAGTGTATCAAATGCTCATTGTTTTGGGGGTTTTAGCTTGTCCAACGTGAGCAGAAAGGGAGGCACAGGAATGGAGGGGAAATTGTGACGAGAGGTTCTGTCTTGATTCTTGGAATTTTATGGATGATGATATTTACTCATGCTAAGGTCACAGAAATCAGGGAGAAAACAAGAGCTAAGTGTTTATCTGAATGCTTAAAGGCGTTCAAGTCTTTATTTACATTACCAAGATTTGATTTGAAGCAATTTTATAGAAAGACATTAAATCAAATTGCATCAAACTTGCATTGCATTTGCACATTTTGGGCGCATACTTCTAAAGAAAGGTAACAGACTAAAGGAAGCATAACTCTGACTGCACGACATGAACTCTGTAAGTTATTACTAAACTCAAATGTGCTGCAGAGCATTGTGTCTGCAACAGAGGGGTCAATTCACTTTATTTTGATGAATTCTATTTTTGAAACAAATTTTCCTGCATTGATTTATGGACCTTCTTATTTACTGAAAGACTCAACAATAAATTTTAATCAAGTAGTTTTGTTTTGCAATTTAAATTGATTGAATTTAAAGTGATTGGAAGGACTCCTCTACTGGATTGTATCAGCAATTAGAGGAGGACAGGGGAATTAATTGTATGTGTGCTTGTGTTATGTGTGTTTTAAGTGGAGTCTTAAACTTAGAACAGAATCCTAAAAGTAGGATGCTTACATTTGTAGACTGTCACATCGTACCTGAGGAGTATGTGATCCCATAAATCTTTACATATATATATATATATATATATATATATATATACAAATGCTATAAAACATTTGCATGTTTTCCTTCCCAGGCAACTTTGCTGATTTATAGAGTACTTAAATAAGCATATAAATATCACAAAGACGCGTAAATGTGCAAAAATTAAACAGTAGTCAGGCTTTAATAATATTCCAGCATGTTCAAGCTCACCGTCCTCATCAGGGTTATGAAGATGGACGCTGTTGGAAAAGATCACTTACCAGTGGATGAGATTGCTGAGCATCATACACCAAATAATGTGTGTCCATTGGGATCAATGGCACAGTTACTACTAACCGGACAATGAAGAATTGGAATGACGCTGCAAATTATATTACATAAAAACAAGACTTCCTTAACAAAATTAAAACACTTCCCTGTGATGTTGATTTATAATGAATAGAGCAGTGGTTCCCATCTGGTCCAGACACGGGACCCAGATTTCTCCTTCGTCGTAAGTTCAAGGTCCACACAGTTTAATACGTTCAGCATCATACTTCAGTTTGGCCATGTCGTCGAGCTAGTTTGCCGTCTCTGTCAAGTAGTTACTCACTCCATGGCAGGAAACAGCATTTCAAAATAAAAGCTCTGTGCCGGACATTCACTGCACTAAAAATAAAGTGTTGTTTTTTACAAACTTGACATGTTTGCGAGTCACTTGCGGTCAATTCAGAATAGACCTTCAACCCACTTTTGGACCCCGACCCACCAGTTGGGATTCAAGATCCTTTTATTGTCATTCAGCAAAACATCAGTGATGCAAAGCAGAATGAAATTACGAGCATGGTACCGTTAAAAACACAGATAAATAAAAAAGAAAAACAGTATAAAAGAAGAGAGAACCACTGGTATAGAGCATACATCAACTAAACCAACAGGAAAGCAGGCCTAAAGGCGCAGACATTATTTAAATGCTTCCAGTTTTTCTCTTCTTTAATTTTTCATAAATAACTTATTAATCTATGTTTGCTCTTTGGTGTCTTCCGTGACCTCTGAGTGTCTTCAACCTGGCTCAAACTCTTTTTTTTTTGGCTGATTTATCCCTGATTCATCTCTTCCAATAACTGGAGGAGAAATCTGGTCTCAGACTTGGTCGGTACCGACGTTCAGCCCAGATTATCTGGTAATATGAGAGGTTTACAGATCCAGTTTTAAACCTCCCGAACTGCTCGGGCTGCTCTGATCATTTCAAACCTGTGATATTAGATTTTTAAAATCTGGATGATTAGTTATGATTATGTCAGTATGGTGCAGCTGACGGTGTTGCTAAGACACGATAGGCATTCTAGCCCTTTAGGCTAACGTCAGCTAGCATGCTACTGCTGACAGTTAAGATCTTATCTCCAAGAAGAATAGATGACCCATGTTGACCATTTTCTTATTCAGGTTCGTTTAGCCTTCTGCTTTTATTTTTCTGACTGCAAAGCATTGTTAATATTACGCTAAGTTTTCGCACCATGTCAGGATCATATGAGGTGGTGCACTCATGCTTCTTCATGCATGTAAATCTCAATAATATCTTGTTGTGTGTGTGATGTGCTATTATTTTCAAGTCTTGCAGTGTGTGCATGTTTAAGATTAGGGGGAATCACATCTGTTAAATTTCTCTTTTTTTATATATGATGCAACCTGATTTAAAAATCAGATAGGATTTAAAACTCCTGTAGATGAAGCCCAGGCTTTCCACTGCTTAAGTTCTGCAGGCTTATATCAGAAGAGAACAATGTTTGGCAGAGTCTTGTTTCTGACTCCTGTGCAGATTGACAGGAACAAGGATCCATGGTCTGTCTGTGTCCAAACTACAAGTTAACCTGCATCGACGGTGTTAAGTTATATATTGTCAGCCCAACTCAGTCTAGTATCCTATTGTCCTGCACCTTAGTAAACTAAGGGTTAATATCCTCTGGAGTCCAGCTGAGGATTAGGAAATGGAGGTTTAACTGCCTGTGCTAATGGTGGGTGTTTATCTCAATACTTTGTTTTGTCACTCCCCGACTCGCTCTCATTTCCGAAAGCTGTCCCTGGAGCCTCCACTCTTGTAATGGCTTAGCTTTCTGAGCGCCACAGTATGGAGGGAAAGGAATAACAAGATTCTCATTTGGGCTCCATACACACTGCCCACAGATACATGTATAATTGGCCCTGTTTTCATTCGGCTCTGTTGTTAAATGCACTAGCTATTAGCGTAGTGGTGTTGGTGCTGATTTCATGTGTTTGTTTATTGTTGGAAGGTGTGCTCCTTGTTTGTTTGAGCATGCGCGTGTGCACAGAAAAGTGTGCAGGAGTGTGTGTGTGTGCGCGTGTGTGTGTGTGTCAGATAGATAAAGAGTGTGCTCTATCTCTCTCTCCCTCCCCTGCTCTCTTCTTTCTGAGTTTGGTCGTGGTTCCCCTGGGGCCCCTGTCGCAGTAATGGCCTGCTCCTGATTGCTCTGATACAGGTTAGGAATATTGGCTTTAATGATGTGTAAAATGAGTAAGCAGTGCCTGTGACATTTACAGATGGCACCGCCTTGGCCTGTTCTTCCCAACTGCTCGTTAATTCACGGGAACGGCAAGCACTTCTTTAAGTGACTGCCTGATGCATGCATACGACACAACACAACACATCCTACACACCAAAACAATAGCTCACCTTGTGCACCTCTGCGCCTTGTCATCATTTCAGCCAAGTGTTCGCACAAATGGATTTAAGAAAAAAAAAAAAAAAGGAGTCCTCAAGGCTAAGAAGTGTTTGCTAAGTCCTCTCTGAGGGTTTCTCACACCAGTCTCCAGAGGTCTTTGAGAGGCTTAGACAGAATAGAAACGTATAGACAGCACAGCTGGGCTCAGCATCAGACCCCCCGAGGTGCTAATCTGGTCCACAGGTCCTCGACGATGCATCTGCTGCACGTACACACCAATAAAGGACTCATTCTTTGCCGGTTCCCCACTTTTCTTTCAGGTTCCACTTTGATTTTCAGGTCAGACAAGATGTAAAAATATGATTTACAACTCTCTTTTAATGACAGTGCCAGTCAGTGGTGGAAGAAGAAAAGTCCTGCATTTACAATCCTACTTAGGCTACATAAATGCACTGAAGTATTATCAGCTAAATGTACTTAAAAGTATCAAAAGAATTATATATGGATTATGGATTAAGGAGCATTTTACAGCTGTACTCCATATAGAGCTCTGTATTATAGTCCAGTGGTTCACAACATGGCCCCCCTCCAAAGAGTCACAAGTTAAATATGAAGGGTTGTGACTGTGAGTGAGGATGGGACGATATAGGACACTGGTTCCCAACTGGTCCGGCTACAGGGTCCAGATTTTTCCTCAGTCATTAGTTCAAGGTCCACACAGTTGAATATTCGGGGTCATATTTGCATTTCGACATGTCGTCAAGGTAGTTTGCTGTCCATGTCAAGTAGCTGTCTGTTAGTCACTCACTCTACAGAAAGAAACAGCACTTCAAAATAAAAGCTCTGTGCCAGAAATGTTCTGCACCTTAAAATAAGATGTGTTTTTTACAGACGTGACATGTTCGTGAGTCCCTTCCGCAACCCACTTTTGTGCCAAGACCAGTTGGGAACCATTGATCAAGGATTTTATTTCAAATGGAGCTAAAAAAAACAAAACACTCACAGTATGTTGATCGTGGTGAATTTTGATTATTGGGATAATAAATAAAATAAAACCCAAAGAGGCCGTGCAAAAACAGGCTGTATGAGCTAGAGATGCACCGATCCAGCTTTTTCAGTTTCGATACCGATCCCGATGCGGTGGCTTTGAGCATCAGCTGATACCCGATACCGATCCGATACCATGGTTGACCCTAAAAGCTATATACCTTTACATGTAGAACAGAAGAGACTAGAGGCGTCAGGCATCGATGACGACACAGTTCTTTCCGAAGATAAAATGAAACAATGTGAAACAGATTAATGCAATGATGAGCTATTTATTTTTAACAAAAATAAACAATTGTGCAACAGCAGTTGAAATAGTGTGAAATACCTCCACGCAGCAGATTCTCTCCTTCGCTCCATGACGTATGACGTAGCTCGCGTCACAATAGATTTAAAGGGAAAGAATCGCCTCAGGTATAGGTTGCATTTTCCGATACGCAATCCATCTATTTTGATGATATCGGGGCCGATATTCGACTGATTCTACTTAAAAATATTAAGGTAATGATTTGCCTGCATCTTTATAAGTAGTTCCAACTCTGGCCTTATTGAGTAAACACTATGAATCTTTTATAATCCGACAAATCCATTTAGTTTAGTACAACCAACATGTTTTGCTTTGACCTTGACAAATGTGTTATGAAGCTGAGCCAACTCAGTATTTATCCAAAAGTTGCGGTGCTGTTTAGTGGTCAAATTATTTTATTTAAGATAGTCTAACTTATTTTATCTCCATCCTACTCGAAAATGTCAAAACTTGACCAACTTCTTGAAATAAGCTGTCAACTAATGTGAACAATTTAATGTAACAAACATTTTTTTAATGCTAAAAAAGTATCCACAAACCCCATGAATCATTTCGTGAGATAGCTTTGTATTTGATAAGTTGCCCTCCTGGGGCTTGAACAGTTTATTTTACTTTAACAGTAAACATTTAAATGAAGTCTGAAGAGGTTTAAAGGTGAAATCACTCTTTGGTAGAAAGGCTAATAATTTATAGACATCTGTGAGATGACAAGGAGCCTCAATCAGAAGCCAAAAAGGTTGGGAGCCATTAGTTTAATCCTTTACAACAGATTGTATTTTTTAAGTTTACTGTGTGTTTAATTTTATGTAACTAGCATCTATATCTGTCAGATACATGTACTGGGGTAGAAGTATGGAAGTACTCAAGTAAAACCTGTACTTAACTACAGTACTTGTAAATATACTTCCACCACTGCAGCCAGTAAACATTAGAAATCTATTTTTGTATCATTAAGCTATCAGTTAATTATTGGCGAAACATCCTGCTTATGAAAGTGTTATTGTGCTGCTGCTAGAAGCCATCAAGTATCTGATGAAAAACGTGCAACTGGGAGGTTCCTGAACAGTTTTATGATCCATGTAAATGGTGGACGAAGACGTGTATCTTCATCTGTTCCTTCCTCTTTGTAGCTCTATGGCCATTACACTCTAATTTCCTTTTTATTATGCCGTGTTAATTAAGGAAAATCATATTTCGCTCATTCTTCACAGTTGGCTCCTCTGTTGGCTTTAAATCGTGTTCTTCCTTGTCCGCCCACTGGCAGAGCTGCGTTAATTTATTTCTAATTGGCAAGAACTTGTTGACTGTAGGCTCGCAGATAGATTTGGTCAGGAGGTTAATGCACATGTTAATGCGACAAGGTGATCGTTCCTCTGCTAGCCATGTGCTAACTGCAGCCATTGAGTAATAACAGAGGCGCTAATGGCCCTTTTACAAGCTCATCATGTCAGGTGCGTGTAAGACAGCAGTGATACCTTTGACACATTGTTCATGCTCAGATTTACCGTCCCTGAGAAGACCACTTTGACCTCAGCATCATGCTTACACCGCGCAGAATTACTTTGGCTTATGGAGCTGAATTGCCACACTGTGGACGGCATTAAAATGTAATATCAGCGTGCTGGAGCTGCATGTAATGACAATACCGGTGTCTCACATAAAGCTTCCTGCTGCACATGCTCCTCTGTCTCTTTAGTGGCTACAGTATGTCTCGCGTGTGCATTACTATGCATGGAGAATTAGATTTGTTTTCCCTTGTATACTCATCAGTTTAAGAAATCAGCCATCCGTTGCTTTTTTAATCTCCATAATGAAAGTGTTTTAATGCCTCCAATTTATTGCCTGGGCAGCCAACAGAATAATTAGCTTTGTTCAGGTTTTTTAAAAAGATGAAAACACAAGTATAACAGGATTTGGGTCTGGGAGCCACAAATTATAATCAGATGCATTAGTTATTGTACCTGAAGTTATATTGGACAAGAAAAAATTGATTTCTTCTGTTTGTATTGCAATTAATCAAGTTTTTTGTTTATTTATTTCATTTTCTTTCCATATTTTTTGGTTTTTATTCTCTCTTACATTTAGCGTCCTTTTAAGGTAACCATTTTGAGTCCATCAAGTAGAGATTTTTGGGTTTTAATCCCCAGCAGTGCTTTAAATGTGCCACACACATAAATACTTTTTCACTGTAAGTCTAAATAAAGAGGCTTCCAAGCTTTTATTGATTCTCCGTGACCTGTAGTCGATTCCACAAACTAAATCAGATAATTGAAGTCGGTGTAGAGCTAATTGGATTATTGCTTTCCCCCTGAAGAGATGGCCCTCCACCGCAGCTCAGGGATCGCTACATCAGTGGCGTCCGTCAGACATCTGTCATTTAACAGCACAGGGGCTGCGTCTCGCACCAAGGAGGCTGAATTGATTATAAATACAAAGCGTAATCATTTCTTTGATTAGATGATTTGTCTGACGATGTTATCATCATCAGATTGTCTTCATTTTCTAACTACAGACAAACAGTTAATTGAATATAAAAACTTACACACATTAATACACAATGCATTAGAAGTATAAATGTATTTTTGTACATCAAGCAAATTTCTTTTTGGTGTAACTTCTATTAATGATGAAGCTACATAAGAAAAAAAAAAAAAACATTTCCCTGGTGTCTACTTGCCTCCAGTCCTCCAAACATGGTTTATGTAAATGAGATGACTATTTGCATAGACATAATTAGGTAATTACAAATCATTTGGCTATGAGCTCAAGCATGTGCACGGACCAGAGATGTTACATGAGTCACATTGTACAGTACCGAGTTAATGAATTGCTTCTGAACAGCAGAGGCATTACAGCATGTGTTGGAACATATGTTGTGTCAGACCTCTTGTTTGAAAACGACAGGTGACATTTTCATAAATCTTAGTTAAACACAAAGAGCGGCGAGAAAAAAAACACACACACAGCAGATTCACAATTGTCAAAGCCAGTTTGAAGAAGGATTTATTTCAGTATATTAAAATATAACAAATGCATTTAAGAAAACAATTAAACATACAAGACTGTATACCAAAAACATTATTGGACTCATTATTGTCTTAATATTTTCAGACACTAATATAGGCCTACTGCATAGCAATGAAAACCAAGGCTACACTTATTCGATGCATCATGCCCTAGCAAAACTGTAACATGATTACTCTCAGGAAAACAGTTTCCACAAGAAGGATTTAATGTAAAGCAAAGATCTTGAAACGTAGCCTTGTGCAGAAAGCCTGAAGACAAAATACCAAAAGGCTGGTACTGACAGTTTTATAAAGATGAATGATCAGTGGAAAAAGAAAGTGTAATAATTAATATTTGTATTTAAAAAACAGAATGTGGCTGTGGCTCAGAAGGTAGAGCAGGTCTTTCACTAATCGGAAGATCGGCGATTTGATCCCATCTCCTCCAGCACGCTTTTCGAAGTACCCTTGGGCGATATACTGAACCCAAAATTGCTAATGGCTGTCCCATCAGTGTGTGAGTGCATGTGAATGGTTACTTAGTAGCAGGTGGCATCGTGTATCGTAGCGTCGGCCACCAGTGTGTGTATGTGCGTGTGTGACATGTAGTGTAAAAGAGCTTTGAGTGGCCAGAAGACTAGAAAAGTCCATTTACCAATTTTGCTCTGGTCACTTCCTTAAATGTCAATCAGGGAAATGTGGGGAAGCAAAAAATACAATTTGAGATCAGAGCTGAGACGTAATTTACAGTTTTTGCCCCCCAAAAATCTGGTTTTGGTTTTGACAATAAGTGGAAAGTACGAGCCTGTGTGCATAAAAACACTGAGGTAGAAGTTAGGCTTAAAGGGTCACTTACATATTTATAGTTGGTGGGTGAAGTTGGGTAGAAAGAAAATAGTTCCTACATAAAACTGCTCACAACAAGGTCTGTGAATTATCTTGAGTAACTGGGTCATGATTTCTGGAAAGAGTTTTTCAAATGCATTTTTTTTTTTTTTCACTCACTTTAAGCCGAGCAATATCTAGTTCCATGATATTTGAGAGAAGGCAGACATCTTCGACACTCGGCAACTCACGCCAAAATAATCTGAATCAATAAGCAGTACCACAGGTAGGAGGGAAAATATGTGTTTTTGATTTTGGGTTGAACTATCCCTTTAAAATTCTGTTACGTGCACAAGCAACAGCAGGTGGAAGCAAAAGAACACAAAGTTTTGAAAATAGATCATATAATCTGCATCTTTTATTAATTTACTTTCAGATTCTATATAAATGTTGCACGTATTGTTTTGTTCACAAATTTACCAACAAAATATTTTGAAATCACTGTCCCCTCAGATTGCCCCTTCTCCATGGTAACAGCAGCTGACTTACGCTCGTCCTCGATGGAAAAATGGCGACCAAAACCTAATTTCTCAAAAAATAAGTTGAAATACACTGGGCAAGGGGCACCCAGTAGCTTACTGGGTAGAGCGTGTCCCATGTACAAAGGCAATGTCCTTGCCATAGCTGCTGCGGGTTCAAGTACCCCTGAAACTGTTATGTCACTGAAGGCAAAAAGCCCCCCCAAAAAAACAGAAGTAAATTTTAATTTTCCTCAAATCCCCTTTTTTTTATTCATGTTTGTACATTCACAAAGTATGTAGCGTTTCAAAACTTTTGGGTAAGTGTGAATCAAATGCTTAAGGCATCAAAAAATGAAGTTAAATGACAAAAATCTGATTTAATAAAAATGTGATATTGTGTGTTGCTGCTGACTGGTAATGGTCTTTAAAGTTATTTGTCTCCACCAGAAAGGAATTAAATTGTCTCCTTGCCTTTATGAGTTTGAGATTTTGAAGCATTGTCAAATAACACAGCAGTGCACAGGAGCAAAGGAGAAATCGTTTGACTGTTGCTGAGTTTAACAGAAGCCCATTTCATCGTGCATTCGTGCCTCAATCACTGAGCTATGGCGCTGACTTGCAGAGTCAGATCGCACAACGGACACGCGTGTTTCTTAAGCACTAATTCGTCGTTTATTTGTGTTTTCCAGAGCAAGAGGATTCCTTTGAGTTCATCATTGTGTCGTTGACGGGTCAAACATGGAACTTCGAAGCGTCCACATATGAGGAGAGGGAACTGTGGGTCCAAGCAATTGAGAGCCAGATCTTTGCCAGCCTGCAGTCCTGTGAGAGCATAAAGAACAAGGTACAGTAGGATAAGAAATATCAGAAGGACCGAGCAGAGAAAATCATCTAATCACAGCATCGTCATCATCCTACGATTCTGCTGCTTCATTTAAATTCCTCTTTTCCCCTTCTTTCCAACCTTTATTGCGCCCTCACCCTCCCCCGCCCCTCCTCACCCACTTCAAGCTGTCACATGTGGGAGGTTGTCAGACAGGTGCACCGCAGTGTGGGGGATCTCTTATTAGAACTGACAGACATCAGAGATAGAACACGGCTTGTGTCAGCATACTGGGGAGACACGGGCCTCATTTTCATATTCATATTTTCTCTCTGCCTCAGTCTTTTCCTAAGACTTTGAAAAACCTCCTCCCTCCCTCTGCTCACTGGTTGTCTATGATTTGAGGTCCAGCTATAATTGTTTGCCTTCTCTTAGTCCTGCCATGATTAGTTTCTGCTGACTTATTCTCTCCCTCGTCTCTTACAGTCTCGGTTAGGCAGCCAAAGTGATGCAATGGCCATTCAGTCCATAAGAAATGTGAGGGGGAACAGCTTCTGTGTGGACTGTGATGCACCCAGTGAGTATAATTCTTACCACAACTGCTGATATTTTAATTATGAAGGCCTTGGAGAGAAAGAAACAAAGAGTGTCTGTGTTTCCATATTTGATCAGATATGAAAACATTCGATTTTTAGTGGTTTTATAAAGTTATTGCAAGCTATTGGTGATGAGACGTTACTCTTTGATGCCTCTGAACCTAAACAAGTACATTTATTTGCAAAATTTCATTAAAAGTTTGGATTTGGGTTTACCACTCATTAGCTCGCTGCCATTGTTAGTAGTTATTACAAATAGAAAATCCAAATTTGTGCAATTATGTAGAGATTAAGTTGAGCAAACAGCAGCCACTATGGTGGTGTCTGATATGCTGTAACACCTATCATTCATGGGAAACATGCCCCCAAACATATCCCAATTTTACTTCCCACTAATTTCTTATCAGAAGAAAATGTTTTTAAATTGCCACCAATATATCAACTTGAAGAAGTGACATAGAGATCCTTTTTTTTTTTTTTTTTTTGAAAAAAAGTTATTAAACTTTTGAGATAATGTTTTTATATTTACATGAACATATTTTACATTATCTTATTAGATTGTTACAATCACTCTAAATTCAAGTGTTCAGTTTTTGTTACCATGTGATGACACAACCCACTGTAACAGTACTTTGTCCACCAAAACAAGCAGGTATATGTGGAGGTTTTTAACGCGAGGAAAGCGGCTAAAACAAGCGGTAGACTCCTTTCATTGCCACACAACTGGTATGGCATGTACACCATCGCGAACATGCCGGAAAACAGGGTTAGTAAACAGAAAGCAGCATGGAGGCCGGCGAAAATGTTACAGTGGTTACTTCTTTTTTATGTCTCTTACTGTTACAAACTAAGTGTTGACTGATTTGAAAAGATGTTCGAGCTCTGCTTAGATGGTATTTATGGCTGGAATGACAAAAAGTCACAGAAGTTAATATAGTCACTCTGAAAAAGGGGTGAAAATTAGCACATTCACACAAGTGTCATGTTTCCATCACTGCAGATCGTAGCAGGAGCTGATGAATACCTGTGACTGTTGCAGAGTCATTTGTCCTAAGAGTAAATGCTGATTGTAACCTTTGACATTAAAAACAAAACAAAAAAAAAACAGATATAAGTGGGTGTTACTGGGGTTTTTGTCCAGTGTGAAAGGAGCTTTATAGTATCTGCAGTACTGTAGTGTTTTTTGTTGTTTTCAAAAATGGTATCACTACAGTGGGGTCTGTTTGATGTTTTTATTCTGTCATTCTGGCTTCAATTGTGTTTTTATTTTGCCAGCTCAGTCTGTGCATCCCACAGGATAATAGGAGGAACAAAATATTTGCTGTGGCTGTAACAAGCAGTAACTAATGAGTGAAACCTGTGTATGAACATTGCATCATCCGGAAAACCACAACCATAGTACCGATATAAAACTTGGTTTTACTGTATATAATCTCTATAGGCGCTTTCCCACTGGGTAAAAAAAAACACTTAACATCTGCCTTTTGTCTTGAGTGGCAAAGGTTACAGTCTTCATTCATTCCCGGGACAAATGACTCTGCAGTTGTCGTGGGATCTAGCTCGGATTGGCTCAGAGGGATGGAAACATAACACCTGGCTGGACACGCAAATTTTCAGCCCTTTTCTGGTGCAATGCTATGACACCCAAAAAAGGCTTGACGACACTGGTAACTTTCTCTTTGTCATCTAAGCCACAAATTCCATCCGTCTGCTCAAACAGCACTCAAGCTTCATTCCAGATTAGTCAGCACCGAGTTGTAAAGAAAGTAACATTTAAAGAAGAAGTAACCACCATAACACTTTCACTGCTGCTTTCTACTGTTTACTAACCCTGTTTCTGGCGTATTTGTGGCGTTGAACGTGACACGGAAAGAAAAGGCATACTTGTCTTCTGGCAATGGGAAAGGAGTCTAACCCCGTTATTTAGTAGGTTAAAACCCTGCACATATGTGCTGATTGTGATTATAGTGTATTATAGTTTTTCTTAATCGCCTCAGAGTAAACAGTGTGTTGAAACATTATCAGCCATTTACACCAGTTTATCTCCAGCTAGAGGTGCTGGAGTCGATATCTAACGACCTTTACAGGAATTTCCTTGTTTGCTTTAAGATTCAGATATGATGCATACTGTTCTATTCTTGCCCGCAGAATCATGAAATCTGAATAATGTAAGACAAACTGTTGTTATCAGTGCAGATGTTGAAGCTACAAAGATCCAGGTTTAAAGCTAAAATCATTAAAGTAAAACTGGGATAAAGAGGTTCTTTGTTGGAAGGTTAAAATGCAGATTTATCCTTTCAAACCTTTTTTCCAAGAGAGGTTACCAGGATGAAGAAAGTATAAAACAATCTCCCATTCAGACTATTTATAAAGCTTTCCTTGTTACTTCTCTTCATCTCATTTCTCATTTCTTATTTCTTATCGTCTACCCTGCAGACCCAGACTGGGCCAGTCTGAACCTCGGCGCCTTGATGTGCATCGAGTGCTCCGGGATCCACAGAAACTTGGGCACCCACTTGTCTCGCGTCCGCTCCCTCGACCTGGACGACTGGCCGGTGGAGCTCAGCATGGTGATGACAGCCATCGGTAACACGATGGCCAACAGTGTGTGGGAGGGCGCTTTGGAGGGCTACACCAAGCCAGGGAACGACAGCAGCAGGTTAGCATCCTTCTACAAATAAAGGTGCTGCTTAATGAAGCGTGCAGAGATTATAGAGTGAGAAGGCAGCACCGTCTTCTCTCCATTACCTGCCGTTTATTAGCCACCCACATTTCAGCACAGGCAGTTCACACCGCAAAATGCTCCATAAGAAGCACCAGGGGTCCATAAATGTCAGTGTGCTGAGCCAAGAACACAGTATTTTATGTTTGAGCATCAGTCCGTCCCGTACACATTGATCACAACGCCTCTGTTTTATTTTAGTCAGTACTTTGATGCCATTTATATCCATCTGTGTCTTTATTTCAGGATATAATATCTAACATTTTCACCTGTGTATCTGTTGCCCTGCACATCTGTCCCTTCGCTAACTTCAATTGAAAACCATAATTCATGGAAGGAGAGACGTGTGTGACATTTTTGCACATACCTGATAAATGCCCTGACTAGCCCCAAATCCATCACATCTGTCACTTGACATGTAAGCGCTAATCAGGAAACGCTCTTTTAATCTAACCTCACATGTGAAACCGGCCCGGGCCTCTTTGTTCCCGCTCGATATCACTGAGAGTTTAATAGGAAGCAAAAGTGTGGAATTTTTCAGAACTTAACCAAAGTTTTCCTTTTTTACTTCTGGATCGAAATAAGTAGCTTTCCATCTTTTTAATATGTATCTCTTAAATTATACTTTGCCACTTACCGCGCACTGCCCTGCCTTAACTTAACCCAATGACTATCTGCTCCCTTTCCTCTGAGGTACCCAGATCTGGTAGGAGGATTGTTTATCTCTTGGTGACAGGTGAGACCTAGCGTCCCAGTCTGACTAATGACCTGCTGTGTGGCTGTGCAGGTAATTAAGCACACCATTATGGCTAAACCCCACCCCAAGAGCCAGGCCCTCGGGCCCCGAGCTGCCGTGTCACATATCCATCACACAGGGCCGGGTCATCACTCTGTCTGTCACAGCAAAGACTGTCTGCAGGGTCTCCCTGGTGGCATTAGACTGTTTTAACATCACAGCTTTGTAACTTTGTTACGAAAAGTGACATACAGAGAAACAGAGCTGCTTTCTTTTTTTACTGCTGCTTCTGCTGTTATTGCTGAAGAATTATAATATAAATACAATTTTAAGGCTTTACCAAGTTGCATTGACGGCTAATTAGTTGAGATATAATTAATCCAACACATATTTGATACATCAGCAGACACAGACAGTATCACACACATTATACGCATGGCCTGTCATTTTTATTTGTTGGCAGGATACCTCAAAAGGAAATGCTAAATTCCACTTACATCTGTTGAAATTTTGGCTACTGGCCACACAAGAGAGCAAATGACTCTTTTTAAATTTTCATTTAGTAGATTGTGCAGTTGTGGGTGCTTTTATGTTGTTATTTTGTCAGTTTCAGTTAGTGCTGAAACATTTAGTGGATTAATAAATAATGGATCAATAAATCAATAAGAACTTTTCTGTCCAGCGTAGTGGAAACATATAAACTGTACAACATCTACAACGTGTGAAATAACATGCATGTACATATTACTGATAAACCAACCACAAACTAAGTAGAATCAGTGGATTTAAGTGGGGGCAAGAACAAAAAATAGATAATGAGATAATAATTAAAGTCATTTGTCTAACAAAAATTCAAAGTGAATGTGGGGTATAGCTTCTGAAATGTGGGGATTTGATGCTTTTCTTTTATTTATTGTATTATGTTTAAACTGAACTTAAAATGCAATTAAAAGAAAGACATCACTTTGGGCTCTGGTAACTTGAGATGGGTATTTAGTCCATAACCTGAGCCACTGCAAGGGCTCAAACTTAAGTACATAGGGCCAACACTCTACCGGGTGAGCAAACGGGACTCCCTACATCATAGCATTTTATAGTGTAAATTGTCACTTTAAAAAATCAAAAGAAAAAAAAGTACGAGGCCTAATTACAGCTGTGAAATGATATATAATTTGATTGATAAAAGTTTTTCAGAGCTAATACAGACTTCATTCTCTGCTCAGGACACCATTACACCTCTATATCTTTACATAGAAAATAATAGTTTGCTGCTATAGTAAATGCCTTAAATGTCGTATACAGCTCGGAGGTGCCTCTACCACTTACCCAGCATATCTATTTGATGGCAGGGATAAACTACTAGAGTTGAGTTTTTGTGAAGAGTAAAGAATCAATTGAACAATTTAAGTAAGAAAATAAAATGGCTGGTGTGTGCTGCATGTATATGGTCAAAGAAAAATAGTGACCTGACTCAAATAATGACACGTATTTGTATCCCGTCGTTTGTGTTTGTGGACTTGTACTCATATCACCCACAACCAGAAACTTGAGGGACGAGGTTAACTTTTTCCCAAATCTGTGATGTCTTAAGCCCTTTTTAAACAGGAATTGTGCAAATTTGCAGGAAAGCTCAATCAGTCTTCTTTCAGCATTGGCAGTATAAAAACAAAATCGGGGAGTGCAGCAAAATGCCGCCTACCTACTTTTGTTTATACAGAATGTGCCTTTTTCGGGGCAATGGGGGGCGTGAGCAAGTAACAAAACGTGTAGCTCAGCATGTGACGTAAACAGTGACGTGGGAGGGAAGCCGCGGCTGGTCAGTCCTTCGGCGATTCTCTCATAAGTCGGCCCATCCTTCACCGTCCCCGTCATCTGACGGTTAATGGCCTCTTCGTTTGCGAGGACAAGGAGGGCGCGCAATTCCTTGTCTCCCCAGTTGCTCATCTTTACAGTGTCTGTCAGGTTTGTGTTTCCCTCTTGCTACTAGCTGCTCGCTAATTCCTGCTATCAGCTGCTTCCTGTTTATCCACCGCCAGTGGCTCACACGTGCGACGTCATCAACAGCTCCTCCCACAAGTCTTCAACAGCTCCTCCCGTTGCGAAAGGCCGCCTCGGTCTGTTTAAACTAAAAGGGTTCCGCCAGTATGTCTACCCTACGAGGCAGAAAATTGGGCACCTTGGATCAACTCGCCAATCTGGCTCTGTGTGTATAAACGCTCGCAGCTTGCCGGCAAAACGGCCCAACATTCGCGGAAAATCTGGCAGTGTAAAAGGTGCTATAGTCACGCATGGCTCATGTCATGCAAGAAGAAGAGAATCATAATTGGGCGTTGCCACATTACATACTTAACATGCTGTGACGACGTGTTGCTGTGTGACGTTTTTTATGCACGTGACCTCAAATAACTCAACGCTGACTTTTGGGTTCATATGGGACACAAACGGCGATCTCCTGTGTGAAAGTTCTGTGTTTGTTTGACCCATCCATCCAGCTCAACCTGCTACAGACGCAGACTTTTTTGCTCTTTATACTACATCACCTGACTTCCTCCTTTGCTCCCATTATATGAGGGAAAACAGCCCGCAGTGCATATAGTAGGTCGTGTAATCACATCCAATTACATTTGTTGTATATGAATTATTGTGCAATACTTTGCGTACGTATGCATATGAACAACAAAGTTCAGGCAGTAGAATGAGTACCTTACAGTACACTTCACTGTATTTTTGTCAATGAAGCAGTTTCAGGATGCACTTCAGTACAAAATCACCACTGGTCACACAAACCGTACAGTGACAGACCTTCTCATGTGCACGTACTGGGAGTATATAAAAAGAAAAGTTCACAAAAATGCTGTTTCAGTTTACTAATAAACAGTTTTTCATTGTTTTTTTCATTCTGCCGGTAGTCTCAGGCCTTTTCCTCTTGAATCCATCCTGCGCTCTCCGGCCAGTTCAGAACTGAATGATGGCCTACAGTTATTTATTGAGTGGTATCTGTGCTAAAGTGCTCCACTGTGGACTTGATGAAAGATTATTGATGTTGATTCCTCCCTCTACCACTGTCAGTCCCACGTCGCCTCGGGCGGGAAGGTTCTTCATTGTCTAAAAAATCCGATCTTATCCCGCAGCAGCATCTCCATTAGTTTTCACTGTCAAACAATAAATCTCATTTGCAGCATAACTAATCTTCAGACAAAACACAGCAATTGTAAATATCATATATGGCCACTGGTTATTGAGATGCTGATGATTTTGTTGCTGATAGAACAATGTACCCTTGTGGGTGAAACGTTGGTATCAAATTATTTTGCTTTATCATGAATGATGAATTACAGCCAACTTAATGGGATGTATTTTTTTCAGTCTTTGTTTTAACACCATAAATCCTGACCTCACTCTCTCGTCCTGCGTGTGCTCCTCTTTACTTGAGCAGAGCACATATGAGAGGATTTTAATTGTGTCACATCGGTGACATGTAGCAGCTTTGTGATGGCACCCAGGCAGGCAGTGCATGGCTCCCGAGTCCCACTAAACATTAGTGACACCTAATCTAAACGATTCAGTAACTACCTGAATATCAACTCAGTGTCTGATTGAATGTCTCCTGCAAGACTAGTTTTACCCCCTTGCATTTTTGAGATTTAACTTAAAAGCATTCATCCACAAGATTGGTTTAGCTTATGATATTCTGGATCGAGAGAACACAATATATAGATTTGTCGTACGGAGATCCGCACAGCAACATCAGACTGATTGCAGGCCTCATAATGGGAAGCATGCTTATATCTAAGCATGTGTACATGTGTATATGCCACCTGTTCTTAGGCCTTTTAGAAGAGCGTGTGACACCAATGTCTAATAAGGCATCCTTTATGAAGTTACTAGTGCACATTTTGGATTGGTAGGTTGTAAAAAATCCCTTTAATGGTGTCAATCGCTTCTATTTAAAAATATTGCTGATCCTTAAATAAATGCTCATGTGTTTATCAGTTTCTAATAAGCCATCAAACCTGCAGTTTGATAAATCATTAAGAAAGGCTTTTAATCATTAAGACCCCGATCACAGAGCACATTTTGCAGCTTTAACCAGTTTTGCTGTGAACGAAACTCACACATGAACCTTAAAATCTGCGTGAAAAATAGACAGGCGGAGGGCACTTGCTGTGGCTGTGATTGAGGGTGAGAGGCTGTTCCCAAATAGTATGTTGGTCACAGGGAAACAGAGATCTGTGCAGGTAAATGAGACCCTCTGAAAGATGAGAAATCATCAGCTGGTTCAGGAGCTTCGTCTGGCTGATGTCTGGTTCAAAGCTTATTTTAGGATGACTCGAGGACAGTGACCATCTGCTGTCAATCATCTGGCGTTATTATAGAAAGTAGCTGAGGCAACATTTTGTTCAGATATGTCTTGCAGCTTGCCTAATAGGGCAACGATGAAAGTAAGCATTATTTTTATTATCATTATGTTGAGCTGCACTTCTTTTACCAAATGTAACAAATCAATACAAATTCTAAAAATCATTCATGATTTTTGTAAATCTAATATATTATTACTCGTTGTTAAAATGGTGTTAGAAGACTTGGGACTTGCGTGCAAAGTCTTAAAGGGATAGTGCACCCAAAAATGAAAATTCAGCCATTATCTACTCACCCATATGCCGAGGGAGGCTCAGGTGAAGTTTTAGAGTCCTCACATCACTTGCAGAGATCCAAGGGGAGAGGAGGTAGCAACACAACTCCACCTAATGGAGGCTGACGGCGCCCCAGATTCAAACGTCCAAAAACACATAATTGAAACCACAAAATATCAGAGTTCAAATGACATTTTTCCAAACAACTTTTTATGTCGGGGCTTCAGGACTCTTGGATCACTACGGATGAGCAGTATGGAGATATTTTGTGGTCCTGATATTGCCCTGCTAACCAGTACCTTCTGTCCTGTCTTGTACAAGGTAAATGTAAATGTTGCAAAATAGTAAATAAGGCTTGGGAAAAGGTATCAATTTATTTATTTTTTTAAGTCCAAGTGGATTTGCAAGTCTTTTCTTAATTTTGTCAAGTCGAGTCAAAATTCATCAAATTTATGACTGAATTGTGACTCGAGTCCACACCCCTGACTAGCGTGAGCTTTGCACAAACCATGCACGCTACTACTTCTCGTCATGGCCACCACGGAGGCCCCGCCTCTCAATTCATGTGATTGGACAGTGGTGAAAAACGCTAATCATGTCACTGAAGCTTTTTAAACTCGAAGCATTCGGGGCGCTCAGCGATGCAAATGCAGCGAGTAAAAAGCTTCACTCTCACTGAAAACCATTATGAAAGCTGCCTCAGGCTGCTGAAATGTTCTCTGTCTGATCTGGCCCCGACTCTGCAGTCGTAAGGTGTTAAGAAAGAAGGAAGTGAGATGTCTCAAACAGCCAAAGTGATTTTTCACAACGTGGCAGCCAAAAATGTGCTCTTATTCATGGCTGATAACTGATCCATGAAGAATTAATGATGTATTAACCATTAATAAAGCCATTAGTTACAATTAATAACCCATTTATAAAGGATGCCTAATTAAAAGGCGGTACCTGGCTATGCTACAGTTAAATCCTCAATGATGAATTTGTGTGAGTGCGACGTTGTGGCTGATCTCTGCAGTCAGCATATTGGAGGGGAGTTGTTCTTTTAATTAGCACCTGGGAGTCGTTGTGTTTTGCACGCCACCTCTAATTGCTTGGCGTGTTCGTGATAGAAAGCACCACAGACTATTTTGACGGATGCTGTGGGGGGAGGTCCAACATCCAACTTTACCCTTATCGTCTACCGGCGCGCGCACACACACTCACAGCGAAACACACACACACACACACACACACACAGACACCACTTCTCATTTGGGGGAGATGTCCTGGAGCGTGGACGGATGTGGACGGCTATCCCTCACTGACGCGGGCCTCTCACTGTCACCCTCTGTAGGCTCCGCGCCGCCCTCGGCCACAGGCAGGTAATAGCTCTGATGAGAGCCCTCCACTTTGTTTCAGAAATAATTTGCCACTCCTGCCGCCTGCAGGGGCTGCGTGGTAATAAAAATGAATCACACCGCTAACCTCTCCAAACCTGGCCCCGCTGCCTCTTTTAACCCCTTCTGCTCCGGCAGTGGCATCTTTGCTCGTCCTCCCAAGCTGTTTGCAGCATTTCATCGTCGCTGCTGTGGCCATTTGGATTCCTGTTCAAGGATTTGTCCACAGTGGCCTCTGTCCTCCAAGTGATTCCCCAAAACAGGGAGCAAAGCTTGGGGGCTACTCACAGGTTAGGAGTGCTGGAACGCCGACTCTCAAAAGAGCTTTTAGAATAGCCGGCCTTGCCAGGAGCCCTGGTGGAGGAAGAGTAATTAATTAAGACAAATGAATGGCTGGGTCTTCCCATGTCCTCCCTCTCTCTCTCTTTCTCTCTCTCTAAATGAAACCCACAGGTCAGTAATTAGCCCTGTGTGGGAGAGGTGGTACCACAGTCACTAATTGCCCACATGCCACCGGGTTTCAGGGCCAGGTAGATGTAGAGGAAGACCTAATGGCAAAGTCTACATAACCGTGCAATTTAGCTTTAATATTGTTAGCTTAATAAAAGGGAAAAGATCTGACGCCGTCCCTTTATGTGACCGAGAATTTGAAATGTGTACGTACGTGCAGCAGGCTGCATACATAAGCAGGGCATGTGTTATCGTCCCCTCTGCTTTGTATGTGAGGCGAGGGTTCAGCAGGGGTTAACAGCATGAGCATTTAAGGGTGTTAGTCTTGCTGGCACAAAAACACAGCCACTCCATCATGAGGAGTCTGACAACCTCATTAATGTCACAATATATTCAACTCATCCCTCTGCCTGCCTACGGCACCCAGATGCTCTCCTGTTGGCCTCTCTATAGAGCTCCACACAACAACCTTTTGAATTCTGGTCATCTGTTCAGACCGCACTCTGGAAGCAAGAAAAGGTAGCAGCTATTCCACTTGTGAAAATATTTGTCTTAATTCTTTTGCAGCTGTTCTTCTCGGAGCGGAGCGCACCGTGTCTACACTGTACCCGCTGGACCATAGGGGGCCTTATTTAGCACTTTTGCTGCGGCGTTTACTGTGCTGCTCCTTCATTTCTGGCCCTTAGCAACCTTTGATGCTTTGGGGCCCAGCTTTCTGTCCCTGTTGTGTGCGCTTTTTTTTTTTTTTTCATCTCTGTCGTTTCCCTCCGAGCCCCCTCTCTGTCTTTCTGCTGCTGTCCCTCTTCCTCACTCTCTGTCTCTTCCCTCCCCTCGGTTTGTGGAAGTGAAGCTGCTGGCTGCATGGGAATCGGTCCCATACAAGTTGCCCACCCCCACTGTGAGGTCTGTTCAGGCTGGTCAAACCCCAAGACCCCCCCCTCCAACCCTCCAACCCTCCAACACCACCATTTCTCCCCTTCACTGCGTCTATTTGATGTGTCCGCAGTGAATTTGGTTCCTCGGGGAAGAGTAGGAGGAGCTCTGGAAGCTTTGATTGTTTAGGAGGACTCAGTGTGTGTTTGAAAGATGGGCGAGTGGTGGGACGGACATCCTCCTCTTCCTATGGGCCAATGCACCTTTATTGCAGGCAGTCAGATTGGTCATTCTGTGGCTACTCCAGCACTGGCTCCACCCCCGCCGTCTCAGTTTCCCTTCCCTTCTTATAAATTCCCATTCGCCTTTGTCTTTCAGGCTTGACTAATTATCCTTGTTTGTCCCTCTTTATTTGAATTCAGTCATGTGTTCTTGACTCCGTGGGCTGGGTTTAGGAGAATCATTCCGCCATTTGCCACTTAATTAAGTCAGGGTCAGGATCCATTGCTCAACGGAGAGCTGAAAGGACAGAGCTCTAATAGAATTATAAAAGAGGCCTTTCTCTACTGTTAAGGCTGCCTTTATCTAGGTGGGCTTCTGCGTAGGCAAATGAAAGGGGACACCAGCTCTGGACAGGAGCCCATTTCCACTTTAGACTCGGCGAGTATTTTGATGTTTGCCCAAGATTTCTTTCTACATAACGATAGAAAGTTAAACACTGATAATCAGCTGTGAGATGACTCTGAATGATGGAGGAAGTTTGCGGTGAAGCAAACAGCACTTGTTTGTAGTTGAAAGAGACACAGGCATTTTTATTGGGAACTTTAAGCTCCCCTCTGTCCCCTAAGCAACAGAGAAATTTAGAACAAGTATGTGCTCAAGCCAGGGTGGAGAAATTGGTGACTGTTGGTGCCTGCGTGTGTGTGTGTGTGTAAGAGTAACCATCGGTTCAATTTCCTAAATATCCCCCCATGCTGTGAAAATTCACTCTCCTTCCCCTCTCCAGCTCCCCTCCTACTCTGTCCTGGTGCTTTGACATGCTAAATCTGCTGATTTTATTTTTCTTCCTCCTGTGGTGAGGAAGTGTCCTTTTCAAGGGTCTCAGTTTTCCCCCTGACTGTCTAAACCCTACCTCTGTTTGGATTGTTTTTCTATTCCAAACAAAAGACAGAGGCGGGATTACCATTTCACTTCCTTTCACACTCTGTCTTTCAAGTGGCAGCAGTTTAGGGATTTTTTAAAAAACCACTGCCCGGCTGCTTTTGCTTTTATTTTTTTGTAAAAGTAGACGATGTAAAACAAAACAAAAAAAGAGCTGCGGTTGAATTCAGAGCTCAGCATCAGCAGTGAGTGAGGCCTTTTCCCGCAGGTCTCCGGGGCTGATTCTGAAGCGGAGGCTAACAAAGTGTCCTCAGGGCTCCTTTCTGAGATGTTGACGTCTTCTTAATGGCTCTCCTCAGCCTTTTTGTTTCACATCTTGGTGCTAACTTTCTGCCTCATTTAGCTCATATCAATTCACTGGGCTACACAGATTCAGCATCTCATTCATGCTCTGGCTTTCGAGACAAACTTTAGACAACAGCTCTAAGTGATTGTATTTAACCATGCTCAGATTTTTTGTTAAAGGTTGTAGATTTTTTTTTTTTTTGCCCTGAGGATTACAGTTGCTGAAAGAGTTTTCAGACATACTTTATCCTCTTTGGCCTTAAAAAAAAGGGAGTTGTTTTCAAAGAGTGCACCGGAAATAAGAGGGGAGGGCAGGACAGCCCCTTCCTGTTCTGAGCAGTCCGCTGGTTCTGAGGCCAATTGATTTGCTAACAGGCTTGTCCACACATAATGACTGAGTAGGGATTGATGAAGGTCTTACACCATAAAACTCTGAGCCACTGCAATTGCCTGCCATTAGGGCTGTATTGTTGCTCACATAATACCCTCGCCCTTAAGAAAAGATTTTCTTGTTGTTGACCGAGGACTTTCTCCTCCACATTTTCCCCGAGGTCATAACAAAAACGCACCCATATGCTTATAGATGCAACAGCTCTCAGGCTATTTTTGAGATGTGGGTTAAGTTGCTTTATGAGCTTCTGGTGGCGTTTTGCAGTTAATCAATCTGTGCTGATAAAGAGCCGCACCTCTTCCATCACATCCTTAACTCCTGCAGTTAGGGCCGGTGCCAGGCTCCTCTGTGCAAGACGGACTGCTCTGTGAAGTGAGCCTGGCAGCTGACATATGAGTCTGAAAATGGTTGCTGTCTGTGGTAAGTTGGCAGCCTCGACACTTAGCTGCTAAGGTTGTAATAGAGGAGAGTGACTAATGTTGAACTGGTTACTATTGTTAAAACTGCTGCTGTCATTGGAAGTGAGCTATTTGGGGATTTACTCAGGGTCAGCTCACAGGGATGACAGATGAGCTTTTTTTTTTTTTTATCTTTCGCAGTTGAAGATCATTTATGATTTTATTCAAGCAGGTTTTAAGATATCACTGCATCACCCCAATCCCACCTCAGAAGAAACTAATCTCTAGGTACCTCAAAGCTTCAGTGTGATCATAAAAACAATGGTGACTTGCTACTTTCAGAACATGGCGTATATTTAATGATCCATAATTTAAATAAACATATTTAACTTGCGTACAGTGTGGCTCTTGTCCAAGTCCCTTTTCCCTTCAGCTTCATAGAAGCCAGAATGCTTTCACATGCTAGATTTTAAACCAAGGCATGTCGGACATATTGTATCCATCTATGGTTGCCCATTCTCAGCCATCCTCATCAAAATTCAAGACGTAGCCTAGCTTAAATTGTAAACATGGCACACATGATAACATACGTTACGTTTCACTCTCCAGTTGGCTCAGTCCCTAAGGAAGGTTTTACATCCATTACATCTCACTATCAAGGATTTAGCATTTTTATTTTCTTTCTTTATTTATTTTTTTACTTGCTTGGTTGAGCAGATTGGTCAGAAATCAACTTGCCCAAAATCAGTTTTCATTAGCCCCTATACAAATTATTTCATTTATTTGTGGCTATTGAATAACAACAAAGACTGAAGTTAGTTATGTTTACTCACCTTGCCTTGTTATCAAACTTGTGTTCAACTGCGCTTTACATGGGAGTTTTGCTCACATCTTCTAATGCTGCCCAAAACAGCTCCTGTTTCCAGGATAATTGAAATGCACGCTTGCGCTTCAGCTCAAGTCCCGCCACCATCTTCTCACAAGTGTCCAATCGATACTGCACATGTGTATGTTTAAAAAGGGGAACAGAGGGAAGCAAGATGGCTCACTCCCTCATTAACTCTGGAAAAACAATGTGGGGTTCTTTTTTTTTACTTACCTGATTGGGGCAAGTGAGTTGCTAGATGTTCTGGCCTGGCATTCGGACAATCCTTATTGTTGATTCCTCAGCCGTAAGAAATGGACAGCCCAGTTTTACAAAATCGTTACAGGCAATTAAAATGCTGAGAACTGGATTTTAAATGTATGATTTTTGACTTTTCTGCATTCGAGACAATATTTCAAGAGAGAATCGAGATGCATCTACAACTCAGTTTGCACCCCCTCTCCTAGAAGGGACTGTATTTTCATTAGAAAGTATAACCAACAAGGTCTGCGTGTTATCAAAAGTAAGTAGGACGTTGTTTTAAGAAAAAGAACCTGCTCTTGATTTTTTTAAAGGATAAGGCCGACATATGCTGTATTTTTCTTATTGTCGACAAATCCGATGAAGACCAGAACTAACGAGTTGATTTCACAAAATGATATTGTCTTGGTGGCCAAAACTTAAAAACCAATTACTATTACAAACATATCAGTGTTACGTGTTCCTTCATTATGATAAACGCAGGCACTGTAGTTGATTTCACGGATCCCCCACTAAATCACCAAATGTGTATTGATCTGCAGTTGAAAATAGTCCCTAACATATGTGCTATTTACTCCTGTTTGAATAAAATTTGGTAAATTCTACAGTACGCTGCTGTTTTAGGAAATGACTGTGCCTTTAGAAAAATTCAACCATATATTTGTCGACTGTTTTTGAGGATTTAACACATGAGCTTGGGGCAAAGAGTCACAGACACAGTAGGGAAGACGGAAAGTATTAAGAGAGTTTTTTTTCATGGGATTCGTTGACAGCAAATACAATTTAGAATGATGTCAGCTTTATTCTTAAAATGTCGTTTAACAAACGTGTTAGCACCACAGACAAAATTACATTCATCTACATAACATGGAGTTGGAACCAAAAAACTCAAGGGTGAATGGCTTAAATCCAAATGTGTTGTATTGGTTGATTCAACCCTTTGATATATATGTATTAGTTTCACGTGTAGATGTGATGTTCTGTTGCTCGTCTAAAAGGCTGATTTTGGTAATTAAGTTGTTCCATTTGTTGTCACTGTGATTATGATGAAATAGAGTTGAAATGATTGTCAGCTTGAACTTGCTGCTACGCCTCAGCCCATTGATGGAGAGTCCCACGAGAGCCTTGTCACTCCAGCCGGCGTCGACGCTTTAACTTATCCGTACAAACCTTCTCCTTTCTGTCACTCACCCACAAACCCAAACAACAGCCTCTTTCTGCTCCCCTTATCACACCGGCTGACAGGGTCACGGGGTTAGTGCCACACTGGGCATGCTCAGTCATTCATATATTGATATTGATTTTTTTTTCTTTCTTATTTGGACAGTTTGTATGTGGGCAGAGAATGAAATGGAGGGGGGGGTCAAGATGGACAGCAATAGATAGAATTCTGCCTGGCGATAGAGGATGGAGCCTCCCCTCAGCCTCTATTCTCTGCTGCAGGCTGGAGTGAAGGAGCCCCACATCCCACCGTCCCTCTCTGGCTGCCATTCAGCCCCATCGATCTGACTCAGGGCCCAGCCACCCCAAGGGAGACCGGGGCTCGGAGACACACTGCCTCTTTTGTGGAGGGGATCCACCAGTTCAGACTGACAGCCGACAGCGCTGATAAAAAATACGTCCCCCTCCTTCCTGTATTGTCAGCAGCAGACATGCTGTTCAAGATGTGTAACCTTTAGAAAGCTGGCCAGGCTCTCACCGTCTTGCTGTCGACCTTAATCACTAGAAAGTGGAATATTGCCCAAAGCGTCACAGCCTTTGGCATTCTCTCATCTCTGCAGCCAATCTTGCTGCATTATTTCCCACTGTGATAGTGGAGACTAGTGGCTTTCCTGTGCTCTGATAATTTAAAAACCTCACTTTAGTGAGTCTCTCAGGTCAATTACTGTAATACTTCCCTCGTGTGTCCACATTCTACCTGTTTCTCCTGGTTGTGCCCTAAAATCACTCTGAATTATGAGATATGTGTTAAAAGTTCTTAAACTTTGGTGCTAAATTGCTCATACTTGTGTGTTTACCTTTCGCCCTGCCTGACCTGTAGCGTCGCTGTCATTTCCCTCTCTCCAGGGAGGAGAAGGAGCGCTGGATCCGAGCCAAGTACGAGCAGAAGATGTTCCTGGTGGGACTGCCCCAGTCGGACGTGCCCCTGGGGCAGCAGCTGCTTCGGGCGGTGGTGGAGGATGACCTGAGATTGGTGGTGCTGCTGCTGGCCCACGGCACCAAGGAGGAGGTTAACGAGACCTACGGGGACGGAGACGGACGCACCGCTCTGCACCTCTCCTGCGCAATGGCCAACGTGGTCATCACACAGCTGCTCATCTGGGTGAGTTTGCTCCTCCAGCTTAAAGTGGGACAGTCAGAGGTGGATAAACATAATTATTGTAGGCATTAAGTGTTTGGGTTGGTGATTTAGGAGAATAGGTGTGAAAAGAAGGACTTGTAAACAGCCAGAAAACTTCTTTAACACTGTCAGATATTCCAGTTTCTCATTACAAGTCCCCTCCCAGGCAAGTGTCATAAAATGTCATAATTTGAATTTTTATTTTTCAGAGTTGTTCAATTATATTTTCTGCAAGTTTTATTTTAACAGAGCAGAAATTCCCCGTAAACTTGACACAACTAACCAAACTCTAACTAAAGAAACTGTCTCAGTGAAACTAAGTGTAAGATTACAGACTCTCTAATAATATGCCACCACAGCTCCATGAAGGGGCGGAGTCTTCCCTGTGTGCGAGCCACATCCTCCTCTCCATCATCATCCACCTGAACATTACTATTTAACCTGTTGAAAGTGAGCTATCTTAGTCATGAAATGATTCTGTGCTCCCCGTTTCTCTGTCTTGGCGTTGCTGTGTCCCGCCGCCACATCGTCTTCACTGATTCCTGGTGTACGTCAAGAAGTTTTTATGACGGACGAGAGTTTTGGACTCAGTGTGCAAACATGATTGTCACAACATGAATTCGTATTTATTTTTAGACGTGCGACAGTTTCGGATGAAAAAAACTGACTGGGTGGTTCAACAGTGACAAGCAGCTGCAGCGTTTTACGTGAAGCTGAACATTTTTTATCTCTTAGTATCCTCTGTGCCGGAAATTTACTGCACTTCAAAATAAACTTGACATGTTTGCAAGTCACTTCTGTCCATTTAGAATGGACCCGCGACCCACTTTTGGACCCTGACCCACCAGTTGGGAACCACTGATATAGAGAATATTTCTATATATTATGTCAAGGACATTGAGATACAAAATATACAACATGTCATAATACTTCAATGATGCTGCAAGAAAATGTTGAAGAGTTAAAGCTGTTAAAGTATGCATAACACTCACTGCTCAAATGTTCAGGTTTTGCAGATATTGAATGAAAAATACCCTAATTTCAGTCAGGAACACTTTAGACAAAGAAAACGTTATTTCTATTTGCAGTTTTGTATTTGCCAGCATGGCCTTACCTCGGGCCTACGCAGAAAGCCTCTTCCATGGGCCTACGTGGAAAGTGTAAGGTGGAGAGAGCACACTTCTCTGCCCTTCCACATGCAAACAAAGAAAGCCTGAGGCAGAAGCCCTTTTTAGATAGGAATTGTGCAAATTTGCAGGAAAGCCCAATCAGTCTTCTTTCAGCATTGGCAAAACAAAATCGGGGAGTGCAGCAAAATGTCACCTACCTACTTTTGTTTATACAGAATGTGCCTTTTTTGGGGCGATGGGGGGCGTGAGCAAGTAACAAAACGTGTAGCTTAACATGTGACGTAAACAGTGACGTGGGAGGGAAGCCGCGGCTGGTCAGTCCTTCGGCGATTCTCTCATAAGTCGGCCCGTCCTTCACCATCCCCGTCATCTGATGGTTAATGGCCTCTTCGTTTGCGAGGACAAGGAGGATGCGCAATTCCTTGTCTCCCCAGTTGCTCATCTTTACAGTGTCTGTCAGGTTTGTGTTTCCCTCTTGCTACTAGCTGCTCGCTAATTCCTGCTATCAGCTGTTTCCTGTTAGTCCACCGCCAATGGGTCACACGTGTGGCGTCATCGTCAACTCCTCCCACAAGTCTTCAACAGCTCCTCTCATGGCGGAAGGTCGCCTTGGTCTTTTTAAACTAAAAGGGTTCCGCCAATATGACTACATTATGAGGCCGAAAACTGGGCACCACTGATCAACTCGGCAATCCGGCTCTGTGTGTCTAAACGCTCGCAGCTTGCTGGCAAAATGGCCCAACATTCGCGGAAAATCTGGCAGTGTAAAAGGGGCTAGTGAAAGCAAACCTCCCTGCCCTTCCATGCGCCTACATGGAAATCCTAAGGCAGGAAGAGCAGCAGCAAAGACCCCCCAGGAACAGAACAGAGTCAGAATCAATGACAAATGGGATGTGAGCTGAGCTTGACATTGTGTCATTGTGTTGCCTTATCCAAGACGACAGTGAGCATTGTCATTTATGGTAAACAAATCCTTACTGCGATTAAACTTACAGCTTTAAAACTGCTTCTGGTTGTAGAAAGTGAAGGGAAAAATGGAGGAAGAAATCGGCGAGTAGAAGTATTATAGAGTTCATCTACAAAGTGGTTGCATTGCATATATTATTTTTAAAATCCTATTGTCATACTGGTAATCCTTGGAAATTTCCCAAAATATGTAAAATCATATATCTGACCTGCCTTTCATACCTGTCATTTTCTCCCACAGTACGGTGTGGACGTGAAGAGTCGGGACGCTCGTGGTCAGACCCCGCTGTCCTACGCCCGGCGGGCCGGCAGCCAGGAGTGCGCTGATATCTTAGTTCAGCACGGTTGCCCCAACGACACAAGCAGCCTGACGTCCGTGCCCACGCCCAACATGAGCCGCCGCAACCCCAATCCCAACATCAACAACAACAACGCCCAGTGTGAGCTGAACCGCAGCATCAGCATCATGTAGAAGCCGGAGAGCAGCCGCAGACAAACACACCAACAACCCCATACCCGCTCCTGTCTCTTCCCAGTACTTCCACCTCTGTTTCACACTGTGTAACCCAGAATCAGTACCAATGGAGAGATATCTGGAGCCATGGACTCATTGTTTATACTTCACTATGCCGAAAGATGTGGGCGTTTGGGGTTCGGACATTGTACATTGTTTGTTTTATATTATTATTTTTTATTTGTTGAATTCATTCAGTCTTGGTCTGAAATGATCACGATCAGCTTTAAGCTTTTTGTTTTTTAAGCACCAACCAAACAAATGACTTACTTTGGCATTCATACCTTCCCTACGAAAAGCATTTCCTTAATGCTTGAACATTTCCTTTTATGTCTTCCCCTTCTGCGACGTGAACTGATTTTATAATGAGCTTGAAATGAGAAACTTCCTTCAAATTTCCAAGCCTAAGCATAATATCATAAAACTGTGAGGAATAGTTTTACAAGTGACAAGAAAACACTGATGTGGGAAAAGAAACTAAATCTTCCATGATCTCGATGGCTGTTACAGCTTTTAGTAATGATGCATGTCTTCAACACAGCTATCAAACTCTTGACATACTATTCATATACAAAGGCAAAGCAATTATAGTTGAAGAGTCCAAATGATTTAGATACTTAATTCACAGGAAAATGGGTTCGGATCATCATAAAGGAGTTGATTGCAGAATTCCTATTGGGTGAAAGTGAGTCATTTCCTCCGCCACCCTTATCGTGATCCTCCAGTAAAAGTGTCCGCGACTACAAAGGAATTAAGGGGCATGATGTTTTATGACCATCGAGCCGCATGGCTTTGTAAGCGTGCCTCTTCAATCAGAATTCATTCAAATTCAAAGGTTTGATTGAAACAGTGAAATCGTACCATTAATGGCGTCTTTGTTGGAGTAATTCTCCGACTGACTAGATCATGTTGATAATTGTTTGACATAGATACCGGAGCATCCATTCGCCTCCTGTGGCCAAAGGCTGTAGTAATTGGTACTCTCGAGAGCATTTCCTCCATTTGTTGCTGTGAAATACATATGTGGTACTGTGTGTGTGCGTCCGTACATTAACTGTACAACACGTGTGCTTATGTCTTCGTCCGTGACCATGTGCAGCAAAGAGCGACTGGGCATTTCTGTTCATAAACATGGGAGAGAGGACACTGGAGACAGTGAAGATTTGGGAACATAACTGTGTTCTGATGTACAGATCGCTGTAAAAAGTAGTTCTTGTTCCTTCACCTTATTCCTTATAAGAACAGTTTGAACTTTGACTTTTAGAGTTAAATTAAAAAAAAATCCTTTTCCTTAAGTGTCAGCCTAAAAGCAGGGAGTTAACACATAATGCGTTGAAGTGACTGAAGCGAGACATCTAGGTATAAAGTGAGCAAGGAGATTCGTAGAGGGACGTATAATTAGTTTGGCTCTCTTTGCATTAATACAAATGTACAGTATTCCACTGACATGATAAGCCAATTCATTTATAGTAAAGGTAAGAGATGAATTCAGGTGGAGTTGGCACAATGTCTACCGTGTACTTTCCCTTTTATTCAACTGCCATTTTTAAGGTTTTAAACCGTCTTGATTTTATGGGTTTACAGAGGCAGGATGTGTATGTTTACAGAGCAAGTTATTAACTTTTTGTACGATCTTATCTTCAGGATTCTGTTGTTGCTTTACAGTAGTCCTGTTTGCAGAGCCCATGGTGAGTGAATATGTGGTCCAAAGAGGATGTTTGTAAATGACCATAGTGATATGAGGAGTAGTTTGACATTTTTGGAAATATGCTTATTCGCTGTCTTGATCAGAGAATTAATGCCGCTCTCATGTCTGTGTGCTCTGTACGGAGCTGGAGACAGAGGGTGATTAGCCTAGCTTAGCAAACACCGGATTTGCACATTGGATTTTTCATGCGTGTTCCACACACAACCCTTGCACCTTTATTTTTCTATTCATTGTCAAAATTTGCAATATGGGGCAAAGACGCATTTGCTCCCTTGCTTCTCTCCGCTGGAGTTACCTCTTCGCCAGTCTCTGCCTGCTTCTTGCATTTGGCACCGCCGCTACCTGAGTTATAAAGTGTTGCAGTGTGGCTATTAAGTTGCACTCTGCTGTAAGCGTCATCATCGCCGTTGTGCATTTCTGAACAGGCCACGTTATTTTCTCTTTGTCATGGAAGATTTCAAGAAGAAAATTGCTTCCAAATATTTCGCCGTCTTTTTCTTGCTGGCCCCATGGCCGCCTCTGACCTGTTAGGCACTCTCGTTATGGATACGTAGTGTCCGCAGGTTACGCCACATTTCTTCGCTGCTTCTTACTCTTGCAACTTTCTAAAGGCCTTTGACAGATGCAAAAAAATAATGCAGAAAATCGAAACCTGTCCTGAAAACTTGAATGATGGACAAAAGTCTTGGAGTCGGTGTGTAAGGGCTCATTTATGCTCAGCGTTAGATACGAAGACGGAGATGGACGGAGCCTTTCGTCCATATTTGTGCATGTTTTCTGAAAGCTTGAAGACGTGCACGAAACGGAGCAGTACCACCACAGATTGTGGACGCAATGTAGTGTAGTTCAAGAGAGGTACGACCATAGGAGACGACCAAGAAATTTAAATAATAGTGAAGCGGAACAAATTGGTAATATAATATTTAGTGAAAAGAATGCTCTGTCCACGTGTCAGGATATATAATGGCCGCACAGACCACCTCCATCTACAGCCCTACCTCCATACAAAGGTACAATATTACAACCTCCTCCACCATCGCCTTATTTGTTGTCGTGCAAAACTTTTGACTCCGCCCTCTTGTGCCATTTATTGGCTGCATCAATGCTTTCATAATGGATGCATGGAAGGGCATGGAGGACAGTGACGTTTGCAACCGACATGTCCATTGTCATACGTATAGGGAGCCTTAAATGTGATTGACACAACATGAAGTCATATCTCTTTTTAAACATGCAACAATTTTGTATGAAAAATACGGACTTGGTGTCCAAAGGCTTAGCATGACGTTACACCACATAGGCAGACTTTCAAACACCGGAGGGAGCCGAGCTAACTGTGTCCCCCTGCTTCCAGTCTTTATGCTAGCTAGCTAAGCAAAGCTAAGCGTCTCTTGGCTCTAGCTCCAGACTCCAGCGAATAAGCACATTGCCCAAAATGTCAAACTAGTTCTGTAAGACATCCCAAAACCGACCACAAATTCAAGCAGCTACCTTCAAATTTACTCGTACTGTACAGTGGTACTGGCCTTATTTCTGATTTTTACTTGACCAACTTGTTTCCGTGAGTACATTTCAGTGTCCAAGGGGATTACTGTGGGGAGTTTAATGTTTATAGTGATTACCCTGATGAACCCTTATTTACATACTGTAGATGATAAAAAAAAAACACTAGAAACCTGCCTGTTTCCCCAGACACAACATATGAACAAGTGTACATATTAGCTTAATGCTTTTATCTGAAGACAAGCTCCTCCTAGAGAAACAAACTAAACTGGTTTTAGGTCAACGGTCCCCTTTGGCCCATGAACCATATTTTGATATGTTGTTTTTTGTTCCACCTTAGGCATATTTTTAAGGTACTTCTGTTTGGTCTCGACATTAACCGACCATCTTTGGTACTTGTGTATAATGATGTACATTTGACATATTTATAATGCAGTTTGTAAATATCTTTTTTTGTTTTGTTTTGTTTTTTGTTCAAGTTAATTTTCCTATTGTAATTCCTCTTACGTTCAGAACGTGAAACAAAGCAAAAGCTAAAGAGTAACTTGTTGTATGCTTGGATGCTTGGCTGACTGTTGACCTATTAATAAACACTCAAATAAAACGAAGTAGCCTTCCCTGCATTTAGGGAAATTGACGCATTTGTCTCGTGTATGTGTTCATCCATCGTCCATCACACTCCTGCTGCTTCTGTTCATGACCTGCTGACGGGGTGAGACGTGTCTTTCAGATTAAAGTCCCACTATCACTTCAACAAATACTGCCATTTCATGTTCTTCCCTTTTGCATGTTGCTTCATCAAACTTCCTGGAGACACTCAGCATCACTGGAACAGTCCTGGTAATGTGTCCGAGACAATTCAACCAAGCTGGTGTTGAGGTAAGTAAAGCAACCTCTCTCCACTTCCTGCCTGTGGGACCCCCAACAGTTTGGTGGAAGAGGATTAAGATAAAGAGCCGGGCTTAGTGTCAGGCAGCACAACACCGTGGGGAAAAGTGAAAGGTCTAAGTGTTCAGAGGAGTCAAGCCCTTACTAATCCACTTCTTATTTCCTGCTAATCTTGTCTCAGCATATCTTCATCCCCTTCCTCTCTCTGCTGGCCGGCTTTGTTTGAGTTTCATCACCTGGTTTGCCTTTAGGATTTCCACTTCCTCCCTCCGTGCTGGCTTGACATGGAGCCACAATGCTTCAGGTCACACTTAAAGGCCCTCCAAAAATGTATCAGTCAGATTTCTTATCAGCGCTAATGGGGTCCGACATGAGCACATGACAGTTTGGGTTATCTCTCTTCTCACTAGTAAAGTGGAGGCTCACACAGGAAAACAGTTATGTTGCATATCTCTGCACCAATTAGCAATATTTGAATCACAATCTGATGATGGTGGACCGGTTGTTTGGTTAGTCTGTCAATCAGCCCACACCCACAGACGGACAGGTCTATTGCAGCAGATTAGCTGACTTTTTAAAGATATACTATATGAGATTAAAAAAAAACAAACAAACAGGAAACAATGCATAGACTCATACAAAAGTGATCCCTCTTATTCATCACTTATGATGCCCTAGATGTGTGTGGCAGTGTATTTATCTGCAGAGAACGTAGCCTCTGCCCGTATTTTCTCATTTTTTCTTATTTTGCTGTGGTCAGGACGTTCCTGGTCACGCATGCAGGTAAAGTTGGGACTTTATAAAAGGTAGCAGCCAGGTGGGAGACCATTAGCAGCAAGCATCCAAGAGGAAGCTACAAAAATCATGGACACAGTGCCCAAAAAAAACACAAATATAGTGCTGCGAAACGCCAAGTGGACAAGGATATTTTAATGTACAGAAAAATTTAAACCTTCATTATTGTTTTTTTTTTGGCCACTTTGGAGCAGTGGAAACCACCTGTAAACACATCATTGACATATCATCACCTTTTAAGTTGATATTAGCAAATAGTTGCCTTTTTACACATCCAGCTTTGTCCCCCTGACAAATGTTAGTCCAACTGTCACTCTCTTTTTAATCTCTGTTTGCTCTCCACCATCTCCTCAATGAAATATCTGGCTCTTTAGCGGCTAAATGCTGCACTATGTTCACCAGCTAGTTGCTAACTGGGTCTGTCTGCTGTTTGGTGCTGGGCAGGTAGTGCACAGTGAGTTTCTAGAGCTAATTTTGGGGCCAGAAAAACCAAAACAATTTGATAAAAGACACTAAAATAGATCTAAAAGTTCAGGTCTGAGGGGAAGTGGAAAGTCAGGTGATAATTCCCCGTGAGTTTGTCACTATAGGCCCATGGGTCAGCAACCTTTAGTACCAGAAGAGCCATTTTTTGGTCAACTTAAATCTGTTTGGAGCCGCAAAATAAATTTGAGCCTTATGATAAAGCTAACCCAACCTTATTAAGTCTAAATTAGCTTATCAGCATTTATATAGGTCTCATCATTAATATGTTTCACCATTAGGTGGCTACTCTGTTGTAAGGTATTAATGAATGTTTGGTACCTTGCAGCAAATGTTTTATTCAGGTTTGTGCACTATTAAATTCAATATTTCCAAGACTTTTCCTTTCTGGATTTAGAATCTACGGCTAGCCTTGCTAAGGAGACTCAAGACAAGTCATTGCTCTTGATGTTCCGCAAAACTTAGAGAAAAGGTGCCAGGCCATGGACGTAGCTATGACTCACAGTGTAGTTGACGAAATGTTGAAACGTTTATTTGATTCGTTGTAGGCTAATAGGTTACACTTTTTTACAACTGGATAAAGTAAGAATCACGTTAGGCCTACAACAATGATAAATTAAAATTTCAGTGTTCAAAAATAATCATGATTCATTTCCATGTAGCCTCATTTTTGGCCAGGGAGTCATTGAAGAGGGGCTATAGAGCCGCAGGTTGCCTACCCCTTCTCTAGATTGTTTTGGTGCGAGCTACTGAGTGTTGCAGATATCGGCCGTGGAGATGTCTGCCTTCTCTCCAGTGTAGTGGAACTCGATGGAGCTCGGCTTGTGGTGCTCCAAGTCCCAAAAAACACTTTTGAAAAACAGACAGCATTGTCTCTTTCTGGAAATAATGACCCAGTTACTCAAGATGATCCACAGAACTTGAACAGTTTCATGTAGGAACTACTTTCTCTCTGCCAAACTACACCCGCCAACTGTATCACTGCGCAGAAGGAGGCGTGCATCTACTGCTAGCTCACCTAGCACCGCTGAGCTAATTAACATTACAGCTAAGGAGGAAGCCTTTTTTTTAATACTTTAATGTTTATTGAGTTTTAGTTTGTATATACAACCGTAAGTGTCATTTATAATAACTTACATCATTCTTTTCATAATCAGAAAGGTAAAGGAAAAATATATATATATATATATATTTCCAGTATCTTGAAGTTCATGTATCATATTTCATTTACTAACAAAAATATTTTGAGTTACTCTGTGCTGATAGTTGTTTTTTTTCCATAGCACAAATCTCTCTTTAATATTTCCAAGGTACAGAACTTTACAGTTATAAGGTATTGCACATCCCAGAATTTCTTTGATTCTAACATTCACATTTTCCCAGAATTGGTGTAGCTTGTGACGTTCCCAAAAAATGTGTGTGTGGGTTGTCTCTGTAGTCCCACATATTCGCCAACATAGTTGTTGTGACCCAGTTGTTTTACTCTTTATTTTAGGCGTGAGAGGACGCCATTAATGTTTACATCTCACGCACACACTCTCGTCCATGAGTAGATGCACTCTTCCTTCTGCACAGTGATACAGTTGGTGTTTGGTAGAAATAAAATATTTCCTCCATGGTACTGCTCACAACAAGGTCTGTGGATTATCTTTAGTAATCGATCGTGATTTCTGGAAAGACACATTGATGTTGAGTTTTTCAAATGTATTTTTTTCTGCGCTTTGAACACCACAAGCCGAGCGCTATTTGGTTCTATTATACTGGAGAGAAGGCAGACGTCTCTACGGCCGATATCTCCAACACTCAGCAGCTCACACCAAAACAATCTATATTGATAAATAACGCTACAGGTAAGAGGAAAAATGTGCTATTTTGATTTTGAGGTCAACGTTCCCTTTATGTCAAAACGTAAAGGCCTTGCTTGAATGACCCTAAACAGAATCATATTTAGTGCACACCTCTCGAGGTAATCTCACTATAAGACTGTGTCCTGTAATTTATTACCGTTCCTCATGCCTTGGCAGACCCTGGCCACTTGTGTTTGTTGTGGTGAGACTGGAGCGCTCGCTTGCACTGCTGTGTGTTTTGATATTTCATCAGGGCCTGCTAAACAGTGAGGAGGGCTCTCTGCCGCCCACCTCTTCTCAGACAAATTGCCTCCAAGATTGCAGAGGTGGGTCTGAGGCTGATGGATGGGTACACAAAGACCTGACGAGACCATATTTGCAAACATTAAATCCATATTTCCATAACATGTAGGGGCTGCTTGGCCACGGGCCACTTTAACAGCCTGTTTAGCGAGCAGACAGTGATGTGCCCGGTCGTAACATAAATGTTGCTCTAAGGTGGCGTTTGTGTCAGCGTGTTTTGATTTGCACAGGTTACTGTTGCTTCCTGTTTTCCTGTCCTCCCTTCACCCTTTTTAACCTCTTTAACCAATAATTATATCCACTCTGCTCCTTCCGTCTGACCATCTCTCCTCTCCTGAATCCCCCCCAGACCTGAACATCCATTTATCAATTTCAGCTCCATCATGTCTGCCCAGTACATCCATGTTGCACCTTGCCCCTTTCTAACCAACCCCAAACTCATGTCTTCATTTCCATATCCTTGAACCTCTCGCTAATCAGAGGATTTCAGCACATCCCCTGCCTCTCTTTCCCTCTCCTGCTGCCAACCGGGGCTGTTTCATCCCCACCATGCTATCTTCCTCCTCATCCTCCCCTCTCTCTCTCTCCTTTGTCTTACATAAACGCTCTGTTCCCATCACTCTCTCCCATTCTCCCCCCTTCCCTCTCTCTTTCTCTCCCCTTCCCCGTTGGCTTTTGCCTGCATTTCTCTGTTAATTTGCCTGAGAATGCATTAGCTGTAATGAAGGCTGAGGGCCGAGGGAATCCTCCAGGGTTCCATTAATCATCCCCCCTCAGACAGGCAACCTTGATTACAAGTGGCAAGAAATTCATTAGAGCTGGGCCTCTGACAACTCTTATCTCCGCCACTAGATCTGACTCATTAGGCAGCCAAATTAAAGCTATGATGGCCCTGATGAAACTCATCGCTTGTTTATCTTGTGCGATTTGATGCATCTGCCCATACATCACTGTAGCCACGACCGTCCGGACCCTCCCAAGAAGTCAGGCCTGCAGTCGGCGCTGAGCAGTCTGCACTCACACAAGCAGCAAGTAATGAGGTCCCTCACTTACCTCTCCCTCTCCCTCTCCCTCTCTCTCTCTCTCTCTCTCCAGGTGGGAATGTGGAAATGGTTTAATGTCTTCGCTGGAGAGAACTTCTGATATTTCAATTTGTGATTCAAGTAGCAGAATGGCAGAGTGATACTGAGGCTGTCTTGAGACTGAGGTGTTCACTTAAAGAGTAGCTTTAATGGCAGAGAGATTATTAAAGCTCATAAAGGATTTACAGAATCACACAAATCTATATTTATAGCCAAATAAAGTGACATGATTTTAGTGTTTTGAATCATCAAATCCTTTAAGATGTCACCCTTTTAGTTAATAATTTCCCTTACTTTATAATAAAGCTGCCCCACTCCCAGGATCTAGATCATAACAACCACCATGACCTTAGCCTCTGAGCTGTGTCATGGCTCCTCGTCGTCACCTCCACTGTGCAGCTCATGGGGACGGAAATAGCCGTTGCACTCTGGCACAACGTCGTGGAATTGACCATCTATATTAGTCAGCTCTTGGACCATAATAAAACTTCCACCGCTCCTTCACACGAGCATCACTCCTTGAATCCCCATCCAAGTGTCACAGTCTTGATGTATGAGGTGGACAGTGGAATAAACTTTACTACTCATGGGTGCCCAGGTCATGAAATGTCTGTTTGTGCTCTGAGGTCAAAAATCATTTTCAGTGTGTGTGTCCATGAGAGGCTTGAGGGGAAATTAAATGCACGATTATGATTTGTTTCCTGCTGTATTCGAGAATATTTTTATAACAGTGTCACCCTTTATATTCTAACCACTGATGGAGAAGAATGCTGCTTAATTTAATGACATATTAATAAAACATCTAAAGACTCTCACCCTATCACCATACCTCAACAGGTGCTGCTGCAGTGGCTCAAACATGGCTTGAGGCCTGGGTCTATTTTGGAAACAGGAAAAAACAATCACGTCTCTCATCTGAGCTGAAGTGAAATTATTCCAACATGAGACTTTTCTGGAAACAGTTCAGAGAAGCTGTGTAAGCCTCAGAAACATACATCTGAAGGTTTGCATAAAACATCAAGCCCTCTTCCTCCTCTGCTGTCATTTGATAGCTACGTGGCCGGACATTATTTTAGTGAGCGATTATTTTAATATTGCTGCTCTAGAATTTTACATTGCCATGTAAGTTTTCCATATTTAGTTTGAGTGAGTACTAAGAATGTTTTTCAGTGTGTCAGTGTAGCCATCCCTGCAAATGAGGTCTGTAACTGTAATGCAGCTATAGGAAATATTAAAAAAAAATAAAAAATATTTTTATTTTAGAAGTCATGTTGCCTCATGTATAATAAAAAAAAATGATGAAATTAAAATTAAAATTCATGTAATAATTTCCCACTGTTATTATTATTATGACTATATTTTTAAGATTTTTCTACAGGTGTCTATATTTAAATTAAATATCAAATCTCTCTAGAATTAAGTTCAATAATTAAATTATCATTTAAGAAAGGTCCATTATGTAATATGTCATAGAAGCAACACTATCATCTTTAGTAGCCTTTAAAATTGTCTCAATAAATTACTTCCTGTTATGATTTTTTTTTTTTTTTTTTGCAGAGTCCATTTTTATTATTTTACCAACTTAATTTTTAACCTATCAGATTTGTGATGGCTGCTGTCGGTTTGCTTCTGTCTGCAGTGACTGATAGATAAGTTCATTACAGTGTGTTGCATGTTCTCAGTCTAATGGGGATCCATCAGTCCACTTGAGACAACATGGCCTCCTGAAGAGAAATCAATCACAGCTGCTGTTTAAAAAACATGTGCCTTTCAGATCCTGGTGCTTCTGTTGGGAAAAATAATAATTTGTAACATAAAGAATTAAAACTAAGACTTTGCATCACTGAAAACAGTCAAATGTTTGTGAACTTTGCAGCTGCAACGCTGAAGCTCTTTAAATGCCAAAGAGAAAACCATTTTTTTTTATTTAACGCTTTCATAAATTTAGAAGTGAAGTGGAAATATCCTCATTATTAAATTTAAAATTGCGTCTTTGTGATTTTTATTTATTTAAAATGTGTTACATAATATCAAAATACCCGCCAGACTGTGGTTTGCACTGAAAAATAAATCGCTATGTTCCAACAATATAGGCCACTTTTTTCATTTTAGCAGGATAAAATCATTCCTTGACATTTTTACGCAACCATAAAACATATTTACTTTACCCTCCATACAATAATAATTCAATCTGGATTCCAACTTTCGTATAAAGCGATTTATTAGGTCAATATACTTTACAGTTGTCCCTTGTTTGGTCATTATTTCCTTCACATCTTTTCTCTTTTTTTCACAAATAGCTGTCAAAGGTGTTTCCTACAGTTGCCAAACAAAAAAATGTAAACCGCCTTACATGCAAATGTGGTCAACAAATTGTACGAAACACAAAACAAAAAAATCACCAAATGAGGACATGCAACAGAAACAGTTTGGCCCTACATATAAATACTTAAAAAAATCTTTACAGTCTCATCTCATAGTGCCCATTTGTACCAATTTTTACCCATTTATATTTACATATTCACACAGCAATAAATAAAAATGACAGCATATTGCCAAATAATTGATCTGTCTGCGAGCAAACCATCTCCTCTGCTCAGTCTCACCTCTCAGACAAAATAATCGAGTCCTCCTTTTTGTGCTTCATGCGTTCAACGAATCAGTGGAACAGAGTCAATGTAAGTGTTTTTATTATTATCATTATTAATAATAATATTTTTTGATTTTCATCAGAGTTCATGGCCTGGTCCCTTGCTCTATTTGTTGGTGCTGACTCCTCACAGCAAACCTGTTGACGTGCACGGGGATGGGGACCACAATTTTGGGATTTCTCACCGGTTCTCCTGAGCGGTTGTTAACGTTGCCGGCTTTGATCCGTTTCCACTTGGCCCTGCGGTTCTGAAACCAGATCTTCACCTGCACCTCGCTCAGTTTAAGTGCATGTGCAATCTGGGAGCGTTCAGTCAGAGAAAGGTACTTTTTACAGTGAAACTCCTTTTCAAGTTCGAGCAGCTGCTCGCTGGTAAAAGCTGTTCGTCTCCTCCGGCTCTTCCCCGCGGAGCTGCCGGTCGGTAGCGCCTCCTGCGAGCCGGTTTTTAGTTTGCTCTTCTGGGACAGGGAGCCACAGTTGTTCCCGTCCGAGAAACTTTCGTTCTCGCTGTCTGCAGAGCTGTCCTCCCGGTCACTGCACACCGTGTCTGCTGATTTTAGGTCCAGCTTCTCGTCGTCTGAGCTGTACAGTTTGGTCTCACCTAAAACGTGAAGGAAAAATAAAGAAGAAACACATTCACATTGAGTCACTTGAGCCAAAAACGACCATTACGCAATGGCTTACAACGTCAGACATCAATCATTGTGCTGCTTCAGTAGGCTGGTAGAGATAATCGCCACGAACCAAATTTCTGAATCACCTAAAATGTTTTTACAAGTTAAAACATTAACTGAACTCATATTAAGATCATTACAGCTGCCCTGGAGTTGTTCTGTAAGTTTTCACTGCAACTGTTTTTGGCAACTTAACACAGTTTAATTTAATCTCCCTTTTAAAAATCATTGTAATGAAGTTAACTTTAAATGTGATTGAGCATGTTCTCCAATTTATTATAATTATATAAAGAATAATTCAGGAATATTTTCAATGGCAGGCTGTTCTTTTTCAAATAAATGTGTCTGGATCGATAGATTTTATATAAACTGTCATCAGGTTGCATCCACATAAATTTGGGCTAGAATAAATGTATCATTAATATTTCTGTTATGCTGCAATGGTGGCAAAACTGAAGCAACATTTTCTTTTAATTCGAGTGCATCCCTGAGATCAAACTTTATCGCCATGGACCAACAATATCCGCTTTATAACGCATTTTTACGCACAACGGTCACTTTTTACGCACCAGCTTCCAGGTTCGGATTAGCTAAAATGCCATGAATACATAATGAGGCCGAGCTTACCTGATATTGTTTGGAAAGTTTCCGAGAAGTTGAGCAGCTCGGAGCCCTTGTCCCGGCTGTGCAGCTCATCAGAGTGCGGACTTTCCTGCCTTCTCGCTCCGGGATCGGCGGCGCTTAAACGGGGACCTGGGAGTTCTTGTGGCGGGTAGAAACTGTCCGGAGGATCCGAGAAACTTGGCATGGTCGTGGTAAGCGCCACCATGGATGGCACCCCCTGTCCCAAACTGGCACAGAACGTGTTGGTGAGCCGTCCCGCAAAAGAAGCCAAAGGCGCGAGTGGAGGTATACCAGACGATAAAGGCGAGTGGGATAAAGCTTGTGGAATAACCAAAGGTCTGTACGGCATGAACATAGGATAGCCCGTGTAGAGCAGGTGTCCCGGTCTGGGCTGAGGAGTCCCTATCAGGGAGTCGATTGAGAACGCCGTCCCCTGGCCGCCTGGTCTCTGCATTTTTGCAGGCAAACACTTTTTTGATTTGGTGGAAACTTGAAAGCAGGTGTCCTTTTCCTCGGCGACGCGCAAAACTTTCAGTTCAAAGACAGAGTGGATTGAAAGTAGATCCTCTGTCGTATTGTCATCCCTGGGAGTGGACTGCTTCTCCGGATCTCTGCACTCTATATGCGTCAGTCAGTCGGGCGCTTTGTTGTGTGCCCCACCGCTACCTTTTCCCTCTTATTTGTCACACACTGAGACATAAACACACGCTCTCTCTATCTATCTACCTCTCCCCTCTCTGCAACTCCTCCCTCCGCCCCTCTCCGATGCACCGTATGTGTGTGTGAGTGTGCGCGCGCGGAGAGAGAGGGCGAGAGCGCATTGGTTATCATCTGCAATACAAGAGGAATGAAAAGGGGGTGTTTCCCTGGGGGCTCATCCATCTTCCTCAAATTACGCTTCATTTCCTTATTCAGCCTCTGACTTTTTGGCCGTCTTGAGAGGCGGTAGTTTCCCAGTGGAGACCAAATAGACGGGTCGCACCCCCCCAGCCCTCCCTCCCCTTTTGCCAGGTTCACCATTGACTGCAAAACGGTGTGAGAGACTGTTCCAGCCCTTCCCCTTCTATAATCGTTGACCACACCAACCCAATCAGCTATTATTAATTTTGATTGATGATAAGTAATTACTCTGGATTCAAGGGACAGCGTAAAACAACGGTGGCTTTTGTTGGAATATTGGGGCCGATGGGCATCAGAGTCAGGAGGGAGGAGAGGCAGATGTTTTCTCCGCTCTCTGTCCTATTCTCCGCGGCTAAAAACAATGCGTTTGGCTTCAGAGGGGGAAAAAGAAGTGCTGCAACAATTGTTCCCTGGAGAGAGATACTCTGCGCGAAATTAGATTCAAATAAAAGGCGTTTATGCGAGGTCAACAGCAGTGTGGACACGGACACACAGAGTGGCCAAAGTCAAATCTGAGGGACTCCACTTTGTTTGAACTCGGGGGAATTAAAAAAAAGATGTGCATTATTAACTTTAACGTCTCTTACTCATCATCTGTCAACTGAATCCCCCTTAAACTTTTAATTTTTATACATGAAATAACGCACACATTTTGCTTTGCGCGCAGGGAGGCGTATAATTCATTCCTGATCAAAAAATGCACACAGAGGGTGAAAAAAAAATCACCTTCCTTTTCTTTAAGCACTGCTTTAATCGCAGATCATTTCACCTTTTAACTGGCAATGGGAACTGATGATGATTAGCCCTATTGAGTCCTGGGTGCCCGGGCTCTCCAACTGGTCGTCTGATTGCACGAGGACATAAACATATCACCACCGACTCTGATTAGCAGTGGAGGGCCAGGCCAGGCTAATTCTTATAATTGCAAGTGACTTCAGCAGCACCTCTCTGTGATCTATTGAAACCATTTGCCGAGCTCCTCTGCCTTTCTGTTGGAGAGCAACTCACAGCTCCTCTTTACACTTTTTATTAACATTTTTTAAGTCACATTTGTAATGATCAAATCAGATTTACATCCATATAGAATACTCATCATTTTCAACTATTTCTGGCGTTTGAAATATAAGTCTTAACGCAGGATGGTTGAAGTAGGCCCTAATAGAAATTGCCTCCTACAGTCTGTTATAACGAAATAGTCTGTATATTTTAATTGTCACAAGAAGTGCTAAAAATCGTCGCTGCTGTTTATTCAATATAATGTAAATGGGTGAAATTAAGTCTGTAGATAATAGTCGTGTGGCCGTAATGAGTCCTCCAACTTAACTTTTTTTTCTCGCGACTGACGGCTGCAACTTCGTGGACTCTTGTTTGTCTTTTTCGTTGTGCATTTCTGCATCTGTGTGCAGGTGAAAGAAGGACAGCTTTATCAGGATCTCTTCATAAAAGCATAAATTACAATCGGTATCTTTTTAATGTTGCAGCTTGTTTTTAATTTAAACTTGCAGCTTATCTTTTTAAACCTTAGGTGTAGTTTTAAAACAGAGATCTGATTTTTTTTTATGTATTTTTTTGTCATTAATACAAAAACCGATAGTGTAGAAAAATAGAAAAACGACACTCAGCAGCAGCAGACTGTAAGCAGAGGAAAGAGATAACATGAAACAGGAAATAATAATAAAAATGACTAGATGACACAGCCATGGTGGAATATTTTATTTTGCATCAAGCCTATTTTTGATATAAAACGCCTAATTACATCAACACCGATGGAAATAATTATTTATGCAAATATTTTAAGGCAATGTACAACACACCATCACTTTGCGCATTAACATCAAACTACCGTGATAATCATTATGTATAAAAACACAAGCATCGGAGCCCCTAAACTATCAAGTGCACCAGTTTTAAAAAATGTAATCTCAATAATAGAAAATATATAAAACATACAATTGCATACCTGCTATCTATTTGATCACCTCTAGTCTGTAGCTCCCTCTTGTGGTACAAAACCAAACTAACTGGAATAAAAGTGACAGGCAGCTGCTGCTTCATCCTGAAATGCGTGGCACAAAATGTATTTCAAACTATTAAGTGTGCTGCTGTAAAGTGCTACAGTCGATGCAGCTGTTTTAATTATGATGCTGACTTATTATCCAGTGAGCAGCCGCTTCGTGCCTCACATGTAGCAGCACTCTGTCCTCATCAGGAGTCACACTAACACAACACAAAGTGTTTTTAATGGATGTAGTTTCTGTACTCCAGGAGCAGGTAGTTCTTGATGAAATTGGGCAGGTTGAGTTTAGGGACCACCTTGTGCACCCGGCCCTCCAGGAAGCTCCTGAGTTTGCAGCGTGCCAAGTGCTGCAGGCAGCGAGGGGTCCGCTCCAAAGAGAAGATGGACTGGTAGAACTCTTTGTGTTTCTGTTAGGATTAAAATACATGAGATCAGTTGGTGAAGCACAGATTTTGTTTTACTGATATCATTTCAATGTTTTTGTACAAATTAATTCTGTATTCAAAGGCTTCAGAGTTTGTCCTACTATCTGAAGGATCACCTCAACTATAATGAGCCCTGACACACCAAACCAATGGTCAGCTGTTGGCCAATGTTGGGCCACTGGGGGTGCCTGTGGCCCTTGTCTCACAGCCCTTATCTGCTTTTTTCCAGCCAATTCAGCTCTTTTTCTTTCGCCATTGAGTTCTTTTGCAGAAATGGTTCATGATTGTGTCATTGTTCTTTGGTGCATGGTAGATATCATTTGTTCCTCCAACATCAGGTGATATTGTTAGTATGCTAACTGGCTAGCTAGTGTCTTAAATCCGTCCTGTTGGTTTTGCAGTTCCCCTTTTTTTTTCTTTGGGCTTTGGGCCCGCAGGCTGCAGCAAGGGCGCTGCCTTTGTACATAGGGCGCTCACCCGTCCTACAGAGCTGCTTTTGAATGATGAATACAGACTAATGCTGCCTGCTGGCATGGAGAGTTATTTCCTCTCAGACACAAGCAGAAGAACATACAGCTAGTTGGCCATTGGCTTTAGTCTTTGCAGTTTGTTAAGTGCAGCTATAGATGTATAAAGAGAACTGGATACATCGTTGGAGGTGAGGCCCTGTTCATTCCTTGAAAATTGCTCAGTGGCACATAGCGCCAAAATTGCTCTGTTTTCTGCTGTATGAAATTACCTGGATGTACTGTAGCGCCCGAGACTTTAAGCGGCTGAGTGGCTAACTTCTGCCCACAGTAATAAACAAAAGGATTGGGCAAAAAAATGCTTTGATTGTACTGCTCTTCCAGAGTTATTAAATGTGGCATCTAAAGGATCAAATCCTGACAGTGAAACAAATCATTTTGCTGTGACACTCAAAAAAATCTATCCACTGATTTACAAACTTTCACAATGCAAGCCTATGGGGAAAAGTCCTTGGGGGCCCATGGCATCATGTGATGGACCCAGACGCTGGAATTCCACATTTGGCCAACATGTAAAATTGACTTCAAAGCTCATTGCTGTTCCTTGGGGCTTGGTGCAACTAGGCCGAGACACAGGCCTTTGTCCTCACTAGTTCTTTGATGCTGGTTTGGTGTGTCTGGGCCTTCAGAGTGCTGTTAAGAGCTGTTGAACTATCAAAACTAACTTACTGAGCACTGATTTTAATGGAGCTTTCATGGTCTTAGTGTGGTCCAGATATTGTGCCCCAAAACATGCAACTTTTGGCATGCACACAGAAATTAAAAAAGAGAGAAGATGAGGTAAAACATAGATACAACATTAAAAAAAACCACAACATATCGAAACATTTGTCTTAAAACACCGACACTGCACCCAGCTCATGAAATAATTATTTAATGGGCTTGCCTTAAACACTTCCGGTGGCACCGCCTCAACCCAGCTGTCTGTGACTTTGAGGTGACTGTAGGCGTTCAGCAGAACCTCGATGGTGTGTGGAGACTCACAGCAATGCTTCAGAACCTTTAAAGAAACACCACAACACACAGCACAGATTCATATAATCATCATTTAAGTTCATGAGCAAGCTTGTGACTCCATAGAACTGAAGAAATAAAGTAATTAAACACTTGTGAAATGAACAGATTGGTCTTCCCTCCAGGGGTTTAACTGGAAATTATGCAATTAGTGCTAATTAATCTCCTATTAACACTTGCCTAATTAGGAACCAGGCATTTTGTCTAGTGCACGTGGGTTCACTGATGGTTGTAGTCTGTTTCCCGCAGAGAGTGCAACACTTCATGTTGTGTCATGAAATGGGAATGATTTAAATGTGAAGTTGTGAAGTCTGGAATATTGCAAAGAAGTGTTTAGTGTTTCAAGACTCTTTCTCAAGGTGTTACATGTGAGGTATGTGCTAATTATGCAAAATGGGACACCTTGATGAATAATTGGTTCATGCTGTAAACATAATATACCACTACAAAGCAATCAGCAATGCTTTAGCTGATATGAAATGCATGTGCACACATTTTATCCCTAAGGATCTTTGTATCTTTTGATTTCCTACCACTGGCAGAGCTCCGGGCCACACCCGAATAGAGCCGTGGTTGAGCAGAGCACGGACGATTCTCTCGGGGTGATGGGAACGCTTGTAGCACACCACCTTCAGGATGTTGTGCATTGGAGCTTCACCCCCGTAGTCCATTTCGTTAACACAAGCACCGTTAGCCAGCAGCAGATCCACTATGTCTGGATTGGCATTCTTACAGGCCATGTGCAAAGGGGTGCGTCTGTCCTGGTCCATAATTTGGATGTTGGCTCCCGCCTCCAGCATTATCTTGCACACCTTGAAGTAACGTTCAAGGTCCTGCACCTCCTGGGGTTGTGAACAAGCAGCGTTCAAGGGCGTGAGACCCTCGATGTTCTGTTTGTCCAGAACAGCTCCGTAGCGCAGGTAGAGCTCAGTGTGGTCTGGGAGGCCGTGTCTGCCTGCAATATGCAAGGGAGTTTCGTCTTCATCCAGAGTGCGACCGTTGATTGCCGCACCGTACTGAAGGAGATGCTTGGCACATCTGCAGACAGAGTTGTATTCCCATGTAAACAGAGCAGAGTTTCAGATGAAGTACACTTTCATGATAATGTTCCAGTGTGTTAAATTAAATTGACTTTAAACTGGATTCCATTCAACACAGGAGTAAATGTGGATATTATTACAATTATTTTCTTACAAGACATGATCCTGAATTTGTTGATGTCTAGGCTGGGTCTCCTTTTATGCCACTAAGTTTGATCAAGTTTGAGTGGGGGGTGCTTCCCTGAATGTTTTCTCAGAAGCCCCAAATCTATGGTATTCCCTAAAAAAATGAATACAATTGAGTAAATGTTCCTCTGATTGATTTGATTGATTGATTGATTTGCAAATCAAAGGTATAGGGTTCATTTCAACATATATTTAGTATCAGCCAGTTCATTTCCTGCATTCAGTTGACTTTGTTTGCATCAATTTATGGTGTGAATAAATTTTCAATTTTGCAGAAATAAAGTCCTGTGCTACTTTCATGCTTTTATTGAGTGAAACAAATGCACATGTTCTAAATACTGAGGGAAACGTGTCTCCTGTGTCTCCCCCGAAATCTACAACTATCATTAGAGCAGTCTAGATTTTTATTGGATCGATTCAAATTTAGCAGATTTATCAGCTTAACATTTATTCTATAAACTCTACTCCAGCATAATAGAACAAAAATAGGATTTTAAGATTAATATTGCTGTTTAGACTAAATTCCCACCCTACATATGTTTAAAGAAAAGTCAGTATCAGTGAGTGCTGTGTTCCTGTTTCAGAATGATGAAGACAGTTGGAGAACAATTAAATACAAAACAGGATGTAGGCTCTATGGGATGTTTTTTTTTTTTTATCCTTGGCAAGTATTATGTTTTTTCCAAATGGTGTGCAGATTTTTGGCACTCTATTATCTCAGACAGCTTCAAAATAGTGCATATAGCTGCCATAAATAATCTCCCTGAGGAGCATGCCCCCCCACCCTTGAGGTTTGGACTGAGCCCTGAATGATAACAATATCTTGCGCCACCATTTCACGTTCTCTGCTTACGTGCTAGCTTGTTTTCATGCACTATCAACATGAGCCAGTGATGTTAAAGTGAGACTGTGTTACTCTTTTGTGCTTGTTATACTTTATAGTTCTGTTCTACTTCACTCACTCGAAGGATTCGGGGCTCGTGCATAAGTGCAGAGGCATGAGGCCGTCTTCAGTGACAGCATTGGCGTTGGCGCCGTGGATCAGCAGCAGTTTGGTACACTCTGGCTGGCAGTTTTCACAAGACTCGTGCAGGGCAGTGGTGCCCCCAGGTGCAAGGTCCACACTGGCCCCACGCTGCAGCAGGAGTCTCAGGCAGTCCGTGAAGCCTCGGCCGGCTGTGATGTGAAGCGGTGTGGTCAGCTCCTGCTCATAACTCAGCGACCATAGTCCTGCCAGCAGAGAATACAGTATAAAATTAACTCTGAGCTCAACGCTTAGGATCGCTGTAAACAAGCAGACATGTTGCATATTAGTCATCTAAGAGGGGTTTTGCTGTCAATTAGAACATACATCTTAACAAGTATTACTGCTTGCATGACACAACAAAAGTAGCCAGTTTACAGTTAGTGGCTTCACTGTGATATAACACCAAAGCTCTGATAAACCTACTCAGGATTCTGTAGTTGAATCTGTAGTTCTTCCATTCCTCGATGTTGCTGGTGTCATAAATGGCATCTATAAGGTACTCATACTCATCATCGTCCACGATGCTGAGAATCGTCAGCTCATCACCCACAAGCAGAGAGTTCCAGAACTGCAGGACACAACCCGAGGCCTTGGCTGTGGCGATCACATCAGTGCGGTACTTTTTTTGTTTGCGGAACTTTATTTTAGGTGCCACGTACGCCATACTGAAGCTAACTAGATTGTTTTATTCAAATTTTAGTCGGCCGGCTTGTCTCGAAGGAAATAAAGTGCATATGCAGGTTGTTTATGCAGACAGGGTTATTTCAGGGTGGTGATATGTGATATTTTGCTTGACCCTGTGAACCTTGCCAGCGCAGTGGCATGGGAGCCAATGACTGGTGTGTTACATGTCACCTGCCCACTGATTCAGCTAAGACACCATGTCAACAGACAATGCTGTCTCTTGCACTTGCAGAAGTTTTGGAGAAACACATTGTTTTGATACACAGAACGATTTTAGTATTGCAAAGACCCATTACTAGTGTAAAGTATCCATACAACATTTTAACTTAGAGCATTGAACATTGCTTTTTAGGGACAAACAACCCAAACTTGACTCAAAATGTTAGTTTCACAAAATAAAAAAAGCATAAAGCTTATTTTTGACATCAGTGAAAGGCCTGAATTGAATACAATGGATTATTATTGCACAGAACAAACACATGACTCCTCAGTCTGTGTATGTGGTGGACATACAGATTCTATAAATACTCCCTCGTGCTCTGGTTCTATAAATACTGCATCACTGTGTCTAATACTGGGTCAGGGTGAGATGCACCAGTTACATATAGCTTGTAGATGTATTCTAAAACATTTTAAAGCAGTGATTTACTTTCTCTCTTTCCCACAACATCACAGGTAATGTCTCTCACTTCAGTTAATTTTGGATGCTAATCTCCAGGAAATACAATCAAGCTGCTTAGCTGTGCCAAATCGTATGAATTCCTGAATTAATTTCTAATGAAAACAGATGCTGTCTCCTACCTTCTCCTGTGGCGACCCAGCGCATGTCCCCTCCCTGCGGCTCGATGATGAGGTTCACTGTGGATCCTCTAGGAAAGAGGTGCTGCATGGCCTCCAGGTCTCCCGTATACAGAGCGTTCTGGACGACCACGTCCTGGCAGACAGCTGGAGGCATGGCAGTGCTGGACCTCAGCGGTGCCCTGTCATTGATTGTCTTCCTCAGCATATAGCTATTGAAGTGATGGGACGCCACCTGCTTCTTGTACTTGTGTCTTTCCAGCATGTCCTCGTCAAGTTCAAGAGAGCGTAAGGCCATAGATGTGAAGACAAAGCTGCCTCGCGACATGCTGAATGGCTTGCCTCTCACAGAGAAAAGTGGTAGTGTGTGATTAAGTGAGGGGGAGCGTCTAAAAAGGCCCGTCTCTCTGTGTCTGTTGTTGTTCTCTCTGGCTAATGTCCACTATGTGCCTGCCGGCTGTTCACAGGGTTGGTTCACAGAGTTGTTTTGATATTCGGTATGAGACCCTCCCTGGAGTGTGACAAGTAATGCTATTTTTATGTCTCACATGCAGCCACTCGAGCCTCTCCTGTTTGCCTCCGGCAAAGTAACAGCTATGAAGTGTCTCTGTCAGGCAGCCAGTATCAAATGAGTTGAATAAACTTGTGTTTTGTAACTGCGATAAAAGCTTTTTTAGCGGGGGGTGATAGAAAATATCTTTTAAATTACACAGGCTACTTAATTAGACAAGACTCTAATCAGCAAAGAGGTATGCTTCCTCAACAACGATAGATATATTTATAGATTTTATAAATCAGCACATAAAAATACAACTTTAGTCACAGACCAAATGTGAGACAACAAGGCCCTCGACACAGATACGCAAAAGTCCCTATGACCTCTCCTTTACAGGAGCAAGACACAGACTTTCTGGTGTTTTCGCCTAATTTTTGTTGTCGTTTTGTGTCCTTTTTTGCTTGTTTTCCCCGTTTCTGTCCTTATTTTGTGTCTCTTTGCAGCTCCTGTGCATCTCTTTGTGGTCATATTGTGTCTCTTTATGCTTGTTTTCCCTGTTTCTTTTCATTATTTTGTACCTTTTGCAGTTCCTTCGCATGTTTTTGTTGTTATTTCGAGTCTCTTACTCATCAGCCTATGCCTCGTAAACACATTCAGTAATCCATCCATGCATTTGGTGTGTTTCCACCTCTCCTACTCTAAATGTGCTGCACAAGAACAGTCCATATAAAGGGTGAAATAATTGCATTACATACTCTTGCCATTCCCAGCAGAGCTTCCACTGTTAAACCTTAAAAAAAGGTTTAAAAAGTAATGGCTGACTTTCGGATTTTTTGGCAACTTTTAAGGGTCAAATTTTCCTTAAAGGAAGACCAAATAAGAAAGCCTTATTTGTAAGCTCCTGTGAGTATGTGTTTGCAAAATGTCTCTTTCTGCTCAGTATTTTTTTCTTTCCAGAGCCTTAATGGATTTTATGTATCCGCATGGCTCCCTGCATTAGAACATTAGGCTGAATGACTGGCAACCGCTGTGTCACTCTGCCCCACGTGTAGTGTTCTGATGGCAGAGGGACGGCACATAATTAAGCCTCTTAAGCCTACTCGCTAGGCATCTGACAAACATCTCTTTTGACTGATGGACCACCATTTTCCAATGTTGGTAGAAACTCTATCCAGTCGCAAAACCGATCCCATCTTTAAAGTCTCCAGACACCAAAGATAGATTTTTATGGCTTGCAAAGATGTCTCAGAATTGCCTTGAAGTTTCTGGAGATTGATTTACTTGCTCTGATATCCTCATCTATTAAAATTTGTTGTATTGGATACCCAATGTATGAAAACACACATATTTTTATGTATGTTTATGCACCTCTTTGTCAGAGTCCTTTAAGACGCCTGTAAGCTCTGTGGAAAGCAAGGTCTGCACCACAGGTGGAGAAATACATGATATTTGTGGAGAGGTTTTACCTTCTTTCCCATTTGGAAACACGGAAGCATTGCTGCATCTCATCTATACCTTAACGACTGTTCTGGTATGGAAATCAAGGTCATTTATTTTATGTTACAGTTTGGTAATAGATGCCACATTAAACTGAAGGCGAGTAAGAGTTTCAACTTTGAAAACACACATTACCAGAGAGAGACTAGGAATATTGTTTTTGCGGCTGGAGTACATCCTTTTAAATGATATACATAATGAGTTTATAATATGCATCTGGGCTACCTCCTCTCTACTTTGATGTCTTCCAAATGGCCCGGGTGTCATCAGCAAAACATGTAGGCACTTTCTCGCCTCATTGACTCCCAAATGTATTTTAAATATCATTCCTGGTAACGCAATTATTTAAAACGCTGAACTAAACACTTACTAATGGGGAAAAAGACAGCGACTTCGATAAATTCATTTCTCAAATGGTGGGCATTCATGTTTCTTTTTTTTCTTTTTTTTTTTCCTCTGTGAAGCGGAGGCAACTCTGATGACAAAAAGCAACAAAAAAAAGCATCAGCAGTAGTAACACCCCCTGCCCTCACAGCCCCCCATGGACATATTAAATCATTGGTTTCCTCACATTACCCACCAGAAGCTCTCTCCAAGGTTTTCAGCATTGTGGTCAACCGCCTTCCTCTCCCAAGGCGACAAGAGACCGGACATCAGCAACAGGCCTGATGAGAGTGAGGCACTTCATTTATGCAATCATAGGCAATTAGTTCCCTCTGATTATGTGCCTCTTAATGCTGTTTTGAGTACTGTGGCACACAGTAATACAGAAAGAGATTAAACTATAGCCCTCCCTCCACACTGAGCAGTCATTTAATATACTGAGAACATAATGAAATGTACACAGTAATTACAGTAATATTAAATGCTAATGGGTTTGCAATTGGATCTGTTGTTAGTTTAAGACAGAGTGCACCCAAAGAAAGTCTAAGTTTGGAGAGAGTGCCACCATGACATCAGAGCACTTAATTATCCATCAGGTGTTTCTATTATTAATGATTTATGTGTTACTTATTGTTAGGAAGCGAGAATGTGTCTGGCATGGGCAATTCCGTACTGGTAAGAGAGCAATTAATGTGTAAGTCGCACATTTCAGTTCACATCTTGGGAGTTAAAGAAAACTAAGGTCTGAAGTTTGTATTCAGGTGGTAGAATAACTTGGAGGTCACCATGGAAACATGATATGACTTAATGAGCATGCTTAATTGGCAAGCGACATTATATAAAGAGAAGCTAGTTGCTGAGTGTATGTCTTTGTCTGCTGATTCTGATTCACATCTTGGCTTGTTCTAATTTTCTTAATATCATATTGACACTGGCAGTCCATATGGACACATTAGGCACACACAGTCTGCTTAAAGTCTTCAATGCCATTAAAGGGCCTTTGATAGCCAATCTACACAGGTTTCCTTTCATATGTATATATGGCTCATCAGAGTCCACAACAGGGCTTAGACAAGGTGTCCTATTTGCAAATCTCCCCCAGGTCTCATCACAATGCTGAGATGTTGGTGGAGAACCTAAATGAATTTATAGAGCCTTGAATTGAACAGTAGCTCCAAACTATTCTGTGGAAGCATGATTACTTTTTCTGTACTCTTTCAGCTCTGAGCCCACTACCTATAATGTATTGTATCGGTCTTTGCAGATTCCAATTGTCTCTCAATGCACTGATCACCACGCAAATAGCCCTTTGTTTCATCATGACAATTGAGAGGTTCATATTTCAACCTAATAGTCCTGTATAACTTTAACCATCTATCACAACCTCATTTCATTGCGGTTGCAGTTAATACGCGCTTCCCTGCCAAGTGGAACATTTTCTAATGATGCACTCTCACACGAAAACAAGGCAAGCCAGCCCGGGCTCTGCATCACTCACTAATGCATCCATCCATAATGTGTTCATAGCAGTCTGCCTAAAGGAGACAGCGATGACTACCACCAGGCATGGGCATGAGAGGGGATATGTGGAAGGGTGCAAGATACAAAACCTAAATGGGCATGATAATCATGAACAAAGTTACTGCCATTAAAGACTGTATCACCCTCGTAATAACATCTGTAGAATTCACATCATTACCAAGAATACTGGGAAACATCTAAAATGGGTATCTCAACAATAACAGTCAGCGGTGGGAGTCACATCCAAGTGCATTATCACACTGAGCCCGGCTTTGCAGGATGTTGACAAGGGTAGCCTAATAGGTGTATGTAAAGCCTGATGTAAACACCATCCTAATTAGAGAGACCTTTATCAGTTCCTCCATTTTATGCAGATTGGACTGGTGCAAACGCTAGTGTCATTATCCTGTAATCAAGTACTATTCAGTTGACAGGGTCGTCTTTTAAAACCCTGATTAGAATGCATAACAAGGGTACAATGTTGCATTATTTCCTCTGTCAGTTTATAAATATGTCCATTTTTAAAGCTAACTGAATAATGGATCAGGGTTTAGATGAAGACGTCAGAGGCAGAAAAGAGTTCTTTTAAAACAGACTGCTGCTTTATCTTAAAGTATAAATAAAAAGCATGTTAAGCAGTTTGTACCTGTCACATAGCGTATTCACTGTCTTTACATGTGAGTGATCACAAATGAATAAGAGACACAGGCTACACCTGTTCTTCCTCAAACATAAAAAACAAACTGAAAAACATGCAGATTGCTGTATTACATCGCTTACCCCTGTTTAAAAGCCATCTCTTGATCCATCATACAGTAGACTTGTCTATCTGTCTTGCACAGAAATATGCTGTCAGTGGGATTTTGCCAAGTTTCTCATGTTGAGGCTTTTTTGTTCAGCCAAATATAGATAAATACATACACTCCTTTCTAATCATGTGGTACATGTAAACATAATAAATAAATTGATGTATCTATACTTATGTTTTACTATTTTAAAACATTCATATTTTTTCCAGTGGGCTCTAACAATATTACATGTAGCATATCTTGATGATATTTTTCTTGTGGCCCACAGCAAGCGAGCAGGAGATGTCACTTCCGGCCGCCATCTTAGGTATATTTTTTCTGATGGTAGGCGGGATATTTAAAGTTTGTTGTTGTTTTTGGCAGCCTGCCGGAAATAGAGAAATCTGGAAAAATCTTCAGAACATCGGTAAGTGTCGTCAAATTACACTTTCTATCGTGTTTAGCCGCAAAGTTTGTCGTTTGTTAACGGTAAGCTAACGTTAGCCTGGGACAACATGGAGCAACTAGCCTACTAGCTATAAACCGATTTAGCTAACGAGCTAGCTGCTAGCTATAGCCACTGATTTGAGTTGACACTTCAGGAGCTGACTCTCAGAGCTTCTTTCCCATCGCGTTTATTGCAGAGGCCATATGACCTTACACAATTTCTATTGTGTTTTATCTGTGTTTACTTTCTATTGCTGCCCTTCATATCTGAATGTAATGCTGATCTGTGTGTTGGTGCTTCATGTTGTTTGCAAGTCTGTTTATGCTAACATGCTGTGTGTTATTGTATTGTACTGATGCTCTGCTGTCGCTTGTTGCTTTGCATGACTTCTGATCTATCTTGCCCATTTCTGTTTGCTGTAGTTAATGTTGTCTTTATGTTTTGGCACCGGCACATTTACAGAAATGTTGATCAATGTGCGTTGTCCTTACAAATACAATAAATGAAATCCGGGAGGTAACAAATCAAGAAGCGATTGTATGACTGACAGTAGCTAGTATTTGATCAGGCTCCATTTATGTCACCCTCTTGACATCACATCCACCTGTTTAATTCAACACCTGTCGGGGCTGATGTGGTCTCAGTGCACCCCTGTTTATTTGTGTCTCATCAAGATGCACAGGTGCTTTTGGATCAATGAGAGTGTATGATGAATCATGTATACACATGGGGTGTGCATATGAGGATGTAAAAAAAAAAGTAGGTGACAATCAGAAATAAGTTTGATGTCACTCAGCCTCCTCATACTTAACCAAATGCTGCAATATAGGCACCAAAAAAATAACTAATACTCTGTCATTTATTATCAGTATCCAGAGTATTAAATATGTGCCGATTGTAGAGTTACAGCTGTTGTGATCCTTTACCACACTGTCTTCTGTTATGCAGACAGTTTGGGATTAGTGATGATGGGGAATTGACTGACTTTGTAATTTCCAGTGTGTCAAAAAGCATAATCTGACAGCTAAATATCGAATAGCACTGTGCAAATACATGCAGGTGCTTATATAAATGCAGCATCATAATGACCCCATGCATGTGGGTTATTGTCCATATGTATATATATATACACACATACATACATACATATACACACACACACACACACACACAGAATTGATTTTAGGTATTTTGTCTGCAAATAAAACATGTATAGCTGTAATGTACAGGAATTAGGTCTGCTTATCAAAGACACTCAGTCAATATGCCTGCAATATGACAGATGTGCAATTACCCCATCTAGTGGCCAATACTGGCGCGTTACTGCTCTTCCCTCTCTAAATGAAAGAAGAGAATAAATACAGACACATCTGCTTTTTATGCTGACGTTTATTGAAGTCAACCAGATAACAGTTGTTGCACAGGTTTGAAATCTTTGTCGCAGCAACTTTATGGGTGTTGAAGTCTTCATTTGGAGCTGGTGTACTTGGTGACAGCTTTGGTTCCCTCAGACACGGCGTGTTTAGCCAGCTCCCCGGGCAGCAGCAGTCTCACCGCAGTTTGCACCTCTCTGCTGGTGATGGTGGAGCGTTTATTGTACTGAGCCAGCCGGGACGCCTCTGTGGCAATCCTCTCAAACAGGTCATTCACGAAGGAGTTCATGATGCTCATTGCTCTGCTTGAAATGCCCGTGTCCGGATGGACCTGTGTAGGCGGAGAGGGAAGGAGTTATTAGTTAATTTTAAAGGCAGGAAAAGCGAAGCAGCTAAAGTGTTTTCACCCACCTGTTTCAAAACTTTATAGATGTACATCGCGTAAGTCTCTCTTCTTTTGGCTTTTCTTTTCCCCTTTTTCTCACCCGAACTCTTCCCCTTCTTTTTAGATATATCATTAGTCATATTTAAACGCTGTCAAATATTAACTTTGACAATATGAACTACGCCAAATGCTACATCAAGTTCTTTAGGAATAATTATCCCCGTTTTCTGGCTCATGGGCAGCTGTTTATGTAGCGTGCGTTTAATTAGTGACTGATTAAGCTCACCTGCTTTGCTTTGTGGGGCGAGTAGACTTAAACTACACATTAAGATAAAATTAATGACTACAAGAATGAATAAAACTGCAGCTTACAGGCCTCCCAAACGTGTTAGTTTTTATTCAGACATGTAATGTTCGTTTTGTTTTTGCACTGCAGTTGTAATGCAACAAAGGGGAAGTTATACCGTTGCACATAATAATGGTGTCCACTGGGTGGCACACTTGCACCATTTTTAAGGCTACATGAAACCTTTCAATTGGAGCTGTCTACCTGTAGTAGAGTCCACTCACTGTAATCCATTGTAATCTTCCATGTAGCCAGTATTGAACAAAATATTTTGGACCCAGGGGTATTTTTAGATAACATAACATTTACAGGAAAAGACTTCTGAGCTGCGTTTTAGTAGCCACAGTCAGTGTTCAGGTAAGCTCACTGGTGATCCACATGTAGACCTGCACTGTTACCAGATAGATTAATGTACACTGAGGCTATGCTTATTAAAAATGTATGGCATTATGAGCAAGGCAGGATTAAAGCAGGCACTTGCCTCAAAAGCCCAGCCCCAAAAGCCCCAGGTTCATTTTGTCTGATAAAGTGTGCGGCAGATATGTTTGGGAATTTTCACTAATAATGTCTAGCTTTCTAATATATTGTACTACTTTGCTAAGTCTCTATCATTTTAAATCAGACTGTATTTACTCGGTGCATTAACTGTTTGTGTCTAAATAAACTCTTATTTTGGACTAATTGCAAAGGGTCACTAGTATTTCAGCTTTGTGCTAACAACATATTCTCTCATCACATTCAGATACCAGAAAAATCCAGACACTGTATATATAGTGTCCAGTGTCTTTGCATCAGTAAGTGCACAGTGGTGGCAGCTGGTAGTATACATTAAGCCATGGCAGGTTATGATCTGAGGCCCCCTAGTGGGTTTGTCTGCCCTTTTGATGTACACAGAATGTATTCCAGCTTTTCATTGGTATTGCTTTTGTGTTTGTTTGTGATAATGGGGAGATTTGTTTGTTTAGTAATATTGTATTTACATCCCTAAGCTCGTGTTTGATCCTGGACATTTTTATGTGTAGACCATCTCAAAGAAATTCAAGATTTTCATGCTGATAATTGGGATAAAAATGTTTTTGCTCCGGGCCTGTAATTTCTTTTTAGATATTCTTGTTTTGTTATTCTGGATGAAGTTTAACATCAAAATTGGTCCTCAGTGTGTGATTGTTGAAGTCGTGTAGAATAATAGTGCATTTGAGGACTAACTCAGATTTGATTATGAAAAATGTCAGTGTCTGCTGAGTTTGACTGCACATATTATTTTCTTTTAAAACATTTTATTCTGCAAATCCCACAAGGATATTTTATTTCTCAGAGTTCAGTTAAACAATATCTCTAATTTATATTTAAATACAATATTTCCTATTAGTGACATACCAGTTTAAAGTGACTTTTCACCCTGTAATCATAAATACATATTTTTCCTCTTACCTGTGGTGCTGTTTATCAATCTGGATTGTTCTGGTGTGATTTGTTGAGTGTTGGAGATATTGACCATAGAGATGTCTGCCTTCTCCTCAATATAATGGAACTAGATGGCGCTCGGCTTGTGGTACTCAGAGCTCCAAAAAATACATTTGGAAAACTCAACAGCAATGTCTCTTTCCAGAAACCATGACCCGGTTACTCAAGATAATCTGCAGACCTTTTTGTGAGCAGTTATGTATGGAAACGATTTTCTTTGTTCCAAACTACACCCACCAATCGTATCATCTCACAGAAGGAAGGGTGCAGCTACTCATGGACGTGAAGCTCGTGCTTCTGACAGTGTGAGATGACTGATAGCGTCCTTCTCGGCTTAGCTGTAAAGTTAGCTGGCTCTGTGCTTCTGTAGGTGAGCCAGCAGGAGCTGTGCGTTCGGTAAGTCGGTAGAAAAGAAATAGTTACTACATGAAACTGCTCACAACAATGTCTGTGGATTATTTTGAAAAACCAGGTTGGGATTTCTGGAAAGACACATTGCGCCACAGGCTAAGTGCCATCTACTTCCATTAAGACATTGCAGAAAAAAGTTGCAGCGGTGTGAACTGGCTGGTCGGAGTTTGACTCAAGCTGGCTGATAGTGTCACCTGCAACTCAGCTGGTCAAATCACTGGCAACTGGTTTCAGAATGTAAAGCACGTCACCTGTTTGAACAGTCAATCTGCAGTGAAGTCAAAATGTTAATAATACATGTAGTTGCTCCATCCTCCCGTGGGCTCTGGTTTTGTCCTCACTACGTGCTGGTCGCTGTTGCTTTTCGCTGTGTGTGCTTCTGCCCCCTCATACACACACATTCTCATCAACTGATTTATTGGTGCTGGTTATTTACATTATTAAGGCGTATTTGGTTTGGCTGGTTTTGTTTGTTTTTTGTCTGTTTCATCACTACTACAAATGCAGCTGTAGCCAGTATCTCACTATCACTATCCCCATCAATATTTTAGGAAGCTACAAGTTGTGTTCAGCCACAAAATAAGCCTGAAAAGCCAGAAGTCAGAACGCAAGTACAGAGAGTTGTTGCATAGAGATGAAACACTGTCTCATCTAGTTGTGTTGTTGTGAACCCGCAGGTTTTTAGAACGTTGCAGAATGGCGCATCGCAAGTAGTTGCCTATCTGAACTTGTGTCGTTGCGAATCTCTGGTCTGAACTGGGCTTCGTATCTGAGGGAAGGTAGATATCTCTAATGCTTATATCTCAAACAAGCGGCAACTCACACCAAGAAAATCTATACTGATAAATAGCACTATGGGTAAGGGGAAAAATATGTATTTTTGATTTTGGGGTGAACTGTCCCTTTTAAGTATAAGCCAATAACACAATTCAAAGATGTATCTATCTTGTCTGATGTGTGTGTGCTGTGTATATATATACTATATGTCCTAGCTCCTGTATCAACGACATTTTATCTGTTTGATTGATGAGACCCAAGGCACTTGGGTGAACTGAACACAAATAATACCTTTTATCATACAAACACATCTCTCTAAATAGTAAAGCACTTCATCATGCCTATTCTTTACTATCATACCAAAGCTCGGGCCAGTTGTTCCAGCTTTAAACCTACAAGTGAGGCTCCACTTAATTTTGAGATACACCCATATCATGAATCATCGGATGGTATATTGGGTAAGCAGTGAAAGTGAGAAAGTTACTGCAACATCACTCTCTATCAAGTAGGCTATTTAGGTTGTAGAGTGTGAAGTAAATTGACAGTAGTGTCAAGGCAATCACCGAAGAGCTCTAAGCAGTGGAGCTTTTTAATAAGAGCTTCATCATGGGAACGTTTTGGGTTTTAAATAGCTCTGGGCTCATTACTGAAAACCTTTAGCAAGTCACAGTTATTTATTTAAATTCTCACAAAACAAGATGTAAAGAGACACATTTCTATCTGTCACGGAGTACACACAAAACTCGGCTCACAAATACGCAAACATCTTGTCAGCTGTGGTTTAAGCATTAATATGTATTCAGCCTAAGCAGTATGGGATCCATATTATTAGTCTACAGGTTTTACATGAAGTGTTCTTGCTGAAACATTTCAAGGACCCTCTGATGTTCTCTTAGATTTGCTAAATTATCTGCTTTTTCTGTTTAGAAATTCATACATTTGTATTGATGAATGACACCCTCAGTGTTACAATTTGAGTACGTAATTAGTCCCAGATCTCTTCACAGTAAATTGCCATTCCCAGGTCCAGGGTCCTGGACTTTTTCTTCTCCTCTCAGTTTTGTTCCCCACGAGCACACAGCAGATATTGAGCAGTAGATTACATATGAATAGACCCTTATCTCAGACAGCATTTATGCAAGGTCATTTGCAGCGACTGCCACACGCATTGAATAACAGCCATTGGTTGACTGTATTGTGAAGGCCATCTTTTTCTCTGTTGTCTGGCAGAAATCTGCGTTTTGCATGTTTCACCTGTGAAGAGAAGATGGAGAAAAGGTGAGTGAGTGTGCGCGCACATCTGCTACCTCGCTTAGTCTGTCTGTCACCGAAAAAGAAAAATGTTGGCTGTTGTGTTTATTGCAGCCTTTCATATCAACATATTGCTAAAGGCTAAGAGGAGTGTTTGTTTTATTTTTTTCCTGCAGGGTTTGAAGCTTAATAGAACAAAGCTTCGTTTGATGCCTGCAGTGATTACTCTGTAGTTGCCGAATGCACAAGTTGTTTCACAGTCTTTTATACAAATATACCAGTTTCTGTTTCTGTAAACATATCCACACTTAAACAAATGTTGGAGCTTTATAATTTTCCCCCTCATTGGATGAGAAATCCAAACCCTTAAGGGTGAAACATTTAGCATTTAGTTTATCTTAGTCATGAAGTAAAGGTCTGTGATACAGTGCAGGTGAAAAAGTGTCTGGAACATTATTTGCTGATCTAACTAGCATTGCAAACGAAATAGTTGTTTTGTTATTTCTAATTTCGACTACGCACTAGGGTTGGGAATCAGCAGAGATACGATATTATCACAATACTTAAATCATGATTCAGTATTATCGCGATGTTAAACATATTGTGATATGTGATATTGATATTGTGATAACATATTGCAATCTATTACTATTTTTCAACTGCAAATTATGTCCCCAAAGTAGGGTTGCAGCGATATATCGCTTTGAAGGTATACCGTGATATAAAAGTTGATGATTATCATACCGTGTACATTTGCTTATCTACGACATTGAAAAAAAAAAAAAAAAAATGCAACTAGACGGAGAATCTCCCCTTTATTTTAGTTATTTTCGAAGGGTAAACTTTTTATACATACTTCTATTAATAAATGTTGTCAAGTTTCAATGATGGAAATAAACATTTGTTTAACCAAAAATAACCTTTCCATTTTCATACCTTTAATGACCATTCTGAATGGTCAAGATAACACTTTCAGTCTGTTCATCTCACTTCAGTCAGTTTTATGAAGCTGAAAAAAGCAATTGATTTTATTATAGTTGCTATCAAACTTTTAATAACTGATAAACTGACAAAACTTATTGTCAACTTGAATTTACTTGTTTGGCTGTGTAGTTCCAGTGTACCTTCATACGCTGCTGAACACATTATGTAGCAATACAAAGTGCCATGAGCCCGGGGTAGTTATAAAGGATCGCACCTTCAGTCTAATCTGCTGTTCAGATAATGTTTTTGCTCCTCCGTGCTGGCATCGCTCTGTTCTGTGCAGTGTTGCATCTCTGCTGTTCCTTCTTTAACTTCATGATGTATGTGCTCTTAAATGTCAACTGCTTTACTGCAGGGTTCAGTTCCTAACAGGGTAATCTGTCCTCCGAGGTGCTTGCCAGATCTGCATAACTTGGGTATCACCAAGAATGACAAACTGTAATTGCTCCTTTTAGCTTTACATCATATCAGGGCGGCTTGCTTGTCATAGGATTTTTTGCTGATCTGTAGTAATTATGGCATTATTAGTTAATATACAACATCATTTAGATCCACGTAGTGAGAGAGGCAACACTGCTGCAGTGCTGTTTTCACAAAATTAAGATGTTTACTTGTCAAATTAGGTTAAACTGTTTTTTTGCCAAAGCTTTGTCACCACATTTTTGGTGACATCGAGCAGCACAGCAGACCAGCAGTGTAAATCACATTGTTTGTGACTTTGCTTTATGGACCAACCTAAACCATATCATATCTTGGCAGATTAAAAGCATTTCTCTTTCCTTAAATTACCAGAAATCCTGGCTCCATTTAGCGTCCCATAGTGTAGCTTTTGATCACATTTACTGATTTCTGGCAGTGCTAAACATTTTATTGTACATTAACCCAGATAAAGCTGGCAAGACATTTCTTGAATGTGCAAAAACTGTAAGCTGAAAGGTCTAGCTTTAAACAAAGTACAATCATATATATAGGATAAAGGAAGAGCATACATTATGGTTAAGAGCTTTATTATATGTTGTGCTGTTTACATAGACACTCATATTAGCCTAAACATGATGTGAATCACTCCTTGCTCTTGTCTCGGTTGCATTAGGGTCGACTCGTCTTTAAATGTTAATAAATGTTGACAACATTTTGTTGCTTTCACAAACATATCTGAACTAGTTAACATGCAGTTCTGACATTGTGCTGGTAATGAAAGAAAAAGACGAGCCTCCATAAGCCTGACATATTTTAGCCCTGGAATTTTTCAGAACATTAGCTGATAGTTAAAAGTTAAATTCAAAGGCCCCCAAAAAAGAGAGTGCAGTGCTTAGCAGCGACTCAAATATTACCCCTCCTTGTTAATATTCACTGCATTATGCTGTGCATTCTACCATCCACTTGAAAGCCAATTACTGTTGAAAAGTCCACCACTTTCATCCTGCAATCTGCAACAACAGGCATGCCTGCCAGTATGAATTTGGGATTTAACTTTGCTAATCTTTACACAGGACAATGTTACCCAAATGTAAAGAGAATGCAAATAAATTCAGTGTGAAGGGTATTTGCATTCTATTATAGGATATGGAAATTGAATGTCAAATGCAGATTTATACAACAATAACAAAAAAATCACTATACTCTGATGTTAAATATTAATCAATATGTGAAGAAATGTTTGTTTTACTGTAGAGGGTTCAGTTATTTATCACATTCTACTTTTTATTGCAGTTTGAGATCAGCGTTCAGTTACTGTGAGACCATGTATGTAATATTATCACCGTAGTCACAGGATTTCACCTCAGGGCTTCCTGGTTTTCTCATATAAAAGGTGAGGTTTGGTTCTTACAGGACACTTAATATCATGGACACAATAGGTCAGGTTATAGTCAACCCTCTGCACATCCATCACACTCCACAAATTGGTCCAGTACTTGGAGGTGGTCCCTTATACTCAGTTGCTGCTGTCGGATTGCTTATTGTGTGTTTTTCTAGTTAATGTATTCTCAGCAAACACCACTACAGTATACATTTCTAGTTGTCCCTACACACTCACCAATAAATGTTATGCTCATCGCAGAGTAGTATCTAGTACCATAACCGTTCAGCCATTTTCATTCTCTATTTCTGTTTCAGGCAGTTTCCTTAAGAGATTTTTATTTGCCAGTGTTTGTCAGCAACACTGACTAGCCTGGCTCTGTTTATGAATGAAGACATATTAAAACTCAGTGAAAGTCTCATATGTTAAACAGGCACAGCATCATCCATCACTGTTAAGTGTTCTTTTTCGCACATTAATCATTATTGGTCATGACTGTGAATACAAAGGAGTGCAGGTGAATTTTATACATTTTAAATCATAGGAGATTATGTAGCCTTGAGTCAAACATCAACCACTTTCAAATTCAAATTAATCAAGTCTTAATCAAGACATTTTGACAAGGAATAGTATTGGATGTATTTCAGGTGCTATGATGTTATGAGCTAATAAAAGTGGCTTTTTGAGTTTAGCCTGTACTGCTTTTTGGGGGGAAGTAGCAAAAAATAGGATGCTGTTTTGTAGTTTTGAAATTGCAGTACCTCAGATATTGTTTTGGTCGAGCCATTCTAAGTCTTATTATTCCCTGTCAGGTGAAACGACTGTGATGGGCAGATTCAAAACCACAAGATTCTATCACTTCGGGCATCATGTTGCATTTCCCTCCGTGAACATTTCTCTAAATTGCATCTCGACTGTAACAATGTATAGTTGACATTGCATTTCTCAGAAGTTTACTGATGAAATGGTTCGAGTAGTTTCATCCAAACTGCATGCCTCCATAGTGTTGTGGGTAATGGTTGCTATGGTCTCTGCGCGTGGTTACTAGGGCAGAATATTGATTTAATCCTCAAGGGCTGTGGTCCTATCCTTGGCGGTTCACCTATTGTTATGATAATAAGACATCCCCGGGTAGCCAATGAGTGATAATCTTGTTTGGTCCTCGGAGAAATGAAAAGGGTTCTCAGAGTGGTGTGTTGAAATATCAACCCCAGTAAAATCACCAACTCCATTACTGGTCAAGCCTGAAACTCTCATGTAGTCACACACAGCGAACCGTATCCCTGGTCTGCAAGAGCCAGACTGAAATGCTTTTGGGATTAGTCCATCTGTTGGAACGTCAAAGAAGATGGAAATATTTAACCCATGCTGTCACAAGAGTGGATACATACATTCATATAATATATAAAGCCCTTAAATCAGATGACGAATGAATTATATAATGAAGAAAACATTTATCCAGCTGGTTTGGGTCTTATATTTGCCTGCTTTACTTGTTTGCAGTGATATGAGAAGGTTAAAATGTGGACATTTCTGGAATTTCATTATATCAACGCGATAAATATGCAACCTGTAGCATTCTGGTATGCGAGCAAACATGTTGGCGGCAGAGACTGTGGGAGCAGATTAGAGAATAATAACACAGTGAAGGTGGTGTCCAGATTGAGAGACTTCCCCTGTGAGCACAGACACACAGGCAAAGCAGCCATTCAGCAGTGGGATGGATCCTGACTACTAAAGAGGGAGAGGGAGAGAGAGAGAGAGACTGAAAGAGAAAGAGAGGGAGGGAGAGAGAGAGAGAGAGAGAGAGAGAGCGCAAGAAATGGGGGAGTGGTGGGAGAGAGAGAGAGGAAGCGAAAAAGAGAGGCTCCACACGGCAGAATATAAATCTGTATGTTAACAGGACTAAAGCTGGAGGTCTCGAAGCGGCTTTAGTGGTTCTGCTGGTGGGGGGTGACCATACAGCATCAAGAGGTGGTCTTCCCTATTAACTGAGGATCTGTGCAAATAAGGAAGTGGAACCCGTGGGAGCTGTGAACGCCGGTTGTCAAGCACAGTGGTGGGCTGGTCGGAGGTCTCTGACCCCCTGATTTTTATTTCTGGAAGAAAAAAGAAGAGCCAAAAAAGACACGAGAGAAACAGGAAGGTGGCAGCGAGGGGACCAGTGAGCCATTTCTCTCTTTATTACTTCCATTCACAAAACCATTGCATCCCATTATCACAGCGATGTAGAGGCATTCTCTACGCTTAGAGGAGGAAGGGTCCCATTGACTGCTGAGGCTTAGCACCTCTCTCCAAACGCTAGCCCTTTTCATTGCAGTCCCCCCCCCCCTCATCTCTCGCCTCTATCCTTACGTCTGCTATTTTCTCTGTTCTCCTCTCTTTTCTTGTCCCTTGTATTCTTGTCCCTTTTCACACCACTCAGGAATCAGGAGGCATTGCGTTTTGGTAGAAGTGGGTGTTTCTGGAGCTGTCATTGTGTTTGGTGCCGCTACAAAGGACAGCTGAGCAGGGAGTGAGAGAGAGACGGCTTTGGAGATAATAAAACAGCAGCCTGAAAGAAAAGGGGGGACCTGGGACTACAGGAACAGCTGACAACCACTGGAAGGTGAATTGGGATGAAAAGAAAACTGTTACAGAGACTGACAACCATTTTAAGGTAGCTATTTGTTGAGACCATTGCCACTTCTGGAGGGGAATAAAGAAGCAGTGCAGCCAAACCAACACTGCCGTTTGGATTCTCCTATTGCTGTTGCTAAGCAAAGTCTTTAACCTGAAGTTCTTGGGCAGACAGTATTGAGCATCACTCTACAGCCATGAAGGGGAGCTCAGAGGAAAGCATTGAAAGCGTCAGGCCCTCCAACCTGCAAGCTTTTGCTAACATATCCACCCTACATGGCATGAGTCACATATTCGCCTATGGGCACATGACATTCCGTCGGTTTCTTTGGAGTCTTTCCTTCCTCGGTTCACTAAGCTTATTGTTGCTGGTCTGCATGGATCGAGTGTCATATTACCTGGAGTACCCTCACGTCACCAAACTGGATGAGGTGGCGGCGACGAACCTCACCTTCCCAGCTGTCACCTTCTGTAACCTCAATGAGTTCCGCTTCTCCAAAATCACCAGAAATGACCTGTATCATGTGGGAGAGCTCCTGGCCCTCCTCAACAATAACTATCAAATAGCCAACCCACACTTGGCTGAGCCTGAGGTTCTGGCTGCCCTAAAGGATAAGGCAAACTTCCAGAACTTCAAGCCCAAACTGTTCAACATGACTGATTTCTATAACCGCACAGGTCATGACATCCGTGACATGTTACTGCAGTGCACCTTTCGAGGAGAGGATTGCTACCCGGTCAACTTCACCACAGTAAGTCCTGATGCGCTCTCTTATCTTAACATGCTGATATTCTGCACAGTATGTTTGCTGTTCTATTTCCTGCTAGACCTGACAGCCTGTCCCTTTCTTTTTTGTTCAAATGAGCTTAAAGTGAGTTTTAATGTTGCTTGAGCTATTTATTTGAAACAGATGCCTGGCTTTAATGCATCTGGTACTCTTAATATAGTCCAGTGTTAATGTTGTGGTGGTTATTTCTTAAGTGTTAACAGTACTTCCAAAAGCTGCTGTTGTTGTTGGTTGTGTTGCATTGTGTACTGAGGTTGATGCTTGTGCTGTGCTGATAGCAAACAGTGCATACAACCTGTGATGAGGGAAAGATCCTGAGGTGAACTGCTGCAACATTTCCCTTTTTTTCCCAATACTGGATCGCTTTGAGATCTCTGAAGACAGCTCGGTTTTGAGAAGAGGGAAATCATTTTTTTAGGTGTTGTGTGTACCTATCTTGTGGAAACACCTTTCCATGAGGTGTTGTGCTGAGGTCGAGTTGATGGTTAAGGCATGCACACAGCATTTGTTTCTGCAAATCTGACGGATGCTTTAATAACTTTGTTCAAATCAAAGTTCCTCACTGATTATTGCTTTGTTATGAGGTCGGAGTCACCGTGCCGTCTGTTGTCATTATTTCCCCACCTTGTTTATTCTGCTCATTCAAATTTTCATCAGCGCTGCTCCAAACTATCTGTTTCAGACAAGTTATTTCTCAATTGCCGAGGGAAACAATTTAATGTTTGTTGTGCATTTCAAATGTCTAAACAAAACAGATACTTCTACAAAGATAATTTTAGACATCATTCAGGAAAAAAAGGTGCTGTGGTGCTGAGTTATCACCAAGCAGTCATACTGTGTGCTTTGATTCATTCAACACTCCATTTGGCTACGTATCCAATCAAGCATAACTCTTCATTCACCATTCTGTATGAATGAGGTTCAATAAATTGTAAAGGGATTGCTTTTAGTTTGTTGTGTTAGCTGATTATATAGCTGGTAATACATTACCCATTTAACGATGGAGTATTAAATTGAAAAGTAGTTTGGAATAGACACAGTAACATAAATTTGCCCCACAGTAGTTTCATGTGTTGATTAGAATTAATGGACTATATTAGTTAAAGCAGAGACCTGGATCTGGGTGACATCAGACAATACGTTGTCGTAAAGATCTTAACACACACGGTAACTGCAGCTGCACTGTGAGATGTGGCTGTGATATTTTTAAAAAGTGCCATTTACACAGGGAGCGTAAGTAGGCCTCAATGTAAAGGGTGGCATTTTAGTTAGTTTTTGTATTTTTAATTTAAATAGGCATATTCTGAAAGAGAGAAATTATGTAGACCCTGAGCCATACTTAAAATGGTTTAATTAGTGTTACAGTTAAACCAGCATAATGAAAAATAAAGTAAGAATGTGACTGTATTACTGTTAATCACTGTAGTTTATCTGAAATTCATGTGTACATTTTTCCTGTCATGCAACCTCCACTCTTACTTCCAATGCAAGAATATAAGTTTCGGTTTAATCAGACTGTTTCATTACTATAAGGCCACTTTATTTTAGTGAAATACAGATCCAAAAAGCAGTAGGCAAAGCAAAGCTCTCCTTGGCTTAGTCTGGATTGCCCATTATTTTATTTAAACAAGAGTACACTGGCCAAAAAGAAAAAAAAAAATAAAGTTGCAGCCTAGGGATAGGCAGCACTGCAATATCACTTGTTTCTGTTTCACTTCCTTCTCTTATTTTAAGGCATTTTATTATTCTCACTGCGTCTGTGTGTCCTATATCCCATCTCTTAAAGTGCAGGTTTGATGGAGTACCACCTAACTTACTTATCTCTCAGTTGAGTCTATCCACTCTCAAAAATACGATTTCTTATCTTTGTTGTATCTTTAATCAACCCTGAAAGAAATCCCCACAGATGGCCAGTTTTTAAGCGACCGACTCTATAATCTCCAGAGTTGATCAAAACTCTTCGCTCCTGTGTGAGAAGATAAAACGCTAATTTAATATTGATTTTCAGTCTTATTTATTTATTTTTCATTTGTATCACGAATATTGCGAATTGGGAACCTCTCCATTTACATGTTTGTTTCCAAGCAGCACTCAAGAGTGTCTTGAGAAACAAATCATTCATGGGAAGCTAATTGCCGTTGTTTTGCTTGATTGAAAATGCTTTCGCTGTAAAATGAGCTGGTAGAACACAGTTAATGAATTCTGATTTGTTGCGTGTTTACTTGTTTTTGCTGGGCAAATTTGGTGGTCCAGCAAACTGTGAACTTTCACCTGACCGTGAATAACTGGCATCAGATCTGAACAGCCTCGTTGATACCCATCCATCACTGTTGTGTGTTGTTTGGTTGGAGAGGGTGAAGCAGTGCCACACCACCCTGCATTTTGCTCTCAATGGGCAGATATGTGTTTGTCAGGACTTGGATGAGTGCCAGTATGCCATACCCATCGAGCTGAGTGTTTGGGGCTGTATCTGATAATAATCTCACACAACTAACTGCGAACACAGAGGCTTGCTCTCTAATAGAGTAACTGAGTTCATAACCTGCTTCTGTGGGAAAAAGAAAACATCTCGGCAGTTTATGAGAAAATCTTCAGCAGAAATTGTGAAATCAAGACATGCTTCTAATATACAAGGTTGTATTTTGTTGACTCTTTTGCTAACATGTGTCCATGCTGTTTTCTTTTCCAAACACGGAATCACTATTCACTGGCAGAATACTGATATTTAGATGACGACTACAGGAAATTTTCAATTACTCAAATTCCCCCACAGACATGTTGAGAGGAAGATTTACAATGCAAAGGACTGTGGGAGTGATGAGCTTTGACCTTGAATAAATGAAGGAAGAATTCCATTATGTCTGGGTTATGATGCAGTTGGGAAACAAAGCATTCAAAATGTTTTGCATTGTAATGGGGTGGGTGGGCAAGGGGAGAATGCATTAATTTGTATTTCCAATGCAATTAAGCAGTTTAGTCCATCTTAATGATTTCATTCAGCATATGTTACCACTGTTGTGAAAAACTGAGATTTTTCTTGTGGACCGTGGCCAAATTTTAGGAACATTTTGCACCACCTGCTGAAATTCAAAATAATGACCATGAAAGTTGGCTCTCTAGCGCCCTGTCAGGGCAAGCTGTTTCAATATTTTAAATCCGCTCTTTCCAGGGCAGTTGTTATCTTTTTAGAATATCATGGTCTTAAGATGAGTATATTCTGTAACCCCCAGATCCTTATGCTCGAGTTTCTTGAGCCTCGGAAGGATGAAAGACATTAACACAATCTCTTTGGTGAGGTGTAAAAATCTGCCTTTCAGTCTGAAGTGAACCAGAGTTCACATCTTCTCCTAAAATCTCACAGAAACTGCTTTCCATCTCTGCTATAATAGTCATCCTGATCCTTGAATCCTGAAACCTGGATTTGGGATTTTTCTATTTGAAGATCACAGAAGGATTAACCCGATTTTAATCTTGACATTTTGTCACCATATTGACAGTAATCCACTAAAAATAGTTTAATTTAACTCACTGGAGATTACACAGATTTATATTTTTAAGACAGAATCTGAGCTTAAATGGCTGTGTTCCTGTCAACAAGATGACCTTTATCAATATGTATTTATTGACTTGCTGTGGCTCTGAAAGACCATATGAGTAGCCTATGACTAACACCGTATGTAAATGGCACCTGAGTCGATGATAGACTGCAGCTAGTGAACAAGAGCTTGATTATCATAATCTGATAGTGTAGATGTAGCGCTCCATTCCTAAGTCCTGACAGGTCATGACAAGCCCCCCTGGGGCTACATTTCTGTCCATTTCTTACAGAGTGTGTAAAATCAGTATTCATCATCACATTTTGCTGAAGCTCAGTCTTTAAGATGTGAGTTGTCTTTCATCTTATCATCCAGATGACAGCAGGTGCCAAGGGGATGAAACATGGCCACAGTTGAGACGAGGCTGACTGACACAATGTGACTGGTGGATCTACACATTAGATATTTATGTTTTTAGGCAGAAGTCCTCAACATTTGGAGGCTCATATCTCTTCAAAACCAGCCAGATGATACGTTTCTACAGCCCTAATACTGTAGTGTCCTCAGAGCTCCTGTATGTTGGCTGATTTGCACAATTTGAGTACACAGTGCAGTGAAATGCACTTTAAATATTTTAAAAACGTAATTTTACAATTTCATTGTCTGCAGAGTAGGTTCTTTTGTTGACGACAGTCTGCGGCAGCTGAGTTGGCAGAGTAAAATATCACAGTTCAGCAGATGGTGATGCAGATTCTGTTAATAATAACTGTAATGATTAATTGTAAGAAATCCTGTAAAATGTGTATTTGTCTCAACTCTTTGAAAACCACATTTAGAGTTGTTGAAAATAACCTGTTAGGTCATGAATATCAGCCTGTAGATCTTTCTTACAGAGGACATATTGGCTCATCAACACGTGTAACTAATAACATTAATAACTGCTATTTGGGTGTGACAGTGTCTGTACTGTAGAACCTACATAAAATGGAGCCATCATTAAAGCAGCATTAATAGATTTCTTTAAAACACAGTGCTGACTGACTGTCGCCGATGAATTTATACTGCTGAATGCAAAAAAAGTCTCATATTTTCACATTCAGGATACATTGGAATTTATTTGGAGTCATGTTTTTGGCCATCTGATGCATCTAAGTCTTTCATTACCTCTTCTGTAAGCTCTGTTATGGTCTCTACCAAGTAAGACTGCTCGCTTATGGGCAAAATCATCATGATTATTTGGTCATATTGACATTACTCATTGACTCTGGAAATATCATGCATTTACTTAACTTAAACCGTGTTTCTTTAACTGGATCTTTTGAAAAATAAATAAAACATTTAAAATAAATAAGATAAATAAATAAAACAAATAAAATATTAATATAAACATGGGGCAAGATGGGAGGGAGCCTGCCCCGTTGGCTGAAAAGCTATGGACTGCAATTACTCTGAGCTGCATGCATGGGAATGAATTACAATGTCACACATTTGCATGTATGTCTTGCTTTTTCCCTGATGGTCTGAAGTTGCTAAATTCGTCTCTCTTCGTCTCGCTTTTTAGAAAGCTTTTAGGGGTCTGACAAGTTGCTAAATCTAGCAACAAGTTGGCAGCACTGAGTGCACCTTGATTGAGTTTCATCTCCATTAGGATTTTTTTTTTTGTTAATTGTTAGAAGCCAATTATAATTGAAAATAAAATGACTTGCCAAGCCCTACTACCAAGTCTTTGGTGGAGAAAATATCTGGATCTTAAGCTGCTGCATGCTCCACGGTGTGCACCAGCTAGTTGCTAATTTTATCTTTCTGCCATTAAATGCTGGGCAAGTTGTGTACAGTCTGTTTATCAGACAGCTGCCCGAGGCCCTCTCTACATGTATACAGATATTTTTGGAAACTGGTATTTCTCTCTTAATTTAAAAAAAATAATTCTGTCCACATGGACTTTGTTTTACAATATACCTCTGTCCACACTAGGGCATTAACAGAAAAGTCGATTTGTCGACGTGTCGATGTCAGTGGCACAAATTGACACCCCCCGGGAGGAGTCGACAAGTCGCGTGTTTTTTCCCCCTCTCTCTCTCTCTCTCTCTGTGTGTGCTTGTGTACGGAATGCAATCGCTGCCTCTGATTGGCTTACACTGATACTTTAAGTGAACATACTCGGGCGTACTATGAGTGTAGCAGACTCGAGTCATTCGGGCTTTCATAGTCGAGCGTGCTTCCGCGTTGTAGTTTCCTGTAAAAATGTCCATGAAAAATCCCCGCGATGTGAAAAATACATGCCGAGCAGTCACCTGTGCGCGGAGTGGAGTCCGCGCGGTCGTAAAATCTGAGCTTTGCGCGCACAGGGCTTGCGGACGTCAGCTTTGAGTCCACGCGGACCTCCGCAGAGTCCGTTCCGCGTACGTTCCGCCCGAGTATGTTCGGGCCTTGACAGACACACATCACATGTGTGGAGATACTTCACTTTCCTCCGCTGTGTCAATGTGATGACATCATCAAATGACTTGTCGACTCGACTTCGACTTTATTGACAGATAAGTTGACCTGAAAAAAATCAAAGTCGTTAATGCCCTATTCCACACTAGGATGCAAAAATGGCCCCAAATACTCTTGAATCCTGTTCAGTATAAAGATGAAGGAGCTCACTCAAATATATGACTGATGTTCTGGACATGCTAAAGTTTTCCTTCAATTTCTCATCGATAGCTATCCCACTCTGGAAACCGTCTGACCATCTACTGGTTCGACTGTAACTGATCCTCACCATTAGATACTGGCAGACTTTAAATCACGGACGCTGGGGTGGAGCAGGAAACACTGGTTGCAGCAGACGCCTGCATTTGCCTGTGAGGTCGTGCAGCAATACAGAGTTCATGGGTCAGTGTAACGTAGTCATTAGACCAAGCAGTGTGAACAAAACCTTAGCAAACCGGTAGACTGCCATTGTTTTTGTTATCTCTAGTGTATATACACTACACAAAGCATCAATGGGCATGTGGTGTTGATTTCTGAAAGTAACAGTTTTGAAAAAATCTGTTTAGTGACCTAAAACTCAGTTTGCGTGTGGACAAGAGGCCAAAATGTAGAGGAAAATGTTAGTTTACAAAAATATGACTTTGTAGACAGGGCCCGATACTGCAGAGTCAGGTGATAATCTGTCCGTTCCTCGCGTAGTTATGTGATCCGTTCAAAAATAGTGATTAATACTGCTTTAAATGTCTCTTACACATGTGCCTTTCCTGCTATGTCTGCTATCAGAACAGTTGTTGGGACAGCTGTACCCCAAAATCCAGCATCAGTTCGGGTCTAATCGATGCAAATGCTCAAACCTTTGTTTACATATCTTCTTACTATGTGTACACAGGCAAAGACAGGCACAACACACAGAGACATGCCTGCAGTCAGGAACATGGCAGCCGACACTGCCACATGGAGCTTTGTGTACACACACAGGGATACACAGTGAGAGCATGTAACGACACTTCACAGAGGTACTTCCCATGAAATAGAATTTGCAGCAGTAAAACACCAAATCCACAAACTGCTCCAGCAGCCACCGCATGAACCCACTGTAGTCATTTGGTTTGGTGAAGTGGGAATGTGGGCTGACTCTACGGAACAAAGCTATCCTCAGGATTCAGCTGGTGGGAACAAGTATTCTTTTAATCTGCATCAGTTAGCTGATCAGTTTAAGTAAAAAACATAGATTAATGTGTCCACGCTGGACTACCAGCTGCTCTGCAAGAGCAGTTGATATGGGAATGCAGTGAAGGGAAACAACTTTGAGAAGTGTCAGGAAGGATGAAAACAAGACGCTCCACTGAATAATGTTTCGTGAGTTTTTCCAAGAGGTGATGAGTTGTGAGAACTTAGCAGACTGTAGCAGACGTATTCTGTAAACTCAGGAACAGAGGGAGATGGGGAAACAGGAGAGCATATCTGGAAAGTAAGATAACTTGTAAATATATACATCAAATGGAGCAAAGGGGCGATGCTTTTTTTGAATGAAAAGTCTGTGGCTATTTTCTATATTTTTCATAGCCGACAATAGTCAGATATCTCCTTGCCCTTGTTCTGACAGTTATTTAAGGGATTTCGACCATCTGCTGGGTTATAGTGATATTTGAGTTATTTATTTTATGGGCAGATGTTGGCACTAAGCACTTCATTATACATACTCATTATACAGAATTAGCCATTAAAGAAATATCTTTGGGCAAATATAGATGTTTTGTCCAACAAGCCTTGTGAGTGATCCCTTCAGCTTATATATACACATTAAACCTGTCAACATTAATGCTGATGTGATCTGAGTTTACAGCATTTCTAAGCAACAGTGTGCACACGCTAAACTTCATTGGTGAAAATTAGACAGGGCAGTTTGGCTGTACTAAGACCTGTGGTCTCAGAGGGAACAGCATGTGTCCTTGTTGCAAATAGCGGACCCTTTGTCACATTTACTGTAGGACATGTTTTAGAGCTTAAATCGATAAACAGTCCCCAGTCTTGTAAATTAAAGGTCCTTCCAGTTACTTATCGTGGATCACCAGTCTCCTGCTAATGTTTACAACCTTACCTGTAACACTGGAGTCTCCATTACTTTGAGTAGGGCACGGCAAAGACAGACAGAGAGAGGGAGAGAGAAAATCTGAGAGTGTGTGGTAAACAACAAGACGACCTAAGAGGGAGAAGAGTGGTTACAAAAAAGAGGTATGGGCCTGTTTTTCTCCGCCATCGTTTTCAGTATCAAACCAGATCTAAAAATAAATGTATGATGCCGAAGATGGGCTGTAAGTAGAAAAAAGCGCCATTACATTCGAGGCAGTTACTTTGGAGTTCAGTAGCGTACTTTGAATGAAGCACTTCTTGCAATTTACCACACAAGTACACCGTGTATACCAACCTCTGGGTATAGCGATTTACTGATTACCTACCTGAAAATAGCCAGTGTATCACTGTGTGTCTCACAGAATAGGACCCTCGCCAATCATGTTACACTGTTTCATGTACGGTGTTAACTGTCAGCATGGGATTTTTGTTCCTTTACTTAAGCCTTCAAGGCAGTGCCTCTCTATAGGTAGTATACCGCCCTGGGGAGAAGTGCAATCTATAGAATAAACACGAGGAACCAAGGATCCTTCCTTTGCTGTTGTCCCCTAACCCACAAGCTTCATGGAAGAGTATAAGATGTATGCACAAAGGTTAAACACAACTGCATCTACCAAGACACCATCACAGCAGTGACTACAGGTAAATTAATCCTGGGACTTCTGAGCACAGACTGAAGCAAGCTTGGAAAGTAACACATCGCTGTTGCAACAACAGAGTACGGAAGAAATTAGAGGCCATAAGTGCAATCACTTTTATGGTTTGTTTTGTCATAATCACTGAATAATTATCTTGTGATCTTGACCTAACAAGCTTGCCTGTTACATGTTTTCTGCAGCATGTTGCCCCATCCTTTTCAAATGGTTTATTTAATGATGATATAAAACAGCAAATCTACATTATTTAAACACCAACTACTGGAGACTGACAAATTGTTTGATAGTTAAATTCATATGAGCAAGACTGATCACCTGCCCAGCATCAGCAGTAGCATTTTTTTTGCGGTATGACAAATATTTGACATTCAGTGTCATCTCAGGAAGGCTGAAACTGTCCAACTTGACTGCAGTTTTTGTCATTTCCTCCAGCCTAAGCTGGCGACTCTCGTCTGCATTCCAGTCAGGGTTTCTGGAATGAACCTAATCTCTGCCCAAGATTGCCTTATGTCACTGCTCACATTTGACATCAGCTGATAACAACATTAGTCCTTACAGCCTACTGCTGCTGCAACCAAACGACAAGGCTGCTGTAATAGCCCTAAAATATTCCTAAAGGGACTTATGCTGTAGTAATCAAAAGTTATTTTATAGTGACTTTGGATTACACAAAAGCCATCCCTGACAGGATGATCACAACATGGCAGTCTTTTGCATTTTATCTAGTGATCATGAAAAGATTAATTATGTAGAGATTATTGTGATCACAAGAAAACAAGCTTATTATTCTTTGAGCATCAGCTCAAAATAATACAAATAATTACAGCCACATGCCTCTACCATCCTGTGTACTCTGTTGTTGCTGTGACAGGTGTTAATTGCTTCAGGCATTGGTCAGAAATAGAGGTAGGCAATGCAAGCAGTGTTAGTATGGCAGTAATTATCGCAGTGCTAATTAGTAAATGTCTTCACATATCGACAGTCAGACAGGCGCTGTTGCACTAAGATACGCAAAACATTCATAAAAAGTCATGCAGAGCAGTACGGCTCAGGAGAGAACCGATATGTCATAAAGGGCATTGTTAGGAATGTCCAGAGCTAATTTGCATTTTGGTCAATCATTACTTTTTTTTCCCATTGATTTGTATTTGGCTTGGTTTATTCTAAGCCATTCTTTTATCTGCCAAATGTCAAAAAGGCCCCATTAAAGCACTGGAAGCAGCACATGTGGCTGTGCTTCTCATCAGGACTGAATAATAATTCATTAATATCATTCAACAACTTTCAGTGAAATTGTGTTGTGATCATGTGATGAGAATGTGTTGCCATTTTTTGTCCAAATCAGTGACATAGACAGTCATAGTTTAAAACAAAAAAAAAAAATAGCACTTGGACTTGGAGAACAGTATGTGTAACAAGATATTGCAGTGTTTTTGGTGATGGTGGTGGTTGTGGTAATGGAGGTTCATTATCTGAAATGGGAGTGTAAGGATAGAGGGTGTTGCATGTTGTACAGATCAGAAAGTCCTTCTAGGTATATTTGTGAACACAGGTTATATAAGTAAAAATGACTTGGCATGTTGACAAGGTTTCTACTATATGTGGCCCCAAGTAGACCCTATGAGGTCAAAACTGGTCAGTTAATAATGTCAACTTAAAAAAGCTTTTAAAATAACTTAAGATTTCACTTTGCCCTACCCAACTGTCTGTTCAGACAAACATGAAGCAAGTTTTAGAGGTGGTGTGATTGCATACTTTGCAAACAGAAATATGTCTAGTAGGGCTGTTCTGAATATCGTCTTTTGGGCCAGTGCTGGGGCTCTGATCCTAGACCGACCCAACTCCCTGCTGGATCAGCAAACTTTCTGTAGCTTCCAGTAACATTATACAGGCTAGAAGCAGGGCTAAAGGACCATCTCTGTAGCTGCTCTACTTTAGGGCAGACAGGGCATCTGGACTCTCACTTACCATCTCTGGTGTGGAGCTCACACTCCTGCAGCAGTAGTCTCCTAGCAGTGGAGAGGCGGAGGAACTGCATGGGGTTTGCTAACTACAGAGTCTTGTCTCGTATAAATGGAGAAAGAGAGAGCAGGGCAAGACTGGCCTAAATGACCCAACACGCTACACGCAGCCCTACAATGACGTTTTGCCCATTGCAAATAGTTAATTATAGCTGCTGCGCAGTGATGGCTCGGGTCCGGGAATTTTTAAGCAATTCTGAGCAACAAGCAGAAGAATTGGAAGACATTTAGGAATTTAGCAACACAGTCTGCCTTTTGCATCAGCTGAGGCTTGAACTCACAACCTCTGGGACTAAGGATCAATTTCTATTTCACTGAGCTACTTAGTCAGTGACAATTCATGTGTAGCTTCACAAATTGACTAAGCCAGACGTGCAGGTTTAGCAGCCGTCCATGCATGGAAAAGCAGATTTCAAACCACTGTAAAAAAAATCAGTTATCGAAACAAAAATATGAAAATACACATATTGCATCTAGACAGCATGGAGATGTTGGTAATTTGTTTTATATACTTATTTGCTTCATAAGTGAAAAACTGATGTTTAATTAGTTGAGCTATGTGCAAAGTGAGAAGCCTCAGATGGTTTCACACTGAAGTATTGACACTGGATCTTTGTGCAAAGTTTGGTTTATTTTCAAGCATGAGAAGGCAGATTTTCTAGCAGAAAAAAGACTTGTAGATGCTGCACAGTGATCAGTCACGCTCAGGCAATTTTAAGCAATAAGCTGGAGCACAAGAAGATGATTACATTACAGTGTGGATTCTGCACCAGTTGAGGCTCGAACTCGCAACCTCTAAAACCTAAGACGGTCATCTACCGCTCTGAGCTAATTGGCAAGTAGCAACTCAACAGTGGCTTCACAAATTGAGTAAGCCATTCAGTTCTGTGTAGGAAAACAGCCATCCGTGCATGGAAAGGCAGATTTGAAACCACTGTAAAAAATTCAGTTATTAAGACAGAAATCTGAAAATACACATATTGCATCTAGACAGCATGGAGATGTTGGTAATTTGTTTGTAACAATGACTGATTAGCTCCATAAGTGAAAAACTGATGTTTAAAATTGCCATTTTTACATTGACTCCAATTGTTCAAATTAAAATGCTGTCAAAAATTCTGAAATTTGCCACACATCATCTACTGTGACTCTAGAATTTTGTCATTTTTTTCAGGAACATTGAAGATTTATTTAGCAAGAATTTGCATGTATATGTTTACAGTACCGTTTACAGTCAAACATTTTGATGCACTGTAGGCTCAATTTTTGATAAATCAAAAATCTGTGTGGATCGTTTGTGTAGGACAGTCTGAAGATGCTCTGTAGCAAGTTTGGTGTCAATTGAGCAAAAATTGTGGGAGGAGATAGGTTTAAGAAGTTTTACAGTTTTTGAAAAAAACAGAGTGATGAACTTCATAATTTTAATAGGTTTAAATGTACAAAAGTTGTGAAAGTTGTAGCATCTATGGTTGATTTGTTATGAATTTTCAAAGTTTTGAACTTTAGACGCTTGCTGTAGCGCCACCATCGGGACTATTGGCTTGAGTTTACAGCTGAGGATATCTGGCATGAGACTGGACCTTTGTGCAAAGTTTGGTGAGTTTTCACCATGGGAAGTATGATTTCCTCAGAAGAAGAAGAAGAGGAAGAAGAAAGAAGAAGAAGAAGAAGGAGAAGAAGGAGAAGAAGAAGAAGACCCTAAAAAAGGACAAGAAAATCAATGTGTGGTGGTCAGTGTTGATATTTAGACCAGCCCCCAAGTGGAAACACTGAGCTTTATTTTTATCATTTCTTTCTCAGAAAAAAAATGAATATACGAATCCCAAAATTGAAAACCTGCTACTTACTCAATAAATGAATATCCGAATATTCATATCCAGCCCTGGTGATTAGACTTGAATTATCCTGAGAAGTAGAACGTTTCACTAACGGAAATGAGGGATTTTTAAACATCAAGAGTAGTCTCGCCACCAGACAATCAGAAATCTCCGCCTTCTGATAGTCTGGGGACACTCCTTTCTAAAGTGTGTTTAACACACCGGAGAAAGCGGCCGGCAACAAAGCAACGCCTCTTGAATTTTTTAAAAAGACACGCCCTCACGGAAATGTGCGCTCCCCCTTTTCTCGTCTGCAAGGAAACAAACACACAGAGAGCTTGAAAATGGATGCCGAGAAATTTAACTCCATTTTATCAAACGTGTGCTCAGTCCACAAGATTGTGGAACTGAAGGACTGACAGCGACTTTGTTTAAAACTTTTAACGCAGTCGGACTATGTTTACGAGCACAAGAGTTCAGCGAGCCACTGAAGGACCGGATTTACTATTGGTTCTGCAACGTAGGGAGTTTTTTTAAACTCTGAAATTGTATCTGCCCATCTAAACACAAAATCAGGGAGAAAGACATCAGTCTTTAGTTAAGCAAAGCGTCTACAGACTGACTTGTGAGTCTACATCAAGAGTGAATTTAAAAGTTAGAGGTACACTGTGCAGAATTGTGGGTTACTGTTTATTCTCTTTGATGCCTGCTGCGTATGGCCTGGCACCTTTTTATAAATCCATGACCTCACCTTCACACTGTGGAGGTACAAAATCATAAACTCCTGAACACAAAAAAAAAGACGTGAAAAAAGAAAATGCAGACAGAGAGCAGAATACATGCAGAAAAATACACTGCCACACACTTCTCGTAGGTCATAAGTGATGATTGAGAGTGATTACCAAGTCTGAGTCAACATCTGTATGAGTCTGTGCATGCATTTTGAAAAATAAAATCCTGCATAGTATATCTTTAATGCTGTAATATGAAGGAAATGTTTCTCAAGTATCAGGGCGTCACATGAGGAAGATCACATTGTCAGAACTGCAGTTTGCAAATGTAAGGGAGGCAATCGACCGACGCATGCTTCTAGTTTCAAGAAGAAAAGAGCATATGACTCACTCAATTCTCTTGAGACTGTTATTGTTATAAATTTTTGATCAGTTCAACCTCAGGTTAAGTAATAGCACTTGATTAAATTATATGTAGGACTATGCATTGTGGAGGAAAACAGTCATTTGTGCTTTAAGCAAAGGTTAATCTAGTTTAACTTATGTTCATGACTTGCAGGTATAGAAAAACAGAAACTGAAGATGGTGTTACTTTTGCAAAACAAGCACTTCTATATATTTTTTTGTTGCTTGGGCACAATGAGCATTTTGCACCTTCTATTTGCATGAGTGCTTTTTCCATTAAAGTACAGCAACACAACGAGGAAGCACAAATTAATATGTTTCTGAGTAAATCGATTCTGCCGCCTACATGTTCAGAATGTTTATTAATCCCCACCAAATTTTGCCCAGAGCTTGGAAACAGGCTGCTCCTTTAGTTCCTCACACTTTAGCTCATCGGACCACTAATCACACCGACAGAATTGTGCTAGAAATCATTTCACCTGTCATTACCTTGATTGTGACCTGCGTCTCACCATCATAAATAGGGCTGCAGTGCTTAACTCATTTACATTCATGGGCTCTGGAGGTTCGTTTATCTTCACCAAGACCGGATTACTTTATATGAAGGCCACATTGCCAGTATGTTCCTCTGTATTGTACATGCTCGGTTTATGACAGTGGGTAACACTTTTGTTTGTGGGAGACAAAATGTTTCCACTCACACATGTCCTGTAGGAATAATAAAGACATACGAATAACAGCATTTCTTCACCTCCCAAAAAAAAAGATTTGGAGAACATTTTACCCTCATGCTAAAAAAGTTGTTTGTCTGCTGTGCTTTTGCTTTGATATGAGATCGCTTGCAGTCTTGAATTACTGTTCTTAATGAAATTAATCTCAGAGAGATTGGTGTGTGCCTCTGAGCTTAACACTGGCTCCTCTTTTTCTTCATTAAACCCACTTAGTTTGCTCTTGGTACATTATGTGCTCTGTCATGATGTGTCCCTTTCATTTGTTCTTTAACAACCATGGCCAATACAATTATGTTCCAAAATCCTTTAATTTGTGGTTAATGCTAAATCCAGAATATCCCTTTACTTCACACAAGGATTTTACATGGGTGGCAGCATTATGTGCTTTTATTCTTTTTCTTACAGCTTGTGTGTTACATATTGTATAGCATCATCTGTGCCAACTTTCACAGTGTCAGCTGAAATATGTTGAGTAATACATAGTGGGTCAATGGCCCTCAAATGTTTCAGTACTTCTGAAAATACAATCTTACATTGCTGCGGCCAGAAATAGAGATAGCATCACGAATAGGCTTTGCAGAAAAGTTTATTTCTATACACTGTTATGGTCTGTAGTTGCAGGACATGCTGCAGTTACAGATACAGAGCAGTTAGATGGTTTGATAGCTTTGCAGTCAATGGCCGGACAGAAGGTCACATCTGTGGTATGAGAGTAACAGAACACTCCAGCATTCCTTAACCTTCTCTGTGTGTAACCATCTGAACTCTCATTTTTGTTCCGTCTGTTGATGTGAGGAGTGGTTTTAGGTGAATATTTGACCTTGTGTGATATTTGACATTTCATGATTGGCTTCCAACAGTTGTCTCGTGCTCAGTGTTGTTGTTTTTTAATAAACCCCTAAAAACATCTAGAGCTGAAAGATTATTTTCATTATTGGCTGATTTCCCAATTATTTTCTTTGTGAAGTGAATAATTGTTTTTTTTTGTTGTTGTTTTTTCATAAAACATTAAAAAAAGAAATCCTTAAAATTGGGCATCACAGTTTTCAAAAGCACAAATTGACACACTGGTGTTGGTTTTGTTTAGTCACATTTAGCAATTCAAAACCCAGAAGTATTCATTGTAGTTGCAAAGGCAATTAAGGAAGCCAGCAAATATTCACATTTCAGTGATGGGTGATGATTGCTGGAGAGTTCTTTTGTAATTTTTCTTTAAAAATGACTTTGCAGAGTTGATTTTCAAAATTTGAGTTGATTCATTCTGTCAGCTAAAGCCTCCAACAGACTGAGATTCTACCAATCTTAAAGTTTAGTGCAAGGTACACTGTGCGACATGGATCTAATAAACTTGGGTACGACATTAAGTTTGATGTATGCAGAGTGTATGATTACAGCGCCTACTGAATTGCAGGCTACAGCGTACAATGCAATACCTACCCATACTGAGTGCGCAAGTATGCTGCAAGCCTTATTAATTCTCCAACAGTGAAGCACAACATAGACATTATTAAAATAACCTAAAGTTTTGTGGGCACTATATACCGTGGTGAGTCTGTGTCTGTTTGCTAGCTGCTAGGCTGCTCACCTGGCAGCTGCTAGTTCCTTACATGCTTCGTTCTTCTTCACGCGATCATGGTCAGAGCTGGAGGACATATCATGCAGGCAAGGCTTCTGCTGCCACAACTTGACAGGGTTTTCCTATTTGCTGGAATCCTACACATTTCTTTTAGCATATTTTGCCTCCATGGCGAGCTGCTATCCATCTATTTGTTTGAGTTTAGCGCCAGTGTGTCATTTAATGCTGCATTTCTGTTGGTTGATTCGTAGACGTAGGTCATCCCAAATTTGACACTGTCAGAATTTTATCCCAGGCTGTCTTTGATAGCAAGACCGTGACAGTGGCCATCCTTAAACCTCTCTCTCTGCAATGTAGGTCCATGGTTTTAGAGCCACGACCAAAGATATCGTCATGTTTGTTTCACGTTGGTCATCTTTCGTCAGGGACAGCCCAAAGTCGCACAGTGTATACCAGGCTTACCTGACATTAAATCAACTAACTGTTTCAGCTCTTAAAAAGATATTGTGTAAACATGAAAGTATGTAAACTGTGAAGTATTATTGCATCTTTCAGCAGGGTCTTAATGAATATATTATCTCATGATTCAACTCCTTTTTTTTATTTAATCTTTCTTCATCCTGGTAACTCTAAGATTTCAAAGGATGTAGCCGAAGGGAACGTCACAGCAGTGACAGTGTCTGCCCTTTGAAAACTCATTGGATCATAATTGTTTCTGTCACCCTATACTGGGTCCAGCTATGGTCTTATTACACACCAGTTAAACAACTGATTTTCCAGACCATCAAATAGACCATCATATCCACTGCAATGCATGAAACCATTGAGTGTCTGAAATTTAAACAGTTAATAGAATTACATAGGACTGCTAATGAAAAAACAGTTATGATTTGTGACTGATTAGGTCAGGAGTTTCACAAGACATGCTCGCTACAAATTAATGAAGAACAAAAACAATTAATTCCATATAACAGTAAAAAACAATGACTGTCTAGCTTCCTTATTAAAAGTCCGTGATATTGGTTGGCAGTCTGAAAGGCATTCGAGGCGCTCTGATTGTCAGCGAAGACCCTTTATTAATTTTATATCCTGCTTTGTAATGACTGAAGTGCCAATAATTATCCTGTAGCATCAGTTAACATGGATGAAAGTTAAATATTTAAACCCTGTTTTTCTTCAGATCTATATCTAAGCACACAATTATCTGCTTTTGTTAACCCTAGAGTATTTTACCATTAACAGGTTAAATAGATCAAAGCTTCATATATTAGTTCATGATTAATCTGTTCTCTCATTTCAGTGTGAACTGAAATAAAATCTAGCCCCTTGCTACCTTGGGCCAGTCTGTTGCCATGGCAGTCGTCTGTGAGGCATGCCCCTATGCTGTTATCTTGAATTGCATTACTCTGCGTTCAGCACAATTACCCGACTCATCTAACCAGCTCTTAAGGTGCAACAGCACTCTTCCTGCAGTTAACATGGGGTGCAATTCAAACTTCAACCCTATATTTTCTCTCCCCTCTGTATTTGTTCCAAAGTACTTGCAGTAGCTCACCAACATTTGAGCGTATTGACATCAAAATGACATCTCATTACCCTGCTGATCAATATATTGGATCAGTGAACATTAGGACATGCTACAGGAGACACTCCTCACTGAACAGAATCAATACTCTATGTGAGCATGAGCACAATGACATTTTTCCCCTTGGAATATTTTAAGACTTATTCCAATACATGCAGAGGTATTTGTCCTGGCGTTTGTATTTAAATATCATGAAATCTTAAATGGTAATTCCACACAATGAATATGTTTTGAAGATTATGTAATGTTTACTCAATCTTAAAATGTCACAGTTATTAATTGTGTAATTCATTTATTATACATTTCATTCAGTCATTTAACCTTGTGGAGAAAGAGACCACAGTTAGCGCCACTGTTTGTGTAAGTCCATTTATCTCACTCTGTCTTACTCAAGGATGCTTAACATTTTACTTTTGCACATCCTCTTTTGCCACACGGCAGAAAATATCAGGGAGGATGACGATACGTAGTTAAAGGATAAACATTGTTATTATTTACATTTTAATGTAGTTTGTAGCATCCAGTCAGCTACTTTGTAGAATTCAGTGCTCTTCATCCTACGTCACGTTATACAAAATATTTGCTGTTGCGCATCTTGTGTAAAGCTGGCTTTTATGAATATGAATCAATTACATATTAGTTCCCACTTGTTCTTTTTATTGACAGCCCTCTGTAGTCACTGTACATTTTAGGGTTGTCACGATACTAAAATTTCAAACTCGATATCAATACCCAGGAAAATATTCAATACTCGATACCATTTTCGATACAGCAGCAAAAAATTCAGAGTCATTTTTTAAATAAAGATCAGAACAGTAACATCAATGATAACAACAAAAAAATCCCCCCAAAATAAATAGCAACCAGAAACAAGGTCTGTCCATACAAATGTATTTATCTACAGCCCTGTTTATTTTCTGTGCTTCTGGTGAATTGGCACCATATTTTTGTTGCTGATCAAATAGAGTTGGTAGTTTAGGCTCAGGATGCTCCTGTTTCTACCTCACTATGTGATCAGAGAACCAGGGGTTACGGGAGAAACCAAACGTTTTTTCAGCTTCAATCTGTGACTTTACAGTTAACATAACTTTTCAGACACACATAATTGTGTTGTCCTGTTAAACTAACATTGTCTATTAATGTTACAGACGGGCATGACTGATAAAGTTTTCTGCTTAGCTCCCACATTAATGTTAGAAGTTATATTTTAGTTTGATGCTGGCGACACCAGCTGCTCAGCTGCTAATGAGGGGAGGGGCTGTACCTGCTGTTTGCAGCGTGCTGGGTTCACTTCACTAAATATTTCCAAAGAACGCTTTTTCCTTTATCATTTTTGACCAAAACTGGGTGCTCTGATCCTCCTGCAGCCGCGCTGGCCATATTACAGCAACAGAAATGTGTGCATGCATGCACAGCGACGACAACAAGCCGGGTTGCAGCGAGGGCTCTGTGCCTGCCAGACGCTGCCTGCACAGCACGCGTCCGTCAGACCCGTCCCACGCACCTGACAGGCGCTGAGGTGGTGTGCACTGTTAATATCGATACTTTTGTGAATTAGTATTGTATCCGGATACAGTGTTTGAGTATCGATACTTTTCAGAGTATCGATACTTTTGACAACCCTAGTACATTTACAGCTAGAAGTATGACATCATTAGTCTTGCATACCCAGACCTGTCTAAACCCATCACAATTCTGCACCAAGGTTTTTTTTTTGTTTTTTTTTAAAACCAGTCACAATTGTCTTGAGTGGCACACACATCACACAGAATTCATCAATGGCACCCTTGCAAAATAGCGTCAAGAGGGAACTTGTTGTTGTCCTCTTGAGAGAAGGCGAGCGCTGTCATTAAAAGGGTGCCACAACACACCACATGCAACATCAAGAGACGGTTTAGTATGTAGATTGCTCGCTTGGAGGTTGCTGCTCTTGTTTCAAGCACAGTGCAAGACAGAAGTGTAGAGATAGGTCGGGCTATGTAAGACTAATTTCACATAGCAACAGACTTGAAAATGGTCACATACATGAAATGGAAGGTAGGGATGGGTACCAAAACCTGGTATTAAATGATATAAATAATTATCGAAGACCAAAGTTATTGGTTCTTTTATCTGTACTTTTTTTTTTTAACATTTTGGTTTAATTCATTATCATCCTGCAGCCCCTCACCTGTGCTCTGTGCCGGGGCTGACCTCCTCCACATACACACACAGCCACATGACAGGGAGTAAAGTCAGTGAACAGCAGAGAGGCCGCGGTGGAAACGAAGTGAAGATAATTCGAAAATTACTCAAGTTGACGGCAGCTACGCTCCTGACTGTAAGTACAATTAAACCTTTGAGAGTGAAAACCCAATACTTTATCAATGCACGTGTTCAGCAAGCATGAACATGTAAACAGTGATATTTCATTCTGCTCTGTCTCTCATCCACCGCCGCTAACATTATGTTTTACACAAGGACAGCACGCTAGTTCGGCTTATAGCTAATTGTTAAAAATATGCTAAAATGACAGCTGTCTGTATGGAGACTAAGCGTTTAGCTTAATTTGCCACTGACCTTATAATTGGGCAGATTCTTTTAAACTAAGCTGCTGCCTGACACAGACATCCCCCTCTCTCTATCAGCACTAATGTTACCTGCACACAGTGACTCACATCAGCAGAGAGGGAGCAGGACAGAGGACAGGAGGAATGACTTACAGTGACTGATCAAAACTAGCCTACACTTTGCCGTTGTAAAAATGATTGTTGCTGCTCTGGAAACGACATTTAGTTTTATTTAAAATATTCAGTAATCCTGTTCTGAATTTGTTCTTTTTGAATTAATTTATTTTCCAAAAAGTAAGTATTTAGAAATTAAAAAGAACCAATAATAGTATTGATAAAGTGCCAAACCTATAAGGAGTATCCATAAAGGTAGCAGTATTGAAAAACTCTTAGTGATCCCCATCCTTAGTGGAAGGGGAGGAAAATTCTGTCTGGGCGAAGCGGCCAATGGCAGGCTTAAACCAGCAGTCTACATCCTGTGAGCCAGACTGTAACCACACAGACTGTTGCTGTATAAGGTTTCCTGTGCACTCTTGTTTGGTTATTGATCTACAATTTGACAACTGTAACACGTTCCAATTTATTAGCCGGTCCTGTCTTCTTTTGTGATTTCAGGGAGAAGCTTGTTACTACTGTGTGCTCCCCTGAGACTCATTATGGCTGTGGAACTGGAGGATATGAAATAATGGTTTCACTGGGGACATGAGTCTCACCAGAAGCACATTTTTGGAATGTAAAGTCTCCACCCCTGCTTGTGTTTGCTTGTTTTGTTTGGTGCAGGTGCTCAGCTGTTGCAGTGTGGACACTGAAATGGCAATTTTGTATTCACAGTCACACCCTTCAAAAGTGCTAAATTGACTGTTGTCATGGATATCCAAATGTGACGCGGGCTGAGTTCAGAGTTTGGCGTAATTCAAAATTACAATGGCTCTCATTTATTAATGGGTTCGATTTGAAGCCTACATGCCACCTGTGGTTTTTAATGGAGGGCAGTCGAAAGTGGGCATTGTGTTATTGCGGAGCACAGCCAGAAATGCACTGTAGGTGTTGTGAATATGCTCTCTCAGCTTGCACTCAGTGTAATCAGACGGTGTCTGTATCACCACCATGCTAGTCTTTAGATTTGCATTGGTTTCAACAATAGCACAATAAATGAGGGCCAAAGCTCCCGCTAAGTGAGCTTGAGGGGTTATGGGGAGGACATTGACGGAACTGCAAACCTGCAAGAGATAGTGAAACAAAATCTCACAGTTAGCACAGCAGTGAATTCTGGCACTGTATTGTTATCTGTAATTGTAATGACCTTACCTGAAATGTGTTGTTCTGATATGTGCGAGGAGGAGTGGTGAGTCATCTAGTTTGCATTTTCTGTAACTGTGCTTATCTCAAAGTGTCTCTATTCTGCAGCACAGTTCGTACCTTCCTGTCTCCTGTCTCTGCCTCTGTATCTGCGGATTAGTAAACCTTTGCTGCTGCTGATTCATACTTCACCCAATACAACACAATCCATACCTCAGACTGTTTTAATCAGAGAATGTTAAATTCCAGTATGATGTCACACGGGACGAAAGCATATTATTTGATACAAATGCTTTATGCAGACCTAAAAAAAATCAGTGTATATTCTGTGTTTGCTTTTAGGTGTTGTATCTGCATTGGCTCAAATAGACCCATCTCAGCTTCTTTGGCTGTAAATGCCTATCCTTTGAATAAAATTGTTTTTTCACATAAATGAATGTTGTTTTAGTGATAATTGGGTACCTCAAAATACAGTCATTACTGAAATAATTTAGCACTGCACTTCCAGTATCCTCTTTGCATTTAACAAATGCAGCTGTCAGATAATTTATATACCCCGGAAAGCCAAGGGAATCTCTGTTTCTCTCTCACTCTGTCCTCATCCCCTCTTTGTTTCATCTCCATCTTCCTCTCTGTCTCTGCCTCTCTCTCATATCTGCCGATAAAGTCTATTAGGAGTCTCTATGTACGACAGCCACGGGGGAACATTCCTTTTTGAAGACACTTCACACTGAACACTTAAAACAGTAATTGTTATTAAGAAACTGCTGCTTTGGTAGCTGAACTAGCTCTCCCTAATGGCTGGTTTTAGGCTACATGTTCCCAAGATGTAGTCCCCTGATAACGCTGCCATTGTGGAGATTCTTTTGAAAACCCCGTTTCACTGTTTACTCTGCTAGCCGATGCCATATGGTAACTGCAAGGTCCAGTCAAGCTCATGTTAAGATGTTCCTGCATCAGCACCGCGTTCCAAAGCTGAAGGAGATGCGTTTCTCCTCACTGGGTCGTGGGAAGGCTCTCTGCAGACAAGTCAATGTCTCACTCACTCTGCTTAGTCAGGCCTAACACGCCCGAGGCAGATCACTCTCTGCCTGCATATAAATTAAAGCAGATAGCCTTGTCCATGCTTTATTATCTGCTGTGCTGCTGAGTGCTGTTTCAAACTTCTCACTGAGAGGTGGTGCTTATTTCACAGAGGCTAATGACGGGAGCACCAACCTCATTCGCATGCTTCAAGCTGAGGATGAGTAATGACCACCGTCATGAATTTATGGGAAGCGCTGCAAATGAATGATCAGTGATTCATTGCCATTCTGCCACGTTTTTATTACAGTTCCAAAGCAACACCTTTGTTTACAATTGCTCCGTAAGGTGCACTGTACTTGCGTGTGCCGCATTCTGAAAAGATTGAACAAAAAGTGATTCACACCCAATTCATGGACGTTACCAAAGGCTTTGTTTTTTTCAACCAATTCTTTTTTTTGTGTGTGTCCTCTCCATCCAGGGCGTGATCACTGCCTTAGTCATACTGTAATTAGCACCTCCACACCAGTATCCTGTGTACAATGTGGCCAATATGTGTCGGGATGATGACACATTTTCAGTTGTTTTTCTCAATTCTGGCATATTGGATTTGAAATAAAACAATAACTATGAGGTTTAAGTGCTAACTTCTCGTTTATATTATTAACGGGGGGATCCCAGGGCTGTTGCTGTGAAGGAATTTCCCCTGCATTGATTAACAGTGGCTCAACGGTGCGATATGCGGTATTAGCACCGCTTTTTGTTGTTGTCTGTTGTTGTTGCATGAAAATGACAAAGATGACACAGTTTCGAACAAGTTAGATACATGTTTTTTGGTAAATTCAGAACACAGAAGAGTAATGATTTTTTCATCTGAGACAGTTTGGTTGCGTCTGGTTGCTATGATAGAGAATATCTGCCGAAGTAAAAACGTAGGGAGAGAGGACACACCCCTCCTATGTGGGTTTGGTACTAATTTCTCCTCCAGTGTTGTTGGTCAGCGATGTGATGGTTGGTCTTTGTGGTAGGTTATTTGTTCGGCCCCTCTTACACTGTGGTTGGATGGCTGGGTAAAAAGTGACAATGATGAGAGGCTGAAGCATTTTACTCAAAGTTAAATATTTTTCAACTATCAGTGACTGGACATAAATGGCAAACACGCAGCACTTAGTGTAAATTAGATGCTCAGCGCCTCATCAGAGTGCTGACCTTTGTTGCACGGGGTAAAAACGCTGTGCTCCTATGAAAAACAGAAAAACCATGAACATAGCGGATGGGGTGGTTGCTTGCCATCCCTGGCCATTGGTTTATCAATAGCGCTGTTTTGCAATATTTTGGTTATTGCGATAGTCCTAACGGTTCACATTTATATTGGGTAATAAGTATTTCTATTGCTACATAGTCCCTCAATTTTAGGGCGTTGCAGCCACACAGTAATTCCAAACAAACAGCCAAAGCAATCAGAGGGATTTTCAGGGCCATACATTTCAAAATTCTTGACAAGCAAAGTCAATCACATGGCTATAAAGGTAATAATTGATTGCCAGACATTGACTGATGTGTATTTGCAACCATATGTTAAATATGTCTTCCTTTAAGTTTTTATCCGTACAGTTACTTTTGGTCCCCAGAAAACTGAGGGTTTGTATATTCGAAGTTTAATCAAGAGTTCTTCAATTTCCCTCTGATGTGGGTACAAACACTGTATATTAAAGACCTTGAACACCCATCCACGCAGGTGTTTTCACTTATATTGCATGATTAGACCTCTTCTCAGAACTATGTGGGTGCAAATTAGGCTTTATTGACATCTCCTGCATTATATCCTGTTAATTTTGTTGCACCTGTTGGGGTGGTACAGTTTACCCTGTTATGCTTTCTATTGGTCCAGAGAGTTTTGTGACAAAATGTAATTCCAAGCACAGCTTCACTCGGCTTCAGCCTGAGCAGAGTCCAATGAGCCAGAGTAATTGAATACACCTGTGTGGCTGTGTAGGTCATTTAAAGCTGAAAGTCATCAGTTAAACTTCAGACTCATTTTTGGTTTAAAATTCAATGAGGCCAGTTTCACAAAAAGATATTTTCACTGTGCCTGTGGTCTAACTAATAGTCTTCAGATTGGATTTTATCAAGTGGAACTACAATTCAAGGAAAGCAATCCCAGAAGCTTGTGGCAAGCTCTAAGGAATATGACAGACCACAAGCCGACACCCTCCTCCTTGTCAAGTGCTGATGCATCCTTTGCAGGTGAGCTCAACAATTTCTATGCTCACTGTGAGGCCATCGGTAGTCAGCAACCAAAATCAGTTGAAACAGAGATTAATGGACGTGTGGGTGAAACCTCTCACACCTGTCTCCCTTTCTGAGCATGGTGTCAGGAGGGCATTCAAGCGTGTGAACACCAAGAAAGCTGCAGGACCAGACGGTGTAAGTGAGTGTGTCCTCAAACTATGTGCTGACCAACTAGCCCCTGTGTTCACAGCAATATTCAACCTACTTGAATGACGACCGCCCAGTGACTCTCCCCTCTGTAGTGATAAAGAGTGCTTTGAATGGCTGGTTTAGGATTACATCTGCTCCTCACTAACCAACACACTGGACCTACTACAGTTTGATCTACAGAAGATGCCATAGCACACATTCTCCACACCACCCTATTTCACTTGGAAAAGAAAGGGAGCTATGTGAGACTGCTGTTCATTGACTACAGTTCAGCGTTTAACACCATATGTCCCTCCTGGCTGGTCACAAAGCTCAAGGAGCTGGAAGTAAACACCTTATTGTGTTTGTGGATCTTTAACTTTCTGATACACCTTTTCCACCCTCATCCTTAACACTGGAGCACCCCAGGGCTGCGTTTTGAGTCCCCTGCTCTACTCTTTTTACACACACACACACACGACTGTGTAGAGACTTCAGACTTGAACAGCATCATCAAGTTTGATGGGCCCGATCACAGATAACAATGAAAAGGCCTACCTGAAAGAAGTAGAGGATCTCAGCTGCTGGTGTCAGAACAACAACCTACCCCTGAACGTCAGCAAAACTAAGGAGATGATTGTGAACTTTAGGAAGAAGCCGCCAAGGAACGACACTTCCCTTAATATCAATATATCAATGGGTCCTAGGTGGAGAGGGTGGATAGCTTCAAATACCTTTGTGTCCACATCCTTGAGAGCCTGACCTGGGCTTTGCATACTGAGATATGATACTTGAGACTGTTTTACCTGAGATGCCTGAGGAAATGATCCCCTCAAATACTAAGGAATCTCTACTCTTGCATCATGAAGAGCATCCTGATGGGAAACAGCACTGAATACGACCGCAAGACCCTGTAAAGAGTGGTTTGTTCAGCTGGACATACTATAGACAATAAAGAAAATGTTTATACCACATGCTGTGAAAATAAGGCTCAATGAATCATAAAAGATCCCAGCCACCTCCATAACTGCCTTTTCACACTGCTGAGGTCTATAAGAAGGTACCGATGAAACCAGGCCAGCACCGAGAGGCTCAGGAGCTTCTACCATTAAGCCACAAGGATACTGAATGATGACTCTTCCTTGCCCTAACACTGTCATTTATTTATTATTACTGTACTGAAGGAACTGACAGCTATTTATTTTTACTAAAATAATGTTCGTGATTTCATCTAACAAATTAGTTAAAGTGGGTTGGATTGGATTGGATTGGATTGATTATATCTTCAGGTCTTAAAAATGAAACTATTGTGGAAATGCCTTTAACCTGCATTTTTTCTAATGGCCTACAGGGGGTGACTCCACTGGTTGCAGAAAGAAGTCTGATAGTATTAATGTCTGTGAGAAAATGACACTAATTCTTCCTTGATTAATTACCTCTGTACAGCATGGTGTAGACTTTGTAAATTATAGTCCCATTTAGAGTAAAAAGAGACAATAAAGCAGGGTATGCTTTACGGTATGGCTACTCTGTGATTGACAAGGCTGTACCATGATGGTGTCCTCGAAATCTCACATCCACCCCTTGGCTCCTTTACAGCTCCACCCTCTATGGTCACTTCTGGCTCCAAAAAACTAAGATGGCGACAGCCAAAATGACAAACTCGAGGCTTAAAACTGGAGTCCAACCAATGAGGGACATCTCTGTGGCTAAATCCATTATTTTTATACAGTCTATACATTAGAGTTATATTTTTATCTGTTGCACAAGGTTGTGCTTGACTGTCTTAAAGTAAGACTAATTTGCCATGAATCCTGGGAAAAAAAACAGATTATCACTTATTTTCAAACTAAAAAAAACAAGGCTGACAGAACAACTGCATCAACGCGCTCAGCTCCCTTCATCCAGAAGAAAATGTTTGCCTTCTGGAAATATTCAACATGGACAAGGACATTTTACTGGGGAAATTCAGTGAATAGTGAAACAAAAAACTGTCAGTAGCATAAAATCCCTATGCAGAGCAGACATTAGCTGAGCTGAGATACTGTGGCTTCTTATTGTGGCTCAAGGCTCAGTTCTTCTGTTCAAAGTCAGGCTCAGGGTAAGTTACTTAGACAAACCAAATGATTGACGATGTCTCCACTGCTGTAAATTTCCAACCTGTTACTTCCGTCTGTGAAAACTCTTTATATGGATCTTGGTCACAGTTCTTAAAAGAAAGACTGATAGATCAGTACCAAGGGTACATGTTTATGCAAAAGGCAAAAAACTATTGACCCTCATATTTTTTTAAACTCTCAAATATCAATATCAGTGTTGGCCTCAAAAATCCATTATCAGCCAGGCTGTCATCTAAAAAATTTTTTTGAAACCAGCCCCTGGAGTTCAGAGCCATCTCAATGAAATGTGTCACTTTCCAAATACCCTTTACTGTGTTCATCTAGATCATTCTATTACATTCCTCTAAACTCCCAACAGCGGTTATTTTGGATGCAAGTGTTTTGTAACCTCTGTGTGTTCTGCAACAGCAATGTCTTATCTGCTCAATGCATTTCTTGAGTCTGTGTTTGGGTTCGCTAATCTAAATTGCTAGTGGAGAACCTAATACAGGGGTTTAAGATGCAGAATAGAAATCAGCCTTGGCTCTTTCATTATCCTAATGAACTCATTATGGGTCTGATAATTGTCCTCAGTTGGCACAACTGATTGGAAGCTGTTGGCAAGTGATATTTCACCACAAGTTTATTTTCTTTATTTCAGTATGTGTTAATATAAGAAACAGTGTACCCACAGTCTGTAACAACACCGGCACAGTTATTGGCACAGTAATTCCTATTTCCAAGCAATCTAATTGCCATGTTGTCATTGTGGATGCTGCTGTAATTACAGTTTCACAAGGGTTGATTTCATCTGTTAGATCATCTTCCCTTCTCTTACACATGAATTATTAAAACAGTAAAAAAAAAAAAAGATGAAATTAGTCGAACCAGAGAAATGGAACATGTGACAAGATTAGCTAGATCCATGGGAATCTGCCCAAATGACGTTTGGGAACAACAGTTGTGCTAGTGACTCAAACTGGGGATTTTCAGGATATACCACACATGGAAGGGTTAAGAGTGCTTTACATTGTTTTGGACAGACTTCTGACTGCTGAGTAAATCCTCAAAGGAATAAAAAATAAAAATCTTCACTATCTCTGAAATCAGAGAGAAATAAGTTTCTGTGGTTGCCTCCTAAAGAGGAAAGCAGGGAACAAAAAGAGTTGCAGGCAGAGAGTGCTCGGATGCAGATTGTTATGCAGCGTTACTCATTGCTATGCATCTAATTTAGGACCTGTGTTGTTTTTTTTTACGTATCATCAGAGGCATTCCTGCCTGAGTCAGTGTCTGAGCGGGGGCAATGCTCACTTAGACTGCTGCTCCTCCTAATTTGCCAGGTTAGGTTGGTCCTCATTCAGGCTTGTCACAGACTATCTTCCCTCCAGTCCTTTTAAAGAGGATTTCACTCATGCCTTCCACCTCCTTCAACCACAGCCCGCACCCAATCTCATTTACCAGCCCAATCTCTTCTCTCTTTCGCAAACCAGAGCCAATGTGAAAAATGCCATGTTCTTGTCTAGTGTGAATGTGAGGCCCCATTCTGTGACATGTTTGGCACATGCGGCAGTGCCTGGCCTGACACCAAAACATCACTGTGAACACTGCATGTGATAATAGTACAAGACTATGATCTCTGGCTTCATTCTGGAAATATACTCCACATTTCAGTGCTGTATGTTTTAAGGTTCTGTATGTGACTTTTTAGAAAATCCTCATTAGTAATGTCACTGGTGGCTGTTAAGTAACTTCTTTAGGTATGCTGTTCCCTGCGATCGCATCCAGTAGGCATCAGCAAGCATCTCGGCAACGGCCAAAACAGCGACGTGACAGACATGACACTGAGCATAATTGACTGGCACCATGTTGACAGAATGCTTGAAAATAAATCACAGTAATATCAGTATAATGTTACTATCGTGAATGTTCGTTCATGTGGACCATTGGCTCCATGATACCAAGTAGCTTTATCAATTACTTTATCAGCTGACATTAAGAAGCAACCAACAACGGCTCATGCTAAGCTACTCTTACCTTTCTTGCATTTCTCACAGCGCTTAGAAAAAAATTGAACATCCACAACTCCTGCCTCCCTCCAAAGTCCCATCCCCCTCCTCCTGCAACTCCACCTCCCTCCAAAGGCTTACTCCCCCCTCCTCCATTACGTCCTCATTACATCTATGATAGACGTAGGCGTTGGCAAGGTAACGTTAGATACACGGAAGAGGAGAGCGAGTGTTACGTTACAACCAAGACAGTCAAACACAACCCCGGAGTTTTAAAACTCAATTGGAGTCAGTGATGACTGATGAGTTTTAGAATAAAGTTACAGTGCTAATGTTAGATAGTAGCGTTAACGTTACTAGTTATTGGAAACGTTAATGTTTCAGAGGCTGTGCTACAGTAGGCTAACGTTAGCCATTAGCAACTGGATGCTGTGTTGTCAAACTAAACGTGACGTTACCTGTCCTGCACAGTCAAACGCAGCCCCGGAGTTTTGAAACTTATCTGGGGTCAGTGATGACTGATGAGTTTTATAATGTAACGTAAATGCTAACGTTAGATTAGCAACTGGATGCTGTGTTGTCAAACTAAACGTGACGTTACCTGTCCTGCACAGTCAAACGCAGCCCCGGAGTTTTGAAACTTATCCGGGGTCAGTGATGACTGATGAGTTTTATAATGTAACGTAAATGCTAACGTTAGATAGTACTGGTGACTGGCAACAAACAAGGAAGACAATACTGAGGCTCAGGCAACGTTAGACTACAGTAGGCTAACCGTTAGCAACTGGATGCTATGTTACATTAGAGGCAAACTAAAAATACCTGTCCAGCAGAGGGCGGGGATGTTACACGAGTGGTTACGTCAGTCGGAGTTTTCTTAGAACCATATGAGAATGGTATAATTATGGGTTTTTATCTTTGGTGGAATTCACTTACATTTTAGTGTGCCATCAGCTTATTAATAGCTTTTTAACCTAAAAAAAGAAAAGTGTTAAACTTCCAGAAAGGTAAGTGTTGCTTGAAGTGGAGCAGCAATAGTTAAAGTGTAAAGTAGTCATTAGACCAAGCAGTGCTAGCAAACCAGTAGTCCACCATTGTTGTTTTGTTCCTGCCATATGCTCTTCACACACAAAGCTTGTTGCTTTGTGTGGGCATGCATGAATTGAGAAGAGTATGTTACTGTTCCTCTAACGCTCTGTCTTACACATCCACACAAAAAAACAGTAACTGTGGTTTTAGAAAATCTGCACCTTAGCATGCAATTTACAATCTCTTCATTTTAGGTACCTAAAACTCTGTTGGCATGTGAAGGAAAGGGCCAAGATGCGTTTACAAAAATGTCTGTATACATGTAGATAGGATCTTAAACTGTTACCACTGGTAGCGGAGTGTAGAGAGGCAAGGCACTTGTGAATGTGCATGAACGTCACATCTTTTTAGATTTTCCCACAAAAAACACCCTGTAGTCTTTAACTGTAGTCTTAAAGATGCTTTATTGTGGTCACACCTTTGACACTCTGCTTTTACTGCTGTGGTGTTCCTGCACTGCATTCAAAGTCAATTAGTACCACCAATAATGTAGTGTGTCCTTCCCTTTTGTTTTTTTTTTGTCTGCTGTGTTTAGACATGGTGGCCATTGCTGCTCATGCTAAATGCTAAGTACTTCTTGTTATGTATTCTAAACAATTGCTCATAGTAGTGTAGCATCTGTCACATGCTGTGCAGCAGAGGATTTTCCCCTGGTACCTGTTTAGAAGACTTGTGTATAGATTGATTGTAGGACTTATGCAGGGACATTTACAGGGGTATATATTTATTTATATGACAAACTATTTTGAGAAATGGCCATCTAAAATAGAAAAAAACCTTAAGTCTTGCTCCAAGTCTAAAATTGCGGTAAAGAACTTGATAATTCTGAAGTTCAGCTTCTCCCTTCCAGACTTGGTGAAAGTCCCACACGCCACAGGCATGTTCTGGCAGAAGGGTGCTCGGCTTGTACCAGGGGGTGAGAAACAGCTCCCTCAGCCAGCAGGATAACATTCTCCTCCCCTCCAGTCTCACAAAACCACCTCCTGCCAAGAGCCTCCTACTGCACTGCCACCTGGTCTTCTGTTGTAAGTCTAATCCCAGCCAGAGACCCATCCATAAGGCAACCAGGTTTCCTTATGAAGCTTTAGTCCAACCATCAGACCTCAGCAAGGACCCTGGCAGTAACTTGTATGAATTAACGAGCATCAGTGCCATGTGTTTAGCTAATCTTCTTTGTTCAGGTGTGACTGAATTACAGGATTGCATAAGCAGAAAATTAATTGCTGACTTTTTATGCCGTCACCATAAATGTGTTGTGCCAACTATGGCAGTCACTGGTGGAAAGCATTGCATCCATCAGTGAGACATAATTGTTTGTTTCATAATTGTTAAATCCAAGATCCAGGAGTTAAAACTGAAAGAATACAGTATAAGAAGGGACATTTGCATTGATAAAAAAAATCCTTCTGTGGTTTCCAGAAATGGGTGGTTTTATTTAACAAAGGCAAAGTCATTTAAGTCAATTGCATGCTTTTGATACAGGAGGTCAGAACCACACAGGGACCCAGACATTTAGTTATTCAGTATGAGGAGGGTTGAGGCTGACCTTTTTAAATGGAATTTTCCCTAAGAGCAGTCGCCAGTGACCAAATTTAAGTCTTCAATCTTGTAGATGTAAACTCTGACATTCAGAGCCCTTATGTTTATCTCATTGATTCAGCAAACGTCAAGCACCAAGGCGTTGCAAGCAAATTCCCTGCTCTGCTCCCCTCCGCCCACCATTTTTTGCCTCCTTTTTAGGGTTGTGCGAATGTTGAATACAAATTGTATATGATATTTAAACAGCTATAACATTTGCCTAAATCAAACAGTCATTGCCCAAAGCAGGTTGCCTTCATCGGCAGCATGTTAAAAACGTGCTGTTGATTAGTGTAATTTGCCCTGCTGTCTTTAGTGAGAATACAGCACATTAGCCGTATGCTTAGAGGTGACAGGGCTGCTGTCACAGGCTCCAGCACAAACTCCTGTCCTGCCAACTGTTGCTGATGATTCACAATTATCAATTTATTCACAGAGAATCTAATTTAATCTAAATTTAGCAATTGAACCTGTTGTCATTGAAGTAAGTGAATGTCTAATTATTTATTAATCAAAGTTGCTATTAATTATTATAATGAATTTGCCCATCCATGGTCATTAAGTCATGTCATAATAAACACCACATTTCAGAATCCATTATCACTTTAATAAACAGGAAAGAGGGCAACAGCTTCAGACCCGTACTCCAGCACACCGTGTGCCAAACTATCCACTCACGCTGTTAGTTAACTGACTGCAATATGAAACATAACTGGCAGTTAATCTAACTGGTGTTGATGAAGTATGAGATGCTGATAAAGATGAGTAAGGGCTCATACATATGTTGCGTCTTCTAGCGCCTGGAAAACTGAAGGTTCGGTGCTGGGTGCTACTCTTGTGCCAACATCAGAGGGCGGAGAGGCAGGTTGCACCAAACGTCACCAAGCGACCATAACCTACTTATTGGAAATCCCAAGGTCGGAGCCGATTTTCTTCGAGGTATATGTTTTTTTTTTTTTTTAAAGTGAATATTAAAATATTGTCTGTGGGAAAGACTGTTAAGCTCTGGGTAGTCCAGAGCTTCTCCTTCATTATACCACAAGCTGATATTTACGGACAAAAGGATTCTGCAGGCTATGATTGGTTGTTCCTTGTCACATGACGTGTGGTGCGTGTTGCTGCATTCCAAAAATTGAGCTCACTTTTGAGCACGCCCTCTGTGCATCTACATTGACAGCAATGGATTTGAGGGCCAAAAAATGTGGCATGTGAAAGGAGAGCTTCACTGTGGCAATGCTAGTACCACGGAAAACCCATCATTATACAATGGTGGTGTAGGTCTAACCAAGTTATTTTCTTTACTAATGTTTGTCTCTAGTGAGTGATACCGCACAATGTTTTCATAACATGCTTACCATGATCTCACAAAAATCAGAGTGATCAAAGTTCTACAATCCAAAAATGCCAAAGTGCTTACCTCTTTGCATGTTGCACACCCCCTTGGCATTTAATATAGCCATACTTTTGAAAGTTTTGGTGGCACGTCAGCATTCTGAGCTGCTAACTCCGTCAAATACAACACACTCGACTTCACCCCAATACGGACTGTATGGGTTGTAGCTGCTGCTGCAGGAGTGTGAGCTCCATGCTGGGGACAGAAAGTCCGCCCACACACACATTACAGGGCTAACTGTTAGCGTCACATGGTTGTTGCCTAACAGTTATTAAGAAGTTATGCACAGCACATTATTCAGTCAGTCCCTTCTTGCCTCTCTCTCGCTGTGTTTATCATGAGACAAGACCTAGCTAGCGAGTGCACCCCAAGGTCCCGCCGCCTATTCGCTGCCATGAGACTACTGCTGTGGGAATGTGAGCGCTGCACCAGAAACAGTGAGAGTCAGCACACACATGCTAACTGTCAACGGTTATTAACAGGTTTAACTACTGCTGTGATTTGGTTGGGACCGTTTAAAAGCTTTGTGTTGATTGTTAGCTGCTGCTTCTGTGGGCAGACATTGAACTGACTATTTGCAGAGAGGAGAGCACCTCTGGCGACTGTAGCTTCAGAAAGTTTGCTGATCCCACAGGGAGTTGGGACAGTCTGGGACCTGACCTCCGGCACAAAAAGAATTGAATGCAGGTAACATTTGACTGGGCTGAGCTGCTTGCTGCGACTGAAAAAGCCACTGTGAGAGTGAAACTGGGAGTTGACAGCTAAACAATGAGCTGAAATCACTGTAAAGCTCTATCAAGCCAAGGTTAGCTGGAGAGATGAGTGATAATTCTCTGTACGTTCATCACTATAAGCAGCCTCTTTCATAGTGTCACATTGTCATTTCATACTTTTTTTAACAACTTCTTTTTGACATGTCATTGTACAAACATCAGTATTATGCAGTATATTACACTGCAAGTTTTTACTTAAACAACACAACACACCCCCACATCCCCCCACACATCCACTTATTGTCCCTCTACATCTCCCTTGCATTAATGCCAAAATTAATATGAAGCATATGTCAATATCAGCCATACAGTTCAATAGTTCCTCTAACAAAGTAAAGATATACACAGTCAAAAAGTTACACCATTGCAACAGATTTTCAAAAACATGCCTCCATTCCCCTTCAGGTTCTACCACTACTTGTAGCCTTTAAAATCCTGTCTTGAGTTTTGCTCCTGTAGAAACTCTCCTATAGCTCAACTTTTTATAAAATCATTAAGTGCTTTCCAGATCCCCTCATAAACACACAATTTGTTTCTCAAGGTATATGTTATTCTCTCTATTTTATTTTATTTTATTTTATTTTATTAATTTATTTATTGATTTTTTTTTTTTTAATTATATTTTATATGGACCTATTTTTGAGTCTGAAATAAAGATTGATTGATCTCCATTGACGCCCCATATTCTTGATCCAAGTGCCAATTATAGAGCCCACCCCCGACGTTCGTGGACGTCGGGAAGTGGGTGAATTCGACACTTGAGGAGTCAGGTCCAAAAACGGGAAGGTGTGTTCACAAATAACTTTTGATGGGAAGGTTGTATAGACTTGAAACCAAGTTCTAGCAACTGCGATACTGTTGTAACTGCAGTCTGCAACACACGGCTTCTTGCCTGTTTACAGTCAGCCCTGTGTGTTGTCATGGACATGCCGCACACAAACCAATTATTAGTTCTTCCTGCACTGTATAGAGTAATATAACCATATCTTATAGCACCATCCTCCTCTCCTTTGTTATTCTTTTCTGCTTTTGTGCTTTGGTGTGTCTGACTTTTTCCTCATTGTAGCCAAAAAACAGAATATACCTAGCTGGCCTACCTGCTACACAACATGCATCCACCTGCACTTTAACGTCCCAAGTCATAATCTATCAAATGACGCACATGCACACATGCTTTTAATCTGATGTCAGAAAGGCTCTGATCTGGACCTTTCTTTTTTTGCACTTTATTGTTAGGAAAAGCAGCAAGGGAAAGAGAAGTACCACATATAACCTGCTAGCTTTTAAAACTCCCTGCAGCCAAATCAACTGAGTGGTGGGGGTACGATTAAGGGGATACTAAGGGGCTGGAATCAACGACTATACAAACAGGCCACAGCGCCCCACTGGTGCTGTTGAACTGCATAACACAAGGTTCCCTTGGCAGTAATGGTAGGTCATCTTTTCTTTGCAGAAGGCACCGCAGAGTCTGACTTTTTATGATTTGCAATCAAGACTTAAACTTCATTTAAAATATTCAACAGAGCAACAGAAATGCACATTCAGGTCGGCAGAGAGAACCATGGGTCTGGGGCAACCTCTGCCCCTGCTCGCTCTGCGTCCCTTCGACCTCTCCAAGAAGGTGGTTGAAGGAATGAAAGAGTGAAGCTGTGTTCACAGTGTTGAACAAGTCTCCCACTGATCAAAAACCCTATTTTCATACAAAGAATAAAAATGGCAGAATTGGCTTCTGCTGTTTCACTTCTCTATATTTTGGCGTGATAAATGACATGTTAGAGCATGTTAATCAGAGTATGCACGACTGCATGTAAACAGGAATATTAGTAGAATATTCATTTTCATTAGCCACGTAAACAGCTTAATAGAAATATTGTCTTTTTTGGAATACGGGCAAAAAAGGGGAATATTTTGTGGCTCTGTTTCTTATCTGAAAACAGATTAGTTGTTACGCTGTGTATTTTCTCTCAGGCAGATATCAGGAAGCAGCTGGATGAGGATAACATGCTACTGGCATACTGGCATAGTTTAGCAGTGCCAAATGTCCTTACATGAAGGGATGATGAGTCACACCTCATGCTTCTCTCCCCAGCCCAGACTGTGTGTTACTGTGTGTTATGTTGACTGGAGTGGATCTGCAGATTCATGTCAAGGCAGAAAAATGTTGGGCACACTCAGCTAATTTCTCATGGCTCAGTGCCACAGGGGCTCGCCCGGCCCGGGGAGCACCACTTCTTGCTCGGAGAACACAGTATACACACAATCCATCACAGAGCCACCGCGATCAGCTATCCAGCCAGCCTCAGCTGGATCTAAGCACCGAAAGCACACTTCCTTGATTAATGGAGTAGCTGGGTGCCTAATAAAGGTCTTTATGTACCTCACATTTCAAACAAATCGCACCAAATCAGAGTCTTAAGGGATATGCTTTTTGGCTGGCTTTATCCCATTGTACCATCATTGTTTTAACACATGGTGGATTTGTAGGTGAGTCATGTTGCTTTACCTTTGTCAAGCCTACTAATCGAATAATAATGGTTCTATTTTTACGCCCAATGTGCTTAGATTGCAAACACAGCTGCATTGTAACAGGAATCAATATCCAGCTAAATCCACTGTGCCCCCGGCCTGTGTCGTGTATTCAGAAATTAAAGATCAGCCATAGGGCACACAGTCCCACGGTGTGAGAATCCCAGGGCATCTCATTGGATCTCCGTACCGCCATTGTCCACAGACACTGTCAGACAGAAAGCAACATGAGTGAGCAAATGACGAGGCAGCTGCATTGTCCCTTTGTTCCCTCGTGTAGCACAAACAGACGCTGGAGCTTTTTTTTTTTCTCCAAGTCTCCTGCTATATTGCAGCGGGGACCGTGGGGTTGAACATATGTAATTACCTGGGCCTCTGTAGGTGGGATTAGGAACAGAATTAAAATTGTGTGGATGGCAAAGGGGAATACAAGAGCAGAGACAGAACTAGGCTTTAGTGATTACATTGGGAACACAAGTGATTGCAGCACCACTGTATGTTTGTGTATGTGTGTGTGTGTGTGTGTGTGTGTGTGTGTGTGTTGTGGATGAGTGGTCGTATGAGTTAGGAGAAATCAAAGACAGTCAAATCTGAATGCTACTGCAGTTAATGCATTCAGTACAACTCCCATCTGGCTGTGGTGCAGTGGAGATATTTATGTGAGGTTGTGACACACCCAGACGCAGTAATGGTTGCATCTGTTCTGTCAGCCTGACCTGAGGGTTTGCTCTGTTTACAGAGCACCGAGACATACTTTGAGTCAGTGACCCGACTGTGTCAGGAGGCTTTTTGTTTTGATTTCAGGAAGGTTTCCTCCAGTCCTGCTCAGTTCACACTGTGAGTGAGTGAGGAGCTTTCATGGTCAAGTGGTAAATGTTTCAAGGGAATTTGCTGGCTACCGGAGTTGATGGACCTTTGGTGATTGAACAGAGGACAGATGGCTTGAATAACATGTACTGCACACATTGACACTGGGTAAAAGCCGAAAGCTTGTCAGCGCAGAGCCAAGTGTTGTAACTACAAACCTCTAGTCTGCTTTATTTCCCTGCTTACAATAATCGCATGAATGTTGTCAATTCAAGCATCAAGGTGAGAGTTGTATGGGATTCAAAGGGCCAGAGTGTGGCTGCCTCAGTTGATGGATGAGCAGAGGGATTTAGCTCCCCATAAGCCTTTTTATCAATATAACTTGTGTCTGTGTAACCAAATATTTCCAGAGTATCCGTCACAGATTTGCACTGGGTTAAAGAGTAAAGTCAATTGCATATTATCTCCCTGAATTGCTTTTTCACAGCCAAATACTGACTCTAGTTTACAGGAGTAGAGGAGTTGACTTATCCTGCGGGGCCAGTTCCTCCATCAGTACATTCTCACTCGCTGCTTTCTGAGTTCAAGGTTTCAGAGATTCTCGAGGCGTTTTTAATACAGTAATAAATTATATGATATCTAAATACAGTCGACCTACAAGATTTGTTTTGCTAAAAGCTTTTCACTTTTTTGTCCAGCATGTGTGAGTCCACCTGATGTGACGGACTGTAAGGCTGTCTCTAATACCAGCTCCGTCTGTTGTTGATTGTTGTTGTTGCAACCCTCAGGCTTAGACTGTGGATGTGACGCCTTTAAGAACGTGAAAACATGTGCAAATCTCTCAGGCGTACAATCATATCACGTAGCAGTGGGATCCATTGGACTCTCAGCCAGTTGTTTTTCTGAGTATATTACTGAGCTACATCGCAGCTTTTGTGGGTTTCTTTCCCTGCTGGCTTTTTGGCAGAAGACTACTGACCGCTTCACCTTTTGTAGGTTGATGATGAGCTGTTTGCTTTTTCCTTGCTGAAAGACTTCGTGTGCAGACCCTGGATGAATGGATATTACACTTCAGAGCTACATATGATTAAAAGGATTTATATTTTTGCAACTAATGTAAAAAATTATTTTCCCCCATTGAGAGTTCAGGAGCTTCTGCAGCTGTAAGGCAGACATATTGCAGACCACAGCCATTGTTTAAGCTGATGGTTTTCACGTGGTGAATTATTTTGTCAGCAGTCTTTAAGTGTGAAGTTGTAGACTTGTAAAACAGTTAGCCCTGCAGGGTGCTCAGCTAATTGCTACGAAAGAAAATAGTGTTCAAGCTCAAAGTTGTTACACTTTTGCTGATGTACTAGATTGAGTTGTAATGCATGATCACACAGTAGTGAGATAGCTCACAACTGCTGTCAGAGCTTTGATGTAGATGGATGGAGGAAAAGAGACGCAGTAAACAGAGAGAGACAAACAGACAGGCAGAGACAGACAAATGTACAAATACTGTCTGTCCTCCAAAGGGAAGTTATTTTACTGCCTGTACATGGAAAAACAAATAAGAAACATTGGTAACACACACACACACACACACACACACACAAATTGGCACTACAGATAATATTGGCAGGGGAGTTTTTCCCACATCTTTTTAGCCAAAAATAGTTTATTATATTGGGGTAGTTTGATTACAAAAAAAAAAAAAAAAGATGGTCGAGGACACAAAGCTCCTGCAGGTGCAAGACTTTTTACAGGCTGCATGAGTGGATGAAACACGGGACATGGGGTGAAGTCTTGTTCAGGGTTATATGTTTTCTGTAATGAATGTCGCTGAAAGTAGCTGTAACATTTATAAGCAGTATATAGACATTGAGTGAAAGGTTTATAACACGCTATGATATTGTTGCATTTGTCGACAGTTACGACTCCACAGTTGTAAATAACAATATAAAATGTTCTTGTAGAAGAGAAGTTATAGTTGTTGACACATACTGTGCATTAATAAACAGTAACAAGTGTCCTTATATCTGCCTATAATGCCTAATAGCAGCATTGTGGCATGGCCACACATGCACGGAAATAACACTGGCGAAAATATTAGCCTCATGTTGATTTTCATTCAGTGCAAGCGAAAGGGCAAATAAAACATTCGCTTCAGGTGGTAAATTTGCATCTTCACATTGCATGGACTTAAGCTTTGATGAACTTTGACCAGTAATGTCACAGCCTAAATCAATAGCAAAGCTGTATGCGTGGAGGAGGCAGAGATTGCTGCCGTGTTGACCAGGTTATATTGTTTGATTTGGCCATGAACAATCAAAACTACCCCATCAAGGGCCTGTACACATGCTGCGTTTTTGTGCCCTCAAATCCATTCTTTTCATTGTAGATGCATAGAAGACGCCCCCAAAAGCAAGAGTATTGTCATCGTGACATGCAGTCGTTCCCAAGTGCTTATTTTCCAAGGCGAGACAGCTGTACCCTGAGATAACCTGAGCTCAAGTTTTGGAGTGCAGCAGTGTGCACCACATGTCATGTAACGAGGAACAACCAACCACAGCTGGCAGATATCTTTCCCTTCTTCTCGAAATATCAGGCTGTGGGAGCAGTGGAAAATATGTTGATCATTTACAGTAAGTGCAGGGCTGCCCAGAGCTTAACATCTGTCCCACAGACATCATTTTAGGCCTAATACACACTACAAAACAACACCTGGAACAAGGTCAGCTATCCAATTAGGAATTCTGGTAAATAGGCTATGATATGGTGCTGTTTATGGTCGCTTTGCATCCTCAGACACAACCTGCCCCCATGCCCTTGGAAGTTAGCACAAAGTAAGGACAAGAGTAGCACTCAGCGCCCGACCTCGCGTTTTATGAATTTGCGGTTAAAGATGCGGCACGTGTCCCAGCCCTAAGAGATGCTGCTTGGCTGAAAGTGAGTCATGAGACAGTCATAGAATGAAAATGAAAAATATGAAAATGAAAAATGCACCAATATACCGTATTTTGTGGTATTTATTAGCAAGCTAGCTAACATTAGCTAGCATGCTAGCTTTTAGTGTGCGTCACACCCGGCACTGCTCACATTCAGCATGTGTATTGCCTCAGCTAGTCTGAGTGGGCAGAAGTTTGCTGCATAGATCAGCCTCTCATTGGGCAGAACGAGCCACCTGCTGAAGTCCCGCCCTACCCCCTCTGGTTGTGTAGCAGTTTTCAACCGTTTTCAACACATTCTTTACTAACTTTTGCCATTTTTCTGCCATGGTTCGCGTTCTGTAGGCGATATTTTTGTGGGTGTGTTACACCAAAACCTGTTTCCTCGCGGCAGTATTTTTGCAAGCGCACCGTTGCTGTGGCACCGCCCAGAACGATTGTGATTGGTTGAAAGAAATACAAGCAGCCGGGGCATTTTTTTTCTCCAATCTTAAAGTGAAGTCGGCCCAGCCAGACCTTTCTTTTCTTGAGAAAGGTCTGGTGAGCGAGACTATGCCTCATCAGACAGTGGTCAATCGCTAGTATTCGCTTGTGACCGAAGTGTTGCTAAGGTAGATTGTGACACAACATCAAACTATGAAAAAACCTGCTTTCAGTTATTGTGTTTGTTCAAATGGCACAGTGTTGAGCTATCATGCGTAAGACAATTGGCGCTCACCGCGGCAGATGTATTTGCTTTGCTCTTCCGTCACTATTGCTATATTTGTTTTTTTGTTTTTTTTTCTTGAATCTTGAATTAAGTTGTGACACTACTTGGACTTGTATGTGGATTGTAACTCATGAGAAATATGTAAGTAGTTTAGGTAGGATTACAGTTGAAAGATGCACACAAGAACAACCAGGCAATCTCTGAGTTTCCCCATAATATCAAATAGTTTATTTTCCTCTCCAGTGCACTTTGCATCTCGTCTACATCTGTTATATTTCCTGAATTAAAGGGAGCTTTCTTGCCACTACAAATGTCTCCAACTTAAAAGCTTTGTCTGGCTTTTATTCAGTGACATTTTCCAATACAACCAAAATAGATTATACTTCTCAGTCGAATGGGAGTGAGATCCGTATAGCTGCGCTATCATGTGACTCAAAAACAAAAAAACATCTTGAAAGATGAAAGGAGTACAATGGGCAGGCGTGCCAGCTACTGCGCCAGTCTTTACAAGAAGCCTTTCTTTAGATCACTCTCTCTTATGCCACCATGATATCATTGTATTTTTTCTCTGCTGGTGGTTTGAAACACATCAGTGAATTGGTATCTGTTGTGGCACTCAATTTTGCTGCCACTTGTACCTTCTTACTATTCCTCTCTCCTCAGGACAGGGCTGTCTCCTGCTATCGCAGACAAACCTGCTGAGAGGGCAGCTTTACATTTTGGTTTAAAATGTTGCTGTGAAGTCATCAGCTGCAGTCTAGCAGAGCGTGGAAATACTGAAGTTTTGTTGTTATTTGGTGGGCCTGCTGTAATAAAATTTGGCTTAATAAGTAATACATTTCATTTTGGATTCTTATTACTTTTCTCCCCGAGGCACCAGATTGACAGCTGAGAGAGATTTGTCTGCATGTGCATGGGGATCTATTAGGCTGGTTTTGATAAGCGTTTGAGGGATTATTTCACCTACTGACAGCTGTTACTCGCATGTGCACAGAATTTAGTGGTAACTCTAAATCTGTTGTAATTTCATTTCCAGGGCCCGTTGCCTGGCTGTCCTTGAGTCCAGATTTTGTGCAACTTGGGGTGGCTTCAATTGCTTTTAGTAGATAAAATAGGACTATCAATCAGCCCGAGGCATTCAGCAAGTTTAGATAAAGCCAAGTGGAATATTGACTGAGCCTCTGCAAACAACATAGGTATTAAAACACTTGTGTCAAATCTTTTAATGTCTCCCCTGGCTAAGGTTTCCTGTGGTGCCTGAAAATATCACCCAGTGTTCGATGAGACAGAGTGACAGTTGCTCAGCTGAAACCAAGCTGAAGTTTAAAAGGTCATGTGTGTAGTCTTGACTGAGGTTTGTTTATCCTCTTTAACTAAATGAACAGCTGATAAGGAGGAGGAAGGGTGGATTGAGCTCATTATTAATGCATACGAGTTTCACAGGGGCATTATTAACAACCACAGCCAGTTCCCCGCACACAGTAATGCTGCAAGGAAGTGCCAAGGAAAAACTGAGTACACTACGTATTGTTTTTTTTCCTTTAATGGATACTGTTTAAGTAGTGATGTTTCGACAGGGATATTTCAGCATGTTTAACTTAATAGCATTTACGATGTGTTTGTCTTGTTTTGGAGCCAAAGTATTAACAAAAGGTGAGGCGGATGCTGTTATTTTATGAGTACTCGTAACAGTTAATATGCTTTTTCTGGATGATAGTATTGTCCAAGTGTTGTACATGAATATTTGTAAAGCTCTAGTCTATTGCTCCAGACATAAACAGTGGTGATTTAGCCATCATAGAATTTGTGTGAGCCAAGCTAGCCTGATAATGAAGAACAAATCAGGACCATAAATATGTTGATTCATCTGGCAATTATTTTATTGATTGATCTATTGATTAATCAATCATTTGAGCCATAAAGTGTCCGGAAAGAGTTTCCTACAGCCCAAAGTCACGTCTTAAAGGGATAGTGCACCCAAAAATGAAAATTCAGCATTTATCTACTCACCCATATGCCGATGGAGGCCCTGGTGAAGTTTTAGAGTCCTCACATCCTTTGCGGAGATCGACGGGGGGAACGGGCAGCACACCTATTGGCAGACGGCGCCCCAGACTAACGTCCAAGAACACAAAATCGAATCCACAAAGTATCTCCATAGTGCTCATCCGTAGTGATCCAAGTGTGCTGCAGCCGCGACATAAAAAGTTGTTTGGAAAAACGTCTTATGAACTCTGTTTTTAGCCTCACTGTAGCCTGTAGCTCTGACTGCCTCTCTGTGCTCCGTGTTCACGTGTGCGCGCGCTCAGGGTGATCGGTGATGCACGGTCTCTGAAGAGCAGCAGTCTCGTCAGTACTGATGTCCAGATTCTCAAGTGCAGGCATCGCCAATTCCCAGTCTGAGCAGCAAAGACTTTCCTCATCCGTTGGCATTGCTTTGCATTTGAAACAACTACACCACCTGGTTTCCAGTGCTCGACTCCGGTATTCTGCGGCTGGCTGAGGGTTAGGCTCATGAGCTGCGGCGGCTGCTTCGTCCAGTAGCCTGAGTTCTGTCCGTATACTCGGGCTCAAACAAATACGGCTCAACAAAGAAATGCTGTTCCTCCTCAATTTCAGAGTCTTCAGACATGTTGGGCTGCCCTTTGCTAAAAGACCGTAGTGCAAATGATCTTTTAGCTACTGTGGTTACTGTCTGTCTATGGTGGACTCCATGGGTGAGGACCCACTCTGTATGAAGATATAAATGGCTCTAAATGAATGAAAACACAACGATGTATATTTTCAGGTGCTTATAAACTAATTAAAATGTAGTTATGAATATTATATAATTTCTGACAAATGTATCCCTCTGAATCCTAAACAATGGGCCTTTAGTTGATTTTCAGAATAGTTTCTGATTAATTCTGTGTGAGCTCGTAACTGTACATTTGTCACGTTAGTTATTTGAAAGCTTTTTTTTAGTCCGCTGTAAACAACTCTCTTCAATCCTTGAATCCTTCCACACATGCCTAAACAATCACAACAATCAGTCAGCATGCAATTACTTAATAAATCAAATCTGACACCAAAATTGCATTAATGCAAAAACGCAGTGACAAAGTGCAGTTCATGAATGCTCTAAAAATTGTTTGCCATCCAGCCAAACCAACAAGCAGAGCATCTGTAATTTTGTTGTCAGAGACAATGACACAAACGCTCTTCTGAAATAAAGAACTTGCCTACTCTGTTAAAATTCGATTTAATACTTTACCCTTTATATTCCCCATGAATAACCTGATGACTAGGTGTCATTCTGGTGTAGGAGTGCAGGAATGAAGAGGGGAGGAGGGCTGCTTCTTGTGTTTAATTTATATCAGGCGCGCTGTGTTTCTGCCAGACAGTCACCTATTGTTTTCTCTGGACACAATCACAAGCACTGAAGCGTGGCCCCCTATTACAGATACAGATATGAGTATTATCTACTCGGCTGAGGCCTGTGGTATTAACACAGGAGGGACTGCATTAATTAATTATCAGTCACTTCATTATACTTTTGATGATAGGGTAAAGTTTTCAGCGGAGAAGTTTCATAGTGCAGGAGGTCAATTAATTCAGTTTTAGGCCAAAGAGAAAAGGACCAAGTAGAAAACTCAGGGGAGCACAAGAGGGGGAACGAGAGAATTGATCTCTGTCACAGTTTTCATGATCTTTTGCCTGTTTGGAGCTTTGGACGATGCGGAAAGGTCAAATTCAGCCAGGGTACATTCAAGACAAGACCTGGAAGAGCAAATAAATGTTTGTGTATACACGCAGACTCACACTGACGCACAGAAACACATTCCCATGCATGCACTTATCCACCCACTCGTTTGTACACACAGAGACTCAGACAAATACACAACACAGCCTCCCACACGCATATGCACACGGCATAGAAATCATTTCACATGCACAGATGCACGCGCACACACACACACACACACACACACACACACACACACACACACACACACACCATGGAACACGTCACGTCCTGAGCATTTATATTAAAATCCAACCTGTCTTTTAAGTCTGCATCAGAGAGCGTTTTGAACCTTCACTTTTTTCTCCCTTGGAGTTAAAAGGAAGCTCGACTGGCTTGGAAAAAATAAAAAAGGGAAGTAATTTAGCATTCAGGCCTCTACTGTCATTATCTCCTTTAATTATTTTATGAGGCCGTGTCGGTGTTCATGTGTGCGTGCATGTTTGTATGCTTGTGCATGAATGACGGAGGATAAGGGATGTACGCCATAAATCTTTTGATGTTTGAAGTTGGTTCAATTTGAGCCTGGTTCAGTAGTAGGAACTTAGGGGGCATTTTGTGTGTGTCTTGTGAGAAGAAAAAGGATTTTCTTCTGGATTGGTAACAGATATCTGGGTGAATTGGTGTTATTATTAACTGGCTTTGACAAAATCTCTAAGCTCAGGGACATCACACTCCTACATATTCCCACGGTCTATTTGAATGGCATACTGATATATTTACCGCTTTTATGTATCTCATTAAGATACATAACTGACAACAACACAATATGTCTTGATTTGGTAAATGGTACTCATGCAGTAATGGGTCCCAGCTGACTACCTTTGTGCTGAATGTGAAGCAACTGGCGTCTTATTCTGATTGGGCCCCATTTAGCATTTCGCTGCTTGTCCTACTGTATGTATTGACAGGAGGTGGGTTCTGCTGAACCGCAGAGATCATGATTTTCTGCCTTTTCTTCGTTGTGGAGAACATCTACTGACTAAATTCAAATATTCTGAAGATGTATGCAGTTTGGAGACAACAATAATAAGCCTGAGGGGTATGGCAAAAACAATATATATATTTAATAACATTTATCATCACATTTAACATTTTAGGTGTATTACAGCCAAATTGAAGTGCATACACACACATGACGTTGGACCTATAATTTATTCGGTGCAGCATCTGTGTGGGCGTGCAAAGAATATTATTTGTTATATTCAGTCCAGGCACACAGGCAGTTACTCAGCTTGGTATCAAGCACCTGGAAATGGAGCAGGGCTTTGAAGACAATTTCACATTCCAAATATGGAATTCAACTTCATGTGATACTGTTGGGCCCAAAAAGCCTTTTTTTTTCCACGTAGACCTGTATAGTGAAAGAGATGTCTGTAAATTACTGGATACATTTTTTTAGCATTACAGCCACCGTGAAATGACTCGTTTTGGTCCGATAACATTTCAAGCTGCACAGTTAATCATTTTACCCCCGTTCAAGTTAGCAGAGGGCTAAACCGGAAGTTAGCAGCTTGCCTGGTGGAAGTCTCTGATGTGCTTGCTATATAGACCCAGTGATTTGTAAGATCTTGAGTATTTTTATACCAGGGATGGCGAACTTTTTGGGCTGCATGCGCCATTGAGTAACTTTCCTATGAATGAATTGGGCTCCACCTCTCAGCGCTGTATCCTGTTCTCTTTACATCCATGGCTTGTAGGGCTGTCAAAAAAAAATTCGAAGTTTGAAATATATTCGAATATATATATTTTTTTATAAGTTTCGAACCTAAATTTGATGATTCGAATAACATTAATAATTAATTAATCCTATCAATAATGTCGTATATCACGGCGAATCCCATTCGGGCTGAGATGGCTCGTTACCAGAATGAGACACCACTACGAGCCGACTAGGATCCACTCTTGTGGTGGAAAATTACAGGCGCACTGAAGTATCCAAACATTGCTCAGATAGCGAGGCAGAAGTTGGTCATACCTGGCACTTCAGTAAGGTCAGAACGGGTGTTTTCATCCGAGTGTCGCGTTCATATTGCGTCAGCAATAAGCATCTTGTTTTTTGTGTTTTTTCTTTTTTTTTTTGAAAAGAAATAAAATAAAATAATAATAATAATAATAAATTTGAATATTATTCGAACTCTACTAAATTAATACGAAAATATTCAAACTCAATTTCATGGTGCTTTTGACAGCCCTAATGGCTTGGGGCAAATGTTAGTTGTTAGCTTAGGCCTTGCCCCATCTGTCACAGCTTGTGAGTGCTGAAGTTAGTGAATTGCAGCACCTATTGGAGTGAGTTTTGACAATCTGGTCATTTGCCATTACAACCACCAAAAAGCTAATGCTTGCTAGCCTTTGTATAACGTGGGAAGAACACAACACTATGTCTACTATGATATTTATTTCTCTATATATTATTTTCATAATGTCTTTTGTGATTTGTAGCATTTGTCGTGTGGTTTAGTTAAATGTTTTGTATTTTTGTATTTATGTGAAACAGTGGGCGGCACGGTGGTGTGGTGGTTAGCACTCTCGCCTCACAGCAAGACGGTTGCCGGTTCAATCCCAGGCGTGGGAGCCCTTCTGTGTGGAGTTTGCATGTTCTCCCCGTGTCAGCGTGGGTTCTCTCTGGGCACTCCGGCTTCCTCCCATAGTCCAAAGACATGCAGATTGGGGACTAGGTTAATTGATAACTCTAAATTGTCCGTAGGTGTGAATGTGAGTGTGAATGGTTGTGTGTCTCTATGTGTCAGCCCTGCGATAGTCTGGCGACCTGTCCAGGGTGTACCCTGCCTCTCACCCAGTGTCAGCTGGGATAGGCTCCAGCCCCCCCGCGACCCTCAAGAGGATGAAGCGGTTAGAAGATGAATGAATGAATGAATGTGAAACAGTTGATATCCGAGGATGCAAGACAAATTTCGGCATTTTTCTGACAATAAAGGGAAATCAAATCGAATCAAATATGTGCAGGAAATCTGCGCTATCATCATTAAGTTAAGCTAACTAACTACTACTTTTTAAAGTGGAAAACAAGCCTAATCGCATGATGGATCCTCCCAAATATTGAATGTTGTAAAGGTGCGGACAGCTTAAATAGCTAACATTATGGTAAAAAGGAAAAACAGTTTGCATTAACCTTGGTTGTCTATACATTATAACATGCTGCAGTCTTAGTGCACCACGGAAGTTGACAGAGCGTCTCATAGCAACTCCAGCTCTCAGTTGTCAGTCAACAGCTACAAAGGGAAATGCCTCAGAGTCCGAGGCTTACAGGTTTTCCAGAGGTATGCTGTAGTTTTGTTGTACTTTATATTTCCTTACACAAAAAAATCAGGAGATTTCAAATATCTGCTCAATTTTAATATTACAGGCAGGAGGGCAAACAAGACAACAAAACATGTCAAAATAAATCTGAAATCACGCTGGAACTGTTCTTAAAGTTTGAGCAGAGCTGAGAGGCAGTCTGGTCTACTTTTTGAGCCCCCTCAGACATTTCAAGATTCTCAAACATGTTTGATTTTGTCAGCACAAAACCGACAATGCTTTTCACCGTGAGACAACACTAAAAAGGAGAATGGTGGGCAGCAATGGGGAATGAAAACCTTCTCTGCAGCAGTACGAACATCAGAAAAAGCACCGTGAAGCCTGCTGCTTTGATTTGACTTAATTATTTTGGATTTATAATTTACTTCCAGCTCTCTGCGAAACCAACAACACATGCAGCTCACGTCTCCTTTACCATTCTATCCTCCACATTTGGCATGTAGCCCTCTACTCTTTTTTCTTGTGTCTTTTTTCCCCCCCGAAAATCAGAGCAGACACAGTAGCTGCTGTGAGCTGCTTCCTCCTCAAGCTTCATTTTAGCACAGCAAAAAAATGTCTTTTCACATGAGTAGTTCGTAGCGTATCGCTCACAACCAGACTCAAGCAGCCTACACAATCATATTTCTGACTGAAATTTGTGGCACTGCTGGTACATTTATGTTGTGTGTAGCGTGCTTTAACCTGCCTTTCACACTGTCTTCGAACGTTAAATATTTCAACATCCTGTTGCATCAACTGACCCCACCTTGGTATTCCTAGTGCTGGAAGACCAGGCAGCTGTATCTGCTATTTTTTTTTTTTTTTTCATTGGCCGTTTGTTGCTGTGATAGATTCACACACAAATAATCTTGATTCAGTGCACTGAAGCCTCTTGGAAATAAACCAGGACTTGTTTGTTATACGGCTTCTTCCCTCCTCTCTGCTTTTGATCCCCATCCTCTCTGGATATTTTGTTTTTCTCCTTCAGAGGGTACCTAGTTGTTTAAGATCGGATTAAGCATGGGAAAGAAGTGCACCCACCGGTACCAGCAGGGAGTCTGTGGATTTATTTTTTATTTCTACACTCAAAATGCGCTCTAACCCAAGGCTCATTTGTTGATATTTTGTTGGATTTCGGCACTGTCTCCAAAGTTTTCCCCAAGGGTCTGAAAGCTTGAGATCCCCATGGTGTGGTGCTTGATTGATGCAGCTTCTCTCCATCTATGTGTTGTGTTCACTGATGCGGTGGTGATGGAGTGAGGTACCCCTGCTGAAGCTGATCTAGTGAGCAGCTGGCCCGTGTTCCCCGCTCACACAGTGCCTTCGCAGTTGTTTCCCATCACATTTTTCCTCCTCATTATGACTTGAGGGGGTTGTTTTGGTGGCTTGGCTTTAGGGAAATGGCAGGATTTACTGAGCTGTTTCCCACCTCAGGTTAGTCTTTTTGATGATGCCCCAGTAGAATTTGGATTCTTGTTTGAAAACGTTAAAGTGGGAGAGTGCGAAAAATGAAGATGTCATACCTCTCTGCAGCCATCGTCATTACAGCACACCCAAATAAGACATGGATGAATGCAAAACTGGAGTGTGTAGGTTTGGGTTTGGATAGCAGTAGGGCTGTACCCAAATATTCGGATATTCGAATATTCGTTTCTATGGGTAGGTATTCGTTATGAAAATTTGGTATTCGATATTCGTTTTTTTATTTACTTATTTTTTTATTGTTATTTTTTACTTTTTTTTTTTGGTGCTAAATGTAGTCTTTTTGTTGTTGGAAAATGTAGGTTATCAATAAAAATCAAAACTTTTAAATTGCATTGTTAAAAATGTGAAAACATAGTATAGCCTACCAACTGAGCTTGTGCGCACGGCACGCTTGAGCGCATCCTTCTGAGGCTGTGGATCAATGCCAAGTTTTACCACTTTATCACTGTTCCCTCTACCTTGTAGCTGTTTTTTCGTTATCTTTTGAATTTAATATGAATTATGGAACCGTTTTTGTCAACGTTTGTTCCCCCCGTTTTGTACAATAAATTATTGTTTAAAGTTTCAACAAGTTTCTTTTGGAGTGCGTGACACAAGTGTGTTTTGAAAACGACCGCGGACTGTCACCTGCTCAACGCATCAGTACCTTCGGATGCCATGACAGTAATAGCCAATAATGTCAAAATATCATTTACAGACCGATTTAACAGACGATCACTGCTGCCCGACCCGCAGGTCCATTTGCGGGTCCTGCGGGTCCCGCAGGTAACGGGTCGACCCGCGCATCACTACTCAGCTCAGTCTATAAGGCTGTACACACAACAGTCAGGCTATAGACATTATATTCTATTCAGGCCGGCAGAACCAGCAGCACATCGGCTCTACAGTGCACGGCACTGCTGAGTAACCATTTTATTGCAGCACAGAGTGTCTGCCAGCAGCCAATTACTTGCAGAGGCTTCCTACAACTTGTTTCAGCGGTTCCGATTTAATCAGAAGACAAATTAAACAGGATGACTAACCAATGTGAAAATCAAAAGAAAGCATAGAATAACGTACTGAAGGAGACTGTTGTGCCATCACATTTTTTTGTGGTTTGAGAGCAAAGTTTCAGTTGCTGCTGTGCAAAACTCTGCAATACAATTAGGTCCGAAAAAGGAGGAGTGCTTCGCAAGGAGTCTTTGAAAGGAGCCGAGCCTGGCGTAAAACCGGAGAGAGCAGGCAGCATGGCCACAGCCCCCGCCCACCCGCCGTGAACGAATATTTGAATATTCGTTATAAATTCTGCCGAAGGTCTGAATGTTAAAAATTGGCATTCGGGACAGCCCTAGATAGCAGCTGGATACTGGACTTTGGATAAACAACTCTGATACTAACGAATCTCCTGTATTGACCCTTTTGCTTCTCCTTGCCCTTTTATTTTAAAGAGCAATGTTGAAAACTTCAGGGCAGTAGGCTGACTGACTGTTGCATTAAAATGATAAACATCACAGATGGTGGATTATGTGAGCTTTAGCTCATCTACGTTAATTAACGGCTAAAATGAAACTTTTGGCTGTTGTCTGATGTAAAGTGCTCTCTGCATGCCAGTGTCTGTGCTTAGCCATAGATTATTTTGTGAAGAAAATAACCATTAGCCTGTAACACCACTCTAGAACCATGTGAGAACTGTTTGCTTTTGGAGTTCAACAAGACCAAAAGGGAGACAAAGCTTCCCAAGAAAGCCACATTAATTTCAGGAGAATCTCACAGTTAAACTCTAATTAATGCCACTGCACTACTTGAAGATTATCTCCTGAATAGTCCTGCATAGGGATCTCCAGTATGTAGTGCAAGTTGCTTGTGAAAAGCATGGTTTAAAAGTAGCCACATTTTATAAATGTAGCTACAGTATCCCAAAATCAAATGACCTTTTGCTACACCCTGCCCCTTTGTGATGGTCTGTCAAGCTGTCAGAGCGAGCATGAATCCCACTGACACTTACTGCACTCCCTGAAGAAATGTTATCTAATTTTTGGACAAATGAAAAAGTGATTTCAGAGAGAAGCAGGCAGAAGGGTCTCCAGCATGCATTTGAAGGATATATCCAGGATGTCAAACTGACTCAGCAGCAAAAACAGGTTAAAAAGACAAAGATAGAAGCTACCGCCTACAGATTGCAGTGTAAAAGTGAACCACCACATCACTGGCAGTCGACAGAAGACAGTGAAATTAAGGAGCAACCGATGACTGTGGGAGCAACACTTTTCCTGTCAAGCAGGGAAGGTCTCTGTCATCTGTTTGCAGCTCAGTCGATATGATTGCGCGGAGGATTGTGGGTCGGAATAGCCAGAAAAGCTTGCTGGCCTGTGTACTTTGAAATGTGACCAGATGCAGTAGAACATTATGGTATTTTTGGCATACAGCATTTCACAGACCATGTATTGGGACATACTAAATCTTTTACTGGTATACTCAATAGTATGGTAGTGTGGATACTGGAATGAACAGTTAGTACTTTGTTAAAGGAGATAAACGAGCATCATTGTGTCCACCAGACACAACGTTTAAGCACGACTAGCTCAAAGTCCACAAAACCTGCCTGAAAATGAAGAGTACATGAGAGTCTATGGAGCACTGCTGTTGGACTCTGCGTCAGAGCTGTCTGCGTTCAAGAGTGGACTTAGCAAAGGGTCATTCAGACACCCAATTAAAACTGTGGTGTTTTTACTTTCTAAGCTAACAAACCATGATTGCAAAACTTTTGAGTTATGGTTGCAGGTGTTGAAAGCTTAACCAAATTAACTTTTAGAATTGATTGATGCTATCGAACATCAACCCCCAGAATGTAATTATTGTTGTTATTTGTTGATATATGTGGGTTAGTGCAGACCAGCTGCATAGTCTCTATGGAGCTGCTATAAGCAGACATGGGTTGTGCAGTGAGAAATGGAGGTACCTGCTGTACTCTGCTCCAGAGACGCCTCCGTAGGGATGGCTCATTTCATGCCTTACTGACGTCTGATACATCTAGTCATTTTAAGCAAAAACAGTCACCCTGTACCTGCTACCTGACCATAACCTGAGCCTCTGAATCAATGTATGACTGGTGGGCCTTTTACTGGAGGGTCATCTTTTACAGGAATGCAGCTTTAAAGCATACAGGATGCTAAAGAAAATGTTTCCTCATGGTTTAAGAGTTCATGTTTTTAAGGGCGAAGTTTGGTGGTAAAGTATTTCTACCTTTTAGTGCCGTATGCTCATAAAATGTATTTTGCCACTGGTAATAAAGGAGAATAAAGTTTCCAGCTTGAAAGTCACTGTAGGGAAAGGATTCTTCAGAGTGAATGGTTTTGTTCAGTGATCATTTAATGCTTGAAAACTCATTGACTTATAATACGTTCCAGTCATTGAATGTCACTGTGACAGTTCAGTCACTATTGTCACCATGAACATCTCAGGAAAAACAAGACTCTGTTCCACTATGCAATGTGGAACCGCTCCTTTGTCTTTACATGAGGCTGACTTTGAAGATTTGGCCAATGTTTGTTTGAATTTGCATCCAAATGAGCTTTACATTTCCATCTTTATGTATGACACAGCAGGACTATCAGTTCTAACCAGAAAATGTACCCAGACTAAAATCTTCCCAGGTACTGTGAGGCCACCTTCTCTTTCTTTTTACGCTTCATTCTCTATGGAGCTGCACATCGATGTGACATTGCAAAAACTTGTTGTAGCTTGCCGTGGCATTCAGCAGTGAATGTTAGTGTAACTAATACAAACTCCTCCGTCCTCAGGGTAAAGAAAACAGGAATTCAGCTAAGAGTTCTTCCCGTTAAAGATGGAAGATCAAGCCTCTGCACCGCTACCACTGAGGTTACAAACATTTTGGAGACAGTTCCATGTATCAGATCACACTCATGGTTCATAAAACTGGTACCATGATTAACAGTTTTAAAAGTGTGGACTTGGATTTGAAACTTTTAAATTAAAATTTGAATATCTGTGTTAAGGGCATCCCATTCCTGATTTTTAATTATATTGTTTGCACTGTTAAAACAACTTGGATCTGGCGTGTGGAGGATCAGCACAGTCCTCTCAGAGATTCAAATGTGCCCTTTTAGCTGGTATTCTGACACTGTTTTAATTGGAGAAAGATCTGAAACTGTGACAAAAAGAAGCACAAAGCAGCAGAAATCAGATGGAAGGGAACTGATGAGCCAGTTGTCTCCAAGCCCTGAAGGCCTTTAGTGTGGAGCAGTGAGCTTTAAACACAAGCAACTCTATGTTTTGCACTGACCTGCCTGCACCTATTTCTCTAAATACTGGATATACAGCAGTGCAGTAAAGCTGAGAATTTTGAAATAAAAACTAAAGATTAACAAGATTATCATTATTAAAAGTTTTGAATGACACCCAGCTCTAACCCGACCCCATCACACCGACTGATTATCATCTCATCAGACAAGTGAGAATGAATAAACACAATTTTACAAAAACAATTCAAAGAAAAGAAAGCAATAACAAACAAAGCTAAGCCTTCTATAATTGGTGGCTGCTTGTCAAGCATACAACGACCATTCAAGTCCAGCCAGCCACTTAATTATATTCATTTTTGATTTTAATAAAATAGTTTTGATAAACAAGATGCAATTTTCAATGCGTGTACATTTAATGACCACTAGCCTCCACTTAAGAACAATGTGAGAATGATGATCGAGAAACATTCCCTTCCTGCCCCCCTTAGCTCTTTATGAATGTGTGTTTGTGCACTCTCAGTTTGAGAGGTTGTGTCCTGCAGAGTTAAGTAGAGAGCAGAGAGTCGTCTTCAGTGTTTGACAAATATTAGCAAAATAATTGATGACAAAACACATCAAGAATTGCATTGATTGCACAGACGGGGACATCCTCAGTAGACAGGTGACTTCAACAAAAAAAGTGGCAGCAACTTGACAATAGCGCAGTAAGCTTTAAAAAGATCACTGTTTTCCCATATATGCCACACAGATGTTTATAGGCTTAGAGAAAGAGCGAATGGATGATATACCTGTTTTTACATTGCGCTTTTCACAGCAGAGCCATCTCTAAGACGCATTGCAAACACACACAGTAACAGGCAATGTTGCCAAAGTAACAGGCCTACTGTGTGTCATATGAGGATTGTTTTTTTATTGTATTTTTGCCTTTGAATAAATATGCAAACTGATATCAGATGCCACCAAAAATGTTTTAAAAATAAAATATGGTTTAATGGCTTGGATGATAGTGAAGATAATGAGTCAAGTAATTCACGTGTTTTGTTATTGATCATTTATAAATATTTCAAATAAAAATGGGACATGGGATTAAAATCCTGTTCCCCATTAAAATAACTCTTTATTTCTGTTGAATAAAAATACATTTATGTTTATAGGAGAACAATACATTAACCATCATTGTTGCATGTCTTAATAAACCATACAGCAAAGGTGTCAACAATGAAATATAAATAAATAATTTTATGATAATTTTATGATTCCTAATTAGGCGTGTTTTTAAATATTGCAAGCTGTTTACAGACTGTGTGGCCTAAAATGCACAAGAAGCCTCATTCTCCTTTACAATGATTCGCTATGTATTTACAGTAATGTAGACAAACTCATTAAAATACACAAAAAATTAAGATCAGTGTGTATGATGGATAGATGATGATATAATTTAGATGTACCAGAAGCCGCCAAATTTGGGCTCTGATGGCTCCAGACCACCCTAGCTAGTTACTTTCCCCCCTTGGTTGGTTACTCCACATCCTTGTGCAAATAGAAGTATGAATTTTTAATTAACATTGGAGGAACTAAGAAGACAGCAATAACTGTTCATTGTTATTCCTGTGGGCAGCATGGTGGTGCGGTGGTTAGCACTGCCGCATCACAGCAAGAGGGTTCCAGGTTTGTACCCAGGGTGGGGGAGCCCCTCTGTTCGGAGTTTGTCTCCACAATCCAAAAGACATGCAGGTTAATTGGTGACTCTAAATTGCCTGTAGGTGTGAATGTGAGCGTGAACGGCTGTGTTAGCCCTGCGATAGTCTGGCGACCTGTCCAGGGTGAACTCCACCTCTTGCCCAATGTCGGATTTTGTGTCAGATTTTTTCCAGCTCTAAAATATCAATATTAGTATCAGTCTTAAAAATATCCTGTATTGGGCAGGCTTAAATAAGGAGCACCGCTGCCTCTAATGTCAAATGTTAGTAAGTAGCCACATAGACGTTGATATATTAGATATGCTCCTCACAACCTAAACTGAAAGACATCAAGGTAACTGAATATATAGTAAAGGACATTGTTTAACCACAGTCTGTCAATTTAATTTCATTAGATATGACAGTGCAGGAATGAAGATGAAGCTTCAGGCCGGGATGTCTGACTGTGGGGGGGGGGCATTTTGTTTGCGTCTATAAAAAGGTGTAGAATCCATGACGGCACTGTGAAAAATACCAATTTAAAATGATACAGAATGTTCATGATCATCTTCATTTGCATGTCAAGACCTGTATTTGTGCATTAGCTTCATTATCCTGGAAGGTGCACTGAGTCATCCTCCTCCTCACTGATATTTTTTCCCTCTGCATAATTGAACTCAAACACCTGATCAACAGCTTTAGAGACTACCTTATACACAGCATATGATTCAGCATGCATCAGCCCAGAAAATAACTAGACTGACGGTGAATCTTCTCTCTGCGGACAGCCTCATGAAAGAGCTGGTTAGTCACATGTTGTTATGTTTGACAGGTGATTCTCTCATGGTAGCCACCTGTAAATCGACACTCTACTGTTGATTGCAGCCTACGTCTATTACATAGGCTGATAGTCGTCTGTGGGCTAAACTGAGGCTTCATTATGTGATTGCTATCTTTGTGTGGCTGTAGGTTGTTTCACCTTATGTGCTCTAAAGTATGCTTTTTTTTAAATTGTCAGATGAATATGTTACCAAGACCCCTAAAGTATAATACTGAGCCTTGTAACTCATGACCATTTAGAACAGCCAGTAATTAAGAAGTCACAATGAATGTTTGCTTCACTGTTATTCTGTCATGAGTGATTTTGCATGGCAGCTGCAGTAGCTTTGCACTTGGTAAAAGCTCTTTAGTAAACAATATGTCCTACCACGTCAAGTCTGACTTTAAATATTCACTGTTGGGGAATCTATTAAATGCTTCTTATAAGAAATATAAATGATAAAAGTAGCAATGAACTGCTTTAAGAGAGATAGTCTTTAACTAACTAACATTAAAAAGAAGTCATCAAGTAACTGGAAAACAAACATTTAGTCTTTGAAATGTAGAAAACTATTGAAAAACGGCCAATACAATTTCCAAGAGCCCAAGGTCCTAAAATGTTTGCTTTTTTGTAGCTCATTGTTTCAGTTTTTAAGCCTGCAACTTTGATGTTTTGGTGATTTTCACCACTTTTGTTATCCTTTCAAAGCACAGCAGGCAGCTGTTTACTGCTCACCCAGCACCAAATGACAAGCAAACTTCGATACTAGCTGGTGGACACAGTGGAGCATTTAACTGCTTGAAAGGAGTCTATGCAAAATTAAGAGCAAATGAGTTGACTGGACATGATTCTCAATATGGAGGTGGCTAAGCTAGCAGCTAATAATGCTAACTCCATAGCCAGGGCGAAACAACAGCAACAGTGTTGACAGAGCTAACAGTGTTAACTGGAGATCTGCGACAACACCGTCCCCATATCAGCTGTAACTGCTGTATGAGTGCAGTACAATGGTGGCGATGAGCTAGCCAGTGGGATACTAACATAAACATGCAGCCGGACTGGCTTAACACAACAGATCCCAGAGAAGCTCAGATTACAGCACACACAGAGGAAGCATAACTTCATCCTCTGCTCAGGACGTCAGTACTCCACTATATCTTTACAAAGCAAATAGTTGTTTGCTGCTATACTGATGCTCTGAATGTTGCATGCAGAACCTTTTAGAGCTTGATGTGTACCTTGTGAAATGGTGGAGACCAAAACAGAGCTAAATTTGTGATTTTATACCTCAGCTTTTTTTCTCTTGGTGGTGTCCCCTCTGTAAATCCTGTGGTTTTTGTGAATCCGTGAACGCAGCACTGGCTGAATTCTTCTCTTTTTTCCCCAGCACTTCCACTCCACAGGGTGGATAATTGGTCAGTCAATTCGATCAGAGCTGATCAGTCTCGCGATCTAGATAGATAGGTAGATCTAGATAGATGAGAGGAGCAGCTGTTTGTTTATTTTAGACCCAGCACAATCAACGGGAGTTTTGTAGCTCTGTCTGTGACCAGGGTACTGTGGGAATGTGGTGCTATGAATAACTAACTGTTGTATATATTCCAACACCACACCTAATTAACGGTCCAGCTCCAGAAATAGAAAATCAAAATGTGGCGGCAGATGTTTTAATTGTGGCGGGCTGCCTCAAATACATGAATGGGTGGAAAAACCTGCTGTTAGTCCTGAACCAGTGAAGTTTGTTACTGAAAATATTTTTTAGTGAAATTCATAGCTGGCTGTCTATTACATTTTCTTTTTCTGATCACTCTGTACTGCAAATAAAAGCCAAAATACTAGCTTGATGAATATATAGCATGACCTTTCAGCTCCGCAGACATTAGCTTCACATAAGTAGGCCGCTGGTATAGACAAGTCAGTAAAGACTACTTGTTCTGAATGTCCATGTATTACATTAACCTATTTAGAGATTTGCATTTAAATTACAGAGTGTGGCACAGTGAAAAAATCCAGAAATGTCTGGCGCAAGGACTGAAGAACTTCCTGGCTTAAGATTTCTGCTCCACTGAAGCAGGACCTTTGCATTTCTTTAGACACACCTCAAACCTCGTCTTGTTATTTTCTAGCTTAAAGAAAAACAAAAGAAATTCTTCTTCTTCGATTTTTTTCTTTTTGCATAACTCTAAATGTTAAATTTCAGCATTTAATTACACCAGACCTGATTAAACCACTGCTCTCTCTCAATACAAGAGAACAAATGGATGCACCATATTAGGTTGTATCAGAGAATGTGCTTCCATTCTTTGCTGAACCTTCAATCATGAATGCTGAGAGAGTCGGCAAGACTCGACGAGACCAGCCTCATAATTAGGAAGGGCTCAAAAAACAATTTCACTGGTGCTGCTGAAATAATGACCATAATGAGGTTTAAATAACAGAAATGCCTTCCTTAGTATTTCCCTAAATATATATATATATTTTGTATGTATAGGTTTGTATTGATACGTGCTCAGTGTGTGTGTTTTGTAATGCAAAGGCCAAATTATGGCAGATGCACAGAATACAGACGCTGTTCTGGGGCTCATTATTAAGTGAAAGCTTAAGCATGGTTTTGCCGATGACAGAAAATACACATTTTTGTTTGAGTCCCGATAATGCCTGATTTAAATATCTCTTCTCCTCCTTTTGTTTGTGATATGAAGAGTCTGTCTTGTTGCTTATATGCAGTGAAAAATAAAGCAAAACTACAATTGGCAGCCACAGTGCTCTACGGAGGATTTATTACAGATTATGAACTGATTCTTGTTGATTTACATAAAATGTAATCTCCTATATCAAGTGGATTTGCACCAGATATGTACATGCTGCTGTGTGAAATGAGCCAGTGTTTTTGAGTCCTCCCAAACTAATCCTACATTGTTGGCTTTTATAATGACCTTTTTGCTCTTGACCGCACTGACTGTAATAAGAATGATGAGGCAGACTGATAAAGCCAGACAGAGGAAGATGGCAGAAAGAATGTAAAGCATCATTTGGAGACACTTAAGAAAACTGTTATGAAGCAAAATGTGATATGTTTCAGAAGTCTGCAGGATATGATGGCAATATCACAAACCTTCGGAAACACTAAAACATCCTCCCCATAAAAAGAACATGAAGAGATGTAACAACAATCAGAGAAGCAGCCAGATGTCCCCACATCAGGTGCCAGAGAGACAGAGTTCTCTGGTGACGCCTCGCAGAGAGGCAGCCATTTTCCAGGTACACAAACACAAACTGGCATACTGCACAGAGCACAGTCTGCTGAATATCTAGTCTTAACTGGACAATCATTTTCTTTTACTCAATATTAATTTTGTAGAAATTCACTGGGCCAACTGTTGGCAACTTTTAAGGTGGAACATTAACTGCATGAGCTGAATCAATCAACACCTTAAATTTCACTTTAACAACTTTGACCATCACTTAAGTTTTTATATGACAGACACTTTTAGTAATGAATGGATCTTCTAGTGTTTATATATATATTATACCACCAGGGTTATGTGAACTGAATATATCCTAATGCTCACTTGGAGAAATTTCTGTGGGTTACGGCAAGCCTCGTTGCAGCCTCGTTGTGTGGACGGTAAACAAGGTGCAGACTTCCATTTGTGTCACTGGTAATAAGGACATATAGTGTGTGCTGGACGGAGCACTGAGTGACAACAACCCCGCCCACATTTAAAGGAGCTATATGTAAGAAATCTAAAGCAAATAGTCATAAAATCATCTAATATCACCACATCACCTAATATGTCACAGAGACTAAGGAATAATGTTCATATAACATACTGATTTCACCGACAACAATAGTACAGCCAGAATATTCGCATTTAAAAAAAATTTTTACAGTCCGGAAATTATGTTTATGTTTTGAATTTGTGTTTTGGCCTGTTGCCCCATCCACCGCCATCTACCAGTCACGGCAGTCAGCATCCGGGTTGCCAGTAGTTACAACTGAGCTACAATGGCTGACAGTGCGACTAAACCCAAACGACCTCATTATGATTCCCAAAAACGGCAAGACAAAACTGGCGGCAAAGCGAGGGTCTATATAGGAGATGCTTTTGAACGGTGGAGACGGTTTAAAGCGGAGAAGAATTTGAAATCGGATGTCGAAGTGGCTACTCTTCTCCTCGACAGGTAAGCTTTAGCCAAAGTTGGCTAACTAGCATCATAGCTAGATGGGGATGGACATTTTGAATACTTTCAACTGTTACTCATTTTCGGTCATACATTGTAGCCCATGTGCAGGTGGGTCATTGACCCAACTGATTTTATTGAGAGACAAACGTTAGCAGCACGGCAAGCAGCATTAGCAGTGTCCCGGTACACAGCATTAGCAGCTGGCTCCTCCTCCGCTGTATCCCGGCAGCAGCTCTAGCAGCAGAGACTTCCTCGAACCGTCTGCTGGAAAACTGAAGATCAAGAACGTGGTGACGTGGCCCCGCCATGGCAGCTGCCCGTGGGCAAACAAATCAGTGTCCAGTGTGCCGCTGTCCAGCAACCTCAAATCTGTAGGGGAGAGGGGGGGTGGACACGACTCGCGGCAGTATTTTGAATTTGAGTGCAGTAACCGTTTTGGCCACATTCTTACATACAGCGCCTTTAAGAATACTGTTTGTGGTGGAAAAGCTAGTGTCTAGGTACCATGTCTAAAGGGTTACTTTTGGTTCCAAAGGTACCATACCGAAAGTATTTGATGGAAACAGGGCTATGGATTACCACTCAGGGGTGAGAGAAGGGGTATTCATTTGGTTGTAATCTGCTGGGAGAAAAACATTCAAAAAAGCGCAAATGCCATTATGTTTAACTTACGGTGCTAACTACCAAACATATACCCATCCATTGACAGCCATTAATACAGTATCTACAACAGCTTTTAAAGGGATTTGAGCAAATATTACAATTATTTTATTTAACTAGACATCCAGGCAAATATCAAAAGAGAGAGATGGCTCAGCAAAGGGAAGAGAAAATGCATTAGCACTATTTATAAATAGCCTGCAGTATATTGCACCCAACCTACTGAATTCAACATGAGAAATGTCAAGTGTGGTCATGGCGTGCTGTGTTTTTTTTTTTTTTTGTTTTCAAATTCACCTTACTGCAAAACTTGGATAATTATGTACCTAGCTCTGAGTGATATTGGTACTATGATTTAACAGACTTCTTGGGCATCGTCACCCAGAATCAGCACAACCTTGCTACCCTACTATCTAACAAAACCTTTTAGTAGTACAAACTAGTAGCTAACTATCCACATATATGTTTGTACAGTAAATTACAGTCCTGTTATTATAACATAATAGATAAATTGATTCTTGTCCCAGTCTGTAGATAGTAGTTCATTTTAGAGGCAGTTCTTTGTCTTCCAAACAAAATCAAGTAATTCTATGTCTGAACTGAAGAAAATCTGTTCCACGTTTGAGATATATGTATTGTGCAACGTCCTCCATCAATACACATAAGAACTTAAATTGAACCTCGGTGCTGTGGAGAGTTGTGTTTCATTCTTCCTGACTGCTACAGATTGTGGAAATCCAGATATGTCATATTGTCTGTGGCTGTCATCCAGAAATAATAGTATGGTAGTAACATACATAACTCTTGTGTGTGCAGTCGAGAGTAGGTAGTTGCAGTTGGGGTGGGAAGCGTTCTGAATTTGCCTTTTGTGTATGTGAGGTTGCTCTTTAGTGATGTATGAATCAAAAAATCATGAGAGTTGCCAGCTTTAATTTACATCCATATCTCAACCATTGTTCTCAATTACAGTCACACACCTGGTGATTTGTGACATGTCAAACAAGTCAGCGGTTTCTCCATCTTAAGTATGGTGAGAGATCATTTGTGCCGACTGCCTGGTATCGGTTTAGCATTAATGAGTCATGCGTGTAAGAAGTCAAAGTTCAGCTCAGCAAATGAGGCCCGATGTGTATGCAACAGCAACTGAATGCATTTTGCATGCTCCTTTGTACAGTTACCCAAAAGGATGGTTAACTGTGCAGTGGTCCTCTGACATTTTCTGTCTGTCTGCCAGGGCAACAGCATGTAACTATGCACATAATCTCCAGCAGTGATGAAATATTACTCATATAAAACACAACAGAAGTTCAGTGAGATGGATTCCTTGTGTTGAATATTTAATCAACATCCAGAAGTTAATTGTGGGTCTTGCGAGACTTTGTACTGTTCCAGTCATGCAATTACACAATTGTGACTAGTTATCTTCCAACACGATACAATCCATCCATTTCCAGGTGGGCATGATCATATTATTAACCGTAATTAAGCTAATGATGACACGATTAGATGCTCATTATATGGATGCCTGGAGAAATGAGAGATAACAGCCCAAATTTGATAAGTTAAGGAGATGAAAAGACAAGAACTGGCAGTTTATGGCAAAGACGAAGAGCGGTGAAAATTCTGGTGTTAATTTAATGACTCGTGAATTTTGCATAATTGCTTAGTGATGGAAGTGTTATCGACAAGGGGGAACACTCCTCCTCATGAATATCTAATTTACCTTGTTGTAAGAATTATCAGGTTAGACACTGAAACATTCCTGGAAAGACTTTAAATTGTTAATTGTTCAGAGCTGCAGAGCTCCTCGGTTTGTTGCAGTGCTGAAAGTGTGAGCATATTTAGCAAATCATGAGGCAGATCCTCGACCCTCTGAGATCAACTATGCTTTTATTAATAACCTTCGATCGAAGTGTGCAGAGAAAAACAATATAACGACTCAGGGGGTAAAATCTATCGTATTTAAAGTCTCCATGCTACAACTGCTTGCACCTTATCTTTAAAGCTTAATTATCTCTCATCATATGTAGCCTCTGCATGCTGTAAAAAGTGACCATAGGGCCCAAAACCATTAAAGGTAAGCACTCATCCATACATCTTTTTGCTTAAGTACCTTTATTTCTAACCCTCATATTTATAATTTGACTCACACAGCAAAACCCGCCACTTTGCCTTTTCCAGAGAAAATCCTTCAGAAACAACCGTAGTAAATCTCCTCTAAGGGCACCTGCACTACGCAGCTTTAAATCACAGACCTGCTCGTTTCTATAAATAGAAACATTTTGCTGGGTTTTTAATAACCCAGCCTTTACACTGATGGCAGGATGGCAAAACTACATGACACGGGTGCACACCTCCCTTACAATTAATAACAAGAAATGCCTCTTACTAATTAGCTTACTGCCTCATCGCCTCTTCCTTTGGAAGGGAGGTTTGCTGTAAATGAGTTCAGTCATGCACAAATATTTAGATGATGTTGTTGTTTTTTAATGCAACATACAGTTTCATCAGTTTGGTTTGATGACATCCACCACTTTGAAAATCTGACACTGTCTGTAGTGAAATTATGTCATTCTAAAATCCAGAGTTGTTACTGAGATGCTACTGAGGGTGTTGCATATATCACTGTTTAAGATGATTGAAGATGTTTGTTTTTATAGTTCCTGTGCAGGCATTGATTAAACCTCTAAAAACTCATCACTGTTCATCAAAATCATCCCTTCATGCCTTTAACTGTCTTAGCTCTAACTCACTTTTATCTCATTTAGTATGTACAGATATTTAAATATGCATATTAGCCCCACCCTCCACCCTGCAGCATGGGCGTACCTGCTCACCCTTGACTCTGCTCATCAAAAGTGTAAACGATAGTGTTGTGCAAGTTACTTCATTAAGAGTAAGTGAATTATTTTACCAATAACTACATTTCAAAGTAATTAGTTACTTGGGAGAGTGACTTTTGAATTACTTCTAAATATCTTCTTCAGTGCACATATAGCTGTGTTATTTTAGTGTTGCTGTGACGCACTGTGGGACATGACAACTGTCAAATGTTATGTATGATTGTGTATATATAAATATGTTTTCATTGGGGATGGGGCAATTCATTGATATAATCAACATCATTGATTACGAAAATATGTTGATCTGCAAAACATGCGTTGGCACGTCGCAATAAAGTAGGCTGCACCTGGTCAAAGCTCAGATTTCTCTGGAGGAGGATATGAAACTAAAAACCTTGCCTACAAAGTGAAAATGACTTCACATGGGAGTGAACATGCAGCGCACTGAAAGCATCCTGGAGCTCTTTGTCAAGAGGGCAGCAAGACAGCACTGTCTTGTTTACTATTGGCCTCACCCAAGCGTCATATAGGCTACAAGAATTATCATCACGCGGGACGTGTTTCTGTTACTAGTTTCTGCACCGCTTATAACATTATGTCATGCATCATTTGGCTGTTTTATATTTTCTGTTTACTGAAACGTTCATGCACAAGCGAGAAAACAGCGTAAACTAACACTACAGTCTGTTGTTACAGTCTGTGACAAGTGTGTAAATTATTTCAGTGACTTTCCTTGCCCCACACTGATGCAAAAATATGTTTGCCAGTAATTATCTTAACTGCATGTTACTTCAGTAATGAAATACATCCATCTCATACCCATTATAAATTTTAAGTCAAGTACTTAACAAAAAAATTCTGAGTTCAGGGAAAGGATTGCTACGATATACAGTAATTACATTAATCTATAGGTCACAGCAATCTTTTTCAATGTGAGGTCCAGTACTCTCTGATCAGGTATCTGACACATCGGGCTTGTTATCGTAATTAATATTATCATGACACAACTGTAATGTGGAAATTATACTGTTTTTAAATTTGCCGCTATTGTCATTGTTTTTAAGAAAAGATGATTAAAAAAAAAATATATATATATATATATTTATGAGACAATCTTTGCTATTTATTTTTGTGTAATATGAGTGTTATGTTCATTTAGAAATAAAAAAAAAAAATGTTAAAATTAGTTGTTAGATTAATCAATTAATCAAAAAAATAATTGTTAGGTGCAGCCCCAGTTTCCATAGGCCTACATTATTTATTGTTACATCAAGCAACACAAGTTAGTTATAAATACTCTTTTTTACTCTGTCTATAAAATAACAGACACAAAATTATTTACTTTAATATATTTTATTCCGTTGTTTGTAAACAATACGGCATCACCATACTAACATCTCATCATGCATATTTCATTTGCCACCCTTAATCCTGAAGTCTTAGGAAGAGCCGGGTGCTCAAAATGTTACAAAGCATTAAAGTCCCTCTAACCGGAGCGTCTTGGTGTGCAGTTCTATTTGTTACAACTCGTTTCACCATCCTTGCCATTCCCTCAAACTGTTTTTTTATCTTTGCTTGTGCTGTCCAGAAGGTGTTGTCCATTTGCCGTCTACTGTCTGCCTGAATCCATGATACTAATGCAGCGTAATGATGACTGATTGATTCATGTCATTCTTTGTGTCACCATACGGTCGTGTGATGCTGGATTATGAAATCCAAGGAGTAGGCTGCGATTGTCTGCTCTGACTGAGACAAAAGTAACGAGAAATAAGCCCATTTAAAGTTCCTTAAACGTAATTGCGTAATTCAATTTAAAAAAAAATGAGCAGTTACATTTGTAGTTACTGCCAAATGTGGAGTATTGTGTGGAGTAATTGTTAACATGAGCTTTTGGGCTCTAGTTTCGCAGACCGGGCGTGGCGGGGGCGCAGCTACTCGTCTGTCCCACCTCCGTCCCTCCTACCTGCGCAAGTCGGAAAGAGGGAGGAGAGAAGGCGTGGAGTGGGTTTTACACACATCACACCAATCAAATGAGCCCCTCTCCTCGCCCTTAAATGCGCCACACGAAGGTGTAATGAGAGTTTACTCAATTCGCCATGGCAGAAGAGAGCAGCAGCGTCAGACAGCCAAACTTCTCCCAGGAGGAAACTGATGTTTTGGTCCGGGAGGTCCAAGCTCGCAGTGTCTGAATATACAGAACTGCGAGCAGACCTCCGTGGGCTGATGATGCAAAGGTAGCCTGGGAGGAGGTCACCACAACTGTAAATCAATATTGCGTTTCTCTCATGCTCACGCGCGCTCTCTCTTTCTCTCTCGCAGTCTCACTCTGTTTCTTTTCTTTTGACTTTTCTAAGATGACAGATGCTGAATATATACTCCCGATCTGATGCTGTGGCTGTTTGTGGTTGGCTGAGAGGGATGTGAACTCATTAGTTTTGTTAATCAAATCAGGCGTGCCAAACGTGCCAAACGGTGCCAATCCCCTTTGATCTGACATCAGATGTGACGGGACAGTCGATACAGAGATACATTTATGTGCTGATTGCAGATAGTTGCATTGAATAATGGTTTTTGGGTATTTATTGCATTATTAATGTGCCTGATATTCTGGAAACCTGCCTGTGAGGTTTTGGTGACGTGTGCGCACTGTCCGCTGGTCAGCCAAACTTCGGCTTACACCGGCTGCGCTCCGCCTGCGCTGACAGTAGACGTGGTTTCAGCTGGCGAGCTTTCAGTGCACCTTCGGTGAAGCCTTTTGGCACGAAACTGTCACTGCGCCAAGCTGGATCTGTCGACACCTCCCCCTGCTGCGCCGCCACACCCATCTCAGCGCACCTCAGTCTGCCAAACTACCAAACTGAGCGCGCCTCGGGTTGCGCTGCTCGAAACTAGCTCTGCACGGGGTTCACCACCCTGCACCACTCTGCACTGCGCCGGGAAACTAGAGCCCTTTGGGTTGACTGTGTCACCAAACATTATCTTGCTAACGTTAGATAAACCTTGTTCCTGACTACAATCACTTTGTCCAGGATGGTGAGGGCATGACTCACCCTACTCTGCCTCACTTTGCCTCTGACATTCTTACCTTAAACCTAACCAATCTCACTCCTCTTGCAAACTAAGAGGAGTTGCAAACAAATCCAACCAATGATGACAACATGTACCAGCCAATCAGAGGAAGAGTAGGGCAGGTCATGACTTCATTGTCTCTTCATAGGTTCTTTAGCTTTATGACATAAACTACTGGCTGTCTGAGTGCATGTTTTTGAGGCTGTTATTGGTAAACTGCCAAAGAAAAATGACTCAGCCATGGCACTGACTGCTTATTTCACTCATGATATGTCTTGTTGCATTTAAAAAAAAACACTGTATGGATTGTTTATTTTTTATACTGAGAACATCAGGTATCTTTTGATTTTACTGAGATCGATCCACATTTTTAAGCCCCTGAGGGAACTGAATCTTTTTCATGTATTCCTTTTCAGTGTCCATTTAGAAAAAAAAAAAGAAAAAAGGAAAACGTTGGGTATGCTGTGATTATACTCAATCTCCTGGAGCAATCACGATGCAGACATGTGTTCAATAGAATGAGTGGTTTGCCTCTGGCACTTGATTGTATTGTTTCCTTTCAATTGATTTGGGGGGAAATCAAAAGGCACCATATGAGTGGGCTAGAGGATAAAAAACGCATCCACTGCCGCAGAGTGTTTATTCTTCAAAACACAGGAGGCATAAGGGAAATGCTCATTTAACCCCTACTTACCCATAGAAAGCAGCACCTTGGGGTGTGAGAGCTGTCGGAAAATTATAGTATTTGTGTTTAAGTGTGGGGTTTTCTCTGAGGCAGGCTCACAGAAAACATACTGAACATTATCATTAGCCCTTATGGTATCATGTCCAACCTTTCCTGAGTACTTGTGTATATTTCAGGTAAATTCTCACTGTCAAATTGTGTTTCAGTCGGATCTAAACCTGATGCTGATGCTAAAATCTGTACTGTAGTCGTGTTAATGATGGAAATTAGACAAGTTGCAAACATCTATTTTTACCCTGTAGGCAAATCTGAATCAGTTGTGTACACCGTTTGCATATATGAATCTACTTTACATAGTGACTGCGGCAATAAGTAGGACCCCAGCCTGACACTCCAAGCCCACACACATTGCTGTGTGTGTGGGAGGGGGATTGCATGACAAGTCCAGGATATATAGTGCTTGACTCAAGCTCATTTGGTATTCCTGTGTATTTCAAAAGCCACATAATTCACGCAGAAAGGTAGTTTTCATCCCCCACGTGCAGCTTACAGTCAACAATGGCGTTTCACGTTGCATCGCAATGCATGAATAATGTCCTCTCCTTACCGCCTGTGAAAGCTACTACGGCAGCAAGATGGATGAAGAGGTATCTCTTTGTGCTGCATCTATTTGATTCCCCACCCCCCAGAGCTACGAGCAGGAGCCTTCTCCAGCTAATGATGCTTCACAAATTAAAAAGCTGCAGCACTGAAACCAAAGTCATCCCCTCCCATCCATCAAAACATGCCCATCATTGGACCAGCCCCTATTGAAATAGACCTAATCCTGTGTTTCCCTTCTCACACCCTGATGAGACACAAACTCCATAATCAATGGGAGGGGACAAAGAGATCTAAAGACCAATTGATCACTAAATTTTACAGCCTTTCTATAAGTTCTGACTGATTGAGCATCTGAATGTGTGCAAAGAAGAGTGTATATACTTTGTAGATATCAATGATTGTGTGAATAATTGTCTCTTAACTGCTCTGGTTACACTGGTAAATCGATGTGGATCTGAAGTGGTGTAGCTAACACACCTCATTAAGACTTGGCGCCTCTTTATTTCCTTGTCTTACAGTTCACTAGATGTGATCGCAGTGTCAGAGAAAATTATTGTCCTCAAATTATAGACTGTGTTCATAAGGACAAATGGCAGCGCATGGCTTCGGCTTTTCTGTCGCCCACAGATTTGGCCTAAGAGCATTTATCATGGGTGGACAGACTCGTTTGCCTTCCTGTATGCTATTGGTCACGGAGGCTTGGGAGTAATAGGTGGAAAGCCAAGTCCTCTTCCACTGCCATGTACCAGCGCCTCTCACAGGCACCCAGACCCACTGTAATCTCTCACACGAGTGAACTCAAATTAAACTGAAATTCTCAGGTGTCACAAATGTATGAGCTCACCTTCTGCAACCACTAGCTGAACTACTTATAGGCACTCATTGTGGTTTTTTTGCCCATAGGCACACATATTATATTATACATGGGGATAGAGTTTGTTTCACATTAGATAAATCAGCTTTGTTAGACGCCTCCGAACAAGATGAATGACAGCCATCATTTATTAATGTTCAATCTGCTGTGCAATCGCATGAATATATTTTGTTTGAATTTGGTGGCTTGAGTCATCTTAAAATGAAAGCGACTGAATGTGACATCCATGAGAATGAAAAAATCAAATTTCACAGAACACAGACTTCACAAGTCTCCGTCGAGACTTAATCTGGAGGCTCGCCTCTGCTGACAGGAGCAGATCTGGACTAGGATAGATAAATAGCTTGTTTGTCGACGCTAACAGAATGATTTGTGGCTCAGTAGTTGCTCTATGATGGAACAGGCACTGTTTCTCTGTGTGTGTGTGTGTGTGTGTGTGTGTGTGTGTGTGTGTGTGCCTTCTTGTTCACACACTATCATTAGGATTTACCAGCACTATACTCATCACTTCATTAGTCTCTTGTTTCCCAGGTCTAAGTTGAGTCATAAGCTCTTAGTATGTATTACAGCCAGATTAGGTGTGTATTACTGTATCCTGTTTCTGTGACTTGACTTTGATCTGCCAGCTGCTTCCATGATGTATGGAGAGATTAGGCCGTTGTGAAACAAAAAAGTAAAAGTAATTATCCATGCTAAGTGGCACTGAAATGCTGTTTTTGGAATGCAAATGAAAAAGTACACACCCTGGCCATTTTATTAGGTACACCTGTACAATCTAATGCAATCCATTACAACAGCTCTGCCACATATTCTTCCTCTACGATGCTTGTAGAGGCCAGTTTTTGTTGGCAGGATGAGCGATAAGAAGTCAATTGTATGTAGCTATAGTTCGGAGACATTTTACCTGGTCCTAACAAACTCTGGACCAGTCACCAAACAAAATGTTGGTATTGTATGTTTCTTTTGTACATTTTTATTAGGGATGCACCGAATATTCAGTAACCGAATATATTCGGCCGAATATTTAAAAAAAACCACACATTCGGTATTCGGTGGAATAAGTTAAAAGCAATGCCAAATAATAGTGGTGTGTTTTGATAACGCAATCAAACAGCGTGCCATGACGGGCGGAGTAAAATGTCGGCAGTGTGGTGATCCGCCCGTCACCGCACTTGCATTTGCGACTAAAAATAGTTTTGAGTGAGCATAATAGGCTTAAATCCCATCCCATAGGTTGTGGGTTGAACGGGGGTCACAGACACAGACAGTAATGTATTCCTGTCAAATACGGCGGCCATCGGCTTACTGGCAACGGACAAGTCGGTTCCAATAATGTCCTCTTCTTGGCGTCATGACTGCCCAGAAGTACCTGAACAGCCGAGCCACCCGAACACAGGTATGTGACGTGTCAGAGGAGAAACGAGCCGTTCACGGCTCCCAAACCTCACCGCACTTTAGGGACTGTTCTTTACTTATGAAGGGACTGTCAGGGGAGGAGGGTGGCTGGTTGATTTTTATTTATTTATTTATTTTATTTTAATCCCCCATGTTAATCACTGATTGATGCTGTTTTTGAAGTATGAATAAGTCAATAAGTAATTTATTCCATTGAAATATCATTGATGTATTATAGAAAAGTGATATATCTTTTTATAAATGACACATTTATAAAAGGCACATCTGCCTCATTTTCGCTGTGGTATCGTGATACTACTCAGAACCATGATATTTTCATTGGTATCGTACAGTGGGTCCCAATATTGGTACCGTGACAACACTAATCTGGAGGGGTTCATCTGCAAAAACTAATGAAAAACTAAACAACAACATTCGGTATTCGGTACTCGGTATTCGGCCAAGCGTTTAATATTATTCGGCTTCGGTTTCGGCCACAAATTTTCATTTCGGTGCATCCTTATATTTTGTAACCCTTTGTGAAGGGACATAATATATAAGCTGTGTCATCTGGAGTTTGAAGGGATGGTGGATGGCGTGTCACTTTGGCGAGATGGCTGCCCAGTTGCAGACCATGGTCCGAGGTACGAAAATCAGTTGTTTATACTGAGACATTGCTGCTTTTCCAGCAGGATAATTGGCCCAGAAAGCTGTTTTCTTTTATCGATCTATTTCTGCTTTTCTGGCTTCGATTGTGGCTCGAAAGGTGGTTCTTTCTTGACCAAGACTTTGCTGCTTTTCATGCCAGGATCATGCCCCTCAAACGGGGTATTTTAAACCAATGCATCATCTTCTCCTTACCATAACCAACTGGTTTTTGTGCCTACACTTAACCACACGCTAACCACAACTTATCAGTGGTTTGCAGAAATGTTAAATGCATTAACATTTTCTGTGGCAGTTGGGTTACAAAATGAAACTAAAACTACAGTAAAACCAAAACTACATACAAACTACATAAAAAAACTACAACTAAACCTTTTTGAAACATTTAAAAACACACTCAAACTACAATTAAACTTTAAAGTCAAAACCTAAATAAAAAGAAACTGACAGAAAATGAAATACTAATGCCTAGCCTTGGTGAGGACGAGTGTTTATCACTGTGGTCATAGTGGTGTTTTTGTCATGGACTGCATTGTATTGACATGTGTTTGTAATATTTTTCCTCTGTCATGTTAGTAAATGGGGTGGGCTCAATACAAAGTAGTCCACTTCAGTACCACTGCAAACATCAGCTTCAGTGATAAACATACAGTGAAATGAATACTTCTCTGACAGTGTCAATAGTAATGATAGTTTTATTCATCGAGCACTTTTCAAGCAATAAAAACATTCACATAAAAAAAGAGTGGGTAAAAAAACATTCATACATTAAGAAATCTGGATAAACAACATGAACATTATTATCTTTGTAAAGAGAGAGCTTGTAGCTGAGTCGTTGTATTGGATTATATTAGATTTCACAGGTGCATTCATTAAAGAATCTTTTCCATCCACTATCACTTATTCAGACACAATGGCACTTTTCCACAACGCTGTATCTCTGGCTAAATAAACATTGCCACCTGCTGCCAGCCTCTATTAATTGAATCAGGGCACACAAGCATTCTTTGAAATGCTTTTTCATCCGTGTGCCAGTGCCCTGACTGACATTTTGTTTTGCTGTCATAACTAAATACATCACTTAATTGACTGGCAGAAATGTCAAACGTAGAACCTTGGGAGCACAAATCCTTTTAACGTGTCTTCAGATATATCAACAAGCGTTTAGCATCATAGCTTAAGGTTCTATCAGTGTGTTTTTTTCCACAGATATACAAAGGCAATTCAGCTGTTTGAATTTTAAAAGTCGCTCTCTGTTGGAGAAACACAGATGAGGACTTGAAGCCCATACTACCTGGGGGAGGGTGGAGGCAGTTTGTGGGGACTGTGTCGGTAGCGAATGCTTGGTGGATGAACAGTGGAGATGCGTTGCAGATAGCTCTGAGGCACACAGGAGAGCTTGTTAAGGAGGCAGCTGAAAAGGATAATGGAAGCTTCTCACTTCACTGTCTGCTAAAGGGCCCAGACAAAAAGAGAAAAAAAATCTGCTCTGAGAATAGACATGCACTCAACACAACAGGCTCTGGTACTGTGTGTAAGCCTCCCCTCCCCCCTAAAAAATCATATGGCCCTGTAGCAGCTGCCAAAGTGTTTTTTTCCTGCACTGCTGAAATGAAAAGTTGGTCCTCACAGTTTACAGTTTATATAGCTTTATAGACAGGTTCTCTACACATCGCCCAGAGAGTTAAGAGCCAGAAAAAGCTGCAGAGAAGTGGAGGTAATAACTGAGCAACAGTACAGCTGGAGAGGTGAGGCACTGTTGTTTATTTCTGCAGAACAATGGGCAGTTGTCTCTGTGGTGTGTAATTTGTAACATCTTCCAAAGCATGTTTCAGAAACTATTGATTCATTAAAGGAAATTGCTGTAGTGTGCGCCATGTTTAATATGTATAAGCCTCGGTGTCCTTGGTTCCGTCCTGCTTGGTTAACCATCAGAAAGACTGATTGAGTTAATCCCAGGGGAGTAAGGGAGGTTGGGCTCAGCAGGGTGTTCCCGTGGATTAATGTCACAGGTTGTAGCTGAGTGAATGTTTACTTGCCCAATTTAATTGAATTCCTCATGCTTCGTACTTGGCCATTACTGGCCAAAGATAGCCTGATTAGTTAACTCAGGCCTACAGCCCGGTGACAGTTTGTCGCCACACCAAACGATCGGATGTAATAGGGAAAGATTCTTCCAATCAGTAAAAATATAGCCTTAAATGCCATTGATTCCTGAGCCGACTTATGTGCCCATTTATTTTGTCTCAGCTTAAAGTTGCCTGTCAGATGTACAGAAGGGAGGTAATTGGTTTCGGTGTGTTGCTCACACTCCACGTCCCTGCCACAGCACAGCTCAGGGGAGAGCACACATGAGTTTTAAAGGTTTATTAAACCAAACAGAAAGATAATCTCAAATATGCAAATGGGCAACGTCAGGAGTGTGTGCAGTTTATGAATGAGTTGGCAAGGCAAGTTTATTTGTGTAGCAGTTTTAAAAGCGTAGAAGAAAATAACATTTGAAAAGACAATAAAAAAGGGGAGATAAAATATACGGGAATGTAATGAAACAAGATTATATGGAATGAAAACAGACAGGATATAATGGAAAATAATAAAAGTTTACTGGGGTTTGCAGAAATAAATAGCCAACAATTTATTACAGGAAATAAGCATTTTAATCAAAGGTACAAAAGACAAGAATATTTCATTTATATTAAAAAATGGCTGAAGTTGGGGCACATATAAGATTGTACAAATTGTATGAACATAGAGTACTAGCTGAGTGCAGCCTTACTGTCTGGCTCTGATTGTTAGCTTTACTAGCTGACTGCTTCCTAAACACTTAAGGGCCATGAGATGATTGAGATAATGGCTGTAACTTTGTAAAAGCTGTTCTATATCTAACCAGAAGCTGTGGTAAAGAAAAAATGTTCACTGTTAAATGTACAGTATGTGATTTTCTGCCACCAGGGAACTCTCAGTCAAAGCAATAACAATAGACGCTGCAATGATGCCTTTATTACAGTCAGACAAACTGACCCCTTGATTCAAACCACTGAAAACAATGAACAAGGTATTGAAAAAGACATTGTTTCCTCAGCTTGTGTCTGTGATAACTTTAGATCCAGACGTTACATCTATCATATATAGTTTAAAAGATGTAAAAAGCTTATCATCATATCATAAAAATGTGGCTTCGAACTGGATAAAAAGTCAATTTATTCCTTGCAGACAACCACAACCCTAATGCATGCATCATGGGGAAATTATTCCACTGACAGGCCTTGATTAGAATATCCAGTTTCTTTTTCAACACTGCATCGTCTCATGACAGCTTAAGTATGGTTATGTTTAGGCAATTTAGAACACTTGGTTAAGGTTAGGGAAACATCATAGTCTTGTTAAATACTAAAGAAGTCAGTGGTGACACATGAATGAACTTGTTTGCTTTCTCTGTATTTAGCTAAAACCCCAATATGTCCCTCACCTTAAAGTCGAGATGACATGAAAAAAGCCCTTTAACCCTTTTAGATGACATTCAGTGGTCATGTTGTTCACCTATTTAACAAAATATGCCAAAAAATGTGACATTTATTGCTGTAAAACAAAATAGTATGTGTGCTTACATAAACTAGTACCACCCAGTTTCAACCAATTATATCATGACATCCACCCATCAATCAATCTGCAACTTTTAGCTGCACAGAGCTAGAATTTAGTTAGCTAGAAAGAGCATGCTGTATCAGTGTTTCTTTGTTTCCCCCAAAATGCTGCAGGTACGGGCTACCGGCTAGATTTTATTCACTTTGAGGAGAGTGATACCTGTGACATTTTAAACCCCATTTCACCAAGCAGTACAGTACGGTACAGTTCAGTTTGGTGCACTTTTTTTTCCATTTCCACTGTGAAAAGTTGTGGATGGTACCAATGGAACCGTTCCATACCATCCCCATTTTTGGTCCCCCCCTCTGTTGGGGTACCAAGCACACAGATCTGGTACTAAAAGGTGGAGCTGTGAACACTGCAGTTCGTTGATTGGTCAGCTGAGGGCCGGGATGTGGCTTGGTTTGAGGCATGTAACAGCTGTTCATGTATTAGTAAACTGTAACTATGAAATGAAAGGTTTTGCTGCCTCTCACAGCAGCTGGAGTCTGAGAAAAAATAACTTATTCACTGGGCCGACTGCCGGTGACTTTTAAGGTGGAACGTTAACTTGTAATGTTACTCAATGCATGAGTTGACAATTTGAATCCATCAGCACACCTTAAATTTCACTGTGACAACTTTGACCATTGCTTTAGGTTTTATTGTCTGTCTTGGATGACACAGACTTAGTAATGAGTGGCTCTTCAAGCGTTTGCAAATATATATTAATTTTGACAGGATTATGTAAACTGCCTTATATCCTAGCCTTCATTTGGAGAAAAAGAAAGCATTATGGAGCGTCGTTCCTGTGGGCTCTGGCAATACTAAACACCTGAGCTTGCCTGAGAAGGACTAAATGCACAAACTCACTATTTTTAAATATCCCATGGAGAGAGACTCTCACTGCAGCCTGTTTTATTTTGTTCTGAAAATGTCTGCGTGCAACCCTGTTCTGTGGACAATAAACCAGGTGCAGACTGATAAAGTAGGAAATACAGCACATGCTGGATGGAGGAGTGAGTGACAACAACCCTGCCTACATTTAAGAGTACTGTTTGCGGTGAAAACGCTAAGCGGATCTAGGGTCTAGGTACCATGTCTGAAGGGTTACTCTTGGTTCCAAAGGTACCATACCGAAAGTGTTTGGTGGAAACGGGGCTTTACAGTGGACTGCTTCAGCTACTTATGTAACATGGAGCATACAATGGACTTCATCTCTATCCCTGACAGATACTACTACTACACCGTTGGAGTTGACATGCTCATTTTTCACAATGAAACATCCTATCCCACCTGCCTATCCTGCATGACTCAGAAATACAGTACAGGCCAAAAGTTTGGACACACCTTCTCATTCAATGCGTTTTCTTTATTTTCATGACTATTTACATTGTAGATTCTCACTGAAGGCATCAAAACTATGAATGAACACATGTGGAGTTATGTACTTAACAAAAAAAGGTGAAATAACTGAAAACATGCTTTAGAGAGGTAAAGAGGTAGTCACCTGAAATGGTTTCCACTTCACAGGTGTGCCTTATCAGGGTTAATTAGTGGAATTTCTTGCTTGAAGGTCAGTCAGTCCGGAAAATTGCAAAAACTTTAAATGTGTCCCCAAGTGGAGTCGCAAAAACCATCAAGCGCTACAACGAAACTGGCACACATGAGGACCGACCCAGGAAAGGAAGACCAAGAGTCACCTCTGCTTCTGAGGATAAGTTCATCCGAGTCACCAGCCTCAGAAATCGCAAGTTAACAGCAGCTCAGATCAGAGACCAGATGAATGCCACACAGAGTTCTAGCAGCAGACCCATCTCTAGAACAACTGTTAAGAGGAGACTGCGCGAATCAGGCCTTCATGGTCAAACAGCTGCTAGGAAACCACTGCTAAGGAGAGGCAACAAGCAGAAGAGATTTGTTTGGGCCAAGAAACACAAGGAATGGACATTAAACCAGTGGAAATCTGTGCTTTGGTCTGATGAGTCCAAATTTGAGATCTTTGGTTCCAACCGCCGTGTCTTTGTGAGACGCAGAAAAGGTGAACGGATGGATTCCACATGCCTGGTTCCCACTGTGAAGCATGGAGGAGGAGGTGTGATGGTGTGGGGGTGTTTTGCTGGTGACACTGTTGGGGATTTATTCAAAATTGAAGGCACACTGAACCAGCATGGCTACCACAGCATCCTGCAGCGACATGCCATCCCATCCGGTTTGCGTTTAGTTGGACGATCATTTATTTTTCAACAGGACAATGACCCCAAACACACCTCCAGGCTGTGTAAGGGCTATTTGACCAAGAAGGAGAGTGATGGAGTGCTGCGGCAGATGACCTGGCCTCCACAGTCACCGGACCTGAACCCAATCGAGATGGTTTGGGGTGAGCTGGACCGCAGAGTGAAGGCAAAGGGGCCAACAAGTGCTAAACACCTCTGGGAACTCCTTCAAGACTGTTGGAAAACCATTTCAGGTGACTACCTCTTGAAGCTCATTGAGAGAATGCCAAGAGTGTGCAAAGCAGTAATCAGAGCAAAGGGTGGCTATTTTGAAGAAACTAGAATATAAAACATGTTTTCAGTTATTTCACCTTTTTTTGTTAAGTACATAACTCCACATGTGTTCATTCATAGTTTTGATGCCTTCAGTGAGAATCTACAATGTAAATAGTCATGAAAATAAAGAAAACGCATTGAATGAGAAGGTGTGTCCAAACTTTTGGCCTGTACTGTACGTCATGATACTGGAGCTAGATACTTTGGAAATGCTGTTTCATCTGGACATTAACCAAAGAATTCAAGGAGCCTAAACCTGATCACGGGCAGGATGTAGGACATGAGCTCCGGTCTCCGACATCAAACTCCTGCGTCTCGTATTCCCACCATCCTCCCCAACCTCCCCAACCTCCACCCTAAGAAGCCTGTGGGGTACAAGACCAGAGATTGGAAACACTTTATCTGTGAACATAACACACACAGCAATTGCTTTTCCTCGAAAGCATATTAGGCAAAGCCATTTGGTACAGAGTATATGAGCGTAATTATTGGGGCACAGGATGGGTTCTTACTCGACCGACAGCATTCTGATTGTATTGCAGTTCAGTGGCTATGTTAGGGTGACTGGACAAGAGTTGTTAAAATAGTCCCTCCTGGTGCATGGTATCAACAAGGGTAGCAAATCTTGCAATCTTTAAACCTCTAATTCACACTCTGTATATTAGATGTGAAAAGAATGATTTACTTTTGGCCTTAGCGTGGCTAGGAAGCAAACATCAAGATTTCAAACATGGCCTTTCGTCTTTATAGCCTGGAATCAAGGACAGCATTAACTTTAAGTCTTCTTCCTTGTTGCCAAAAAGAGATGTCTCCATTTTGACTTTATTTAACCAAAGAAAATGCAGTCACGTCCAGTTGTTTACTTTCTATAAACACTGACACAGTGGGAAATGTTTTGCAATCTACAAAAGACGTAAACACAAGTCTGAACCCACCCAAAACAACAAACCAAATACCAGGGGAGGGAGAGAGAGTGACTGACTGCCTCCACCAGCTTATAAAGCTGCGGATCCAGCCAACACAGGTGTCAGCCATCCCTCTGATGGACTTCCTGCCAATCTCCCTGAGGGAGAAGACAGCAGACAGGACCATGCAGCACTACAGGGCTGTCACACCCCTCGCAGCTATTCTGCCTTCCTCCTCCTCTCTTTCATTTTCCAGACGTCTCTCAGACAGCTATCAAAACAATCACGCTCCCTCTAGTCGTATATTAATTGGTCCGAAGCAATTTATAGCCGCTATAATTAATGGCTGTGGGAGTGCATCGGAAGCAAGCTTGTGTTCTCAATGCAAACTTTACACCCAGGCATAAATGAGAAGAGGGAGTAATTCTTTATTGACAAGAACTGTCCAGTGCCTCCATTTGCCTGTCATTGCTAATCCAGTTAGCTGACTTTGTACAGCAGTGCAAAGTCAGGGCATTATACTCTAGAGCTGCCTAAATACTCTAGTCTCCTTAATAATATCAGTATTCCTCTTAAACCCCTCGTGTTGACTATGGGGATCAGACTACTTAGCTGTGATGATTAGTGATGAAAGATCTAATGGAATCCATCAATCAACATCACCACAAACACTTCATGGGTTTTTCATGATTTATAAGCCGGAGAAGCTTTTACAGATGGAGGCTAGAAGAGTTTTGTGTAAATACTCATTTCTTTTGAATCAAGGTTAGCCTTCAGCAGCACATCACTTGCCCAGTTGTCATGGAGATGACAGGTGTCACATGACCAAGTCCTGTACTGCAAGGGTTTTGTCCTCTTTTGTCCATTTTTTTATTCCTTTTTTTTTTTACCCAGTTATTGCAGTTTCAAAATTGTGTTGCTTTGTTCTTTGTAATCGTATTGATCACTGCAGTTATTGTGAGGAGTGGGTTAACCTGCGCTGGGCCATTTTACAGTGTGGTACCATCTTGATACCTGTAATCATGTACCGGGAGAGTTGGTCATTATTGAACAATGAGCCCTGACACGTTGAATGGAGCACAGAGGCCTTGAGTCATTCTGCTTGGATACTGGTTTTCAGTGGACATTATCGTTTATCATTTTCAAGGCAAGAAATGCATCACTTGGACTAGAGCAGCAATGATTAATCAATTCATTGTCATCTATTGATTAATCAGCAACTAATTTGACAGTCAAATAATAGATTAAAAGTCAAAATTGTCTGAGTCCGCTATGAGAGTAAACTGCATATCTTTGGGTTGTGGACAAAAGAAGACATTTCAGGATGTTATTTTGGGCTTTAGGAAACGCTGACTGACATTTTTCACCATTTTCTGACATTTTATAGACCAAACAACTAATCCATTCATAAAGAAAATAACTGACAGATTGATTGACAATGAAAATAATCATAGTTCAATACAGCCTGGCCACGGGGGATCAATGACCAGCGTTCACATATGTTGTTTCTGTGACCTCACTGTCATATAAATAGAATTGTCCATCCAACCTGAAAACAACACAGACTCTTATCTGTGATTCCATCAACTAAGCCTTCCTGAAATTCTTCTCTTAAGCGAGCAGGAGGACTTGTGTGACACTGTTGTTGTACTTTGACACTGGTCGCTGACATTGTAATTTCCTGCAGACAAGTGCTATGGTTCAGAGCTACCAATACTAAATGGAGACAGCATCGATTTGGGAATAAAAGCTCCAACAAGACCATTCAATACAAATTCCACTTAGTCAGCAAATGCAGACTAGAGCCTTTATTATCTGGATAGCCCGGGAGAAAAGTGTTCATCGTCACAAGTCAAAGATCATCCAAGCTAATGATAGCAGTAGCCCTTGATTCAATTTTAAGGTGGATGGAAGTCCTTTCCTCAGTGATCAGATCATTAAAGTTATTTTTACATCATCTTCAAGGTGGAGTAGTAGCTCACTCCTCAGACGTAAAGGTTTGTCTCTTAATGACATCACAGATTAGAGCCTCAGCCAACATGTCTCTATTTTTGGCACAGATAATATTTGACATTGACAGATCTGGACTGAGTTCCCCAAAATTGTATAATATTGGTCCCTCTGTGGACAAGGTGCCTCAGCAATGTTCTCTGACACCATGATAAACCTGTAAAATCAGTTTTATATATTTCTCAAAAGTTCACTCTTTGAAGACTCAAGGTCTCCGCAGTCTGGACGATATGTGAATGTCATTCCAGATAATATTTTCATCTCAAGAGTGTTGTTTCCAACCCGTTCTCTTAAATGGATGGGGGAAAAAGTCACCTTTCATTCCCCTTAACTGTACTTACAGCTAATTGCCGTCTTAGATGGACAGAAATTAATTTTTGAAAGGTCCTTTGAAGTACCCACAGTGAAGCTTTTCTGCCTTTTATACTCTGTGTGATTGCTTTGGCAGCTGTATGAAGTCCTCTGCTTGTGCCTGATGAATAACTGTCAGCATGGAGTTAGGCATTAAGTCAAACAGGGAGGGATTCTGACATACAGAAGTCATAGCTCATGCTTTTTGTGAAGCCAATCCACAGAACAGCATACACCACTGCTGTGCAAACAACAGCTATAGCATCTTGCCTTTGCTGTTATATCCAATTGATGAAGGATTCTGGTGTTTTAGGGTCAATACTGAAATATTGAATTTCCTCATTATTCATTGCCCATTTCCTGCTTGCCATAAGAGAAACCAGCTGCAGTCTACATTCACTGAAGTCCCAGATTCTGATTAATGGCATTTAAAAATCTGCTTTTATGAAGTGAAAGTGGAGTAGTGGATGAATAGGAGCAGATACTTTGCTGGTATTAAATGTGTTATGGTTGTCCTTTTGGCTCAGTTGGCAGTGACTGATCAGTGATTTAGAATAAATGTCACCTTTTTTATTTTGGAAATCTAAAATTTCCCAACTAATGTGAGTTATGCAAGTTACAATATTTTGATGCCAAGAAGACCTTTTATGAAAAATTACAAATCTGGAGTACTGGTAGAAGGATGTTTTCTTACATATGAAGTATGTAATGGTGTTTCTGAGAGGAGGATTTGTTTGTGGAAGTAATTTGCATTTACAGTCTCATTTTTGGCACAAACGAGAAGTTGCAAGTCCCAGTCAATCAAAAGCATTACTGTCTTTGACAAAACATTTAAAAGTCAGCGTACTGGCTTTTCTGCTAGAGCTTTCAACTACAACTAAAACAGTCTGTCATTTAATTGATTAGTTTCAATCAATTTAAGTTTTATTTTTTTTAGCAAAATGCGTCACTGTTTCCAGCCTCTTTGATATGAATATTTGGTGATATTTTAAGCCTTGTAGTCAGCAGATGGAGTTTGCTTCAGTTTGATGTGACTCGAAGCAGTTAAAAGCTCTAGAAAAAGCTAGGAAGAGTATTTTTAGCTTAAGTCCCCCTCCACTCAAAAATGTATTTTCTTTATGTTTATGTCCCTGAAAATAAATGACCTTGACTGTAATGACTGTGCACTACCATGAAATCTGAGATTCAAATTAATCCTGGGCAAGCTAGTTTAGGTACATCACTAATACAAAAGGCAGTCGCTGTCTGATAAGGAAACACATAGTGACGGGGGAACAGACTTCCAACACAACACTGACAAAGAAACCTGAAACCTCCAGCGCAGAGCGAACTTGTCACTTCAGAGAGCTGAGTTTGGACCGGCATAGTCAAAGTTTTGACAGCAAACATGGTAGAGTGTGCCGTTTTGGGATGTAAAGCAGACCCCGGAGGTTCCTTTCATTATCTAAAAAAAAACAAAAAACCCAACAACCATCATAGCAGATATTATATGTTTCACAGACACTAACGCTGTGTCAGACACTGCCAGTTAGCCTACAAGCTAACAAGCTAGCAAGCAAACCACATATATAAATGATGGGAGCTGCAGTTAACATTCTGATGCGTTTGCTAGTCGAGAATTTTAGTGCACAACAGACTCCTCCTTTGGTTCTTGGTCTGACTGAGGTCCAAATATATATGGCTGAATTTCTCCTGTGTTTTCTCTAATGCAGTGGTTGCCAACTGGTGGGTCATAGTCCAACAGTTGTATGCTGTAAAGTGAGTGAATAATGGACAGCTACTTGACAGAGACAGCAAATTAGCTTGAGGACATGGACAAGCACATGTATGGCACTGATTATATTTAACTGTGTGGACTGTGTTGAACTAAGGGGTAAGGAGAAATCTGGACCCCAGGGCTGGACCAGTTGGGAACCACTGCTCTAATGCTAACGCTAGCCATCTTGACGCACACTGAGAGTAAGAGTAAAGTAAAGAGTAGAAGAGAGTGCTTCCTGCCCCTTTTGTGAGAAAACCATGTTGAACAAGATATTTGTGTTTGTATAAGTATAGATACTTTAAATGTGTCTGGGGAGGGACTTAAACTTTTTTTTTGTCAGAATATGTCCAAGGTCAAAAAGAACTTTAATGCTCACAGCTACTTTTCATTTAGCGTTTGTCAAGCTTCGGGTGGTTGAAGATGAATACTTGGGTGAACCTTGAAGCTTAACACTAAGAAGTTTGGGGTCTGAAGGTTTAACACATCTTGAAATGAATCCCAGCATCCTGCGCTGTCCTTGCATTTTAATGAGTTTATTTGCGTACTTGTTCATCATTATCTCAGTCGGGCTTATTGATGTGAAATGTGTCGTTAACATTAAATATGTCAGCTCAGCACTTTCAAACTTGGCTTCTTCTCACTGTTTTGATTTTGGAAGGACATGAAAGGCCCTCTCTACATGTGGTGAAACAAACTAGGAAAGACTGAGAGTTTATAAAGTCTTTGTGACTTGTGCCCTGTGCATAGATGCTGCCTCCCTCACAGCTGCAGGGATACAGCTCTGTTCTTGACCTCTGACCTTTCTGTGGAGGACTCAAAGCAATTTTTGTATCACACAAAAGAGCCTGTAACTAGTCAGAAACACTTAAATGGTGTAAACTCAATATTTGGATGGCTGGGTGGTCGCTGGGCTGCACTCGGGTCAACCAAACAAGGGGGGAGGTAATTAGAATTTGAGGAGCAGAGGGACAGGTTGAAAGCTTTTTCCTCTGGACTCAGTATTTAAATGACCTTTCAGCATTATGAAAATGACATTCTTGTAGCCACCCGTAACATGTCCGCTGTCAGATCCAGCAGACTAACTCTGACATTCTCCACACAGTCAGGATACAAAGCGGTTGATGTGAAAGAGCATTTAGTCTCTAAAGATATCAGTAATCTTGACACGTGTGAATGCAGCCTCGGCTTGTTCTCACTGTAGAGTGAAAGAAAGTGTTTTCAGGCACACAGAGAAGCCATGATGTACTGAATTGCTGATTTCTTAAGGCAGCGCATTAACCAGTACACCTTAACTTAAAGCATCTGGAAAACCTCCACAGTGTATTGATTGAGTAGTGGCTTGCACTTTGCTCAGAGTGCACCTGTTAACTGCAGAAATGTGCTTTGACCACTTCTCTATTTGCTGTAGTTGAAGGAAGATTACTCAATTGTACCCGCAGGCGACAGGGAACAGCAAAGATGTACTCAGTGCTCGGTATAGCGCGAGCATCGTGAAAAGCTTTGAATTAATTCACTTATACTTAAACAAAGAGCAGTATTCAATGCCTCTGCAAACTGTGCATGAAAGAAGTTTGAAGCTGCACACTCTTTAAGCTGCTCTGTCTGAACTTCTGTGGTTTTGATGCGTCTTTGCCAAACCTGACGTTGTCTAAATGGCTTTTCTCTCAGGCATTTGACATACTCGCTGAGAGAGAGGTCGCTGTGGTTTGAATTTCTTTAAAACATTGTCTTTAAAGTCAACTCAAACATCAGCTTTTAGGTTCGGTTGCCTTTGTGTTTTTGCCTAGCAGCGCCTGAGTGCTCAGCTGAAGCATACTGTAGCGTCTGGCATAAGGTTTGTGTTATTAGGGGTCGGGCAGCCTAAGCTGCCAGGACCCTATTGTTTTGCTGCATGTTCTTCTTCTTCTTCTTCTTCCAAGGAAATCATACTTCCCATGCGCGAAAAATCACCAAACTTTGCACAAAGGTCCAGTCCCATGTCAGATTGCCTCAGCTGCAAAAACAGGTCAATAGTCCTGATGGTAGCGCTACAGCAAGCCTCTAAATTTCAAAATTTTGAAAATTCACAACAAATCAACCATACGTGCTACAGATTTGCAACTTTCATCAAACTGTAGCCCCAATACTGAAGAAACTTTTGTACATTTAAACCTAGTGCAAATTATGAAGTTCATGACTTCATAATTTGCTGTTTTTTTCCAAAAACTGTAAAACTTCTTAAACCTATCTCCTCCCACAATTTTTGCTCAGTTGACACCAAACTTGCTACAGAGCATCTTCAGACTGTCCTACACAAACGATCCACACAGATTTTTGATTTATCAAAAATTGAGCCTACAGTGCATCAGAATGTTTGACTGTAAACGGCATTGTAAACATATACTCGCAAATTCTTGCTAAATACATTTTCAATGTTCATTAAAAAAATGACAAAATTTTGGAGTCATGGTAGATGATGTGTGGAAAATATCAGAATTTTATCTCAAAAACTGAATTCTTTACAGCATTTTGAATTTCGCTCTCATGCCAACAATTCAGATGTAAAAATGGCAATTTAAACATCAGTTTTTCACTTATGGAGCCAATAAATCATTGTTAAAAACAAATTACCAACATCTCCATGCTGTCTAGATGCAATTTGTGTATTTTCAGATTTTTGTCTTAATAACTGAATTTTTGACAGCCGTTTGAAATCTGCCTTTACACACTAACAGCTGCTGTCTTGCACACAGGTGACTGGCTTAGTCAATTTGTGAACATGTGACATTTCTGTTTGCCAATTAGCTCAGTGAGCTAGAGGATGGTTCTTGGTGTTGAAGATTGTGAGTTCAAGCCTCAGCTCATGCAACATTTCCATATGAGAAATCTACCCAAACTTTTCATAAAGGTCCAGTCCCATGCCAGATGTCCTCAGCTGGAAACACAAGCCAATAGTCCTGATGGTGGCGCTACAGCAAGCCTCTAAATTTCAAAACTTTGAAAATTCATAACAAATCAACCATATGTGCTACAGCTTTGGAACTATAACTTTGAAATTTGCTTTTCCATGGCATGGATGGCTACTGTCTGGCACCCTGATGCTTGGCTTAGTCAATTTGTGAAGCCACACATGAACTGTCACTTGTCAATTAGCACAGTGAGATAGAAGATGGACCTCAGTCTCAGAAGTTGTGAGTTCAAGCCTCAGCTAAGGCAGAACGGACATTCTAATGTGAAAGTCCTATGTTCAGGCATCATGCTATGTGGATTAGAGACTACCAAAGTTAAAATAATTATGATCTAGGCAGTTTGGCGGAGAGACAAATACTCTTTATCAACACTTTCCCTGTTATCCTTTGTCTCTTTTCCCTGTTTAGCCACTCATCCACAATTTAAAGGGCATGCCATAATTATATGATGTAACTTCTATGTTGTGACATTCTTTGTTTTAGTGTGTGTGTTGCTCAGAATTGCCTAATTTTGCCTAAAATTGCCCGGCCCCGACCATTGCTGCGCAGTAGCTATAATCTGAACTTGTTCTTGTTTCAAAAAGTAATCAGATTTTAATGACATTTGGTGGAAAATTACAGTAGGACATTATCCAGTGAACAAGAGATAAGTTTTTGTTCAGATCCAGGAAAAGATTTACTAACATTGTCAGATATTAGACATTCTTTAGGAGTTTTCATCATTTCCTCATTAAACTACTGGCCTGCTTCTTAATGCACATATCTCTCAATTGTCACTGTATTATTTAAAGTCAGAACATTGTGCAGCCTTGGCAGAGCTTTGCTTTTTGTTTTTTATTGATGTACTTAAAGCCTGTCAAACTACAATACAAGTGGCAAATGTTGGCTGGCAAAAAATGTCAAAATCATAAGGTATGACTTATCCTTTATGTAAAATCATTTTCTGGCCGGCATGAATGAAGTGATGGAGTGAGTGCTGCGTCAGTGTTGGGTGCAGACACAAAGTGACAACCCCAGTGGTAACGCTAGCTGTTAAAGCTGTCCCAATCAATACTTTTACATTAACAATGGATGAAAAGACCACATGTAATGTTAAGGGGGGAGTTTGTAGTGATTGAGCCACAGAAAAAGATCACCCTGCTGTTCCCTCCAGCCCTCTAGAGGGTTTGAGCATCTTTCATTTTATTGTTTTGTGTTTTGGCCAGTCACTGTTTTGACTCACCCTAACCACTCTCAACAACCTGGTAGCTGTTTTTAGTGATAAAGCCCTGAAAACACAAAACACAATTCACTACCTGCCCAGCATGAAACAGTGGTCAGACAAAGTGAGCAACTAGCTGCTGAACACAGATAAGCATTTAGCAGTTTACAAGCCAGGAGTTTTCCTTCAGGAGTTGGTAAAGACCAAAATAAAGCTAAAAGGTGAGTCAGTATTGGACAGAAACACGACTCTGAATGAATGCTAATGTTGCTCCGAGTCTGCTGGACACATTGATGGGCAACTAGCAGCTAACACATTCATCATATAACTTATAAGGTATCAGTGGATCAGTGTTGTGTTTACAGGTTTCTGCACTGCCCCCAAGTGGCCAAAACGTTACTTAATGCAGTTTTAAGATTTACATACACACTGTTTGCACTTTTGGGTCGCAATGCAGTGCACAGCAGCAACCCTGAAAGTTCACTTTGTTTAAAAGCTGTACTGAGACCTTATGTAGCTTAAGTTCAGGTAGGCAAACTTTGAGCGTATTGTAATTCACGTGGTCTGAAAGAACGCTAGACTTCTGTATCTCTGCTTGGCTCTGTTTTCAGGCTTTAGAAAATCAAGCCTTTGATGGGAGACTATGACCAATCACAGGCCATTTTCAGAGAAAGCAGCTGTCTAACATGTCCATCACGGCTCAGGAACTGTGGTCAAACTGCCAAACTAAGTTGCCATGATTAAATATGAATCAATATTCCGTTACTGCGTTGACTATTCCTCGCCATGTATGTTTTGAGAAACATACTTTGGTGTACTGTTAAGCTGTAAAATGAGACAGTTTGTGACATGGCTGCTATGTTGAACACATTCAAGTCAAAATGAAGCTATGTCCAAATTTTACAGCTAAACAGTACACTGAAATATGTTTATGAAAACATCTGAGGAGAGAAACAGGCGATGCAATGACAACCTTGATTCATATTCAACCAGTGCTGCCTAGTTTGACAGTTTGACGGCAGTTTATGAGCAGTGATGGACATGATTGACAGCTGTGTTAGAGACACTTTGGCTCTGTTTTTTTGTGGTTCTTGTAAATGCCATTAGGAGCACCATGAGGACACAGAGGAGCATGATTGTCTGCCTCTTGTGCTACTATCAAAAAACTTAGTGTACTGTAGCTGTAATTGCAATAACTGATTGTTTTGTCCACTTGAAGGCAGCAGAAACAGGTTGTGAGCATAACACTGACATAGCATCACCTTCTAAGTTGATATGGCAAACAGTTGCTTATTTACACATCCAGCAGGTGCAGATCAACATTATCATTCATTTGGAGTCCTGTTTGTATCCCCCAAATGAAAGTAAGCCCAATATTCACTGTGCCTCGGCTCTGCTTTTGGCCTCTACCAACAGAATTGATTTAAGGAGGGGAAGGATAGAGGGCGATGAGAGGAGGAATTGATGTACAGAAGGTTAGATAAGGGGATGTATGCAAGAAGAAAAAGGTGTGGATGATGAAGAGAGATTGGTGCGTGAGGAAGCTGAGACTGACAAGAGAGAACAGGTTAACCAGGTATATTTTAAGTAGTCCTGACAGGCGATTAGAAGTCCTTGCTTTGCTCCTAACATCAGTTAACTTATTAAATTTATTTTTAAATGAATGCTGCTCTGAGCAAATCAATTTCAGACGAGACAGATGCTTATCAGGATGGACTGGAATAACCTCAGGCCTGCATTCTGCGAATATACACCCCTGTCCATGAGTTGAAATGTATGCAGGAGAAGGCATTAATAATTGATGCTGTTACAAAACACATGATAGGGGGGCTGCAGCAAGATAGAAGATGATGTGTGCGCTGCAAACTTAAGGGATCAGCTGTGACTGCATTGACATAAGTTAACGTGTTTTTTGATCCTTTTAGTGGTTTTAAAGAGGTTTTTGAGAATAGATGAATGCCTGCTTGACTCTCCGCTGTGATGTACGTCATTGTGTTATGTGTAATCATCACAAGAAAGTTCAGAGAGGAAGATGGTAGCAGAAAGGTTATAAAAAGGAGTCTGTGACTTAGAGGAGTCACAGGTTTGACTCCTGTCACCAGCTGCAATAAGCTTAATGAACACCATTAATGAGTAATATAGTGGCTTTTCACAATAACGTTTCATTAAGAAAAGCACTAAGCTATTCCCCCTGTGTAGCTTCTCGGTGGCTAATGGATTATTGTGGTTGTACATGGCAGCTCAAGGTTCGTGTGTGCTGCTGTAACTAAATGTGATGCTAATTGGGAATTGCTGACATTTTCTGTCTCAAAAATGTCAACTTTTCAGGAACTGAGAAGAACAGCCTCGTTTTGATTGGGGCACGGTATTTTTTTTTAACTCATTAAATTGCGCTGAATTCTTCTGAAGTTAAAACAATAAAGTACTTCAACTTTCAGTCAGAGACGCACGATGCCATTGATGTGTGCCAAAAGAATTTGGGTGTTTTAGAGGTTGCTAAATTGAATATGCTTCAGTTTTCATCTTTGCCTCTCTGCCATATCCCTGTCTGATGCATCTGCCACGACCCGCTGTGGGATCAGGTCTTACTTCCCAAATGAAACTGGATCTCTTGAATTCAATGTGCCCTCTAAGACCTCAACCAGGATTGGTTGATGTACCAGTCCATCGCTACTTCCCAGCTTCAGTTACCCACCCCTTCCCCTCCCTCGGGTGTGAACAGGAAACTATACTCTGTCTTGTCCAGCCTTCCTTGTACATTTAGTCTAGGTGAACCTCCCTGTTAGCGCCAGTATTCAGCAGGTCATCACTGCAGCAAGACCACATCCAGCAACACTAACTTGGAAACTCTTGTTGATAATGGGAGCCCCAGAGGAAGAAGCGCCACGTCCACCGTCAGACATTACAGTGTTTGGGGCCAGCTGTACCCTCCACGGCCTCAGCCACATCTTCCTGCCCGGTGGAGTGACTATTCGACGGCTGCTTTGGGCCGCCGCATTCAGCTCCTCCCTTTCCATCTTCCTTTACCAAGTTGCCGACCGTGTGATCGAGTACTACCGGTACCCCCATGTCACCATTCTTGATGAGATGGACAGTCCCGTCATGTACTTCCCAGCCATCACCCTCTGCAACTACAACAGCTATCGAAGGTCCCAGATCAGTAGGGATGACATCTTCTGGATGGCGGGGCTCTTGGGTGTGGAGCAAGGGGACTTTGATGACTTCATGGCCGCTTTGGGGCAACCGGGGGACAACAGCAAGTTTTACCCCAGCAAAACATTCAACATGCTGGAGTTTGTGCAGAGGACTAGCCACAACATAGATGAAATGTTGCTTGACTGCAAATATAGAGGCAAGGACTGCGGTCCAGAGAACTTTACTACAGTAAGTATGGCTCCCTCTGTGGGTCTTGCTTCAGGGTGAAATTTGGTGTAAACTGCATCAGAATCATTGTGGGGGAAAAACACTCATCCTTAGGTGGTGAGATGTGAGAGTGTAAAAGTGCTATCTTAAATATTTCAGAACTTCTCAGTAGGATAAATGCAGATTATTTAAATATTTAGACTAAATATTTATCTGAAGATCTAAAATGATGTTTTAAATTAAAGGGAAAATGCACACACTCAGTAGAAAAGCATGAAAGCCAGATTTGAACATATGCAAAAGCCTTTGGCAACAATGCTAACAACTGAGAGCTGTTTAATAGTCATTATAATGCTACGATTTGAATGCTTCACACTGCCCTCGGTGAAATGAAATATGAGTCAGTTTATGTTTATGAACACCAGAAGACATTACAGCAGAGCTCTGCTGCAAGGGAGTGGTTCTTTTTTTTTTTTTTAAATGAGCATTGTCATGATGAGACATTCACTTCAGATATCGTTCAGGAAAGAGACGTCACTTTCATTCAAATTATGTTGTCATTTCTTAATTGTTTTTTCGGTAATGGTCCCATAATCCTTCCTTTTTAAATAATTAATGGCATGTTTGTGCAAAGATTAAGTGGCTCAGGGGGGAACAACAGGTATGGGGGTGTAAGACAGGCAGAATTTCTGAGGAATACTAATAAAGTAATGCTTTATCTCTGTGTATGAGAGCAGGCGCCAAAAGCAGAAAGATATTTCCTCGGCTTTTACAGTGATGGCAATATTTATATTATGTCCACTTCTTCATTTTGCAACCACTATTAATAATCCTTTTTCTTGAAGGAGAAATGAGAGTTACTTCCTTAAAATTGTCCCCAGAAAGATGTAAACTATTGAGGTGCCATATGGTTCAACAAATCTCTGCTGACATCACGCATCATGCATTATGTAGTAAACATATGGCGTTTTTGAGACCAGTAGAGTTTTTAATATGTTATTGTTTTTCTTTGTAAATACCTCAGAAGAATGATCTTTCTGGTAGCAGTGGCACCAAATGTTCTAGCGTTTTGTTTCATCTCACAACATCAAAAACACATAAAGTCACCAAAACAGAACAGTGTCACTTTTACACTGAAAGGGTAATTTTTCTGAACCCTTGTGCTTTCATTTATTGTTAAATCCCATTTTTTCCCCTCAATTTTCAAGCCTCAGCCAAAGAGATAAAATCATGTCAGCAGAATTTGAATGGAACTTAATCGTCCTGCTGCAGAGACAGGGGAAGGATTGTATTTCGATGAAATGGGCCATTGATTTGAGTGATGAAAGCCTAGCACCAAGATGGGTTTGTCGTGCTGCACAATTTCTTAGAGAGCCAGTAGCAGTGGAAGTAAGGCAAATGATTTATACTAATTACCTAGTAGGTCTAAAGTGTCAATACTATTATTTTGTTTGAGAGACATTGGTTTCCACTGAACCCACACCAAACCTGACATCTACTGTAAGAAGAGCTTCAGCCTTGTACAAGAAAATAGCGCACCAGATTTGAGTTCCACCAAAACAGCACGGCACATTTAAGCTAATAAAGGCAGATTTTGATATCAGTGCGGTCAGTCAGGTGACCTTGGCTCTTTCACATCCCCACGCACAAAGGGCAAATTTCAGCTAAATGTCAGAAACTGGAGACGCTCTGAGGGCCTAAGTATAGAGGGGACTAATTAAATATTCATGGAGCTGCCTGAATCCCCCCTCCTCGGCCTGCTGATCTTACTGTGGGAGGCTCAGAGGCAAGTCCTCTCACAGGAGATGAGATGTGATGGAATTGAGATTACCCATTATATACTTCAGGAACATCACCGCAAGATGACTCACGCAAGGTCTAGACAACATCTGATAATTAGCTCTCTGTGTGTGGAAAAATCGGAGGAAATGTATGCATGAAATCATTCAAATGCCTCTGCTCATATATTAAACTTGAGTGTTTTGCATTTTGACATGGCATTAAAACGGCAGAGTGCTAGAATAAATAGACTATTACCTTTTCCAATTCAAAACCCCTAGAGTACTATTATTTTTGCTCTTCTAGAATCTAACATATTACCTGTATGATACTTCAATCTGTGTAGTATTTCTGCATGAGAATATACATGTGTGTTTGTGCCTGCATCTGCATTTTTGTGTCAAGGTCAGACAAAGAAACTGTGGCTGAAGAAACTACAGCATGCCTACAGTGACAGGAAAGACCAGATGTTTCTGCTAATGAGTTGGATATGGGTGCAGTGGTATTGAGAAATCTTGGAGAGGAAATATCTGGGCCCCCAAGTGCAATTATTCCCTCTGCATAAAGTAATGAAATATTTTTTCGGGGGGAGGATGCTGTAATTCACTGGAGGAGAACGAGACTCAGACATTAAAAGGCTGGCAGATGGTGGATGCTGGAAATTTTTTTACCCAGTGCTATGAATATATACAGGAACATAGCCTTGAATATCCCTGTATCAGTCTGCGAACTGTGGTAATAAGCTTTGTTCAGATTACACTGAAGGATTTCTGTGCTTCTGCAAGACTTCATGTGTATAAAATGTATAAATGTGTCTATTTCAGACAGAGTATGTGACTCAACATTATAGTAAAGGAGCAGTGTGTGAGATTTAGGGGGATTTAGTGGCATCTAGTGGTGAGGATTGCAGATTGCAGCCAGCTGAAACCTCTTCTGGTTAGAATTTCTTCAGTGTTCATTGTACAGGAGGTTTTAAATATGAGCCACGTTATCTACAGAGGTCTCTGCCTCTTCAAGAGAAACAGACTCAGTGATTTAAACCAGTAAATACACTGAATAATGCAGGATTTATACTTCTGCGTTGAATTGACACCGTACCCTACGCCGTAGCCTGACATGCACTTCCCCATTAATGTAACTACACGTCATGGTGAAGCAGACATCCTGCCTATTACTTTAAGCCGAAACCATTTCCCTCAGTGGAAACAAAGCTTTTATTTACTTTAATTTCACAAATAAGAGACCATAAATTGTGTAGATAATAAAGCCTCCACAAAACAGCATTTTAAGTGTTGTGTGTAATTTATCTTTTGGGGATTTGATTTATCCTGGTTTCATATGAGCAGAGGAATTTATAATTTATACAATGTAAAATGCCATAGGCTTGTGCTAATAATGTTAGCATGTTACATTATGGAGCCGAATTTGGTAACGTTACCTTTGTTAAATGTTGCTGTTGTCCCTGGCTTTATATGAGTAAAGAAAAAAAGTCCGCTAGCCACTAGGCTAATTTATACAATGTAAAATGCCATAGGCTTGTGCTAAAAACATTAGCATGTTGTATTTGTGGGGAAAATGTGTCCAGATGAAGACAAGTGTGAATACTGCAAGTTATAGTGAAGCTGATTTGTGTACTTGTGTTTGAAATTGTCTCTATTAAGCCATGTTTAATGTGTGTTTAATGTGTGTTTTGAATCAGCCAAACTTCACAGCACTTCACAGAAACCCTGCCACCAACTAGTGTTTTGGAGGTGTAACTGCAGAGTGACACAAACACAGTACCACACAAGTATAAATGCTCACAACGGCATAGGCCACGTGTGTATGCTACAGCATAGGGTCTGCCGCACAAGTGTAAATCCCCCTTAAAGCAGTTTCATGTTACAAATCAGTGTTTCTCTGAAGCTGCGTGGCTTGTCGAGATGGGCCGCTCGCCCAGCACCTGCTAATGTGTGCTTATCTTTTTTCTCTGATGACTTCAAATCCAGACAACAAACAGACACAGTGATCTAAACTGGTAAAAACACTAAAGAAAGCAGTTTCACATGAAAAAGATTAGTGTTTTTCCAACACTGCTTATTACTGAGGGGCTGCTACCTACGGTGGCTGACAGGAAAACGCAAATGTCCCTATCTAGAGCCAGTGTGTGGTTTATTTATTTGAGCTGCTGTAGAAACATGGCAGTGCAACATGGCAGTCTCTACAAATGAAGACCCGCTACGTATGTAGATATAAACGGCTCGTTCTAAGGTAAAGAAAACACAACAGTTCTTATTTTCAGAAAGCACTTATTATATTATATTATATTATATTATATTATATTATATTATATTATATTCCATTGCTGCTCCTATATCCCCCTAAATCCTGCACACTGAACCTTAAAGAAAGCATGATCCCATTTATTCAACTGATCGGCCAAACAATTTTCTCAGCTATAGCTTTATTTCATTATCAAAATTAATCTGGTGCCTCCATCTTGTTGCCATACACACCGCCCGTGAACTGGTGTTTGATTTATTGCCTCATTAATGCTCACAAGCATAAGCACCCCAACACACTGCTGTGGATTAAACCTGCAAGATTGGCTCTGACCAAATAAATCATCTGTCAGTGTGCATATGCAGGATGCATGCTGAAGTTGGCGTAATATCATTTCAATCGATCACCGGCTCAGAGCTTTAGCAGGCTAATGCACAGATTTGATTCTATCACATTTATCCTTTAACTGTTGATCTTGTGTGGTGCAATTGAACTTCCTGTTGAGGTATCGGATTGTGCAGAGCCTTTTTGATATTACATTGTGGTCTGTCTGTTGTGGCTGGGGATTTGTTCAGCGTCTGCCAAACAAGGAGCAGGATGTGGTGTTTTACTTCATCCGCTGCAGTATAGTATGGAGGCTGAAGTTGGTTTTGGAGGTCATAGAAAAGAGAAGGGTGAGTAAAGGAAGCAGAAGTCAGGATTGAGAGTTAGACCGGTTCAGGAAGAGGCAGAAAATCGGCAGTGTGGTAGATAGGAGGAGACAGAAGAGTAGCAGCTTATAGAAGAGAGAAGGATAAAAGAGGGTAAGCAAGGCACAGGGTTGAAGGAGAAAGCTAAGACAAAGTGGAAATAAAAGAGAAAGGATGAGATAGAGGGAAAGGAGGCTGTGCTGTGCTTAGATTGAGGTGGGACTGGGACTCAGCTGCCGACTGACACCATCATTGTGATTCAGCCTGCTTTGGAGCCGAGTCAGCGCCGCGATGCACAACTGGAAGCATTAGGAGAGATGAAGGGAAGAGGTGTGTGGAGGAGCACAAAATTACAGTGCTGCCTGGAGCATGAAGAGAAAGAAGTGGAGAGATAAAATAAAGCCCCACAGTACAAACAACGAAATAAACAAATCTGAGGCAGTGAGCGTCGATGACAGGCCAGATAGCAAATACCTAATGTGTTTGTTCCATTACTCAGTGTCAGTAAAGGCCAGCGCGGGAGCCACTGTTACTGTAAGTGCAGCATTGGCAGTCCGATCAATGGCGCTGACGAGGAATAGTAAAGGAATTCATAGCGGGGACGCTGCACGGGGATGCCTTTTTGCTGACTTGCACATCTGGGAGCAGATACTACCAGAGGCAGACATTAAAGGTGCCAGTTGACAGAACCTCTTAAGTTAATTAGCTTGTTAGGTGGAGACATTGGACACAATTGTGACTCTGTCCAAAACCAATAGTGCCATTATGTTGTGTCGCAGATTACCAGCCTTCTGGCATCATGCAATATCCAAACAAAAGCATGTGTTAGGCTTGTTAATATGCAGATTGTTATATTCTACCAGACAACGATAGGGCAAAAAAACAACAACTCATGGTTCCATATCACATATCCTTATGATCTTAGATGATCTGCCATGTCCATATTTAGCTTTAGTTTCTACTAATGGCCTCTGGGATCTATATATCCTGCTCTCTAAGCCAATAAAAGCAATGCCTTGCACCTTTCAAAGTATTGTATCACTATCTTCTTTCAAGTAAACTGAGATTTCCCTCGACACCACGAGTCACTGAACAAGGGAAGTCAGACATGACACATTGCTGGAAACGTCATTTTTCAGAAGTATGACGGATGATGTAATCCACTTTCAAGTGTTTAAAAAAAAAAATCCTATACATTTAGATCATGTAATGACATTTGTTTGAATGCCGGAAGAAGAGAGAGCCTGTGTAGCCTTGCGGGTGTTTGAGGGTATGATTTGAATTCATAATAACGTTCACCTGACACAGGAGAAACTCTTGATGGAATGCTGTTTCTCTGTGGCGCTTTTAGGCAGCTGGCAAGTGCTTACGATGCTTAATTTCTGGGCAAGCGGGCAAAATGGATTCAGGAATGGATACCAAAAGCCTCCAGCTGAGCAAACAAGATGAGGACATGCAAAAAAAATGAGATTATCCTTGCAAATGAAAGTACTGGTGAAGAAATATGAGGAGTGAGTTTATCAAAGTGTGACTGCGGGGCTGCAGACTGAAAGCTTGAGTGACAGCGCACTTATGTTTTTTTTAGTTGGGTTCTGCCTGGAATGGAACAAGGGAACAAGACGGCAGGTGTAGCCGCCAGCATCTGTTTTTTATTGATACAGGCTGCATCTGTCCTCCACCTGGTCTGCCAGAGGGGGATATACTGTATGTGCTGCGTCAGAAATGTTCATAATTACTGTGGATTCTAAATAAGTAACACTGAGTCCTGCATTTTGCTTTACTGAAACTGAAAAACAAATATGTTTATGAGCAAAAGGATTTACTGTGGATGCACTGCACTCTCCTCCAAAACAGCTTTTGGTTATTTTATTTATTTATAATTTTTACAAAGCACATGCCAATATTTTCCTGTTTGATGAATTTTATATGAGATATTTCACAGTATAAGCCCATCTTAGCTAAAAATCCATTCTTGCTTCCCTTGCGTTACTGGTGCAGCATACAGAGTGGCTGTGTTGCTTTCTTTTTTTTTAATAAGGAGGTTGGTTTCATTTAGAGGCAGGCCACAAGATGTCTCCCTTTGCTAAAGAAGCTGCCCATCCACCAGAGTGACATCCCTGATTGCATTTGTTTTGGCTCTAACCGTCTGTCTTGTGCTCCAGATTTGCATTTGTTTGGTCATCTTAAATCACAGTGTAGCACAGGACTTGTCTGCCTGTCTCTGGCCTTGATTTTAAGGTCTGGAAAATCTCAGGGAGTCGAGTTGTGAAGTTTTCATGTGAATCTGAGTGTGACATGCTGCATATCAAGTAACTCCATGAGGAATTCTGGAGTCACGGTTGAGAGACTCTGGTGCCTTATATGTGGAATATTTATTTAGTATTTGACAAATCAGCTTTATTTATTCAAGCTTCAAATGTTACAACTTCATAGTTTTTTATCAAAAGTTTAAAGTGGGTACTGTATGTATGTAAGGACTGTCAGACGGTCTGCTCGTTTGGTCCATTAGTTTCTTATTATTTAAAGGTACAGTCGTCACATTAATGTGTGAAGTTCAGTACAAAGCATGGAGCTGAAATCATCAGTCATTTTGATTTGTTGATTGCCAGGTCATAATAAATAGCTGCTTTCCCTTCTTATGTATAATATTAAACTTAGTATCTTTGGGTTTGGACTGATGGTTGGATAAGAAAAGGAATTTGAAACAGGCACCTTGGAAATTATGGTACCACTTTCCATGACTTCCATGTCTTCAATGCATTAAGAAAATGCTCATAGCACATTATAATCTGCTTAAAGCACTGTGTAAGTGTAGTTATCAGCATTCATAAATATTCAAAACGCCTTATGCATACTTAAACACATTATAAAGCATTTTATTATGACTAACAAGGTCAAGTATCATAATACTTCATAATTGCAGGGCACTACACATTGTGTATTATAATTCTCATTGTTGTAATGCATTATAATCTGATAAGAAGTTACTCTAAGTGGTCTCTGGATGTGCTTAAAGTACATGTATGAAATTTCCCGAGGTATTGGGCACATATAGAACATTACAAGCTGGTTCTAAGTCACTGTAAAGGGTTATTGTATATAAAGAATTATGACCATGTACCAGTGCTTATATCGATCATTATACAGTGCAATAGGCAGATTATAACGCATTATAAGTAATGCATTACAGTCATGGGCTTTTAAAAGGTAAGTGAGTGACCATTAATAAAGTGTTACAAGACATGGCCCTGCAAGATGTTATAAAATACTGTTATGATTATTGTTATAAGGCATTATGAATATTTACGAATGCTTGTAAGTATATTAATGTATAACGTTTAATTATACAGTTCTATCAGCAGATCATAATGCATTATAAGTATGTTTAGAATACATTATAGACATGGGCGCCCTCGATAGTGTCGTTATATTGGCCAGTTTCATAGCAAAAATGAATTGACTAATCAAGAAAGCAAATGGAAGATTAAACGATAATGAAACGAAGCAATCGTTATATTGAGCCTTATTTCTGTGTGTGCTCAGTGAGCAGTCGCTTAAGGCTGCAAATAACTATTTTAATTATTGATTCAGAATTACTCAATTAACTAATGATTTGGCCAGAAAAAGTCCTAAAATTGATTTGAAAAAGAAAGAAAGAAAAAAGCCCAACACAATTCCCTGGGGTTTCATTATAAAAATGCTTTTCTCCCGGTCCAACAGTCCAAACACCATATTGTGTTTACTGTCAGAAGATTGAGAAACACACCAAATGTTCACAAATAAGGGCTATAGCCAGCTGATTTTTGGCATTTTTACTCGACTTAAATAATTACTTAGTCATCAGAATTGTGGTCTGTTAATCGACGAATTAGCTAATCAGCTCAGCTCTGCAGTAACTGGGTAATAATGTTGGATATAGCCTGTATTTTTCTCATCTTGGTCTTTGCCCTGTCTGAGCTGCCTGTGTTTCTGATGTGGGTCTAATTGCCGCCGGTATTTCATTCGGAGCTGAACATTCTCACTGGCCCTTGAAGGAGCTCTCCCCTTTACTCAGTCAAAACTCTGCTCCTCCTCTAATGAGACCTCTGGGGTTCAACTAAGCTTTGACATGAAAGAGGATGGTTAGTGTCACTCCCTGACAGTCGCAGGGATCACTGAGCTGGTCTTAAAGCCGGGCAATAAATGTACAAATCAAAAAATTACTTATCTTTCAAATAGTTGCACTTTTCTTTCTCATCAAACGGCAGTCAGCTGCTCGTTTTCAATTTGGCAAATTTTATTACACCGTGATTCTCTAATTACATGCTTGAATACTGAGACAAAGATGAAATGTTTTTTGCATCCTCGGGAAGATAACAATAGAAATGTGCAAGCAGCAGAAATGTGTTTTCAATAAGGAGGCTGGCAATTTTATAGAGACAAAAAATCATTAACTTCTGCCCCGGAGCGCTTTATATTCCTGAGTGATTGCAGCGCTGTCTTGGAGGGGATATTTTAATTAAATTAATGATTTTGTGAAATGATTTCACAAATAAACACAGTTTTAGAAAGTTAGTCACACTAAAGTCTGAGCCATATTACAAAAAAATCCTAAAACACTGCAGCTCAGTGCAGAAACATGATTGCAGAGTGTTACACCAGATTGGAAAGCTTTGTTGTTTCTTTGAGTAGATTGGAAAGGCTCCAACCTTCTTATGAGGTCATGTTGTAGATCCAATAACATAAGAGGGAGAGGTACATAAGTCCTGTAAATTTACTGAGTCCAGTACATCATTGATCTGCTGAAAACAAAAGAACATGCACTGACAAGACTTCATTGAAGTGGTCTAATATTTACACTTAACGCTTCACTAATCAATATTTCATATTAACAATTGAGGTAATGGCTGTGTATGATGGGAAGAGAGCTCAATGTCTGCTGGATGTGTAAATACAACTGTTTGCTGGCGCGTTCTCTCCATCAGCTTTAATAACTAATGAGATATCAGTGTTGCATTTAAAGCCTGTTGCACTGTCTGACATGGTCAAATAAAATCAGTGGATGCAGACTTAAGGTTTACACGTGTGATAGCTCCACCTTTGGGATGGAAAGCAGAGCGCATTAATCACCCTGAATTTTTTGAATACCAACAAGTTCAGCTGTATCTGCTGGATGTGTGACAACCATAACAACTATAGTAATATAGTATAGAGCTGCAGTTAACCAGAGAAAATCTTGGTTGACTAAAATTCTACCTACTCTTCAACCAGTTGATTGGTCAATTGTGCACCCTAGTGTTTTTCTACTAAACCCAGCATATTTTTGGAATTCTTTGCAATTGGAGCGCAACTGTTTACACCATGCTACGAACGCCAACAGCATGACAAGGTGCTGAACGTCTGTTCAGCGCTGAGCACTTCACGTTTTGCATTTTCTTTCTGGTTGCCAAGAAGTGAGAAATGTTTAATGAGGAAAAAATAGGGAGGTCTGCACTGGGTTAAGGCTCTGTGTAGTTCATTGTTAAAAAAACATCAGGTGCACTTCCCTTCACACCCTGATGAAGACTCTCTAGTTGAAACGCGATTGTTATCCATGTACCCATAAAGGGTTTTCAATGACAGTCAGAGCGCCTCGGATGTGTTTTTGGACTGCTTGCTTGTACTGTGGACTTTTACACCGAGTGAACTAGCCAGTCATTGATTTTATTTTTTTTATTATTTTTAAGTGAAAAGTTTTTAACTTTGGATTAAAGACTGCTCGTCACTGTCATGTTTTACCCTGCCATCCAATCACAGTGGGGTAGGGGACAAGTGCCACATAGATCAGTGCGTCCGTCCACTATCCCTGTGTGCTTCAGCCTTCCTGTCATTGATAGCAAATGCTCTACCTTGTACAGACACTTTTGCCCCTGCAGATATTCCGTATCATAGCAACCAGATGCAATTAAAGTGTCCTGGTGTTTTCAGCTAGGAAAAAAATACTTTGGTGAATAAAAGGCCTGATGAAATTACTGCCAGAGATTATCCGACCAATTAGAATTTGGTTCAGACAAGAGCATATCAACCGATCAATCAACCCACCGACCAGAGGGTGTCAGCCCTACATTATTAAGTTCAATTCAGTTTTATTTATAAAGCCGCATAACAAATCACAATTTGCCCCCCCCCCCCCACACACACACACACAAAAACTTAGTTAACCCTATCATCCAAAAAGGTTTAATATGTCAGTGTTGTGATACAGCTTGTTTTTGCTGCCCCCAAGTGGCCAGAAAATCAGTTTAGTCTCACAATGAAAGGCTGGAACTTACTAGTAGTCTAATAAAGGTAATAGAAGTAATAATAATTTATGTAGGAGGTGCTTGAGCCCAGTGTAAGATATACGCACAGAGAGAAGACACAGATACTGAAAACATACCTGTGATTAAATGTAAAGGGCTGACATTAAAGTCCACTGGTGGACAGCCGCTGTCACAGACAGAAAGCACATGTTAAAAAGACTAACGATGATTGTCACGCATTGCCTGTGTGTAACCTCTGCAGCTGCAAGTAATGAAATTGCGCTCGGCTCAAACTGCTGACGAGAGACGATTGAGAAACCAGGAGAGCCATCCGCTTTACGCCTCCGCTGTAGCACAAATGAGCTCAAGTAATTAACTCACCAGTTAAATGTGCCTCATATCTATTGACATCTTTGCAAAGAAACCAAGAATAAAGGAAATCAATGCAGCTGGGCAGTTAGTGCAGAAAGCAGACAGTCAGCTATAAGTCTGATAAGGTGTTATTGTTGGAGTTATTTACTTGCCTGCTGCTCATGCAGCATTTGTATTTTTCCCCTCTTTGTTTTGCTTTGTTGCCGGGTCTGACACTGAGGTAGTTATCCCTGTTGATGCCAAAATAGAGCCTTTTGTTCACTTTGATTGGATCTTTCCCAAACAAAAAGAGAATCCTTACTTCCACAATTAAATGAAGCCTATCTGAGTGTTTCTATGAATAAAAAGGTTTGAACACAAGGCTTAAAAGAAAGCAATGCCAAGCATGTGTGTTGCCTGGAAGCCAGGAAAAAAAGAGGTGTGGTGCAGACATGACATCCAGTAGCTGTTGGGGAAGCTGGACCGAGGCAATTAATTTAGCTGTTTTGCTACCGGAAAGCCCTTAGAGCACACGGGGGGAAAATAACTATTACCGCAGAACTGAAGCTGTTACTGCGGCTTCTCTTTATTTTCTGTATCCAGACATTCATTAATGTCATCAAACTGTTATTACCACAACTTTTGAACACAGCAAAAAACTGTTGCGCATAGTGGCCACCCTCTCTCTCTTTGTTATGAATGAATAATTTTGGCTATAATTAAATTGGCTGGAGATAAATTGAAATGTTATCAAACAATATTTTTATTAAATTAAGTTTTGCATTTTAGTTGAATAACAAATGTGTTGGTCGGGACACAGGACTCCTAATGCATCATCACAACAAGTTTAGAGTTTGACCTCCTGATATTTCCACGGAATAACATTTTTATAAAATAATATTATGTTTTTCAACATTACATAATATTTATCCTTTGTACTGAATTGCAGCGTGGTTTGACTGAGTTAATGTGTGATTGCTAAACCCTGCTCACTGTCTGACATCCAATTACATCTAGCGCAGCAGTCATAAGCCTCTTTTCCTCTATTCACACTTTCTGTTTACTTATCACTTATCACTGATTTTGATTAAAGGGAAACATTTAGTGTCAGTGTAAGAAAAACTGGGCATTTCCCTACAGCATTTAGTGAGGCAATGGATGCAGATGTGAAGTGCACCACAGATGGTGAGCTTTGCTATGCAGAGCAAAAATAATTTTAAATGATGCCTCAAGTGATATAGAAATTCATAACTTGCAAACAGTAACTACGAGTTCATTTTCCAGCCACTCTCACTCAAAGAAATAATTTGTCACTTACATACATTTATTTTCTGATACCACTATCATGTCTGTGCATTAAGTAGGAAGCTAGATTATCATAGTATAAAGATATCTCTAAAGCTCGCTTATTAACATGCTATACTTTATTCATTTATCTGTACAAAAACTGAGGTGCAAAAATAAAGTGTGCAGTGACGTCTCAAAGTCGCCACTGGAAACAGGCTAGCTGTTTCCCCCTGCTTCCAGTCTATGCTAAGCAAAACAGCCTGCTATCCCTCCTTCCATATTTAGCGTACAGATATAAGAGTGATGTCGATCCTTTTATCTTACTTTGAGGCAGCACAGTTGCCACAAGAAAATGTTGGCATTGTAGAATTCTGCAAACAATAAATGTGTTACATTTGCATGTTTCATATCAACAAGAGTTAATATATAAGCTGACTTTCCCCTGGAGCGGTGGAAGGGATGGTGGATGGGGGGTCACTTGGGCAAGATGCCTGCCAAGCTGCAGACCACTGTTTGAAACCAACAAACAACAATACTAATTGTCTTTTGGCAATCCTTTGTGCATTTCCATCAGTGTTTGTGGCACCAAACCTAGATGTTTTTTACTCTTTGGGGGTGTTTGTTACAGACACATCACAGCATTCCTCAGCGGTGTTTGAGCCATAAAATGTGGGTGTTATAGCGGCATATTGCAGCGTTTCCCAGCAGCATTTGTTGCACCAAACGTTGGTGTTGTGAGCCAAAACATGAACTTCTCCTGTCCATGACAAAGTGATTTTTGCAGCTACACCTAACCATGCCTTCACCAGAGCATTGAAAAGTGTAAAGTTTCAATGGATCAGCTACAAAATAAAGTGCTAATGTATCCTTGGTTTGGATAAATGTTCAATTCTGGTGATTGAGATGCTTAGGGAGAAGAAATTTATTCCCCAAATTGTTGAACTGTTCTTGTAAAATCAACGTACAAAAAAGTTCTCCGTTCACATTTGCTTAATTTTCACAAGTGTTTTAAGATGAAATGGGGCACATTAATGCATTATTAATTTCCTGAAATAGAACTGGCAGATCATTACTGGCATCTTGTGACATTTCTGCATCACTCCAGACAGTGCGACAAGGACCCCGTGATTCCCATGAGGCATTTCCACCCTTTTCTGTTATATTTAAACTAGGACGAATCCAATTATTTTTAGTCCAATTCATCCCATCTAAACGTGCAAATGACACCCTCTTCTCCAAACACACACAACAATCCAACAGTTTCTTTTTTTTTTATTTTACTTTTCAGAGTCGTTTCTTCCAACCATACATCACCACAGCTTTGATCAGGTTACTCAGCCAATAGTCACATTTACAGACTGAAACAATTCCAGCTAAACATAATGGAAAAAAAAACTGTCTCAGTGTGAATCCGAGGCTTTTGCCAAACAGAATCCTCTGATAGTCTCACACAAACGGAGTAAAGCACCTTTAATATCAGCCAGAGCTACATCTGCATGCAGCAGGATGTCAGTCCTCATTACACTGCATTTGTGAAATTATGTTTGAAACTGGCAGACAAGACGAACTCGGAAATGTGCCATAATGCATATTTCTAACACATTTTGAAGGGGATTTTGCTGCGTTTTTCTCCAACTAGCTGGCTCCCCTCAGTTATCAATTATATAGATATATTGATTCACGAGCAAGCTGCATATGCTCCAATATTAAAGGATTTCAGACTTCATCATTTTATTCTGTTGCAGAGTTTCTTCATCACAATTATTTCTACTTTGATTGATACCTTCCCCCCGCCTCTCTATACCATTGGAGGTCTACTTCATCACCGGAGGAAAACAATTTCATCCACTGGCTCCACCTCATTCTCCATTCGACTGTGGAGAGAGTGTGTAGGGGGGCAACAAGCTTTATATTCCTTTCTGCAGGCTACAAGTCAACAGTCTAAAAAGCATCTCTTCAATCTGTGGAAAAAGGGAGGAGTTGGGTTCTGGGCAGCTACTGCACAAAGAGAGAAACCACCGAAATCTGCAAGTATTGTCTGGCACTGGAGAGGGAGATGGAGGAGTGAAAGATCAGAGCAACAGGGGTAAGCCTCTCCGGATTTTCAAAGTGATTGCCTCTGGGAGTGAAGCCGTCGCTTACATCTGCAATTATCACGTCCATTTATCTATTGATGAAGGACTGGTGATGGTTACGCTTGATGGTTTTCGTTAATGGAGTGATTCAGCTGTTTTTCTCATAAAGGAATCATTATGTAAATCAATTTTACCTCCCCCAAGGAGCTCAGTTCCTTTGTTTATATCTTCACGGCAAAGAATTTTCAAGCCTGAACAGTGGGACAGCTGCACATTAGGACTCCAGTCGCTGTTACCTGGAATTTGTGATGCATAAAGCTGGAGAATGGTTGTAGAGAAAGCCACTGTGTGTAAATTAGGCATTTGTGTGGGGGGCTACTAAAAAAAACAGCATTTGGTAAAGAAGCACCTGCCTTGACACAAGCAATTATGGTTAAGACAACCACATCCGAAGCAGTCGCCCTGGGGCCACACAAAGACAGTGATGCCCAAGAGACCCGTCTCCAAAACACTGAGTCCAGCTCACTTAAACCATCGTGGAAAGAGATCACGGTGGATTTCATAATGAGGACGAAGATCCACGGTTTGAAGTTTGTCTTCTCTCCGGACAAATCGAAGCCGCAGCGAGTCATCTGGATCATGGCCTTCTTCGTGTGTGTCAGTCTCCTGTGCACCTGGTCCTGGAACCGAATCCTCTACCTGATGTCCTACCCTGCCGTCACGAAGATCAACATGGTGTGGGCTCACAACATGTCCTTCCCAGCTGTTACTTTCTGCAACAAAAATGTTTTCCGTGTGTCCTCTCTGACCAAGGATGACCTGTATCACAGCGGCTACTGGATGGACCTCATGTATCCTAATCACACGGTGATGGAGAGGAGCCTGTCCATCCTGAAAGAAAACCACAAGCAGGGTCTCCTGAGCCTGCTGGACTTCAACAACTACACCCCACCCCCTGATTACAACGTCAACACCACTGAGATGATGGGACGTCTCGGCCACCAGTTGGAGGACATGCTGCTGGAGTGCAAGTTCCGCGGGGAAACCTGCACCTACAAAAACTTCAGCACTGTATGTACAGAGAGAGAGATGTTGTTTGTCAGGTGTGGATATGAGTGCTGTTTACAAGGCGTATTAATAATTCATGCAAGTATTTGATGCCGCACCCTCATTCTCTCAGAGTGTTTTAAGGTGTTGATGTTTCAAAGCTGCAAACAAGCCTGTCCTGTTTTTGCCTCTCAGACATGACAGCCTTTTCCTTATTAAACTTGATGTCTTCAAAAAGTCACTCAAGGAAACAAATACATCATGGTGTGGTGGAAAATCAATGTCATGTCATCATCAATAACGTCACTGTCTGCTTTACAGTTATAGGACTTTCTCATTCGCTTCTATTCACCCTGGCGAGTTCTGCCAGTTGCTTTAACGCCTTTTTGTTTTATAACCCGTGACAACAATATTAAGGGAAAAAAATTGGAGCATTAATAATTCAGACGTCGTAAATCAGTTCAAATTAAAATTTTAGCTCCTCTAATTAAACATCTGGAGGGCATGTGGAGTATATGGTCTTGTTTCAAATAAGCAGCTGAGTCTCACATTTAAAACACCAGATGTAAGTCTATTACACCCATTTGTTTTTGAGTAAGCTCTGAATGCTGCATGGAGGAAGTGGATAACGTTTGCACACATTATTCAAAATGGTAATAATTCCATCAGATGCTCCCAACACAGCCTCTAACACCGTTAGGAAATATTTAAAAGGCTCAAAGGGGAGAAACTTGTGCAGCGAGAAGTATGCACGCAGAGTGATTAATTTATTCCTGCAGCACTGATAATAATTTATGTCTGGGAACATGCTCAGTTTTAAAACACTAACCTGTCACAGGCATCACATTTCACCACTTGCCTTTGCAGATCTCATCGTCTATAGATACAGAGTCAGAAATATCAGACCTGTTACTGTGACTACTTCTTGAGACAGTTGAAATGCAAAGTCCTGCACACACTGCAAGATGTCAGCTGTCCATGGTGGCTCCCCTGCTTTGCACAAACCAGTGCAGCAGAGCCTCCGCGGTCGTTAAAATCTGTCCTCATCGCCAGATTGGGGCCATAATTGGGATTTAAACTGTGCTGCATGCTCCCATCTTCAGTAGCACATGGTGTGCAGCTCCTGTTTTATCTAAACTTAAATCAGAATCTTTAAAAACAGGTCTCTAGTCACTTTTGCAGACCTCATTATACAGCCAGCAGGGGGAAAGGACCAAAGGCGCTGTCTTATCTGTCTGAGCTGCATGTAAGTCTGTCTGTGTCTGGACATGGAACACTGACTCCGATCTCTTGAGATCAGCTTTGCCATAGTGGTTGAGTTTTTGCCAGCAGCTCTTTTAGCATGACCTCGCTGTGCTGGGTAGTGAAAATTAAGCATTATATGGCATTCCTTTCTTTCACCAGTGTTACTTGTTTAGAAATGTAGTGAAGACAGACTGCTGGAATGTTGAGACAGCCTGTGAGAAACACCATCCCAGCAGCCACGATTTCTTGCCATGGTGTTAAAGTGAATGTTTGACATATTACTGTTTGCCAAGTATGGATTATTGGACAACCACGATCATTAATGTAGGAAGTGTGGCGTAATGTAGCAAATTAGTATTTGAACTTTTCCCGTAGGCGGTCTTAATGATTTGAATTTTATGAGCAACTGAATACAAAATCCTGAAAATGAACCATTAATTATGTTCAGAAAGTTTCTTGTTTTTTGAAATTTTGGATCGATATCGATCAGACTTGTTCCTCAGGTGATTGAAGTTTTGTTTTGTTTTTTTCATGATTGAAAATCAAGTTTTAAAATTGCACAACTTGAAATTACCTACTACAGATTCCAAAAAGGGGAATGCGGCATTTTAATTTAAATACTGATAGATGTTCTTCAAATTAAAATATTTCACTGCAGTAAATTTATTGGTATTAATTTATAGGGTTGGACAATATGGTAATATTTCAGGGTATTTTTGCAATGATAATGTTCTTGATTATATGACAAAACATATTAATTTTCAAGAACATACAATTGCAACAAAATCAGTGTCATAGCTCTATATACCAGTATAAATTTAACAGTTTGTCCTCAAATAATCAGTAAAAACTAAACCAAAAATATCTCTCAGTTCTTCAGTTTGTGAACAGCTGCAACTTAGAGTAAGGTTAAATATGAAATAGGAGACATATAGCAAAGTGAAATCAACTACAAATTACACATCTTAACAGCTGTCAAATACAAAAAAAAATGTACCCTTCAATATATCTCGCTGTAACGAGTGTCACTCAGCGCTGACTATCAGAACCCCAAGCACACACACAGACCTGCATTTATTTTGACAGGCTGTTATGTTACAATGACTATATATGTAGGGTTTTTTTAGTGCTACATAGCTATAGATTATGACAGGCTTATGACAAAATGACCTGGAGTTAACTCCTACATGGAGAGGGAGACATGCTGTTCTGCTGCTGGATGAGCCACTGACTGAGTTTCCTCTGAGCAGCAAGTCACTAAAAGGATCTTGAAAGTTTGGGGCTATTCATACAACATTTTGGACACAAGGCCTAACGATGCCATAACCTACTGAAGTTACTCCCCTTTCTGGAACTTACCTCCTCCATTGCGGAGCTGGTAACAATTTTGCTTTCAGCCATGCTTGTTGTTGCCGGCGTAACAGTATGACGTCGTTATATTGACAAGGCAAAGTAGTGCCATTATCAGGATGTGAGTTTTTCTCACCATATTAAAAATAGACTGGTATCTTATGAACAATGTGAGAGGGCCTGCCCCTATTCATTTCCAGCATTAAATTTTCAGTAGTGATTAAATCTTACAATTAGGTAATCAGTTGCTTTAAAAATTCAAATCCTCTTGGTTTCGCTTTACCTCCATACTTTAATGATGATTTCAGATTTTCCAGTCTTGTCGTGACTCATTCAAACTCACCCCATTTAAATATGTACCTGCTTTGGGAACACTAACAATCACGTATTGTTGCATATGTAATTGTGATGAACTTGTGTGTGACTGTGTAAAACATACGTAGGTGTGTTCTCTCAATTTAAAATGCTGTAAAGGTAATACGAGAGCTGATTCTCCTTTATAACACTGCAGGTTTTTATATTTTGTCAAAATGCATGAGAAATAGATATTCTAGTTCCTCAGAGTGTTGCATAACCAATCAATTCTACAGTCTGATAGTTGAAATTGATTGACTTATCTTGAGTTTACTCAACCCCTCAAGCTGTGGTCAGAATTTTACACTTTCTTAGTCTTAATCCAAACTCTAGACTTCATTTTAAAATGTCAACATTTCTAATCATGATACTGATTTATTTGCACTTGTTTGGCAGAGGATTGGGAATTTTCCAATCACAGGGAAAATCCATAAACTAGGGAAAAATAATCTTTCATTGCCGGAGCAAAAACTGAAAATAAATAACTCAAGCCAACTGGATTAATTAAATCTGAAAGATATTTGGTGTGAGCAAACGCACTGTAAAGATTGCACATCAAACACTAAGTACCACTGAGCCTCACTGGCACAGGTTCTGTCTCTCAAGAAGTTTGTAAGTCAAGACACACAAATCTTTTACAAACCCAATTTAGAGTTTGTGTGTCCAGAGAGCTTCCACCTCAGATGTTTCTTATTTAATGACGGCAAAATAGTACATTCACTCTAAGTTACTCAGGGGAAATTTGGAGTGAAATTGGGTGAAGATTGATGGCTGCTGCTGCTGCCGCCGCTAAAGAAAGCTCATTAATTCCTCAAATCAGAGCCAGGTGCCTGTTTAAAGCCGGTGCTGCTTTCTCTGATAATCACAAAGCCTCTGCAATGATTAGCTGTCCTGCACAATTACAGGCTGACATGTAATACATCTCGTACAGGTGCACAATTTACCACAGCCCGGTGGAAAGGCTTTGACTTCTCATTTACCTTCCTGTTTTTTTTCTGTGCTCTTTTTATCTGCAGATTTACACACGCTATGGAAAATGCTACACATTCAACTCCGGATTAGACGGCAACCCTTTGTTGACCACGTTAAAAGGTGGAACGGGGAACGGCTTGGAGATTATGTTGGATATTCAGCAGGATGAATACCTGCCTGTGTGGGGAGAGACAGGTCAGTACGGTAACATCTTAACCTGTATAACCCCTTTGTGAAAATCCCTCCATCTTGTGGATTACCCTGGAAGTCCTTCTGCTCTTCTGGTCCTTCTGTCATTTCTGTCCGTCACTTCATATAGAAAAGAAAAGATTTTTGCAGGTCCTGTGTTTCACTTTATTGCTAAATGTGTGCATAATTTTACTCTACACAGAGGAGATGTTCTAGCATGTTTATAAGCATTTTATCTTGATATGTTTCTCCAGTTCTACAACTGACATCAGCTCTAATAAACTGCATTCATGGTCGTATTGTCTTCAATTTACGGTGGACAACAACCCCCACTGTATTGTACGTTCATAAAGTATACAGCATGCAATAAATCTTTGGTTGTAAATCTGTTTAATAGCTGTCCAGCACACTAACATATGAGTATCTCTCTGCTACTGGCTTTCAGCATGAGTTTTAGCAGCACTTAGTATCAGTGCCAGAGCCAAAAGCGGGTTTCCATAGGGGACCGTACTTGTTGTTACACTCTCTGGCATACTGTATCCACAGATGAGACCTCCTACGAAGCAGGCATCAAGGTTCAGATCCACAGCCAGGATGAGCCGCCCTTCATTGACCAGCTGGGATTTGGTGTGGCCCCTGGTTTTCAAACTTTTGTGTCATGTCAGCAGCAACTGGTACCTAATGTTCAGCCTCCTCCCCTCCAACCTCGACGTTTTCATTCTGTGTTTGTCCCCAAATCCTCGCCAACCAGTGACCATTACCTCTGTGTCACAGAACCGGGAGCAAAATAAGATCTTTGGTTTGCCTCGTGTGGGAAAAGGTGTTATAAAAACACCCAGTGATTCTTGGTACATGAAACTGAGAGATTATAGCAGCCAAGGAATATTGATAGAGCAGGGCCAAGTAATGATTGGATGCAAGCATACAAGCATACTGTGCTTGTCTGAGCCAAAAGAACCTCAGACTCCACAAAAATATCTGGCAGCTCAGAGTGTTTGTTTTACTTTTCACATCGAGTCTTTCTAGCATGTGAAAAAAAATAGTAAAAGAGCTTATTTGTGTCTCTAGTGGTGCATTCAAAGAGAAGGCAGAGAAAACCTGACTGCGTTTACAGGCACACTAATATTCCACATTTATTCAGAATTTGATAGTACTCTAAATGTGATATGGGTCATGGAAACATTTTATCTTGTCTGGCCTATTTCCAGATAAAAAAAAATTCAATCAAGACGTGGGATATTATTCACATTTTAGGAGCTTTCCTTAAACATGTTTACAGTGCATTTGGAATACGCTCCTCGGCTGGGGTTTTTACCACAGTTTGAGACACACAACCTCTTGCCTGTTTACGGTCAGCTCTGTGCGTTGTCATGGATGCACTGTACACAAATCAAGAGTTTACAAGGTTGGGGTAGAGATGCATGCCTAAAAGAAAAGCCCACATTTATGGTGGGAAGAAGAAACACTTTCAAAACTTATGAAAGACTTGGATATCAGCAGGTTTTGGACGTGCAAATACCACAACGCTGACCTTTTCAAGAAGGTGGTTGAAAGATTTAAAGAAGGAGGTTATGTTCGTATGGTCAAACAAGTCAGCTACTGTTGGAAAACTTTGGGAAAAAAATCCTATTTTGGCGCGATAAGCAACATGTTAGGGCACGTTAATCAAAATAGGCATGGCTGCATGTGAACGGGAATATTAGTGGAATATTTATTTTGTTTAGCCATGTAAACAGCTTAGTAGAAATATTCTCTTTTTTGGAATAAGGGCAAAAACCAAAACCAAAACCAAGCCACGATTTAGCAGGCTTTAATGATCAAAACAATAAATCTGTAAAGAAAAAAAAATACAATTTTAAAGTGTTTGAAGAGATAATTACTAGTCTTTTATAATTAACACCCTTTAAAGAAACTTCTCACTGAGATTTTTACTGAAACAGTCTATCAGCAGCAGCACTGAGCCAAAATCAGACTGCTTTAAAGACTCACTATAAATAACTGACCTCTGAGGACGCCCACTCTAGACTTGCTGTATCTTGAGGGAAAGATATTAAAATCATCACCATGTTTTTGACGTGAAATTAAGCCATTAAAAGAAGCCTGGTGCACCTGTCATCATATTAGTTTATTTCCCAATTCCACCAGCACTTAAAGTAGGTGTCGTTAGATGAGCAAGATGGCCCACAGCTATTTTGAAGACATATTTTAGAAATGCAGTGTGATTTAGGGACAGTAAAATGCAAGCAATATCAAGGGGAACAAAAAAAGCCTGTGGCAGGTTTTGCAGAAAATTAGTTTCAAGCCCTCAACTATCCCTTCACTGCCGACAGTGAAGGACGAAAAGTAATAACTATAGTCCGAACTGATCAGGAAGCCTGTGTGCAAGGTCACAACACTGAGCTCACATGGACGCCCTGTCCAAATGTAATGGAACTGTACAGCAGTTATGTCATGTTGCCAAGACAACACACTCAAATCGTGCCTCTTTTGTCCGCATTAGAATAAGCACACAAGCCAAACACCCGTCTTTTGATTTCCAAACACAAACAGTGGCAGAATAGGCAGAATATCCTCCGACAAACAGAGCAAACCTTCAGTGTAAGTCACAGGAAAATGGCGCCGGTGCCACAAAGGATTTCAGGATTTTGCAGTGATTACCTTTGAGATCAAGTGTACTTTTGAATTGCGCCTCAGGCTCATTAAAATTTCCACCACATAATCAGTCCTTGTGAAGTCTTGAAGTAATGGATACTCCAGCGGTAAATCTAATTCATTACTTGAGAAATTAATCAAGCCTAATTTAAATGATTTTGCTCCTAAAGTTAATGGTCTTGGTCAGTTCATGAGCATGAGATAAATGATCAAATAAAACTGTCCACCATTGTTTTAGCAGAATAACATGGGATGATTTAGGCAGGTCTCCTAAAACAGACACTTGGACACCACAAAGATGACAAATTCTGTGTTTGGGAAGCAGTTTTGAAACATGTAATGTCTCTCTCTCGCTCTCTTTCTTTGTACAAGTGTTGTAAAATGCTCCAAGTGTATCATCATTCAGCCATCTCCAAGAATCTGATCTATTAATCACCACCACAAAGTTTCCTCCTGAAAGTGCATGGATTGTCATTTATAATCATGACACGAGCGCCCACGCCACTGACAGCTAAAAGACGTGTTTACGACCTAAAAGATGTGCTGAATTAATTAGACTGTCATTAAAGCCTGGCCGGCATTAATTTCAGTCAGTCTCTGACGAGTACAGTGACACTGTTCTCAGTGTAACAGCTGGATGAAGCACTTATGATTTCAAGACTTTTCATTTGTGAAGCTCCTGTCAGAGAAATTTAATTTTTAATAGGAAGCTATGACTTGTGAGCTCAGAGAGACATGAAGACTACACCACCAAATTTTGGAGTAGAATTATGTAATGGCTGAAACTGAGCTGTGTCGTCACTCAAGCTTAAGTGGGTGTAAGAAGAGAATGGCTGAATGACAACCAACCAGTGCTGCAAGTTTTCTGGGAGTTAGAGCCGATTTTGTTGTTCTACTGACAACAGGCTGTCTTTCTGTCCCTCGCCTTGCTGTTGCTCCTCCTTATTATCTTGATAATGATGTGGGCTGTGTTCCCTCACCCCTCGCCCTAGATGAGACGTCCTATGAGGCCGGCATAAAGGTACAGCTTCACTCTCAGTCAGAGCCTCCTTTCCTCCATGAGCTGGGCTTCGGGGTCGCCCCCGGCTTCCAAACGTTCGTTTCCAGCCAAGAGCAGAGGGTAGCGTATGACTGTTTGGGCTTGCTGCATGCCACAAATGATGTATTGTTAAATAGCTACACACCCATCATTAAGTTCCACACTTTCATCTGCTGGTCCCCTCCCCCGTCCCTGAGGAATGGATCCATCTGTCCCACTCTGTGTGGCTGAACATCCAACAACATCTGCAGTCCGTCCTTGTCGTCACTGTCTTCCCTGGTTATTAGATGTCAGTAAAGAGCAGCTAATGGGTTTCGCTCCAGCTTTAATCCATTCACCTGAGTCTGTATCGTCATCGAAGCTGTTGTTTGGCTTTACCCTCTCACTGTCATGTACAGTTCTGTTCACATTTTTTTGTTTGTTTTGCCTTTATGCTATCGGGCCAATCCACTATACCGCTACTTAATATCATCTTGAGGGACCAGACAATGTGATTCATTAGGTTTTATTACCCATGAAGACTCTGGCATCCATTTTTTAACTGCAGTTATGAGAGTCTGTGGGCTAGAAATGGAGTTCAATAAAGGCTTAATAATGTTTGCCAGTTTAAGTCCACTCCTTCAGTGAAGCGCAGTCTATCTCTGTCACTTTCTATTGAATTCTGCTAAATGACCATTAGATTGTCAGAGTTAGCCTGGTTAGAGCTTGTGGAGATGATTGGGAATTACCGTGAGCCTTAATGTGACAACAGCAGCATCAATTCTCTGCGAAGTTTGTCAGGAAGAAGCCTTTGGCATTGATTGTTGGCTAGCTCCCACCGCAATTAGTAGCTAAATGCTCCGATGCCCGAGCAAGCATCGGTAGCCTTCATAAATAATTGGTTGTTTTTGTAATGAAAATGAGTAGTAGGCATTCATTACCATAAATTGTTGTAAACAAGACTGTAAAAGTGGACTGAAAGTGTTGTTGGTGGTTAAATGTCGGTGCACCAAAAAAGGAGTTTCTTTAATGTGTTAAAGAGCTCTAAACAGATCGCGCACACACACACACACACACACACACACACACACACACACACACACACACATACACACACGGGGCACATTACTGCAGTTATGAGACGAGCACCATGAGCCTAATGTTTACTATGAAACAAAACCTTAAAATTCAGGCCTTAAATATTCCTCATTAGTGGATTCATTAAGAATTCCCAGAGTTACTCATAAAGGTAATGACCTGCTCCTCACCTTTTAATGAGAGTTTTACCTCTCATGAGACTGCAGACTGACTTCTCTTCATTGTTTCAGTCACAGGGCTTCGCAGTCCAGGGTCATTATAATAAACTCTCATGGGCTCTGATTAGAATATCTAAATAGTTAATCAACAACAAAACCACATTAATAGGCTTCTGGGGAGTGGTTTATTCATCAGGGTTTATTTATTTATCAAATCTTTTCTAAAATAGATTATAATGTCGGTTAAATGCAGTACTATTCATTTATCTGTTCATCCGAAAACTGTTTATTGTTCTGAATTCTGTTCTCAGGGTTGTAAAATTTGTCCTTTGATTGTGGTGTCCTGTCTGAATATGCGTATTTTACAGATTTCTATTAAGCCTGTCTCTATTCCCATGGTATTCTGCTTCCTACCGGGGACTAGACCTGCATCAGTAATGTTTTGCATGACGTCTGCTTGCTGCCAATACATGAGCAATAATGTTGGTCTGACCGGATATGTTGTGCCAATATTGTCTCTCAGTGCACATTTTCATTTTAAATGCTTCTGTATTTATTTCTCTTTTTTTTATGTTTGAGACATTCGTGTTGGGTTTTGTCAGCTTGTCGTCTTCTTTTGTACTTCTGCTGCACCGCGCTTGCATTATGGCATTCGTTGTAATCCTGTGTGCTGATATACTGAGGGAAAACATGTGCTGTTTGCTCTTTCAGCTTCAGTACCTCCCTCCGCCTTGGGGAGATTGCAAGTCTACTCCCATAGACTCTGAATACTTCTCCACGTACAGCATCACCGCCTGCCGCATTGACTGTGAAACCCGGTACCTGCTGGAGAACTGCAACTGCAGGATGGTTCACATGCCTGGTATGATTTCAGAAAGAGCCAATTCAAGGTCCAGTGTGGGATTTGGGGGGATGTATTGGCAGAGATGGAATATAAAATAATAAGTGTGTTTTCTTCACCTGAAAATAAGAATCATTGTGTCTTCATTGCCTTAGAATGAGTCGTTTATTTCTACACAGTGAGCAAGTCCTCGTCCACGGAGATCACCATGTTGCACCACCATGTTTCTACAGAAGCCCAGAGTGGACAAACTAAACACTGGTTCTAGATGGGGACATTTGCATTCTCGCAAAAGCCACCGTAGTTAGCAACCCCTCCGTGACGAGCAGCATCGGAAAAACACTGATTTTTTTTAACGTGTAACTGCTTTATTTAGTGTTTCTGCCACTTTGAATTACCGGGTCCATTTGTTTTGGCGAGGAGGAGAGCACTGTAGATAATTTGCCTCTTGGTAAAAATCACAGGAATGTCTGGATCAGAAAATACGTGAGCAGTGTCGGAGAAGTACTTTCTTTTGTTTAATTTATTTGACGCACAACCATATCACATGGTCTGGAGTACAAATGTTACATACAATAACAGAACGATGGCACACGGCGTGGCTAAAGTACAACCAATGTTACTTAAACAGACACTCTTACATTCGAACATTCGAACAAAATATGATACTCATCTCCCGCATGATTATCATCAAAGTCTGGTTTCTGTCCAGCCCTTTATATCTTCCAGTGACTTTAAGAATTCTGGTGTTACTTACTCTTAAATTACAAAAAGCCTGTTTGTACTTTTGGTTTTTATGCAACAGATACTTCTCCAGCTAAAACTCTTGTTTAATTTCGACAAATATATCACATGATGTCATACTTCTGAACGCACAAGACAAGCCATATTCATCCAGTACCTACTGATTTGTACCGTGAAACTTCTTTATTCAGTGTTTTTACCAGTAAAAATCGATGGGTCCGTTGGTTTTTTAGAGTAGGAGACTACTGTGAATAATTCAGCTCCCAGTAAAAACCTCCTGAACAATGAACACTGAAGGAAAGCTAACCAGGAGAACATTCAGCTGGATGCAGTGTGCAGTCCTCACCACTAGATGCCACTAAATCCCCCCAAATCTTACACAGTGTTCCTTTAAAACAAGCTGCAAATACTTGTGTCCTCATGTAGTTTTTTATATGTGTAATTATTCTCCCCTTCATGTTATTTCAAACAGGAACCTCAACAGTTTGCACACCTGAGCAGTACAAAGACTGTGCTGACCCAGCTTTAGGTGAGCCCGCACACTTTATTGCACAAGAATGAAATATTAGTGTGATGGTTTTGCGTTTATGTCTGAATTCAACCAAGTGCTCAGCAGCAGTGCCATGAGACTATTCAAGCCTTTATATAACCCGTGTGTAGCTTTAACTTGAAATTACTTGAATCTCAGACAGTGCTGAAGCAAAAATAATAAAGTAAAATTATTGTCTAAAAATTCCATTAGGAAGATTTGTGATGTGTCCATGCTTCACTGATGTCAAATAAATCCCATAGAGCTTTTTTTCTCCCCTCTCTGTATTATAGCTTCAGTCATTATTTGCTTTCATGGAAAGTGAACGATGGCAGCAAAAGTAGTTTTTCAGTTGTGTGCAGAGATATTTTTAGAGAGCCTCTGTGTGCAGGTTTGTTTGATTCCTCGCAGTGATCACAATATTTTTAAATGACTTTGATCATCCACAGACTTTTTGGTAGAGAAAGACAACGATTACTGTGTCTGTCAGACCCCCTGCAACATGACTCGCTATGGCAAGGAGCTGTCCATGGTTAAGATCCCCAGTAAGGCATCTGCTAAATATCTGGCTAAGAAATTCAACAAAACTGAGCAGTATATCGGGTAAGTATTATATGGCAGCAGTCCGTTTTTCAGATCCCAGCCTGTTTTTCTTTTTTTTCTGTTGATGGATGGATGTACTGTGGCAAAGCATGACCTGGGTCTCCATCGTTCACCTTCAATGTAACAATAATGAAAGATAGTTGCACAGGAAATGTGAGATACCATTTGGTGTACTGTAATATCACCAGAAATAAACTTTATTGGGTGTGCTCTTGTCTGTCCTCTCTCCAGAGAAAATATATTGGTCTTGGACATCTTCTTTGAAGCTCTGAATTATGAGAAGATTGAGCAGAAGAAGGCCTATGAAATTGCAGGGCTTCTCGGTAAGATTCTCGCAGCTTCAGGTTCATTGTGACAGAAAAATGTGGCTGACCTCGGTATCAGCACTCTCAGCGGGCCCCCACCGCACATTTCACATCGCGTGTTCACGCCTGGTGCTTTGAGGTTTCCTCTTTGAACTTGTGAAACAGGCTGAACACATTTTCATAATCTGATGCTCTTGCAAGGGCAGCCGGGTTGGGTCTGATGCGAAGTTGGGGCTGGATGGACACTTTTGACAATTCTGCTCAGATTACTCTGAGAGATACTGAATTAGAAGTGACAGCGAGGGGAATGCTTTCACGCACCATTGTTCAATTACTGTACCTGCCCATATCTGTTAATCTCTCTTCTTCTAGGTGACATTGGAGGTCAGATGGGGCTGTTTATCGGAGCCAGTGTCTTAACAATACTGGAAATATTTGACTACCTTTATGAGGTAACGTGATGTTTTTCACTAATTAAAATGGCAACCTGTTTAACACTTATTTATTCTTGCCTTTGTGGATATAAATGCAATTAGTCACATGTTACACTTAACAGCTAAGTGATTTTCACACCATGCAAAATAAGTCGAAGATAACCTTTGTATATATTTGTATTTCTTAAGTTTAGGGCTGCCCCCGGCTAAGAATTTCGTCTACATGTTTACGATATTAATTTAATGATTAAATGATATATTGTGGTTTGAGTTGAAGGTGTGAGAAAGAATAGTATCAGTAACATTGTTAACACTGTGCTACATTACAGAGAAATACAAACCGTACTAATGAACCTTCATTAATATAGGCCTATATTTTATCTACAAGTGCACGTCACACACTGAGCGAGCCACCTGTTAATGACGCTGTGGGCTAATGGGCATGTAGCTACTTCCATGTTTCAGATGATACATCATGTTTGTAGTCGACCAATGAAGATGAGTTTACATATCACCTTGGGTTCGTCCTTCACCTTCTCAAAATGATCCCACACTTTGGATTTCCTGCCCGACATGTTATTAACTAGCCTGTGGAATAACCGCAGGTACCAGCCCTGGAAATTAACCTGACTCCTGTCTGACTGCTGAGCGTGGACACTTCCTGTGTCTGTCCTTTCAAATTAAATTCCCACATGGTCCAGTCATGTAGGTTTTAATTTATTTGGACAAGGCAGAGCTCCTAATAGAGTTTCAAATTTGTTTGTTTGTTTGTTTTTTTCTGCGACCATGGAAATCGACTATCAGGGGGGCAGCCCTACTTATGTTAAATCTTAAAGCTGCAGTTGGTAACTTTTGTAAACATAACTTTTGTCATATTTGTTGAAACTGTCACTGTATCCACACAGTAGGGCTTGAGATAGATAGTCTGTGAAAAAAAACATCATGGTCCTCTGCCCTCTCATAGTGTTCCTAATGAAATGAGGAATCCACCTTACCTGAACGAAAACAACCAATCAGAGTCGAGGAGTCTCTAACGCAGCTCTCAGTTATGTCAGTCACTGCCTGTAAACTGCAGTCAAACTGTTAAACTAGGCAGCGCTGATCAAATATGAATCAAGATTTTATCATTGCATTGCCTATTTCTTGCCTCAGATGTTTTCAGAAACATATTTGTACTTATAGAGTGCCGAAGTCACGCCCCTTCCGGTGAAGCTCATGGGACCTTAGATCGGAAAAAATATGAATGGCAATGAATGAGGAGAGAAATATTATCTTTTGGTCCCGTTTGAGTTGCGACATGAAATCTAAATATGTTGTTAATGAATTTAAAACATAAATTTTCAGGCCAAGAAAGTCATACTTTGTGGTAAAACTGTTGAGATATAAGCTTTTGAAAAAAAACGTAATTAGAAAAACTACACAGCAGGCAGTCGCGTATGTGACGTCATAGCCTTCGCTCGCTTCCAGCAGCTTGGAGTGGCTGCAACCTGGCACAAAACACACAGACATCTTCAATCATAAATCCATTAATCATAAAACAGTGAAATTCCAGCAGGGAGGCCAAGCTGCAGGAAGCGAGCGAAAGCTATGACGTCACATACGCGACCTCCTCCTGTGTACTCTTGAGTCTTTCTAATTAAAAAGCTTATATCTCAACAGTTTTACCACAAAGTATGAGCTTAAAATTTATGTTTTAAATTCATTAACAACATATTTGGATTTCATGTCGCAACTCAAACGGGAACAAAAGATAATATTGCTCTCCCCATTCACTCCCATTCATATTTTTTCTGATCTAAGGTCCCATGAGCTTCACCAGAAGAAGGGGCGTGACTTCGGCACTCTATGTGCTGTTTTGCTGTAAAACGAGGAAATTGGTCTGGCCAGTCGGTGGTGCTTCGTGTTGACTTGGCTGTTTTCAAAATGGCGGCTGGGTCCTCAACTTTATCGTTTTACAGTTAAAATTTAATTCTGAAAACATTTAAGGTGAGAAATATGTAGTGCAGTTATAGAATCTTGATTTGTTTTCCATCAGCTCTGCCTAGTCTGACATAGGGCTATATATCAGTATTTTCATGTTGACTGGCGATACATGATATACATCTCTGTATTTTCTACGAATGGGCTACATGTTTCAGTGGCAAGTCAAAGCCACATTTGAGATGTCACAAGCACTTTATAAAAACAGACTGTGATGGAAATAAAATGGAAATTTGTGGGGCTTGTATATATACTTTGTCCGCTATATATACGTCTTGTATATAAAACGTCTGTGTTGTCGCTGCATTTTAAACACATCTGTCACCTGCATCCAGGCGCTGTCACCATGTCACAAAATAGACTTCAGCTGACTAGACTGACAGCTGTGTCAGAGACTCCTGGGCTCTGATTATTTTGTGTTCACCTGCGGTGGAGTCTCTGCAAATGCCATTAGAAGCACTGCGAGGAGGCTGAGGAACATCATTTTTTTTCAGATTATCTCTCTCATGTCCCACTGTGTGTGGATATATTAATAGTTTCAGCAAACATGATAAAAAAAGATATTTTGATCAAAGTTACCAACTACAGCTTTAATAGAATAGTGTGACATTTTGGGAAACCAGCTCATTTAGACTTTGATGCCTGTACTGTAATTACGAGGCTGCAGCCAGTTGCTTAACTCACTAAGCTTGGAAACGGGTAAATGACCAGCCTGGCTCTGTCTGAAGGTCACAAAATCAGTATTTCTAAAGTTCACTAACATGTTATATCTTGTTTGGTTAATGCGTACGAAAACAAAGTGTAAAAATGTCAAGTTGTGGCGGTTATGTACCAGACTCTTCAGCTGGGAGCAGTAAATACCTGGTTTCCTGACGACTGATCCCGCCAAGAAAAATAACCACCAGGAAGACCACAACTTCAAGTTTTTGCGTTGTATTTCTGTCTTGGATTAAATGAACAAGATATAACTTGTTAATTATTGAGCTGTTTCTTTCTTTTCCAAGTCTCTATGCTAAGCTAAGCTAACTGGCTGCTGTAGCTTCATGGTATCAAACATCTCCTCTGATTCTCAGCAACAGAGAGTATGAGCATATTTCCCAAAATGTGAATTAAATATATATTTTTGCTGCCAGTGTTCAGTCTTAATGTCAGTGAACATGATGTTTTCCATCTATGAATAATATGTATCTGATGTTTCTGCATTTAGGTGTTTAAGGATAAGGTTTTGGGCTACTTCATACGCAAGAAACGACCACAGCGTTGTCAGAGCGACAATCTGGTAATTTTAGTCTCTCAGAATGCACTTGATTGAATGAAATGAATGTGATGTATTATATGAGCCTCAGGAACAACGACAACAACAAAAAATGTCTACTAACACTGGAAATGCTTTTAATGAACAGCACCAGAGAGAAAACAAAGCCGCACTGCAGTATGTCATCGTTAGTTTCAATTTCCCATGCAGAAACGATGCATTGTGCTAGAGAACATAATCATTAATAATATATAAACATTGTTTTTATTGCACAGTATGAATGCATAATCAGTGAATCTAGTACTACACATACAGCGCTTTATTTACATGGTGAATATTGTAGGGAAGCAGCACAAAATATTCCCTATGATGCCGAAAATCTACAACAGTTTTAAAGATGGAATATAGATGTGCACTCACAAGGAGCAAACTGACTTTGTAAGCCTCTTCTCTTTTTTGTAGTTTCTCAAGTGTTTAGCTACTTCAGTTCTTTTAAACTAAAGTGCATGGACAAGTAGCTGTGAATTGTCTGAACTGCTCTGGATCATCTTTTTATCATGACTCATAAACTGCTCTTACATTAAGAGGTTACAGCCCTCACCGTAGTTCCCGTAGATCCCACACACCAACCCACTTTCCAGTGTTTACACAATATACAGTAGCTTCTCAGTGTCACCTTCAATCATGCAATTACAGTTCACTCGGAGCGGGAAAAGCTGTTATTGTACTCGGGTTTTGCCGCTTTATGTCTGGCTGTATGATCAGAGGAAATTTAGAATCAATGCATGTAGAGGAGTCAAAGAATGAGAGAAAACAGAGTGAGATTAAGAGGTCTGGAGATTGTATTAACATTTCATGATCAACTCATTTTCAAAGCCTTCAAGGCATTGAAACCCATTTTAACTTCAAAATGAAAGCTAGAATAATGTGGGGCATTTCTGTCCTGCCCTAAATCACAGCGTTTTGTCGAGCCCAGTGGTTTAACACACTGGCATCCAGAGGCACCTCCACTTCCCCTGCAGACTGTTATGTAAGCTTTATACGGAGCAGTTATGGAATTATTTATAACTGAAATGCACCTTCTTTATATTAGTAATCAGCAAATGTTCAGCATACACTGCTGAATCAAACCTTTACTGGTTACAGTTGTAGTCTGCTCACTGTGCTGAGAAGAACAAGTGAAACTGTTACTTTCAGTCACATTTTAAATTATTGTTGATGATCATGGTGTTCTTTATGCCAAGCTCAGACATCAGGGTTTTTCACCCTCAGCTTTCACCTCAGCAGAGCAAAACAAGTCTTTCCTCTGATAGCAAATTAATAAACCCCTGAGGAGTCCCACAAGGTAGATGCTGAGGTCCACTTTTATTTTAATTTTTTAATCAATTATTTACCGTATGTGCTTAAAATGTTCATTTAGTTATATATGTGGACAACCTAAATCTCCTCTGTGTTTCACCAGCACAAGTAGAGCTGAGAGCAAGGGATTATTTCTGGGTCTGAAAAGTGAAGCCAGTGCTGACGTGCCCTAAATCTGCATTCTTTCTAATGGCCAGCAGGGGGCGACTCGACTGGTTGTAACAAGAAGTCAGTTGCAATACAAGGCTACGAGAAAATGACCCTACTTCTCACTTTACTTTACTAATTTATCTAATTTATTACTTCAGTAAACATTTTCCTAATGAGTTTATAGTTTCAATCTCTAGTTTCAAGTCTTCTTCAATGCAGCATAATGTTCATGTTGTAAGTTATGGTCCCATTTAGAGTAAAACAGACCATATAGCAGGATTTGCTTGATGGTGAGGGTACCTTGTGCTTGACAAACTGCTACCATGATGGTCCCTTGCCCCTACATCGCTCAAACCTCTCATCCAAATATGGTCACTTCTGGGTGCAAAAAAGCAAGATGGCAACAACCAGAATGCCAGACTCGAGGCTTTGTGGACGTCAGTTACGTCCACTTCTTTTATACAGTCTATGGCTTAGGTAGTGATTCCCAACTGCTGGGTCGCGGGTCCATTCTGAATGGACTGCAAGTGACTTGAGAATGTGTACAGTTTGTAAAAAAACATAGCTTTTATTTTGAAGTGCCATTTCCTGCTGAAGGGTGAATGACTAATGGACAGCTACTTGACGGAGACGGCAAACTAGCTCGACAACATGGCCAAACGCAAGTAATACGCTGGATCTTAAAGTAATGGATCTTCAACTAATGACTAATGAGAAATCTGGGAACCACTGACCTAGAGACATTGTACGTATTGCGCTTTATACAACTACAAAATGGGTGGTGATGAACAAAGCTAAAACTAAATAATGTTCTGTATCTTGTTCTTGCATATGTTGCCCAGTCTTCTGTTCAGATTACACAGAGCAGCAATCTAAATTCTCTTGTTATTCCTGGGCTAATCTCTGTGAAATGTGTGAGGAATCAATAATCATGGCTGTTTTTATCATAGTCAGGTAAACACATGTACACCGGTGGTGCAATGTGCGCAAACTACTTGTAAGATGAGAAATGGACTCTGTCAAGCTTCTTCTGCCTGGAATACTCTACCCATAAATAACAGATCTAAATTGACTAAAAAGTTTGATAATCTGAAACTAGAAGTGGTTTATTTTACGTCATAAATATAGTTTCTTTATTTACTGTGTTTTTCTTTTCATCATTATTTTTATTGACTTATCACTGTCAACACTTGAGATCGTTTTCTAAACATCTTTATGAATAAGTTGTGTAACTGCCGATATAACCACCATCAAATTTCTCAAATAATAATTAAACTTTACTTTCAATGTAAATAGACCATATTCTCAAAATCTGAGCTGTTCCAAACACATGATCCAGTTCTCTGTGACTAAGTGGAAACCTCTGGGACTGAAAAATTAAGCTAACATGGACTAAAAATTGCAGTTCCTTTGATGGCCACTTGAGGCTGGCTCCAGAGGCGAGTCCATCCCCATAGACCCTCATGTTAAAATGCACCAACTTTACAGCAGATATAAACATGTTTACAGCTTGGTACATAAACAGTTTTGGTCTCTATAGCTAATATCAACATTCATGACACTGTACAGGGTGTGAATTTTTATATAACTCACCTGTTTGAATGTTAATAAGGCTTACAGTTATGTATAATTAGGAGTGTGGTCACTTTGAGTGACAGGTTGTCTGAGAGGCGTCGCTACAGACTGTGAGTCAGATTGACAGCGTCACCCTTTTGTCCAAATATGGTCACTTCTGGCTCCAAAAATCCAAGATGGCTATGGCCGACATCCCGAACTCAAGGCTTCAAAATGGGAATCCATAAAAAGACCAATAGCTGACGTCATGGTAGCTACGTTCATTATTTTATACAGTCTGTTTCTAACACATAGGGGCCTCTGTTCTTGTCTGAAGTCTAAATAACAGCTAAAAGCCATTTATCCCTCTCTGCAGCTCACTGTGGGGAATAAAGCACTAACAAAAGCTAAAATATTCCCTCATATCTGGTGCTGTTTCAACCAAAAGCATTTAAGCAATTTTTTGTTAAGCGCAGACAGTTCCTTTTGTCCCTGAGTAAACCGTATCCACCAGTTTGCATCCATCATTGGCAGAATCTTGGAAATGCAAGCTCTAATTCTTTGTTGTGTGACACACAAGCCCAAGACTTTTTCATTATAAGCAATTCAACATCATGTCCCATACTTCTCTTCAAATGGGTGAAAAAGCCGTGGGTTTGTCTCTGCATGTGGATTGTGTTCTTGCATGCTCAGTTGCCTCAGGTTCAGGATTTGGTTTGACAGCTGATGTGGAGGAAAAGATTGTGAAAAGTTGTTTATTCTCTTCTGTACAAGTGGAGATATGTTCATTCAAGCCAACGTAGTGATGAAGGAGGTTATGTTAGCCAGTCCGGTTTTTAAGTGGCAGTAGAAGAAGCTTTTATTCAGTTGGCTGATATTTACAGTATGTCATGCTTTTACTGGAGTCTTACATAGTGTGATATTTACTGTATTCTGTCCCATTCATGTCATTTTCACCTGCTTACGATAAACCATCTTTTTGTACTTCCGTTCTGTCACATTCAATAACCGTTTTCCAACTAGTCCATTGTCACATCTCCACTCAAACAACCCGGCACTGAAGTAATGAATTAGTTTATTGGACTTTAATTGTCTCCAGTGATCGTCACCACCTTTTTGTTTTGTTTTCCCTGCTTATTAAAAAGACTCAAATCTTATTTCGAGCAGCCATCTTCACTTGAATATCACTGCGGGGAAAACACTCGTGCAGTATTCCCTCACAAGTTTACTATTAGCATTTGCATTGTGTTTTATTTTCATTTCAGTCACCCTCACCCATCTTTCTTTTCATCATGTCTATTCCAGGAGTTTCCAGAGAACCCAACCAGCCCTGGTGTCACGCCTAATCATGCCCCCAGGTAGCACACCCCATTGATAATAGATGCTCCCTCCCATGCTGTCCCTCTCTCTCATACATACTTGAGACCATCTCATACATCATTTCCTCAGTGGCTACAAATGATTTGGTAGATAGTCGACAAAAAGAGGGGTGATCATCCAACTGCAGTGAGCATTTTAATACCCACTGTTGTGTCAGGGCAGGCTAGTTTGGTGTGTTTCTGTATTCATCGGCTCAACAGAAGTTGGTTGGATTCTCCATAATGATTTGACTCCCTGCACTATGCAAAACTCGCTCCTTCCACTGAATAATGATGCTTTCTTTCCCAATAGGATAAAGCGCAGTACTCCTGTGAAAACAGATAACATATTTATTGAATTGTTGTGCAAAGAGCTGAACCACACGAGATCTATTTGTTTCCCTGCAGCACAGAGGTCCATTTAGAGGCAATGCATTTGAGGCTCGTACCAGATAACATCACTAGATGCATTACTTTGTGATGTTATCGCAGGTCTGCATGCAGTGAGTTTGCACAAAATATAAATGGTTATTTGTCTGCTGGAATAGCCAGTTTTGCTGATGGGACTACTGATGGTTGTTATCCACATACAGTATCAGGATTTATCTACCCAGCGAGCACTCTTGCACATACAGGGAAATGCAGACATGTGGATGTTTCAACTTCCATAACTATTAGAGTTTAATATACTAGTGGAAAAACAGGACTAAAAATATGCTGTTTTCTTTCTCTTCTCCCTCCTTTCATTCATATTTCCCCACCTCCCCCTGATTTTCTTTAAACTCTCTTCTCACTTCCTGTGAAACATATGCGATGTGGCTGATCTTGGAACTTCCAAATCTGTTGTATTCATTACCTCATCATTACCCACATATGTTTCTGTCACTCATTGTGTATCCTATCCTTGTTTCTGGTGCGTTAATAATTCTGTTTTTGTACAATTTCTCCTCGCCTCATGCAATTTGTTTAATTTCCACCACGTCCCTCCATCGTCCCGGTCGCTCTCATTTTACCTGTGGCTCATTTATTTCATCATCATCATCATCATCATCATCGCTCCCTTCATCGCCCCTCCCTTAACCCGGTTGAACTCGTCTTCCCTCCTTCCCTTCCCTCTGTTTTGCAGAGCACCTGTGACACCCTCCGGAGTCACTCGGACAGTCTCGGATTCACGCCGAACATGTTACCTCGTCACCCGACTCTAGGCAACTTTGAGGAGTTTGCTTGTTGACAACATAAAGTAGGGGTTGGGGGTGGGGTGGCACATCTGGGGACTTGACAGCAAACTGTGAAATAATTTATGTATTTAACAGAAAAACGGTTGAGTGTGTAACTCAAAAACGTATAGTAGAGTTTATCAATGCCTGAATAGAAATAGAGTACTATCATCAGAAAAAAAGAGACCACTTCCAAAACAGAACTCAGGTTTAACTGCCATGTCAAGGCATCAGTGTTAAGTTATTCATGTGTCATTTTCTTTTTCTTATGCAGTCACTTTAGAGTTATACAATCGCTGAAGAAAAATGTGAAGGGGTTTCTGATCTGTGATGAGATGTAACACTGTTGTGCAAGTTCTGCTGTGCATTAATCCAAAAGAATACATGTGGATTATGTGTAGCTTTGCAGTTTCTCAACAGTGTTACGTCTCCAGCATCTAATCAATGCTGTATTGAGTGACCTTATACTGTCACCAGTTTGAGCAGGAGAGCCTTTTCAGAAATCTGATGGTTGGATTTAAGAGCTGCTCATGCCTGAATCAAAACACAAGACTGGTGTTTAATGTTGCCTTTTGCTACCGTGAGGCTTTGGATTGTCTCATGAATTAGACGACTGTGCTTCATCAGTTAAAAAAAAAAAAAACATAAAAGGAAATTGATTATTTGTATATATGCAAGTATCTCGTTTTGTTCCACGTGGATGGCAGAAACTACTGAATCTGATGTGTTTGTAAGTCACTTTTTACACTCAGTAAGGGACAAACAAGAGTCAGGAGGCCAAAAATAGGCTGTTGATTGTATCTTTATATAGCTGACATTTCAATTCTCATTGTCTTCCCATTTTCTGGGAGAGTGTTGCTGTGCTGACTGTCACAAAAAAAAATGCTAGCATGCAGCTTGCTGCAGAAGTAGGCCCTTATTTACATTGAATTCATTAGAAGAGAAACAATCAGGTTTTACTTTTTTGCCTTTTTGATAATTCTCAGCTACATTTCTTCATTACTGTGTCTTAAAGGTGTTCATCAGCACAATCCCCTGTGATAGTAATCTATTCTCTATTGAACATACGTAGACTTAAAAAAGGCTGGTTGGTGACATTCCTAAACTTGACAGAAATTTGTAAATAACCCGCAATCAAATGCCATGAAGAAATTCTATACTGCTCATGTGAGACATTTGTCAAATACATATATATCAATATATCTACACATAGATATATAAAGAGAGATACAAGTGTTTTTCATCTGTTCTTACACCAGAAGGAATTTGGACTTTCTATCTGGGTGGACCGTAAGTGTCTTTGAGTTTCTGGTGATTATAACGTGACTGACAAACTAAATAGACTTTATTAGATACAAGAGAATTGCCTCAAAACATCCAAACCACCACGCTCCTCAGCCCCATTCAGTTCAATTGATTTATAACAGAAATGCATTGTAAGATTTTACCATTGTATCCTTTTATTATTATTATTATTACTCCGGAACATGTAATAAGTCACAAATAACAGTTTGTGATGTATAAATGATCAAGTATAATAAACTCTATATTTACCCATCTTACTCACGTACACAACTTTTCTTCTTATCTTCGTGTGAGTCTCTCTTGTTAATGTTCACTGTTATTTAAATCCTTGACACTACAGTTATGGACTTGTAGGTACACTTACATATCCTCGCTATAAATACTGGAAATTCAGAGTACAGTTTTTGTTTTGTTTTTTAATGTGAAACTTTCAAGTATAATGCCAATCAAGTAAAGTGGTGTTCATAACACTGTAGCTTTATTACTCTGTTGTCTGTGTATTAGATGACTGTTGATGTGAAGCACAAACCCTTGGAGATCAGCCATCACTTGAAAGCCAATGACCGGACGTCTATGGTTGTGACTACCTTTTATGGCTCTAGTTTAAACTACACACTGTTACACGTTGGTGTGTTCACTGCTCCAGCATTAATAGGATTAGGAGCGTACTCCAAGAGGAGCCAGAGACCACCTCACGAAGAGACTTTATCCAAATGGAAATTTTACTTTTCAGGAAACAGAAAGAAAAAAAAGTGGCGTTGTGTCGTGAGCAATAAATGCACTGAATCAGATAAAGTGTTATCAAATTGACATTAAAAAAGAAAAAAGAAAAGAAAAGATTTGGGATTCCCATTTTCAATTCATGACGTACTCAACAGCTGGAATGGATGTAAACTGAACAGCTGCAACACAGATGTATGATATGACAATTGTATATTAACCATCATTAGCCAAATAAAGAGACAGAAATGCCAATTCATGTTACACAATGATGCTATTCTGATGATGCTGCATTGCCATGATGATTTCGAGTGTGTGTGCGTGTGTGTGTGTGTGTCCTGTTGTCGGGTTTAAAAAGCATAAAAACGACCCAGCATTTACCGCAAACTGTGGACGAAGGATTTGTGAAAAATGTCCCGGGTCTTTACCTCTCTCCCCCCACACCCCCTGCCTTACTACCAGTCACAGAACAGCAGAGTGTATCTGAACTGGCAGCAACTCTTACTGAACTGTTTGTGCTCATTTAGTAGTCCTGATATTTACCGCATAGTTATGGCCAAGTAGAAGACCGTATTCTCTATATTTCTGTCACCCAACACCTAGATTTGAACTATTTTATTCCTGCAATTAATCATTTATGTCACATCACCCATTTTCTTCCTTGCATGACCATTATGTATTCCTATTATCTCTGGTCTCTTAATGTAATCTTAGCCATGCTATTCACTTTGTATGGTCCAAAATGTATTTTTGGAGCCAGATGAATTAAAACAATGTTCTCCATCCTCCTTAAACCAGGCTTGGGATTGTGCAATACCCCCCCCCCCCCCCTCCAAATAAAAAAAAAAGATATCCTGCAGGATGTTAAAAACTGCTCTAGCCTATCTTTCCATCAACCTTCATGGAATAACTAAACATAATGTGGCTTGACGTGAAACTAAAATGTGCCTTCAAGGCTGGTTTTTATAGGTGACATCGAGATTTTCATGCGCACAAACATCTGGGGAACTGAACTTGCTTCATCTGGCTCTACGTGCTTTATGTGCATTTTATTGTAGATATGTGATTTTAACTCTGAACTGTACATTAAATAGTTAATACACACTTAACTGTGTAACGTAGTCAGTCTGAAGTCAAACTGTCACTTTACTGACAAACCAAACTGCATGCTAACTTTAGATATACTGTGCAGGAAGCCAGCCCCAGATTCACTCCCTCTATTTGCATTTTTTTTTTTTTGGCGCTGTGTCTCTTGGGTCACTATCTTTTTCTGTGGGGTACACGCCTGTAAATGTCCTGAACACAGAAAATCCAGGCAAGAGTACAGAGTCTCTACAGAAAAAAGCACCGCCACACACTTCTAGTGGGTCATAAGTGATGATTAAGTGGTATTGCTCCTGTGTGAGTCTATACATTGTCTTTTAGAAAACCCTGCATAGTATATCTTCAAAGACCTTGAAAACTTGCTCACTTAATCACGTTTGCACAAAGAACACAAAATAATCTGCTAAGGTTAGAACAGGTTTGGTCACCTGACAGGAGAGCTTCCCTGCACCAATCACAGTTGTACAACATTTGGGTCATTTACATTTGTTGGCAGGCCACAAGCATGAAGACCTGATGGAGATCAGCTGATTTTTTTTTGACTGTTAAACTCTTAATTAGCAAGACCTCATGATGTTTACCCCGAAACTTTGACTGTTGCTGAGACATATTTTTTGCTATTGAGAGAAATATTTGAAACCACGTTTTAAAGGGATTTAAACAAAGTTGACATCTGGTTTAATCAAACCTCGCAGCTAAACTGGAATTAAGTCAAAATGTGGTCGAGATTCAGCTGACTTACTTAAACCCCAAAACCAAAACAGTAAATAAAAACAGTGTGCAAACAATGATGTGCTCATCCTTTTCTGTCTATATGCAGGTAAATACAGTACAAAGACAACATACTTAATATTCAAACTGACTAATTTTATTGTTTTTTTAATGCCTCTGCGCCGGTGATAGCCTCAGTCGAAGGCATTAGGTTTTCGGGTTGTTCGTCCATCTGTCTGTCCGTCTGTCCACCCTATTCTCGTAACCTGATTAGAATTTCGTCAAAGGTAAAAGGTCAAGGTCACTTTTACCTCGTCTGATGCATGAAAGTATCTCAAGAACACCTTGGGGGAACTTCGTCAGATTTGGCACAAACATCTACTTGGACTCAATGATGAACTGATGGAATTTGGTGGTCGAAGGTCACTGGACCCTCGCAAAACGTGTTTTTGCAGAACTCTGGAATTCTTACGCTAATTATGACAAAACTTCACACAAACGTTCAATATCCAGAAGGTCAGCTTCACTGTGAGATCATACACTGATCAGCTAAAGCATTAAAACCATTGGTGGGTGAAGTGAACAACATTGATCATCTTGTTGCAATGCAATTTTCTGTGGAAAAACCTTGGGGTCTGACGTTCATGTGGTTGCCACCCAACACGCTCCACTCATCTAAACACTGGTGCAGACCAGGTACCCAGTAGCAGTGCCCCCCCAGCGGGACAATGCACCCTGAAACCAGAAAAATTGCTCAGCAGTTACCCGAGGGACGAGACAAAGAGCTCAAGGCATCGACCTGGCCTCCAAAATCCCCAAATCCCACTCTGATCAAACATCTGTGGGCCATGCTGGTACCCCACCTCACAACCCACAGAACCCAAAAGATCTGAAGCCAATGCTTTGGTGCTAGACACTATAGGACCCCCCCCCCCCCCCCCAGGTCCTGTGTTCATGCCTTGACCGGTCAAAGCCAAGTCTGGTCCAAGGAGGACTCACCAAGGATCGGGGGTACCTCTGGGGTACCAGCATGTCCCTCAAATGTTTGATCGGATTGGTATCTGAGGTATTTGGAGGCCAGGTCGACGTTTTGAGCTCTTTATCCCATTCCTGGAGTCATTTCTGAGCAGTTTTAATGGTGTGGCAGGGTGCATTGTCCTGCTGGGGGGCCACTGCCTTTGACAAGTGCCTTTGCCATAAGGGGCTTTACTTGGTTTGCAACGATGTTCTGGTGGGTGGAGCGCATCAGGTAGCATTTACATGAATGCCAGGACCCAAGGTTTCCCAATGGAACATTGCATTGTAACAACACAATCACCTGCAAGTGGTTTAAATGTTTTGGCTGATTGGTGTATGTACTGCAAGAACACTTTACTGGCCATTACTTAACGTCATAACTCAGGAACAGAGGGGGAGACATTGGGTCAAATACTGCATTGGAGACTAGTCTTTGGTGGCCACTTTAAAACTGTGCTGATTGTGTAGATCTTCTGTGCTGCCGGGGGAAGATGTGTATGAAGCATCCATGTTTTAACAGACATGGATGTAAACTGTAAATGCAACTTGACGGGTTTGTGGAGGCATACAACCATGAGACAGTAGTTCTGGTTGTAGCTATACACTCATTCTCAGTTTGATGCCTGCAACACGTTCCCAAGAAGTTGGGACAGTGGCATGTTCAGCACTGCCTTACATCACCTTTTCTTTTAACTAACTGTTTAAGTTTGAAAGTGAAATCATTTCCTGTTCTTGCTTGATATACGACTTAAGTTGCTCAAAATTTGGGATCTGTTAAGTCGTATTTTATTCTTTATAATGTGCCACACATTTTCAATGGGAGACAGGTCTAGACTGCGGGTGGACCAGTCTAGTATCCACACTCTTTTACTTCGATGCTGTTGTTACACATGCAGTGTTGCTTGGCATCGTCGTGCTAAAATAAGCAGGGACGTCCCTGAAAGAGACGTCGTCTGGATGGCAGCATATGTTGCTCTAAAACCAGTATGTACCTTTTAGCATTTATGATGCCTTCAGATGTGCGATTTACCTAGATATCTTGGGTACGATCACGTCCCCGTACCATCATAGATGCTGGCTTTTGAACTTTGGTAACAGTCTAGATGGTCCTTTCGCTCCGTAGTTCAGAAGACACAACGCCCATGATTTCCAAAAACAATTTAAACCACAACACACTTTTCCAGCCAGATGTGTTTTTGGATGTTTTTGATAAATGGCTTTCAGTTTGCATGGTAGAGTGGTTTTCCAAAGTGTCCCTGACCCCATGTGGTGATATCCTCAAAGCAATCATGTTGGTTTTTAATGCAGTGCCACCTGAGGGGTCGAAGGTCACTGGTATTCAGTGTTGGTTTTCAGCTTTGCCCCTTATCTGCAGAGATTTGTCCAGAGCCTCTGAATCTTTTAGTATTATAGATTGTAGATGGTGAAATCCCTCAAGTCCTTCCAATTGGCCCATGCACTTTTTCATAAACTGGTGAAACTAAACACCATCCTTGCTACAGCTGAGCCTTTCGAGGATGCCCCTTTCATACCCAATCATGATACCAATTAACCTGTTTACCTGAATGTTCCAGGTGTTTTTTGAGCATTCCTAAACTTTGCTGAGCTCCTGGTCCAACTTTTCAGGCATCAAATTCTGAATGAGTTTGTCTTTGTACTGTGTTGAGTTGAATATAGGTCAGAAACGATTTGCAAATCATTGCGTTCTGTTTTTATTCATGTTTTACACAACATCCCAACTTTTTTGGAATCACGATTGTATTTACTATTACTAGTTTCGCCCAAAATGCTGAAATAGTCAAGGTGACCTAGAAATGAGCAGGCTGTTAAATAATTTTCAAATCTCACCACAAGGTCTATTAAGGTGGCTGTTTGGGAGCTGTCAATCACATCACACCACACACACTCTCAGCAGACTGAGTTTGCTCAGCTGTCGTGGATATGATCGAAAGCTCCACAACAGCTCCTAAAGGGACGAACCTTGTGGTGACATTTTGTCAACTACTGTGTTTAAAGTCAAGGATGAAATTTTAATCTCAAAAGCAAACATGTATTTGTGTCCACTTTACTGAATACGGAGTCTTATTGGCTGAAATATACACAGAAATAATCACTAACAAAAGCAAAGTGCAAAATCCACTCTTCATTCAAAGGTAAAACTGAAGCTGTATAAAGTAACTCTAGAGCAGTTTGTCTGAAACCTCCTGTCATCACGAGATAATGAAATACTGAGAGCAAATGCTTTTGTTCTTTTTTTCATTATAACTTAATCCACACACACACAACCTTCAAACATTTTAAATCCTAAAAAGAGCCTGCTAAATGCTTTAGATCTGAGTAACATGAAATCATTCAAAAGGAGAGTTCCTGTACCAAATGAAGCTGTGCTACATTTAAAATGAATGCAAAAACAAATGAGCAGACATTCCATCATTAATAAATACATGCATCCATTATCTTGTCTTACATCGGCAAAATGAAAACAAATCATCCCCCTATTAACACAGCTACTTCAAACACAACTCATCATGTAGGCTTTTATGGGATAAGTAGCGTTGTAACAATCTGGAGTAAAATAACACTGCGAGCTGTTAACCATGTTAATATGATAAGTAACCAGAATGGAAACAGCTAATGGTGCAAAACAATCATTATATGAAAATACAGATTATCAGTGGATTACCTGGATTCTTTCATCTCTAATTTAACAAATACAAAAGCATTTCAGAAAAGCTAAAAGACATTAGTATAATTATGTTAAAGATGATGTAAAAAAAAAAAAAAAAAAAAAAAAAAGTAATGTGTCACTAATGGTCCACTAGTCATTAACATATACAATATACATATATATGTGTGTATTGGCCCATTTATTGATAACCGTCTATAATCCTGGCTGTCAGTGTTCAACATATTTATTATAGTGAGACCTAAACGATTTAAAATAAAACTTACAAAGTGCACAAAAGACAAATAAAAAAGGGGACATAATAAAGCCTGAGAAAAAAGAAAATTATAAATTAGCTTCCCGTGCTATTATACAATCTTGTAATAGGTAGTGGGACAAAGAATTGTAATGTTGGGATGTGTAAGTGTGTTTTCTGTTCCGGTCTGAAATGTAAAATAGGTCATGATACGACAGCGTATTTTACAGGTCTGTAATTGCCTTTTAATCTCCAGGAAAGAAGTATGTAATTTGGTAATAATTAGAGGGAAAATAGAGACTGTGTTCAACTGGTATACTTTTAATTACTAATTTCTAATTAATTGCTAGTGTAACCTCCAGAGTCTTTTAGTGCAAAGCAGATGAACTGTTTTAATTTATGTACAGACAGATTTAGTTCATATGGAGGATGAAGTTTCCAATGATGAGAATGTAATTTATTATTATAGTATTTTATGTTCACAGGTTTAATGATTTACATTTAATTTAAATAAAAAATAAACCTGTGTAAGCTTTCCAATAAGTGAATAATTTATAAGTATTTACAAAGGTTTAATTATTAATTCTTATTTTAAATAAAGAATGAACCTGTGTAAAAACTTTCCAATAATAAGTGAATAATTATTTACACAGGTTTAATTATTTATTTTTATTTTAATAAAAAAATAAACCTTTGCAAAATTTTCCAAATAAGTGAGTAATTTCTAAGTATTTACACAGATTTTATTTATTTCTATTTTAAATGAAAAAAAAATGTAAAAAAAAAAAAAAAAAAAGTCCAGTAATAAGTGAATAATTTAGTATCTACACCTTTTTTTTTTATTATAAATATAAATAAAAAATTAAACCTGTGTAAAAACTTTCCAACAAGTGAATAATTATTTACACAGGTGTAATTGTTTATTTTTTATTTTCAATAAAACATAAACCTATGCAAAATTTTCAAAATAACAAGTGAGTATTTTAACTATTTAGGCAGGTTTCATTATTTACTTTTATTTTAAATTTTGCAAAAACTGAAGGAAAAAAAAGTCCAATAATAAATGAATAATGTATTAGTATTAACATAGGTGTATTTTTTCTTATTATAAATAAAAATAAAAAATTAAACCTGTGTAAAAAGTTCCTAGTAACGAGTGAACACTTTTTAAGTGTGTACAAAAGGTTTAAAGGGAGTAATTCCTTGAAAAAAATAATAAATTAGTACCAAATTACATACAGTATTTATATCCAAAAAAATTCCTCTGAAATTTGGAATTTACAGGCTTGTAAAACAAAATCAGCATGTTATCCTGAAAAGACACTAGACAAATTCAGCCTTTTAAATGTTCAGATTAATTGCTCACTTGAGGTTCTAAAACCGACAAATGAGCAATTTAATTTGAAATTTGAATATATTTGAAATAGGAACACTGGAGCATCAGCTGTCTCAGGAACCTGTGGTCTCCTCTAGAGCCAATATATAACTGGGCATTAACTTCTCACACATGTATCAGTGTCAGCTCCAGCATTTATCGCAGCTCATGAGGAGCTACAGCCAAATCACAATGCTTTAAAAACCAAATTGAAGTGATGCTCATAATAATAAAACAAGTTTATGCTTTGTTTTTATGGCCAATATATCAAGATCACATTTTCTAATCTCTGAAATATTAATATTGGTATTGGCATCAAAACTCAACACTCTCTCCACCAAAGGTAAGACTTCTATTAATGGAAGCAAAGTGGCAAAACACACCACAACAGGACCAGAGACCATAATGTCAGAGCTGATGCAGTATGTGCCAGCACTTTAAGTTTTAGGTAAACAAAATGAATTCCCCAAATGAGACGACCGCAGATTCAAAGGGCCGTCTTTCATTCATGACGAACCACTTAAACGTGAGAAATAAACAGCATGTTAATTAAAGTCTTTTGGAGCAGAGGGGTGTTTTGTTCTCAGCCGTTTCCACAGGTAGACAATTTATTCAATGCGACACATACCGCACCCTCCCACGCTAGTGCTAATTAACTGGGAGGCGTGTATGTACCAAATTAAACAGGCTTGCAACTTAAAAGAACCTAAAACCTTGCAGAGCCACCAGGACTTTGTTCCACACAGAGGCACGACAGAATGAGATGCAGGGGAGTGTTTGAAAACTGGTGAGGGATTTGCCTTGTTGGGACCGGTCCTAATGACCCAACAGAGTGAAGGATGATTGATTCTGGCGGCGGAGGTTCAGCGAGAGGCCATTTAGCATTTAGGGTGGGCAGAAATCAGCAAAGTAAGGGTGCTGCAAGGCCTCTTCTGCAGAGATCCTCTGGACGGGATTACATTTTAACAGGTTCTGGGTGAGATCAAAGAAACATTTACATAAGTGAACGGCAACATCAAATTTACTGCAACCAAAACTGTATATTAGTGTTTACTGATAAATTAATTTAACTTAAGTTACTGAACTTTTTGCATCAACACTTAAAAAAAGACAGAAATAAGAAACATTTTATTCACCATCAAAGTAAAATGTATTTTGATATTTGAGTCCATGAACGAATGCATGCAGACAAATTAACTCTTAACATTTAACGGTATAGAAGTTGAAAGTACCTGGAGTAGATCCCGTCCTGTGCTACTTAGTTTGGGGACCACATTCACCAGTGAGGTGGTGGCTGGATACATGGGATATGGCTGCAGATGAGAAGAGAAGCAGTAAAGAATAGTTTGGTAACATACAAAGTACAGAGAATGTGAAGCTGACGTCACGCTGTGTTGGCTGGAGGCGCCATCTTGTGAGGATTGTGCTGTGTTACCTGTGCCACCTATGCTGGTCGAGCCACGATATTTGGACGAACTAATCAAGATAAACAACACAGATCTATATGACATGGCAGCAAAAGTTTGGATTAGAGATAACAGAGCGTGTTCCTCACAGAGATGGCTACTCATGGGTACCTGGCGGCGGCTGACCCACAAAAAAGGTGATCTGTAGGTGGTAATTTGTCCTAATTTAATATACGGGTCAGTTTAGGGTGGAAAAAAAGGACACACAGGTCAGATCGTGGGTGTTGGATGATGAATACATTTAAATAAAATGAGAATAATCATAATTTAATGTCATGTTTTAACCATTTAATCCTCTGACTCACTACTGTGTGTGTCAGCTCTGTCTTCTGCACCATCTGGAAGAGAGCCGCTTTACGGTAACAGTGCAGCGGTGTTGCTCAATATTATGAGAATAAGTACATTTCTGAATTACCTTCCTTAAAATATACATTTAAGGTTTGCGTCATTTATGTAGGAACAGCTCACGATCCGTCCATGCATTTTGTGTCAGCAGCTCAAATCAGGTTGTGGTAGTAATTGGTCGTAAGTGCAGGTGGGGCGGGCGCGGTACTGCACGCCGCAGACCCACACAGCCTGACGTACCTCCACATTCTCTATACTCCATCCACTATGTGTCGAACAAAACAAATTACACCAATCAGTTACCTTGTAATCTGGGAGTTTCGTCATCGTCTGCCACTGCTCTTCAGTTGGTGTACCCAACAATGTGCCGAGTGGTTAAAGAAAAACTTTTTTGCAGCAGAGAGGTGTGTCCGACCTGTCAAGACTATCCGTTTGTAAATCATTCATCACATAGTAGATCAATAGTTCTGTCTGAACAAAGTGTGAGTCCCGCATACCAGACTGTGTGAGCAGGAGACACAAGCTGTCGATACCGACAACTATTAAAAAAAGATATCTGAAGATTCTTTTCAACTGGTCGTCCACGTCGTTCCCGGGGAATAAAGGCCTTCCAGCGTTGGCCAGCTCTGAATGAGACATGGAGTCAGAGTCACATATAATTCATATCTTATATCTGGCTTCATTTGATTCTGTCAAAAAACAACCTACATACTATAGAACAACATTAAGTTTAAAGTACTTATTTCCATAGTGCGTCATTGCCCCACTACACAGACAAGACACTGAACCTTGTTGACAATATTTAACCACTGTAGTGATTAAATGGCTCACTATTCAGGAATCGTTAGTTACTGTCTGTAAACAGTATCACTAGCAAAAGTGAAACCCACCCTGGATTCAGTCTCGATCAAGTTTTCTGTGCTAGGTGTTTTACTTTGCTATATTTGCTGTAGGGCTTCGGCATTGTAACTGATTTTCACAGCTTCCTCCTGAATGCGTGCTGCTTAACAGTCTGGTACCTGAGGCCTGTACTACAAAGCAGGATTTGGAGTTAGCGAGGTAACTTAAGGGTTAACTCTGGGTTTTCAATACTTCGAAGCTGGTGCTCTTTTTAGCGGGCTAAATCACCGTGGCAACTTGTGCTGACTTTACGTCAGAGTGTCAGATCACAGCCTGTAAACACCCCGACCTCTAACCCCTGACACAGACAAATGGAGTCTCAGGTACAAAAGAGGAGCCTTTATGTTGCTATAGGTCAGTAGAATCATTTCATTGTTTCAGCTGGTTTTAAAACAGAGCTTCCAACAAACACAGAGATCACTTCTTACAGCACTACACACATGATTTTAACAGGATTTTAACTTGGCAAAGTTTAGTTTAGTTTGCAGTGATCGCTGAAAGTGCTGCTACTTTTCCACTGTGATTCATTACTGCGAGCTCAAAATAAAATGGAACACCTGTGTGATGAGAACTGGGATAAAACAGATTTTTTATTATTAACATAATCCACACACTGTTAATCATCTCTCGTTATTATAAATGCAACATTTAGGTCAGACAGACCTCATCAGTTATTAATGAGGCTACTTTTCTGCCCTTTACTGTGTCACATAGGCCTGATACCTGCATGTGATTTAAGTCTCGGGGGACGGTGAATTTTTGGATAGTATTTTCAGTGTTTCTACATTATAAGATTACAGGACATTGTTCAGATCCCGCGCCGTTGGTATTTTACTGTCTCGCAGTCCCCGGCACTTTCAGAATGGTTTCATATGATACGAAGCAGCCTACTTCATTCATGGTCCTGATGTTGTCGCTCCTAATTAATAGCCCCGCACCTTTTACATGAACGCACGACAGGAAAACCCAAAGTTGACTGAACTAGCTGATCACCAGCTTTGTAGTACCAGTTATCAGACGGACAATGTTAGGGTTGGTCAAACCAGATAAGAAAAGATATCCTGGGTAAGTTAAACTGGCTTTGTAGCACAGGTCTCTAACTTTTTATAAAGTCCTGACCTCACCTGCATGCTGTGCCCAGGAGTGTCCCAAATTCAGCTAAATAAGAACAAAATAAAAATAAAGGCAGAGGACAGAGTCTCTGCAGATAAATACACTGCCACACACTTCTAGTGGGTCGTAAGTGATGACTGAGAGGGACTCCTTTTCTACGAGTCTGTACATCGCTTCTTAGGAAAATCCTGCAGAGTGTGTTGTACATTTAAAGCACCCTATCAATTATGATTTTTTTTTAAATTAGCTGTTTAAGTATTCTAGTTACACTTGTTAACAAAACAACGTAAAAAAAGACAATAACAGAGTGACTTATGTCCACATTTATGTCAATAATCACATACAAACCTGCAAATATGCATCCAGCAGACCACATGTCAATTGAGGTAGAATAAAGTTTAGCACCAAACAGCACATCGGGAGGTCGGTACCACAATGTCACCACCTACACACAAATCACAGAGTTCAGTGTAAGAATTCGACCCAATCACTCCAATTATCCAGCCAAACTGGTGCTAACATAATTGTTCAGGCATTCAGTGTAATGACCGTTGCCCGGGGTGGGTGTTATTTTGTACCGACACTGATTCCACAAAGAGATTTTCACTAACACTAAATGTTGAACTTTCATCAGCCATCTGGTTTCCATTACACCTTTTTGACAATTTTAACAAACTGCTGCTTTGTCAGGTGTCGAGTGTTTGAGAGACATTTTTTTGGGTTATATGAAAATGCGTTTGGTGAAGTGTGCTGACGGAACAGGAGTAAAAAGAACAAAATTAAATCCTAACAAAAAAAAAAAGTTTCATTTCCCAGAGAGACTGTGTGGGCTGAATGAAGTGCTTGTGTTTCAACTTGAAAAGTTTAAAAGTTCATTTCAGTACAGATGCTAATGATACAATGACCACCTGCTACAGAATCACTGCTAACTTTTCATGAGTCATTTTCACAGAGAAAGTTAAATTTGTGGATCCTTCAAAACCGGAATAACGTGAATGTGCTTTAAGCTGGTAAGTGATGAATACATCACATATTGAGTCATGACCATCTGCAGTGTTGATTTCTTATTTACAATGTTCAAAAAACGTACGAAAAAGATAACTTTGTGCTAATAGCTTTTTTAAAAATATATGAAATCACACTGTGTGCAGCACATCCTGGAGCCCTGTTTTCCACAGCCTCCACCCACCTGTAAGGTTGTGGGAGATGTTTTATTGAACCATTCATAGCATTGTGACCAAAAAATAAATTCGGAATCAAAAAGAGCAGCGGGCGTGTTGTTCATTAATTCTAGTCCGTGACCGCTTATCCCCTGGGGTCGCAGGGAAGCTGGAGCCTATCCCAGCTGACACAGGGTGAGAGGCAGGGTACACCCTGGACAGGTCACCAGACTATCACAGGGCTGACACATAGAGACAGACAACCATTCACACTCACATTCACACCTACGGACAATTTAGAGTCACCAATTAACCTGCATGTCTTTGGACTGTGGGAGGAAGCTGGAGCACCTGGAGGAAACCCACGCTGACACGGGGAGAACATGCAGACTCCACACAGATGGGCTCCCCCACCCCAATGGTTCGAACCAGGAACCCTCTTGCTGTGAGGCGACAGTGCTAACCACTGCAGCACCATGCCGTGTCATAGTCTACAATTTGAAAAGCGAAAAATTCAACCTCCCCGGCTCAAGCCGTTTTCAATATTTCCAGGTCCGATATTTTATGCAAAATCTAGATCCAAACTTCCCCAATGTACCTCACCCTAGTGCTATGGATGATATCCTCCAAATTCCCTCCAATCGAAAAGGCTTCATTTCAAGAATCTATTCCAACATATCATCTCTCGGAGACACCTCTCTCAATAAAATTAAAGGGAAATGGGAGGAGGAGCTTGGGGATGCAATACCTGAGGAATCCTGGACTGAAGCTCTGAAGAGAGTTAATGGAACTACTTCATGTGCTAGGCTAGGTGTAATTCAGTTTAAAGTCTTGCACCGAACCCATCTCTCCAAGTCTAGGCTGGCCAGAATTTATCCCGAGGTGGATGAGAATTGCAGCAGATGTCATATTGCCTCTACAACATTAACACACATGTTCTGGTCCTGTTCTTCCCTCTCAGATTACTGGTCAGCAATCTTCAGAATTCTCTCACAGGCACTGTCCATAAATTTGCAACCTAACGCCTACTCTGCCATCTTCGGCATAGTGCCTGCTGACCAGCAGATTATCAATAAACATAAGGACATTATAGCATTTACAACTCTACTTGCACGCAGAAGGATTTTGTTACATTGGAAATCCCCCAAACCACCCAGCACCTCCTTATGGATGAATGACCTTATGCTTCATTTAAGCCTAGAAATGATCAAATATACACTTAGAGGGTCGAGAGACCTCTTCTATTCCACCTGGAACCCAGTAATGTCTTTTATTAACAAACTTCCAACCCTCCCTGACAACTCATAAATTCATGATTACTAGATCCTGAGGGATGTTGCATGATGTCGCACAGCAAACGCAGCCTCCTCATTTATTCTCAAGCTTTATTTTCGAACTAGCTACCTCCACTTTATCCTTCCTTTTTTCTTTGTTTCACTATTCATATCTGTTGAATGATATCTTAACCCATCAATATCATAACTTTTATGTATTCATTTAGTTACTTATTTAATTTACTTAGATTGGGATGCACTGGATGTTTTAGGGTGGGGGTTATATTTTTATGTGTTCCGTGAAAAATCAAAAAATATTATCTTTTTGTATAACTGTCTACATATGCCTTGCTCTCAATAACAATATTGTTCAAAAAAAAAAAAAAAAAACACCCTTCACTGATGACACACCCATAACAGCGATGGTTCTGCCATAAACCAGCAGAAACACAGGCTGATTTGCTCAGTAGCACCAACATTTCAAGGAATCCTGATCCTAATTTGGTGGAAGAGGGCCGTAAGAAAAAGTAAGAATGCTGATGAACTCCACTCTGAATCATTTTACCTGGCGGGATTGATTCAGCAAAATCCCTTTACTGTCATCAAGATCTTTAATCTGTGTGTTTAATTCATGCTGCCTGTACTGCATATTACAGTATATCCACATAGTGTGAAATAACTGTTGGATCATTTATTTCTTCTTGCTGAACCAGTTTGAAGAGTCTCAGGGCAATACATCCTCTGAAATGAAATGACCTTTAAAAATGACCTTACTTCAAATCCTCAATGCTTCAAACTCTGTCCCCCTCAAGGTTTTCTGTTTATTACATTTTCAGATCAGTTGTAGTCACCCTGGGTCAAGTGCCCCCTCATGAGATTGGTGCGCCGGGCCCTTAGGTCAGCCAACCAAATCCACTAAACCTATCTGAGACTTGCCTGTCATCTCTCTGATAACGTCAGCAACAAAAGAAAATCCAAACACAACTTAAAGTTCATGCTGCTGTGTGGTCCACTCTCTCCTATCATTAATTAATGACTTAACTTTACACTGTTCACACAAATAATAACACAAATAAGTGCTTTTAATAACCTCAAAGACACAGGGAACACTGTGGTTGAGGGCCTGGATCTGTTGTTGCAGTTTGTTAGTTACATCTGCCATATTTTGATATTACTTTTTATGTAAGAAATGTAAGAGTTGTGTTATTCAGGGCTAAAACAAAATCTGAAACGGTTCTGTATGAGACATTCAGAGCATGAATATAGCAGCAAATCACTATTTGCTATGTAAAGCTATAGTGGCCTCCTGAGAAGAGAATAAGGTCACGCTTCCTGTGTTATTGTGATCTGAGCTTCTCTGTGGTTTGTTGTTTTGTAAGTGCATGTGTGTATCCCACTGACTAGCTCATTGCTGCCGCTTTGCACTGCCCTGATATGGCGGCAACTCCTGATAGCAGGATGGCATTGCTGCGGAATGACGAACTGAGAGCTCATAGATTGGTCTCAACTTTTTTTCTCGGCACTCAAAATACCAAACTACAGTGCTAAGACTGCATAACATGAGATAATACAGACCTTTATTCATCCCAAAGGAAATTCGTGTGCCACAGATTGCTCAAAAATGACGACAAGATAAGACGAGAAGTAGCAGAGTAATAAATGTAAAGTGTATAAGCTGTAAAGCCAACAAAAGTGCATAATAGAGTCTACTGAATGTTGGTTGTAGTGTGACATGTACTGCAACTCTCTTGATTTTTCTTTTGATATTGAATGTGCCAAAAATCTCTGCAATTTCACGCACGATTACAAATTCAAAAATTAAAGATCTGATATGATAATGACAATGTACAACCTACCTCTGCAGAGTAACACCTCACAGGTATGCCAAAGGCTCGAGCCAACCCAAAGTCGGCCAGCTTCAACTCCCCGTTCTATACACAGAGACACAAGTGAACAGATCATAAACCATAGCCTCTACAGTCCGTCAGATTTAGCTTTACATGTCACGCATGCCGTTACTGATTTCAAGTCTGTAGCTTCTTCAGCCTTTAAGACAAAGTCCAAATGCACCTGAACACTCACTCTGTTTATGAGGAGATTCTGTGGCTTCAGATCTCTGTGAAGAACGTTTCGACTGTGACAGAAGGCCAGGCCTTTCAACAGCTGATACATGAATGACTGCATCGAAGGGAAAAAGCGGTTAATTCAAAGTTTCATGAGATGTACAGACATGACAACCAGAGGCTAAAGATGATGCTCTCAACAAACCAAGCTGTTCATACAGTATGCGTTTGAGCAGGCATGCTGTCCTTGGTTAAACTCTCACCTTCACAGTTTCAGGATCTAGGTCCCCATTGCAGCTGTCAAAATACTTCTTCAAATCCTGCATATGATAAGAGACACATTAGCCTCAGACAGCACACAATAAAACAAACTGTATGTTTATGATGACTCTCTCTCACCTGATCGCAATATTCAAAAACCAAGGTTAACTTCTTGTCACTGTGCAAAACATCATGTAGTCTGCAGGAGACAGAACAGCTTTAAGTTGATGGTTGTTGACATCCTGCTTAAATGCAACCTGCTCAGCATTTTAACTCCTCTGACAGACAGTGACACGCTACCTGTCTCTCACATGACAACAGGTGACACAGTTTGGGCAGCAGACTGACCTGACTATGTTTTTATGCTTTAGTTCCTTCAGGAGACAGATTTCTCTCAGAGCTGAACTTGGCACCCCCTGAGAGAGATGACACCCAGAGTGATTAGCACTAGCATGCTAACAGCTTGCTAGCAAATACTGAAATAAGAATTAGGTTGTTTTGAAAACATACCTCGTCGTCGTCGTCCAACCTGACCCTCTTCAAAGCCACAATTTCGTGGGTTTCTCTGTTTTTGGCCTTGAAAACTGTCCCGTACGTTCCTACGGAGCATAATAACGATTAGTTAAATCAGTTATCGTATTGATGAATGGCATAGCAACGGTAGCTAGCTAGCTAGCTTCTTAGCTACCTAGCTTGCGTTAATATCGTAAAAGCAGGCAGGCATACATCTTCTGACAGATCTTGTCACAAACACATACTCGTGTAAGAAAAACCCGTACACACAGCTTTGTATATGGTTAACTAGGGAATGAGTTAACGTAGGCACAAAGCTCACAATATAGCTAACGTTAGCTAGCTACTCAACTACAAGAATGCTAGGTTAGCAAACCAGGCTAGCTAATATTAACGTAACTTTATCAAAAGCGTATGAAACTTACCCTCTCCGATTTTTTCAAGCTTTTCATATTTCTGCATGTTTGGCCAGTGAAGCCAGCCCTGGGCGAGCTAGCAAACCAATGACTGATTAAAGCCCCAAACTGGGGTAAATAATGTTGTGATAGCTAGCGTTAGCTTGAAGCTATCTGCACTCAATTGCTCCTGGTCGGTCTGCAGCCAAGCTCGTCTTGTTGGTCATCTAGAGGCCAAAAGTTGAACTGCAACTGTCTCGAAAAACCAGACCAGGCTCAACAAACATAGCAGAATGCAGCAGTGTCTTTCTCATGATTAGAAGCAGAAGCAGTTCTCTGTTTGTGCCTGGTTTTGTTGCAGAGTTAGGTTTTAAAAAGATCAAAATGGCTGTGTGCAGAGGGTAAACTGGTCCACATTTACAGTTCTCCTCAGACTCTTCACATTGACCCACTTTAGTCAAAGATAACAATGTGAGGGATGTGTGTAAGCAACTGTACAGGACTATGTGATATCTTAAATGTGTTTCCCTTACTTAAATTGATCATTTGTAATCTAATCTTACACTGAAAATGGATTCCACTAGGAGGCTGTCAGGCTATATGTTAATGTACGTTGAATTATTAATTACAGACAGCCTAATTTGTCTGCTTAATGATGCAAACAGTATGTTAAAGGGAGACAGATCTATGTGTTTGACTTGTTTCATTTGACAAATGAGCCCACAATACAACTAATGATAGTGATGGCTAATATTCACCAGCGTGCAAGACTTTGTGTCAGCGAACATACTGTACAGACACACAAGGGCATCAACGTCATACTACACTCAAAATCATACATACAATCTTGGGATAAAACACTAGTTTCCAGCATCTGTATCACAACAGATTTAAATTGGGACAATTTGCTCAAAATATTTGACTTACTGTTAGTTATAGTAAGATGGGAGGTAATACTGGTGCCAAAACAGCAGTTCCACTCATGTATCACAAATGGATGATTTTAAGGAGCAACTAAAGCACAGAGTGGACATTATATTTCTGTTTTTTTTTATCCCACAGTGAATTGGGGGGATTTTAACTGTAGGATCAAGAGATGACACTACCCACAAAGCATATATTTCTCACTGTTTAGGTTCAGTGTTTAGTGTCTTCAACCCTGTATTCACGACAAAACATGGAGTTCATGTGTATTATGATCCACTAAAATAAAGGGAACAAAACAGTATATTCTCATTAAAACAAAGTTTATTTTTTCTACCACAATATAATTGATCATTCTATACAGAATAAGAGAAAACAGTGTTGTGAAATTCACATTTAAAGCTGAGGCAGGCAGTGTTATCTGGCGTCACTGGGCAAATTCCCAGAATAACCTTTGAGCATGTTGTAATTAAGGTGGTCTGAAAGAAAACAAGACTTGTGTACATTCTGTTGGCTCTGGCCATTTTCAGGAAGAGCGTGTTCTACAAATGCAAACATGCATGTGTTCTTTCGGTGAAACCCTGATTCAGTGCCGTAGAATCCCAAAGAAAAATAGCTGCAATTCAAGCAGGCCAATAACTGTCTGAACTGTAGAGCAACACCATAAAAGGAAGACAGAGTCTGAGGAGAGTCTGACAACAAGCAAGATAAAACACGTCAATATCGGTGAAGCACGGAGAGAAAATGCTAAGCATAGTCAGAGGCATTAGACCGCAGCTAATTCAAGTTCATGTTTACGTGGCTAGTAGTGATGCGCGGGTCAACCCACATCCTGAGGGTCGGGTAGGTTTGGGTGAGCTTACTAGAAAATATCATGAATTTTGGGCAGGCAAGTCAAATTACAACTTAAAGAAACACTGAATGCAATAATCCACCTTCCACCTTCTCTTCCTTACCTCTGTCTCACTCTCAAACACACACACATGCAAGCAGCTTTATTATCAACACTGCTGTGCTCAGTCTGTCTCTGTCCTTGTCTCAGTCCTGACCACTGTGCTACTATAATGCATGTAGTTGATAGTTTGAGGTCAAGTTTGGCTTGTTGATTAACGTATGTGTTTGCAGGTCGGGTGGGTGTGAGTGTAAAAAAAACCTTGACCCCTACAGTGTGTCCTCGGGCTCTGTCCCTGCCGCTACAGACCACCTCGCTGGGAGGAGCGCAGGTAGCAGCCTTTGAGACAGACCCCAAGTCAGCGGCTGCAGCAACTAGAACCCAGCCAGCACCAGGGAACCACACTGCTCCGACTCACCGACTCCGTTGCTGCTATCATGCAGGTTAGACCCAGGGCTAAATTTGAGTTACTACAGCAGCTTGAGTTCCCGTATATAGCGGGTGCAGATCTGGTGGAAGGGGCTTAGGACAGAGAGGGGAGAGCTGCAGGACGAGCGTATATTTTCAAATTCTGCTGGTTTTTGCCGTTTCCAGAAAACTGCATACCTCAGCTTTAAGTTTAATACAGTACAGTAGTGTAGTTTGTTCATCATCACAGGCTGATCCTGCTGGTCCACTTATAAATTTACATACATACATTTTGGAGTTTGTTGTAAAACTAGGCAGAGCTGGTAGATTTACATTACATGTTTTACATAATTTATCTGTTGAGGTAAACCTTTCCTATGAATTCATTTAAAAAGACATTTCATTACTCAGTGTAGATGTACAGTAAACACGCTTTAGTGTGTTCATTTCTTCCCCTCGGCTCTTTGCCTGCGGATCAGATCAGAGTAAAGTCCTCCTTTGCTCAGCAGTTCCAAGTGAGTCCCAGCCTTAAAAAGACAAGAGGAAGCTGTTAGATATAATTAAAACTTATTCTACACACTCAGCACATTGAGATGGAAGCGACCAATATATATGTATAAATTACTGAACATGGAATCAAGCAAATTCTCTTTAGTGCCTCGTTAAATTAACAGGAGATAAGAGCACCTCCATTTCTCTGACTACTCTGCTACCTCACCTCTACGATGCGACCATTGCTCATGACACAGATGAGGTCAGCCCCTTGAATGGTGCTCAGCCGGTGGGCGATGATAAGCACAGTGCGACCACGTGTGGCCCTGTCCAGAGCCTCCTGCACCACCCGCTCTGATTCTGCATCCAAGGCGCTGGTGGCCTCGTCCAGCACCAGGATGCAGGGGTTCTTGATCAAGGCGCGGGCGATAGCAATACGCTGTTTCTGGCCACCTGACAATGTCACACCTCTCTCACCTGGGTTCAAAAATCTAGAGTTTAGTATTTAAACAGCACACATATGATAATATTTGTAAATGCCTGAAGGAGTGCACTCACCAACCACAGTGTTATAGCCGTCTGGGAAACCTATGATGAAGCCGTGAGCATTGGATTGCTTGGCTGCATTAATGACCTCAGCATCTGTGGCCTCGGGCTTCCCAAAGCGGATGTTGTCCATGATCGATGATCCGAACAAAACTGGCTCCTGCAAAGATACAGGGTGAAAGATAAAGCCGTGTATAATTAACAGTTTTATTAATCTGACTTATTAATTAAAATCTGGGATGCATTAATGATTAACAGTCTTTACCTGATTGATAAATCCAATGACTTGTCCCCTGAGCCAGGACAGATCAAGTGTTCGGATGTCAAGTCCGTCCAGCATGACTACACCGCTAGTTGGGTCGTAGAAACGCTCCAACAAGGACGCCACGGTGGACTTTCCTAAAATGGATTACTCATTTACAGTCTCACACTGTTTACATCTCACACATCTACACTCAGAATCATTAATGAGGAAATTACCTCCTCCAGATTCTCCAACAAGGGCGACAGTTTTAGAAGGAGGCAGCGTCAAGCTGAACTTCGTCAAGATCTGATGGCCAGGTCTTGTTGGATAGCTTTAAATATACACAAAAATAAATCAAAAGATAGTAAGCTCTGATAGTTATGTTTAGTTAATATCTAGAATTGTCTTGAAATCTACTTGAATTAATTCGAGGCTCCAACCTGAATGAAATGTTCATAAAGTCCACTCTTCCTGTCAGTGAATGGTACGGGATGCGTCCTCCTCCAGACAGAGGAATGCTAGGCACCAACGCTAGGTATTCAAAAACCCGGGCCCCGGAGCTTAATCCTCTCACCATCTGTTGCAAAAGTTAGAGACTGACAGTTTGATTTCTCACTTAATAGTATTTCAAATGTTAACAAATGCATACATAACACATGCTCTACATCCATATAACTTTTACGCACCTGTCCAAATAGGATAGAGATACTGGCCAATGACCTGAGCATTAAGAGAACAGGAGTTACACCTTAACATCAGCTACAGTTAAACTGATTCATTTGGTATGGTAATGGTAAGAAAGAGGAATCACTGTGAAGCAGGTTGTGTCTTTTACCTCTGAACAGTCTGAGAAGCAACCAGGAAAGACATGAGGTCTCCAGGGGACATTTCATTGCTAGAAATTAAAGTCCCTCCGGCAAAAATAGTTCCTAGGACAATGCCTGTTTTGAAAGCACACACCACAAAAACATTACTTTACTGGATATCGTCAGATACAGTACTGATCTGCTTAATGCTGTGTTTATCAGTGAACATAGCTGAAATACACTCACAGTTCAGGGCGACGTTTGACAGTCCTTGGAAAACTGCAATTCCAGCACCGAGATTTTCATTCATGTCACATGATTTGTCAACCTCATATGCATATAACCTAGAAAAAAGACATTAACATATTATCTGTGACATACAGTATACTGTGTCTCTATAAGTACTATGGCTATGAGTATTATAAAATATACTCTCACTTACTAGGGCTGGGTGTCAGTACTCAATACCTTTAAGATTTCAAGCGAAATAACCCAGTACCAAGTTGCTAGATCTAGATAAGAAACTCTAATTGTGTGGTTTTGTGTTCAAAAGTATGGCTATACTACACACTTCTGGCCTCTGGCATTATATGCAACTGAATGCTTCCATTCACATGATGGGCATCAAATGACGAAAAAAATTGAATCAAATAAGGTACTCTATTGGTATATGTGTCACTTTTCGGGTATTGGTACTGGTATCGTAATTTTTTTAAACGATACCCAGCCCTGTCACTTACTGGAGTTCCCGTTCCTCCATTGCAAAAGCTTTCACTGTCCGCACATTGCCAAGCGCCTCATCTGCCACTCCTGTTGCTTTTGCCACCTTAAAATTAAACAGACAAAGTTAAGGCACACAGCAAATTTAACTTTTAAACTGCAAAATAATAGCAGCTTTATTGCATCTCAAATTGTACATGCTATAAATACAGACACCGTGTCACCGTGTAATGACATACTTAAGCTTTGTGGCAGCACGGCAAAGATTGATATTGATTTTCTTCAGCAATCTGAAGGGAAAAACCTTCTGTCACTCTGACTGGTGCTTCTTTGGAGTGTCAGTGACATTTCTCACAATACAAGCACTGACATAGTCACATCTTTCTGTTTGTACGTCGGCCCGCAAAATAATGAGAATTAGAGTCGGAGCCAGGAAGAGTTGTAAAGAAACTTGGCATCTTGTGGGCAGAAGTGAGATCAGATCTATATTGTGTTAGGCAGGAGAAGGTGCACTATGTCTGACACATTTGTAAAGGTCTGTTCTCCTTGCTTATATCTACGGCTTTTTGAATTTTGGCTGCTCTGATATTGCAGCCTCTTGTGACATGGTAATGAAACTCTGTGTACAAGACATTGTTCAGTCTAAAGATTCTAAGTAACATTATAAAATGATTTGGTATCACCTGTTCTTGAGCCAAACGGGATAGTTTGCGGAGGAAAGAGCCGATCAGAGCCCCAGCTCCCACCAGACAGGGGAGAACAACCACAGTCAAGCCTGTGAGTTTGGGAGAGATGACATAGAGAGAGACGAAACACCCAACTGTCTGTGTAATACTCCGCAGACCCTGCAAATATGCGAAAAGAGCCACAAATAGGAATTAGAGGGCTCAAACTAAAATATACTTATTACCTGACAACACATATGTAGCACTTTATACCTGAGAGATGACCAGTTTAAAGGAGGACTTGAACTCCTGTATGTCCGCAGTCAAACGGTTCACAAGCTGCCCAGTTTTATTGGCATCAAAGAACGCCACGTCTTGCCTGAGACAAAACAATAACACAGACTATGTCAATACACTTGTAGACCAGTGGTTCCCAACTGGTGGGTCGGGGTCCAAAAGTGGGTTGCAGATCCTATCTAAATGGACCTTGAGTGACACTGAAACGTGTCAAGTTTGTAAACAACACAATCTATTTTTAAGTACAGTGAATTTCTGGCTCCGAGCTTTTACTTTGAAGTGCTGTTTCCTGCTGTAGAACAACTGACAAACGGACAGCTGCTTCACAGAGACAACAAACTAGCTCGACAACATGGCCAAACGCAAGCATGATGCTGAATGTATTAAACTGTGCGGACCTTGATCTAATGACTATGGAGAAATCTGGACCCTGGGGCTGCACCAGTTGGGAACCACTGTTGCAGACAACCAATAATATTAACCGAGATTGAAAAGAGATGACCACTGCTTTTAATGAATCTTTGTTTTTTTTGCTCATACATCAGGGAATATGTACCTCAGTAAGGATGCAAAAAGAGTCTTCCTCATATCTGCTGCCACTCTCTCTCCCACCCTTGAAAGCAGGATGATGTAGCCACTCGTTAGCAGGCCCTGCACAAAGAGGGGTGATTAATGACCAGTGCAACACGCCATTTTCCAGAAAACAGCTGTGACAATTTCTTGCACATTTTTTTTCCAAAATGAAAGCGAGTATAAGAGAACAAGCAGACGTGTGAGGGTAATAAGCATCATAGCTGTAAGAAAAATGAAAGAATAAGACCTGAAAGCCATCACTAAACAGGTAGAATTACTGCAAGAAAATGGCACACTTAACAATGTTATCCAATACAGCAACATACTAACAACAGCCTCGACAGTGATGGTCTTTTTCTCTGAATTAGTTTCAATAATTAAAGCATAATAAGCTTCATAAAAACGGTAGTTATCTCAGAGCTGTTGTCTTGGATTGCATGATATTGTGCAGGTGTTGTTTTTATTGCATCCACCATCCATTTTCATTTAATTAACAGAGAAATAAATGTCCAGTTATTATCCCCGATGCTACAATTAAATATGTTAAAAAGGCGCAATTAAGAGTCTTTGTGGAAATTAAACATCTGGCCAGACAATCATAGTTATATCAGAAGTATATACTTATTTGACAGCAGGAAAACATGGCAGAATATGACGTAACGTACCACTGCACATGCTCACTGCTGCTTTATCACTATTATAACACACTGCCATGTGCTGGCACACAGTCCACCACAGGCTGATTGTACTTGACTCTTGGCATAGTGAGTTGTGCAACTGCTTAGAGCTTTGACAGGTTTCTCGCGCACTTACCTGGATGCCATAAAGTCCAAGTAATTTCAGCGCAGGACGTCTTATCTCCTGGAAATAATTCCCAGTCTGTTCTCTCAGGTGACGTGCAACCACATTCACCAGATCCCCAAGCATCAAGGGGATTTGAATATTCAAAATAGCGGCACCAAACGCAAGCTGAAAAGAAAATTACTCAGTTTAGTTGATCAGCATATGACATACTCTATCTTGGAAAATGACAGTACATTCAAGCTCACCACAACAGCGCCAATGAGAGCAAACAGCTGAGGTTTGACAAATTCCCACAGGATATGCCATTTGAACTCAGGCACGGAGTTTTTGGCTCCAGCTTCCACCGGGATGTTGTTATTCACATCTGCCTCGCAGTGAGCCACATGGCAGAACAGCCGAGCAGACACAGTGAGCACTGCTGGTCCCAGCATAAACTTCAGGGCCACTCCTGGGGGTCTGGATGTTCGGGTGGTGGAGTGGCGGACAGCTCTCTGGGTGAGGCTCCAAACACGACTGACAGCATTTCCAGGCTGCTGTGAGGAGCTGTGTGCTGGCGATCGTGGGGATGTATACCACCTGGATATGATCAAGAATCAGGCATTCAGTAACATATCATGAAAGTACTACAGGGCTATTGTAGCAAAGGTACTATAAAACTTCAAGTTCCAAATAAACACCCAGTCCCTTTTACTAGCCTGGTATGGCGACACATTTCGACAAATAAACGCTTGTCTCAATTAGATGCCTGGTCTGGTTGCCAAGCAGTTCATTGGATGTATAAAGCAGGCTGTTGGCTACCTCAAATTATGTGTCCATTCCTCGATTACCCTGCAAGTTATTCATATTCCTTCAGATCAAAAGAATCAAACCGGTTTGTCATAAAAATTAATCTGGCTGTGTGCTGGGTGCCGTAATCCTCGAGTGCTGTAACTCTCTCTTTCTCTGATGAGGTTTGTCAGAGCTTGATCAAATTAGTGATTCATAACATATATAATATCTGATACTACAGGTAATATTCATACAGGTTTAAATAAACAATTTGATAGTGTTTTGCTGAGCAACAGTTTTGTGTGACAGGAATTAAAGGCCTGTCCCATATAGACGTCTTTCCCGAATATAAGCCTGTTGAGTTTTATGGTATATATTTTAAGGCTATAAGAGATTTAGATTGATCTGCAACTTGCCACTGAATAATCAGATGATTATTTTCTCAATTATTAATAATAAATGAATCAGTCAAGTCTCCACCTTATATTGCAATTGCAGAGGAGACACTGACAGTGACCAATAATTTAAACATACATACAGTACAGGCCAAAAGTTTGGACACACCTTCTCATTCAATGCGTTTTCTTTATTTTCATGACTATTTACATTGTAGATTCTCACTGAAGGCATCAAAACTATGAATGAACACATGTGGAGTTATGTACTTAACAAAAAAAGGTGAAATAACTGAAAACATGTTTTATATTCTAGTTTCTTCAAAATAGCCACCCTTTGCTCTGATTACTGCTTTGCACACTCTTGGCATTCTCTCCATGAGCTTCAAGAGGTAGTCACCTGAAATGGTTTTCCAACAGTCTTGAAGGAGTTCCCAGAGGTGTTTAGCACTTGTTGGCCCCTTTGCCTTCACTCTGCGGTCCAGCTCACCCCAAACCATCTCGATTGGGTTCAGGTCCGGTGACTGTGGAGGCCAGGTCATCTGCCGCACTCCATCACTCTCCTTCTTGGTCAAATAGCCCTTACACAGCCTGGAGGTGTGTTTGGGGTCATTGTCCTGTTGAAAAATAAATGATCGTCCAACTAAACGCAAACCGGATGGGATGGCATGTCGCTGCAGGATGCTGTGGTAGCCATGCTGGTTCAGTGTGCCTTCAATTTTGAATAAATCCCCAACAGTGTCACCAGCAAAACACCCCCACACCATCACACCTCCTCCTCCATGCTTCACAGTGGGAACCAGGCATGTGGAATCCATCCGTTCACCTTTTCTGCGTCTCACAAAGACACGGCGGTTGGAACCAAAGATCTCAAATTTGGACTCATCAGACCAAAGCACAGATTTCCACTGGTCTAATGTCCATTCCTTGTGTTTCTTGGCCCAAACAAATCTCTTCTGCTTGTTGCCTCTCCTTAGCAGTGGTTTCCTAACAGCTATTTGACCATGAAGGCCTGATTCGCGCAGTCTCCTCTTAACAGTTGTTCTAGAGATGGGTCTGCTGCTAGAACTCTGTGTGGCATTCATCTGGTCTCTGATCTGAGCTGCTGTTAACTTGCGATTTCTGAGGCTGGTGACTCGGATGAACTTATCCTCAGAAGCAGAGGTGACTCTTGGTCTTCCTTTCCTGGGTCGGTCCTCATGTGTGCCAGTTTCCTTGTAGCGCTTGATGGTTTTTGCGACTCCACTTGGGGACACATTTAAAGTTTTTGCAATTTTCCGGACTGACTGACCTTCATTTCTTAAAGTAATGATGGCCACTTGTTTTTCTTTAGTTAGCTGATTGGTTCTTGCCATAATATGAATTTTAACAGTTGTCCAATAGGGCTGTCGGCTGTGTATTAACCTGACTTCTGCACAACACAACTGATGGTCCCAACCCCATTGATAAAGCAAGAAATTCCACTAATTAACCCTGATAAGGCACACCTGTGAAGTGGAAACCATTTCAGGTGACTACCTCTTGAAGCTCATGGAGAGAATGCCAAGAGTGTGCAAAGCAGTAATCAGAGCAAAGGGTGGCTATTTTGAAGAAACTAGAATATAAAACATGTTTTCAGTTATTTCACCTTTTTTTGTTAAGTACATAACTCCACATGTGTTCATTCATAGTTTTGATGCCTTCAGTGAGAATCTACAATGTAAATAGTCATGAAAATAAAGAAAACGCATTGAATGAGAAGGTGTGTCCAAACTTTTGGCCTGTACTGTATGCACATCACTATTGCGAGTATGTCCTCAAATTGCTTATTTAGTTATTAAATTCAAAATACTGTAAAACAAAGAAAAAGCTAATCCTCATATATGAGAAGCTGGAGCAGGCTGATGTTGCCACTGATTCTTTAACAATAAACTGATTAAAATTCACTATTATTCTGTCAGTTGTACACTCTGGACCTAAAGAACATGATTCAATTTATTTCTATTAATTTATCTATTTTTTACAGTTAAAAATAAAAGATAAATGAAATATGAAAATCCTGTTTGATACATTTCTTTGTCCTGATAACAAACTCAAACACACACATGCACCCCACTGTACCTATCTATACTTAAACACCAGTGGATCCAGCTATGTCACCTGGAAAATCAAAGCAGGCTTAGCTTTGTCAGTGTTGATTAACTAACACATGGCTTTTATAGCAGCTACAGGTCAGCTGTCAGTAGCTACTGTACACCAGGCACCGGTCAGTTTAGCCTACCGTGAAAGTTTCCATATGTCTGCTGTTTTATTGCATCGCGCCGGAGCCGTGATGCTGGCTCTGCAGCAGAGTAACTGAAACATGCTTTATGCTTGTTTCAGTGATGAGAAGCTGGTTAGGCGAAAATAATCGTTAAGCTGTGCAGTAATCCACAGGCACCATGCAGGCTGCCATGTTGCCAGTGACCCAGAGTGCATTTCTCTGCCTACAGATGACCTCGTTTTACTGTGAGTGTTAGTTTGTGACGACAGAGTGACAACAAGCAACAAGCTGACACATTTAAAGCGACTTGCGCAACGTTGTTGAACAGCGACGCGACATGAATTTGATTTTATTTGGGTAAACGAGGGAAAACTACAATTCAAACCCGGAAGTGACGGTGGAGTCAAGCGGAAGTACCGTCAATGACGTTTTGTTGACATTTGTTTGTGAAAGACAAAAACAGTGGACACGCACTGGCTGGTGTATTTTTGGAAACCAGCTAACGGACCTCGCGACACACTGAAGACTACTATATCGTGATATAAACACAGCTGTGTGTGTTGACCGAGCTGTGGTTGAGATTTGACCGTTGGGCACAGACGGCAGGAGATGTAACAGCAGCAGATGGACGGACCAAGTCGGGAACAAAACAAACCGTTTCACCCGGACTACATGAGTGGCTGAATCATTCACAGGCTAACCAGCACCTGAGACTTGAGTCAGGTTGTAACTGTAAACGACGCTGACTAACATTCACCAGTCAATCTAATAGTCGTGTATTTAACTCATAACTGCCACCCAGTATTTTTCGTGTTACAATGCTAGTGTAGTGTTACACGAGCGTTGTCCGCCAGACGAGCAAGTTAGCAAGCTAATGCTAGCTGAAGCTAACGTTACCCTCGTTTGAGCTGCTTGAGTTGCTGAGCAGCTAGCCACAGAATGTAGCTGAGGTTACCACACCGCAGCCGTTTCGTACAGAGCGTTAGGACAAGTAGCTCGTCAGTCGGGAGTGACCTCGAGAATGTGAAGCACAATGGCCAACTTTGAAGCTTACCAGGAGTATCAGAGAATTGAGGACTTTGAGGAGGACTCGCCACCAGGGGAGGAGGATTTACTGGTGCATGTGCCCGAAGGCCTGAAAGGTAAACATGTCATTACGACTTCAGTATAAATCATCTTTAATAGAACAAGTGCACATTGAGAGCACTGCACTTCATGAATGTAGTCTGAAAATAAGATGAAGCAAAGTGCTAATGCTGTCATTTATTTTACAGACTCATGGCACCATATCAAGAACCTGGATAACTTCTTCAAAAGGATATCCTTTTAAACCACACTTAGATAGCAGGTCTTTGAAAGTGCACTGTCATTGCATATGTCACTGGCGTCATGTCATGCTGACCTCAGACTTGTAAAGATGCTCATCAGTAGTCATATTTAGAGTCTGCTGAGTCTCACAGTGTTTACTTCATAACTGCCATGTGCTTGTGTGGTTACAACAGGGATCAATAGGAAAGTTTTGAGGCACCCTTGAGTTTGTTGTCCTGAAGATTATCTGTGCTTAATCCAGGTTTTTACTATATAAACTCAGATTTTCCTTAACCAGCCTGTCCACATCTATCATTTCCATCAAAAGAATGGCTTTGCATGTATGATGTTGTCCGAGTTCTTTGAACTTGTGTAAGTATGAAGTAGCACAAAACACTGAGTTCCTAGGAAACATCATGATATGCAGTGGTATGTGTGTAATCAAAAGCAATAGCTTGGGTGTGCAGGTCTAACAGGATGCTTGTTGTGACTAAGACCTCGTGGTGACTTTTTATGTTGTTATGACAGTTAAGTGTGCCTCGGGCCTCAGCGTGAACAAGTTGAGCCAGATGATTTCAAAAGCAGCTGTACTTGGAAGCTCATGTGAAGCAATTTCCCTGCACTAAACACCAACATTTTGACTATTGCCTTGTTGTTGTTGTTTAGTATTTCAGCAGTATAACATAATCACATCACCATGCCAGCTTGTCAACATATTGTTTATTTCCTGTTCTGTCGCCTAAGATATTTTTTTGCCACCACCAGTAGGCCTTCTCTATTACTGGGTCCTGGTCTGGTGTTACTCTGGTTCTTACCGCAGTTGGTTTATTAATACAGGGCCCCTTGAACCATTAGCTGGAGAAAATCTATCCACATAACGACAGCCCAAAACAAACCCCAGTCTTTCAACATATGTATTAAAATAATTGCAATTGACCTGTCTTATCTGCTGTATTATTTATTAATCACTTCTCAGTGTATGCAGAGCACACTGTCTGTGTTTTGATGGTTAGAAATTAAATATAGTCGCTTATCTCAGTGCTGTTTATTAATCTGTTTTGTCACTGTAATTACTTTTGATGTTGTTGTTTTTTACTGTCATGCAGAACAATGCCTAATCTTTTTTTCTTTCTTTTTTTAATCTCATCATAACAGTCAGTTTTTGTTTGTTGTCACATTCACGACGTTCCTTGTCAACTGTGTGGAGTATGATGTCCTGTTTGCCAACCGAGCAGTCAACCACACCGGGCCGGGCCAGAACCCACTGGACAGGAACAAGGTCACTCTTCCAGATGCCATCCTCCCTAGTGAGCAGTGTACTCAGAGGTAATCGTGTTTAATACGGTGTTATGGAGAGCTTCAGAGTGTGAAAGCGTATTTTCTTTCCTTCAGGGGTAAAATTAGTGGAAAAGTCCAGGTGAATTGATAGAAAAGGCCGCACAGTCACATAAAGAGACGTGCTCATCCTCTCGTTCCAGCCAGTTTGATTAGATGCTTTGTTCTGAAGTGGGCATGGTCTTGGATATTATTAGAGCCCTTTTAGAGACAGGCCTTCAGGGGGATTTAATTTGTCTGGCTTAATACAGTTGTAATCAGACTTTCAGACTTAATTTCTTATTGGATTGTGTCCGATGTGGCTTCAGACTGCAAGATACAGTCACATTCACGAAGAAGGAATATGGAACAGTTGTTTATTTAGCTGTTCCCTGTGGGTTTCTTGATTTACCCCAGCAAACTATGAGAACCCTGTTGTATTTGTAATGGTAGGCAATGCCTCTTTAAGCTCCTTAACTGTAAGCAATAGCAGAAACAATCTTTTTACATCAATGCCTTTCAGCTATCGGCCGACCTGAGTATCCTGTGCTTGTTTTCATTCTTAAACTGTTGTTCCGAAAGAAGAAACTGTAACACACATCCAAAATAAGACAATGTGACCCAGATGTTAAGCACAAGGTTTCAAGGAATACTTCACCCACAAAATTACCATTTCAAATCAGTTAGTCATGCTGTGTTAATACAAATTTGTGAAGAAGACTTTATTTGTCTTGCATGCCTCTACAGGAAATGGGATACAATTGATTTATTGAGGGGTTGGGAATCACTTGAACAACAGCAAAACTGTAACATAGCATCCATGTACAAGCTCTCACAGAACGTGTGCAGTGTTTTCCAAGTCTCATTTATACAGGTGTACGCTTAGTGCTTCTTGAACACATGGATCTCACACAAAAAAAAAACATAGTATAGGCATCTGGCTTTAAAGAGAGTGTAGATGAGTTTTACTTTTAGTTCAGTTTTAAATGCTATACATGTGTTTGGAAAGCACTGAGCATATGACTGGATAAATGAGACTTGGATCGTACTGCACGAGTTGTGTGAGAGTTTGTAAACTGATGCTTGATATAATTTTGCCACGTGGTCCCCAGTCAATCAGTCAACAAAGTTTTCTTCACACATTCAAGGTAACCTGGCGTTACTAACTGATATACAGATGGTCATTTTGTGGATGAAGTGTTTCTTTAACCAGACTGATCTCTTATTTTTATGTTTGATTTTAAGTAACTCCCTTTCTATGAAATGTTTTGCTGTTTATTTGAATCTGAGATCAGCAGCTTCCAGTTGCCGCATTCCAGCAACTGATAGTTACTTCAAGGAGGGTATTTGTGTACTGTGTTTAGTTTAGCTTTAGGAAACACTGCGATGTAATTGATAGCTTTGGTGAGGTAAAACTGTCCAGCAGAGATACAGCAAGCTGACAGCCAGATGACGCCTCACTAGCTGGCTGAAAGGGACAGGACCCCCACCACCCTTGTGTTGTCATATTTTTTTCCCCAAGATGTAGCCCTACCCCTGCTTGTTTTCTCCAGCCTGTCTGATAGACCTGTCATGGATCTGTTCTGATTCTGACTGTGGCTCAGTCGTCATTTATATCAAAGTCAGTGACGTAAAACTGTCCAGAGTTCTAATTTGGGAACTGCTTGTTCCTCAGTTTGGATCCTCTGTGTCCTCGTCACAACTTCTCTAATTTCCCTTTTAAAGCAAGATGATTGTCCCGAAAACATTCTCATATTTTGTTTGTTACATTTAAAAGTGACCCAGTATGAAATGATATAGAATGATGTGAATAATATTGGCTAATGAATGCTTATGAATATGCTTAAATGATGCCAACTGTGCTGCATGTTTTGACATTTAATACTCGGAAAATTCCTTAATTTTAGAATGAAGTAAGCAGGCTGAGTCTCTCACAACATGTAATACATTACAACATACAACATTGCTCACTTTCTCATCTGTTCATCATGTTATAAGTTAAATGCAGAAAAAAGTGTCACTTTACAATGTCATTAGAGGACAGGGGTGTCATATGGGTGCCCCAGTGCCCACTGTAGATGTTATTCTGAATCTCAGATGTCAAACTAGCCTCGACCTTAACCACTTTGTCAGGATATTAATAGTTTTTTTTTAATGATATCTCTCCATCCTTTTCTAAATATTGTGTGAGCATTGTTGCTTTCTGTAAAGGTCCTGACATGTGTGAGCACATTTATATCTGAATGACAAAAATCAATCACTCTATGGGATATATAAACCCAGCCATGTCTGAAAAGAGCTTTTTTTAAATTCAGGATCCAGGAGAACAGTTGGATTATATTCCTTCTCATCATGGCGGCCATCTTCTGGATCTATCGACTTGTTAAAGTATTTTGCAATGTTCTGAGCTACTGGGAGATCAGGCAGTTCTACATCAAAGCACTGAAGATCAGAATGGTGAGTGCTCCACCTGCAGACCTACATGCTACATCAAAAAAATCACCCAAATCAAACTGTGACAGATGTCTTGTGCTTGTGGTTTTAAAAACATGAGGATAACCATACCTAAAACGATGAGTTGTGTTGTCATGCTTTGTCCCTGTAGTGTAGCATTAGTCAGCTAATTTTTACTTCTTGCCTACTTGTCCCAGGATGAACTATGCAACTTCACATGGCAGGAAGTCCAGGACCGGCTCATCAGCCTGCAGCGAGAACAGCAAATGTGCATACACAAGAAAGAGCTGACAGAACTTGACATCTATCACCGCATCCTGCGTTTCAAGAACTACATGGTGGCCATGATAAACAAATCACTGCTGCCAGTGCAGCTGCAGCTCCCCCTGCTGGGCAATGTGGTGTTTCTCACCCAGGGCCTCAAGTACAACTTTGAGCTCATCCTCTTCTGGGGTCCTGGCTCTCTGTTTCAGAATAAGTGGAACCTGCATCCCAAGTACAAGCGGAGTGGAAACCGCCTGGAGCTCGCACAGCAGCTCAGTAGAGTCATCCTGCTGATGGGTTTGGCCAATTTGCTGCTCTGTCCCTTCATTCTGGTGTGGCAGGTGCTGTACGCTTTCTTCAGCTATACCGAAGTGATCCGCAGAGAACCCGGAAGCCTCGGTGCACGGCGCTGGTCCCTGTATGGGCGTTTGTACCTGCGCCACTTCAACGAGCTGGACCATGAGCTGCATGGACGTTTAGGCCGCGGCTACAAACCCACTTCCAAATACATGAACTCCTTTACATCACCAGTGCTGACTGTGCTTGCGAAGAACTTCGCTTTCTTCTCAGGCTCAATTCTGGCGGTGCTCATTGCGCTGACGGTCTATGATGAGGATGTTCTGACAGTGCAGCACATTCTGACCGCAATCACTGTGCTGGGAGTGGTTATTACCATCGCCAGGTGAGTTTTTAGAGCTAGGTTTTTTCCTGTGACCATCACTAACAGCAGGTGTTGAAATTAAGGAAGCTGTCTGTACTTTGTAATTGTTGAGCTTGCAGTTTATATCACATACAGACAACTGTTTATGATTGTTTTTATGTTTTTTTTTTTAATTGAATTTGAGTATGTCAATCATTTCATAGAAGCTTTTTTCAGGTTGTGAGGGCAGTTAATCATAAAGGAAACCATAGACATTCTGAATATCACTCATTTATGAATTTGGGGAGATTTTTAATGGGCTCTCTTTGTCTCACAATCAGTCATAGGTTTTCAGTCAAAAACAAAACTATCCTGTTTCCTAGTTCACAGTGGTACTGTTGAAAAGTGTACATACTTTTACCTGTCCTACACCAGGTCCTTCATCCCAGATGAGCATATGGTGTGGTGTCCAGAACAGCTGCTGCAGTGCATGCTGGCGCACATTCACTACATGCCAGACCACTGGAGGGGCAATGCTAACAAGAGCGAGACCCGTGACGAGGTGGCGCAGCTGTTCCAGTACAAAGCGGTGAGGGATGGAGAAGCTCAGTGGACAGGAACACATTTGTCATAGTCTGAACTAAAGTTATGGATGAGTTTGGTTGTGATTGATGATGGGTTTGTTTAGGTAGGACCTGATCAGTGATAAGACTTTGTCAGGCTGAATACAGTCTAATACAACAATCACTGGATTTATTTTATTTATATGTACATGTTTTGGTACTGACATGCATTTGATTTTGTGTAAAATATGACCACTTTTAAAATTTGCTGATATCTAATGAGTGTCTTCTCTGTCCAAATCAGGTGTTCATCTTGGAGGAGTTGCTCAGTCCTATCGTCACACCCTTTATTCTCATCTTCCACCTGAGGAATAAGTCTCTAGAGATCATTGACTTCTTCAGGAACTTTACGGTGGAGGTGGTTGGAGTCGGAGACATTTGTTCCTTTGCGCAAATGGACATCAGACGCCATGGAAACCCAACAGTAAGATGTGTTCCTTCTGTAACACAGGGCTCAGGCCAGTTGTGTGACTGTCAATAAGCAAAACTCTAATTGAATATTTAATGTTGTTTCTTGAATAGATCTATAATGGCTTTGAATGTTTTGGGTTTTTTTTTGTTCGCAGTGGATGTCAGAGGGCCAGACGGAGGCCTCCATATACCAACAAGCTGAAAATGGCAAGACGGAGTTGTCTCTGATGCATTTCACCATTAAGAACCCACACTGGCAGCCGCCTCAGGAGAGCTCAGTGTTTATCAGCCATCTGAAGGAAAAGGTGCAGCATGATGCACAGGGTGGCCCCTCCACCCAGTTGCTGCTCTCCGAGGCTCCTCTCTGCACCTCTCTGCAGTCCAATGAGTCTGGCGCTGGGGTGAGAAAACCTTAGGATTACACAGATACCATGTACCACACATGAACTAAAAGATATAAGCAATGCTGACCAAATGGCAATGTTCGTACATGTTGGAAGCTGCATTCAGACAGTCAGACGATGTGAGAAACATTAATGCATTTTAAAAACAGTGTAAATATTAATTGACAGAGGATATTTAAATAATTCCAGAATAGATTTCTCTGCACAAACTATTGTAATGTAATCTTATTTACCTAGTGGCTCTGTATTGACGTATGTTGTTGTTTCCAGACTGATAACCTGTTGGCCAGTGTCTTGGCTCATCCGATTCTAACTGCGTCCGGACTACAAGGGCGAGACCGTCGCTTCATTCCAACGAGCACAGCTGCTTCTGCCGCTGCCAGTGTCCTGGCCTCTCTGTCCACCTCCCAGCTCCCACATGTCAACCGTGGCCGCTCACAAAGCCTCCTGCACTCATCCGTCCACCCCGAGAGCACCATGTACCGCAGCGATCGCACCGTCATTGACAGGTTTTTATCACACGTTACATTTGCTACTGCATTATTTACGCACTGGTGATAGAATAGTGTTTGGTGAAATTTGATGAATAAATGCAAATGCTCGTTATCAGCTTTGGTTGATGTGTTTTGTTTTTCAGCATGTCCATCAGTGACTCACACATCCGGAGCAATGCACTGCACTCAGAGTTTGCCTCGGCAGAGATGAGTCTCCATGCCATCTACTTGCATGAGGTAACTTCCTGACGATGAACAAAGGCCTCCTGGTTGCCTGATATCTGACAAAATTGTCAACTCATTATACTCCGTTTCCATCTTCAGTCTGACACTGCGTCCACTCCAATGGATTTCCATGGGGAGGCGGATTTGATTTAACCTGTCACTAGAAACCAACATATCTGCTTTAATCTAATGTCATTTAAGTCCACACTGATGCGTAGCGATGCCAACATACTTGTATTGATGGGGTTTTAAGAGTGGAGCGGAGCGAAGTAAGATAAATTACGATAATGGGCAATATTAAGAAGACATGTCGATTTCGAACAGCCTCACTAGCAGCATTTATCTTGTCTATGGCTCTCGCTATTGTTGCTATTACTCTTCATTGGTTCGCACCCCTCGACAACAGCTTGACAACAGCGTCTGTCCTGCCCGTGGCACTGATTGGTTGTATTTCATTTCAACCAAGAAACTGCTATTTCATGTCACGATGCCAGACTAATCAGTCAACTTGGTGGAGTGGGCAGACTCAAAGGTCTGCACCCAGGCGAGCCCTCAGGCCCTACAGTTGGAATTAATATACGCACCATCCTTTTCTCTGTTTATGCCTGGAGTTCAAAGTGATTCTCCTCAAAATGTGTCTTTTGATCAGCGACCAGCTTCAGCTCATGTCAGTTACAAAGGATTCCAGTGATGACCAGGTTTTATTGTTTAAAAAAAAGTCCTCTTTTAGGTCTACAGACTTTGATACTGCAAAGACAGATTTCAGGTGGGGTAACACTTTGCAGTATCCCCTGTTGACCACTTGTCTAGAGCTTTATTCTGCTGCACACTGACAGCTGCTTTTCCCCCCAGCTCCACCAGCAGAGCTCCCACCCACAGAGAAGTTCGGGGCACTGGCAGAACCCGGTGCCAATGAGAGATCTGCACACAAACACTGGTAAATGATCTTGTTTTTGAGGAAAATATACAGCAGTGTAGTTGAAAAGCAAGTGGTTCCCGACAGTGAGCAGTTCTGTTTGTCAGGTTTGAGTGAGGATTTCATAACGTTTTTTATATGAACATTGAATCTAATGACTGTGTGTAACGAGAGAAAGATAAAGCTTGTAGTGCTGAAATCATGGTCACGACCTAAATCTGTAGCACTTAATTACACACTCCAGTCAGAGCAGCAGATACAACCTGAGCAGAGATTTAAAGCACCAAACATTGTTATGAGTCATATAATTATGTCTGCTTTAATATTTGTCAAATTTACATTCGACTGCAGCGGCACACAATGGTTACATCACTGCAAATATGAAGCTCATTGAGACTTAGTACAAGTCTTTCCAAATAGATTTTCCCACCATAGTAAAATTAATGGAGACCAATAGCTGCCACAGAGGTGAAAAAACATTATAAAAAAGCAAAGTATACGTATATAGTTTGTAGTATATGGGCTAAAACATGCTATTGATATGATTATTCTTTTTGTTCACAAAATGATGCATAACATGGTGTATTAAGAGTGTGTACACAGGCATGGACCAATATGTCATCAGCCAGGTGACCAGCCTTTAAAAGCTGTAACACAATTTACGGCCTATGCTGGGTGGCATGCTGATCATTTTCTAACAGAGTGCTGCAGGAAATGGCTCTGAAAACGCAGACATGAGTTAGCATTTTAGCGCGTCAGTTTCCCTCGCCTTGAAGTCAGTGGGTTTTAAGTTAGATGCCCTAAATAAGGTCTGTGGTGAACACAAGCCTAAGAGAGTTTTGTTCTACGACATAAAAGACGTAAATATTCCACTTGTGAATTTTGAAGCTTTTAGCTGTCGTAGAAAAGATGGTTGCTAACAAGTGGCTAAATGACACCACAGAACGTCATCGCGGCAGACACGGCTTTACAGCATCGTTTTGGTGGCGACAGTAAGTCATGCGAGCCAGGTGTTGCTTGTTTATAACCTGTTCATGAGCTTTTCACTCCTAGCGATAGCTTTTACGCTTAAAAAATTGTGTGTGTTTTTTTTTTTTTAATGATATACTGTATGTTTTTTATTTCTTCTAGACTATAATTGTAAGGCAGCAATACTTGTCCAAAAAACATTTCACATCGCGTATCGTATCGTAGATTATCCTGCTGAACAAAATGTGTAAGTGTTATTAACTTTGTTTGCTACAGAGCCTATTCTCTGCAATGATCCAGAATCCAACAAACAGTTGCCACTGGCTTTTTGTCAAGGGAGACAGGGTAACGCTAACTTCTGGGTCAGCATACAAAAAAAACCACGTCACCCCTGCAGCACTCTATCCATAAAAGTAAATTAATAGACACTGGGATTATGTATTTGTGTGTGTGCTGCCTTTTTATCTTTGAGTGTTGAACATTGGAAGTTTATGAACTTTGGTTTAGTGCCACAAACAATTATTGGGAAGGTTCATCTTCTCAAAGACCTACTTTGAATGTAAATAAAGTGCATTTAAAAAAGCCTCAAAATAGCCATGGGACAGTCCCCTGGGCCCCTAACTGAGGTCCAGGCTAATTATTTATATATTAATCATTAATGTTATTATTATTGTTATTAACTGGTCCATAGCCCCCTGTCATTTTACAAAACTGCCCCGGGCAAAGCGAGTTTAGTATCCCTGCTTTAACGTGTTAAATCAGGCGTGACCTGATTGAAACGTTGAAAACAAATCATTTCCCTTGTGTTAACTTGATTATGCCTGAGCGAGACTCTGACTTCGTATCAACACTCTTGACAGGTTTCCAGGCACACAGTGGCCTCAGTTCCAGCATTACCATGCCAGCCCCTGTCCACCTCGGTGGCTGGCGGGAGGAGGAGGAGGAGAACGCAGATGATCAGGAGATTAACAGTGGATCTACTCCAAAACAGGGCACTGGGAGTAGTTTTTGAAGTGCCTTATGTCATAAGGTATATGCTCTCTTTTAAACTCTGTAATAAGACACATGTCTATGACCTATGCTTTGTGGTTCTGTATCCTGTGTGTCTGTCGAACCTAACAACAATGGCCTTTTATCCTGCGAGGGATACATCGCCATGATAATTTCTCCTCTCTTTTTTTTTATAGTGTTTACATTTTACTTTCTTCTATGAACATTGTGGCCTTAGATGATCTTCACGGAGAATTTAGCATGGACCTTTAAAACATCATTCAGCGTTTGTTGTAGGAGGGGCTCATTGAATAACCACTGTCTCTGCGCTGCCACGCCTCATCCTGTCACATCAGGCAGACTATGGCATCAGGGAAACCATACGTCTTCCGTCCGATCCATCATGATTTTGTCATAAAGTTGTACAGACAAACTGTGTGTAAAGTGACAGAGAGAAAATCGAGTGTATTCATAGGATCACTGTGTGCAAAGGTGCACAAAAAGCTCATCGTGACTTCTGCTGAGCCCGTGCATGCACACCTTGCGTTTTTTTGCATCACAAAGATTTACAGTGTGAGTCTGATTGAAGTTTCTCACCGAGTGGCGTCTTGATCTGTGCTACAAAGACAGCAAACTGTATCGTAGCTGCCTGAACAATTTATCACCTGACAAAAGATAATTCAGTACTTCAAGTTGTGCTGTTTGACCCTGGTGATGTGTAAATACACTTTAGCGTCTTACTTACCTTTAGAAGTCCTCATTTTTACTACCAGAGCTAATCCTTGAAAAAAGATACCAAGTATTGATCTGACAAAGAGCTGGCTGTACAGGAGCCGTTCTACTACACCATGTGTACCTGGCAAAACACCTCTTCAAACCAGACGTACACATGCTGCGATGCTGCTGTCTGTGTTTTGTGGTCAAAATATGGATTTTACTCAGTATTAATGTTTCCTCAGCTGATGTATCAGGACACTATTCCTTTTAAACAGGACTGAAATCACAGGCCTCAAATACACTTGGTGTTAAAATCCCAATGCAGATACAAGATGTGTTTTAAGTCTATTTAAGCTGGACACACAGTCAGCTTTATGCCTTAACACCCATATAACAACATGCATTTAAATCCAAGTTTTCCGTATTACCTCAGTGGTGGTGAAGAAAAACTAATCCTCCAATCAATACCTCTGCAATGTAATTACTCTTGTGTAAATATATATATATATATATATATATATATATATATATAGTACATGTGGGATTCTTTGCAGCGTGCAGATACATCTTTTAACTGCATTTTGATTTTAATGGCAGGTGTAACTGGAATCTGTTTCATATTCACATTTCTTGCCCAGCACATGTTTTAAGTCAAGCATGGATGTCCCAGAAATCATGGGGAGGATTTTTTTTTTTTAGGACGAAACAGGGTGGTATTGCTTTTACAAATCTTAGTTGTGCATATTAGCATTTTGTTTGCGCCCTTTTTTGCAAAAGGCTCACATTAAAAATGGAACTTAATCATAAGGGCTGGTTTCAGAGAAGAGATGTTGCCTCTGCAGCTTTGAAGAGTTTAGGACAAGCAGTTCCTCTCAGTGTTGGCTCACTACGAGCACGAAGAGAAAAAAGCCTTTCCACAATCTTTAGGTTTATTTATTCCCCATAACCCCCAGATATTTAATTGATATATGTGTATTATTTATAAATCTTGTTAATAAAAGAAACGGCATGATCCCCCCCAATTAAAAGTAGCTTTTTAATTTAAAAAAAATTAATTTATAAATTCTGATTTTTATCATTGCAAAGATAACATGGCCAGTAGCTGCATGATTCTGAATGTGATTGACACTTAAAATAAACTGGGAGAAAGTCTGCTTGTTGATGCAGCGCGCAAATATCTCCACCCTTTTTTTTTTAAATTGCATTTTTCGTAGATCACAGTAATATAGATGTCATCAACCACAACTGCAAGACTTCAGAGGTACACGTGTGTCTTTGCCCTCTCGTGTTTAGGAACTATAACACTTTGTTTGTGAGTGTGTCTGTGGAAGGAATGCATTTCGACACCTGCGTAATTATGCTAGCAGGAACTCTGAATTTTGCACTGACAGAAAATAAACTTTTTTTTTTAAACGTGTATATATATACAATACTTGCATCAGTTACATTTTAGAAAGGGCAGGTCTCAAAGGGACACTGAGTCAGTCTCCATCCTGAGTGACCTCTCCTCGTTGTTTGTATATAAGCAAAGCATCAGCACGTATTGTATCGTCATTGTCCACAGCAGACCCACCTGGAAACACTGTGGCCAATCACATAAGGTCGTTCTTACCTCGGGTCATTAAAGGTTCGCCCTGTAGGGGACGATGTGTGTCTCTGTCACATTGTTAAATATGCTTACGTGGATGTTGTGGTCACTGTCCGTTTGTGTGGTGAGTTAATGTCATAGAGACACTGGAGCTCAGCTTTGTGCACAGAGTTGATTTCTTTTGACCGTCTCCACATTTACACCTCGCTGTTATGTTTGTCGTTTTATTTTAAGGAGTGCCTTAGTATTAAGGATTAGTAATTGCTCTTTATAGAAGCCATTTCATGTAAACTGTTTGATTTACTTTCACAGATTTAGCAGCACATACTGCGTACAGTATTTTCTTTTGGCAGGTCATTGTGTATAGCATCAAGTATGTAGTGAAGTTGTGGATGTGGCTCGTAAGATGAGTTGTAAACTGATCTTGAGATCTCGTGTCAGTCTGACAGCACACTTCTTTTTATCATGGTGTCTAAATTTGCACTGTCCTCAATATCCTAAAGAAGCAGGAGTATGCCTTGTAATTGCCGGTGTCATCACGGCCAACCTTCTCATCTTACCATGGTTTCCTACCCACTATACACCAGTCTAACAATCACACTGACTGGGACAAGGTGCTAAGTTTTCATCGTGAAATGAAATGAAATGACATTTTTAGTTTATTTTTGTTTGTTGTTGTTTTGTTTTTTGTTTTTGTTTTTTTTTTGTTACATAGGTTTGTCTGTTTTGTTCTGTAAATTAAGAAACACTAGCTGAAAAATGAAACATGCCAAAAGAACTTGTTTTCGGCACAGCTTTACAAATACATGTGTTGTTTTTTCTGTGAGTGCGTAGAGAGGCAAATAAATCTTATTTTGAGTGTATTTAATCATTTCATGTGTGGTTGATTATGCGCTGTTTATTTGAAATAAAAATGTATTTAAATTTTCATTCCATTTGTTTTATATTGCTGTTGCTAGTTTGCAATTTCAGCTTGTGAGACTACAGTGTGAAACCTTTGGACATATCTGACACTGATATATTGGTACTGGTGCTTTTGTCCTTCTGAACTGAAGAGGAAGCTGTTTATATCACAACATGGGTTGCTGATAGGTTTATTTAGCATGGCTCAATGATGAAGTAGAGCCTGACAAACTAAATCCGGGATGTCCTCAAATGTCAACTGTACATAGATAGAGACAGCTCCACCTCTGTACAATGACTAAATAAACCAAAGGAAACTTAAAGGAATACTTCAGCCCTAAAATGGTCATTTGTTTGTCAGTAACTCAACCAGTGTTAGTAGTGAGACTGCATTTAAAAACAGCAGAACTATATCAAGACTTCGGGTTACAAACTAACACACTATGCAGTATAATCCAAATTTCGTTTTTCCAGTTATATGATCAGCACTTCTAGCCTGGAAATCCCGACTCAAATCTAGAAAGATTTGGCCCTCACTGATACACCCCGGCACTAACTGAGGCATATTAAATGCCGCCGCACGCAATTGGATAGCACGATAGCCAATCAGAGCAAAAAACAGGGTGACATATTCATTGCAGTAAACCCCATTGGTTTGCCGACCAGTGGGGCTAACTGATATATTATGCTTTTGCCGTATCCCGTTGGCAAAAAGGCAAAAATGTCCTTCCTGGAAGCGAAGGCTTCCAGGGCAGTCTTCTGTTCCTCTCAAGGAAAAAGAGAAGTGTAGTTGGCTTAGTGTTTCTTCCAAAGCTGAATTGAATGGACGCGATCCTTCAGCAGCTGCCATCTTGGCTGTTTACTTTTTGACTCCTACAGCGCAGCGTTGTCGTCATCATGTTACGCCCGCCCAGAGCCTGCCTCTGTCAGATAGACTGATCTGATTGGTCCGAAGGCGATTGAGCGGGCTCTGCTCGTCGGGGTCAGATCCCCGTACAGAGCAAATCCAGACTCCATCTACAGAAACAGTCATTTTACCTCGCTGAACATGGGCGCTGCCTCGATTGATAGTCTGTGCTATTGTGTGACTTATCTGAATCTGAGTAACCCGTTTAAAACAGTGGTTCCCAACTGGTGGGTCACAGGTCCATTCTGAATGGCTGACTCACAAGCATATCAAGTTTGAAAAAAACACACTTTATTTTTAAGTTCAATGAAGTTTTGGCACAAAGCTTTTATTTTGAAGCGCTGTTTCCTGCTGTAGAATGAGTGACTAACCAACGGCTACTTGACAGAGACGGCAAACTAGCTCGATGACATGGCAAAACACAAGTATGACGTCGAATGAATTAAAATGTGTGGATCTTGAACTAATGACTAAGGAGAAATCTGGACCCTGTGGCTGGACCAGTTGGGAACCACTGTTTTAAAAGAACAGTCACACAATAACACTAACTGAGGCAGTGGTAGAGCAGTAGCTCCTGTGTTCAGGGAGGTAAAATTATCGTTTTTGTCAATGGAGTCTGGCGCTGTAGACAGAATTGATAATCATTTGTAGTTCAGTTCCCTGCTGAAAAGCTGCGTCTGTTTTGCAAGTACTGAGCATACAACTGGATAAATGAGACTTTGATTATAGTGCATGAGTTGTGTGAGAGTTTCTAAATGGATGTTTTGATATATGGCCCCCCTTTTACTTAAATTCATCATGAATGTTTGCCTCCTTTGGATTCTACATGCACTTCAGAAACATGAGTCAACTATTTCCCTCAGAAATTTAACGTAACATTGGCAAGTAATTGACAAACCAATGGTCACTAAGGGTGGTGAAGTATTTCCTCAAAGCCTCTGTGTGGGGTTTGAAATTGTCTTTGGAGACTCCCAGTGGTGGTATCAACAATTACACTATAGGTAGACAGCAATGCAAGGTGCAATAAAGGTGTAATGTGTGTAAAACACATAAAACAATCAACCACTGATGAAAATAATTATGTACCTAATGAAGAACATCTGAAAGAGTGAGAATAATTTCTTTCACATTATATATACATGTGATTTCTGTGACATGATGCAAGTTTTTGTCCACCTTTTG